>NW_024429266.1:20184958-20784958 GCF_017639785.1 Mesocricetus auratus | reverse complement strand
GGAGTGCCAACTGGTTCAGCCACTTTGGAAATCAGTGTGGAGATTCCTCAGAAAAATGGGAATAAACCTACCACAAGACCCAGCAACTCCACTCTTAGGCATATATCCAAAAGATGCCCATTCATACAACAAAGATGTCTGTTCCACTATGTTCATAGCAGCTTTATTTGTAATTGCCAGAACGTGGAAGCAACCTAGATGTCCCTCACCCGAAGAGTGGATAGAGAAAATGTGGTACATCTACACAATGGAGTACTATTCAGCAGAAAAAAATAATGGAATCATGAGATTCGCAGGCAAATGGATGACACTAGAAGAAACCATCCTGAGTGAGGTAACCCAGTCACAAAAAGAGAAACATGGCATGTACTCTCTCATATATGGATTTTAGACATAGATCTGGGGAGTGCCAGCCTACAATCCTATGGCCAGAGAGTCTGGGAAACAGAAACTTTATTTAGTGGCTGATCGAGGAAGAGGCAGACTCCCTTGGTTAAGTACTGAGCTGAACTCAAGAAAGCCAGTAACAGAGAGGGAGGACTGATGATCAAAGGGATTAAGACTGGGCTGGTTTAACCCCCAGAAACAGCTGACCAGACAAAGGTTAACTCTTGAATCCCAGGCATTAGCCTGGGAAGCCAGCATGGGACTGATCAAGACCCCCTGAATCTGGGTGTCAGTGAAGAGGCCTAGGGAATCTATTGAGCCTTGGGCAGCAGATCAGTACCCATCCCAAGTATACACACGGACTTTGGACTCCAATAGAACAATGTGAGGTGCACTCTCACCCTGAACTCTTGGGAAAGGGTCTAGGCCCTGCCCTAAATGAAATGACACACTATGGACACCCCCATGGAGGGCCTCACCCTCCCTGGAGAAATGAGGGGATAACGGGGGGGGAGGGCACGGGAGGAAGGGAGGGAATGGGAGAGGGACCTGGAACTGACTTGTGAAGCAACCTTGATTCTTATCTAAATTTAAACTGGAAAATAAAATAAAAAAAAAGAAGATGTTGTGAAGGATGGTCAGTTCTGGTCTTTTTCAACAATATTTGACCAGCAGAAATCCTACGTGAGTAGTCTTTTGGGAATTTGCTCCTCTGGAATGTTCTGTATACAGCACTATTATAATTGTGTATCTGATTACTGAGCTTTTGCCATGATACTACACAAAGACACCTGCAACGAGCCAACAAATTGGATGTCATGGTTAGTGTTCTATTGCTGTGAAGAGACAACATGACCATGGCAACTCTTGTCCGAGAGAGTATTTAACTGGGGCTGGCTTACAGTTTCAGAAGTTTAGTCCATTATCGTCAAGTTGGAGAGCATGGTGGCTCACAGGCAGACATGGTGCTGAAGAAGTAGCTGAGAGTTCTACATTTTGATCTGCAGGCAGTAGGAAGAGAAAGTTCCTGACCCTGGCTGGGTTTTTAAAATCTTAAGGCCTAACCCTCAGTAACACACTTCTTCCAACAAGACCATACCTTCTCAAGTAGTACTACTCCCTGATAACTAAGTATTGAAGTATATGAGCCTAAGGTGACCATTCTTAGTCAAACCACCACCACCACCAGCACATTCCACTCCCTAGCCACCACAGACTTATAGCCACATTATAATGCAAAATGCATTTAGTCCAACTTCAAAAGGTCCTATAGTCTATCATATTCTCAACACTGTTTAAAAGTCCAAAGTTCAAAATCTCTTCTGAGTCTTGGGACAATCTCTTAACTGTAACCCTCTGTAAAGTCAAAATAAAAAATTAATCACACATTTTCAACATACAATGGCACAGAATATACATAATTATTCCAAAAAGGAGAAAAGGGAGCACAGTGAGGAAATACTGGATCAAAACAAGAATGAAAATCAGCAGGGTAGACTCCAAATTCTGTACCGACAGTGTTCTGCTGTATAGCTCAGTTGGCCTAGACCTGGGAATTCTCTTTTCAACCACCTAAGGGTATGCCACTATGCTTGGCAGTGTCCACCTTTTAAAGCCCAGTTCAACTTTCTTCTCCTGAAGTCTTACTTGTTCTATCCCTTAGATCAGTGACATCTGTTCTATCCATCAGTGCAGTGACATCTGTTCTATCTCTCAGTGCAGTGACATCTGTTCTATCCCCCAGTGGAGTGACATCTGTTCTATCCCCCAGTGCAGTGACAGCTGCTCTATTTCTCAGTGCAGTGACATCTGCTACTCCTAGCATCTGAAAAACGCTTGGAATTTCACAAACAATTTATAAAGTATGTAGTGTTCTTTTCCCCTCCTTCTCCCACTGATAGACTCAACTCTAACATCCTCTATCAAATGACAAATCCTCAGGGTCAGGGTGCTGCCACAAATACATCTGAATCCTTCCTCATAGTGCCCAACCCAATTATGGGTGAATAAAACTTTTTTTTTGTGACAGGGTTTCTTTGTGTCGATCAGGCTGGCCTCAAACTCAAGAGATCTGCCTTCCTTTACAACTGAGTTCTGGGATTAAAGGTGTGTGACACTTGGCTAAAAGAGGCATTTAATAAACATTACTGATTGAATTATTAACTACAGATAAGTAGCATGTTTGAAAAGTTTTAGAGTTTAAATAATTCTTATTGAGTGTTTACAGAGGATAGGTGAAATTGAGGGGTAGATTCAAAGGCAAAAGTGTTAGAGTATAATTGAAATGAGAATGAAGTAGTCAGACACATTCAGATCAAGAATAATTGTTGGGGTGTATTTAGGAGAAAAACTTATTAAAACTTATAAATACTTTAAGCAAAGGGGCAAGATACAAATTTGATATACAAAGTCAGCAGCTTTTCTATAGACAGATAAGCATGCTGATAAAGAAATCAGAAGAAAAATGTCATTCACAGTTGTTGCTAAATGGAAAAATAAAAACAAAAACAGAAACAAATAGATCCAACAAAACAAAATAAAAACTTGGAATAAAGATAACCAAGGAAGTGAAAGAAACCTGCAATGAAAATTTGACATTGACTAAGGAAGTTGAAGACACCAGATGATGGAAAGACCTTCAATTTCATGGACTGGAAGAATTAATATGAAAATGACCATCTTGCCAAAAACACTAGATAGTTTTGATGCAATCTTCATCAAACTCCAATACCATTCTTCACAGAAAAAAAATCGTGAAATTCACATGGAAGCACAAATATTGCCAAAGTTGTCTCAAACGAAAGGAGTAATGCTGCAGATTCATGACACCTGATTTCAAGTTATCTCACATAGAGACAAAACCAGCATGGTACTGGCACAAAACAACCACACAGCTCAGTGGAATGGAATAGGGGAACCGGTGTAAAGAAATATACCTACAGCCACTTGAGTTTTGACAAAGATACCAAAAACACACGTGGGAGAAGAGAGAATCGCTGCAGTAAGCAGTGATGGTGAACTGGATGTCCACATGTAGAAGGATGAAACTAGATTGTCATTCTGCACAAAAACCAACCCCAAATGGATCAAAGACCTTAATGTCCATTGAGAGCACTAGCTGCTCTTGCAGAGGACCTGGGTTTGATTCCCAGCACCCACATGGCAGCTCACAACTGACTGTAACTCTAGTCTGTAGAACGTCATGCCCTCTTTCGGCCATGTGAGCACTGCATGCATGAAGTGTAAAGAAAATGCATGCAGACAAAACGGTCATAGACATAAAAATTTTAAAATAAAAAACAATAGAGAACTACAGTAGATTCACCATGTGTAGCCCACTCATTCTACCCACTGGGTATTTACCCAAAGGGCATCAAGTCAACGCATCACCGATATATACTTCGTCTGTTGCTGTACTAGTTCCAGTAGCTAAGTTATGGAACCAATCTGTGTGTCCAACAAGTGAGGAATGGTTAAAGAAAATGTGGTATATTCACATGCTATGGATGTCTTTTTAACCATATAGCAGAACGAGGTCATGTTATCTGTGGGAAAATGAATGCAACTGGAGATAAAGTGAATTAAGTATCTTAGGGTTTCTATTGCTGTGAAGAGACACCATGACCATGGAGACTCTTATAAAGGAAAAACATTTAATTGAGGTGGCTTACACTTCAGTGGTTTAGTCCATTATAATCATGCTGTAACATGATAGCATGCAGGCAAACATGGTTATATATGTCTCTCTTATTCATTGATGAATAAAACACTGTTGGCCAATAGGGATGCAAGATAGGCAGGACTAGGAGAGAAGGAGGATTCTGGGAAATGTAGTAGGATGTCGTTATGTGATCCCAGGAAGAGAGGATGCATGAGTCTGGCATCCTCAATAAGATAAGACCTTGTAGAAATTATATATATATATATATATTAGTAGTTATGGGTTAATACTTAAGTCTGCCTCCATAGTGACACAACCATAGTGACTCCAACAAGACTACATCTACTTTAATAATGCCATACCTCCTAATAGTGCTGTTCCCTTTGGTGCTATTTTCTTTCAAATCACATTAAGGATGTCTTAGAAAAGACAAACATATATTTTCTCTGATTTTTGGTCACTAGATTTTTATATATTAATAGACACACAAAACCATGTATGTATGTATGCCATGAAAATAAAAGTAAAGTTGTCTAGAGGAACCAAGGGTGCAATTGGGAGGGGAGGGGTGAGAACAGGGAAGGTGTTGGTTATTGGGAGGAATACTTTCAGCATATGATAAATACTTTCACAGAAACATTTAAAAACGTAAGTGCTTGTGGTTTGCAGTACTGGAACTTTCAATTATCATCGACTCTGACAAGAGGCTAAATTAGTTTCTCTGAGTCAGCTTCTTCGGCTTTAAAATGTGAATGACAAGACATTTCCAAAGACTGTTACAAGGATATAGGTGAACATGTTTGTCAATGCCTTATGAACTGTGGGACTTCTGTAAAAGATAGTTACTGTAGTTATTATTATTTAGTAGCAAATTCTACCATTAAGAGATCCATTGAACACTATAATAAACCAACATAAATATTACTATATGTGTATATATGTATATATAATATATATTAGTATTATTGACCCATGGTCGATGTTAAGAATAATCAGATTCAGATATTAAATCAGTTATTAAATTTCAAAGACTTTGGTCACACGGTTGTGAGTCAGACATCCCTGTTGACCATAAAATGAATGTATCAGAACTGCACTTGCTGAGCATATTCAAATTCTTCAGTCACAGGAATCTAGGACTTCCAGATAAAGGAAACAGTTTCTTACTTTATGGATTTGAGAAAAAAGAAAATGGTTCTTATTTTGTTAGGTTTCAATACTAAGCAGTAGATTGTGTTTGAGTTTGCTTTCTTCTGAGGAATTGGGGTCTTACCCTCTAGCAGGTGAGTAGCAGACTAGCATTCGTCCTCAAATGAGAGTTTTCCAGTTTAACCCACCGTTGTGGAATATTAGTTCAAATATGTTACATTTGTTTATGCTGTGGAACATCTGTTTAACAATGCAAAGGTGTGTTGTATTCTTTTATGTTGTGTTTGTTTAACTCTGTGTAGCTGTGCTACTTTGCCTGCCTAAAACACCTGATTGGTCTAGTGAAGAGCTGAACAGGCAATAGCTGGGCAGAATAGAGGGATAGGCGGGGCTGCCATGCCGAGAGGATAAACAGGTGGATACATCTAGGCTCCAGAGAAGAGAGAGGAAGGAGCATGAAAAGGAGGAGAGGAAGACACCAGGGGCCAGTCACCCAGTCACACAACCAGCCATGGAATAAGAAGGCAAGAAAGCTATGTAGACTAAAGAAAAGTTACAAAGCTGACCCAACTTGTTCTGACCTCTATCCTAGAGGCTGGAGGGGTTTTCATCTGCTCCCCATTAGGGAGCTCCATTCTGCTCTCCCTTACTCCTTTTCAATGACCAAATAATTTATTCATCTGATATGTAAATGTTCACTAGATATAATGTGTGATGGTCTTCTCAGCAACTTTAGTGAAGAGAACTGAACTACTGGACAAGCCATGCCAAGGACACAGGCAAGTACTCTAGAGAAACACAAAGATAAAGTGTATCTGGCTCTGGGGTTCACTGTCTAGCTGGGAAACAGGAGTCATATGCATGAATAAATCATTAAGGTCAGGTGGTCTCTAGTAGGTGTCTCGTGGGAGGTGTAAGGAAATTGCTGAGGTGGGAGGATGTGGCTTCTGGTTAGAACAAGGAAGCCCTTGAAAGTGGAAGAATTGAGGTGGGCTTTAAAGTAACGGCATGCTTTTGATGAGTGTATTTTGTGTGGGGAGCCGCATGATTAAGGCAGTGTGAAACATGGAGCTCCTGCCCTTGAGAAGGGATGCATTTATAATACTTAATAAGTGCATTGACCCGGTCATAGTACAATCAGAACACATGCCTGTTACAAGTGATTGACATGGCACAATGAGTGGGTAGCAAGCAACCTTGCCTTGGCACACATCAAATAGCTCATTTGACCCAAACGCAGAAAAATAAAATCTACCATTCGCTAGGTATCTATGATGTGTCAGGCAGTGCTCCAAATGTCTTCAATTTGCCTAAAACACCACGAAGCACGGAAGTGAGGAAACTGGCTTGTTTGCAAGTTAAGTGTGGCGCCACCTCCATGGCAGAGCCAAGGTTTGAATGCGGGCGGCTTGGTCTCTGGTATTCTTACCGCTACCCAGTGCTTTCTCTGACTTTGTGTGGGGAAAAATAAAGTGTGAGCTGTACTAATAGTCAAGAATAATAACTATCACTGAGTTGTCACTGTGGACATCATTTCAGTTTGGTCCTCACAGCAGATATCCCAACCCCATTTTTCCAGATAAGGGAAACGGAAATTAGAGTTTGAGTTATCCAAGATGTTATCATTGGTAAGAAAAAAAAGTAGGGTTCAAAGCCATCCAGTCAGTCCTGAGTCCATGCATCTGACAATGAGGTTGCATTGACTTTTGAACATGGCAGAGACACGAGAAGCCACTGATAGTGTTTTTCCATTCCCATTTTTTTTTGGGAGGGGCTGTACTTTCTGTCTCAGAAAGTCTATGTCATATAATGACTTCAGCCCCAGTCCATCTTCTGACTCTGTCTCTTTGGCAGATCTCCTCAATAAGATGCGACAGAGAGTTTTTAGAAGCATGAAGCATCATTTGGTTTGAGGAGGCAGAGTAAGGGACTCCTGAGTGTGCCAGAGCTCTGTAGTTTAAGGTGGTAATTCAGAGTACCATGCAATGGGTAAAAGCCAGTACCTAAGCTCTCCACCCCAACATCTGCTTGAATGGTCCTACTTTTACATGCTTTATGCTATGGGAGTGCTGGACAAAAGTTTGTTTCAAGAAAGCATTCTTTAATGTAGGTCAAATTGGAAAGCCTTTGATTATGCTTCCTGTAGCAATCTTGGGCTACAACACTTCTCAAGGATTCAGGCAAGGGCCTGAGGATTGAAATGAAGACAAAAGACAGCAGCTCATTCTTGCAAGAAGAATGGCCTTTATTGTAACAAGAGGGGAGCATTATATACCAGTCAGCAGGCACGGTGGAAAACTACCAAGATCAGAGGCTCATATTCCCAGGGCCCTCCAGCAATAAGGATGGGCAGATAACAGGAACTTGGATTCAGACAGTAAGGATGGGTGGAAAACAGAAAAACTTGCATACAGGCCTAATTGGAAGGAGGGGAATAGGATATGCTTGCTCCTAGTCACAAGCTGGTCAGCAGTCCCTATGGGGAAGGGTCCAACAAATCCTCCTTTTTTATATAAATATGAGCATCTGCCTTAGGTTGCCCAGGCATCAACATCTGTTGTACCCATCATTAAGAAGCCTGTCCAGGCTCCGCAGACCCTTTGTCTTAGGTTAACAGATGTCCCCCGAGACTTACCTGTCACTGATTGCTCATTTGTTCTGTAGGCTCAACCAGGCCTGTACTGAGTGGTTATCTGCTGCCAAGGAAAGCATGATCTGCTTTGTATGAAAATGGCGCTGGGCTTGTGGCCTTCCCATGTGGCAAAGGCAGACTAGGGCTAAAACTGTGCTGTCCAGGGCCATAATCCCGAGGGCTAGCGACCCACTCCATTCCTTAAGTAATTGACCTGTCAGCTGCAGTCCCTTTAAAAGGGGGTCTCTTGAAAGAGAGCTATTCAATTTGAATAGCTAATTAAGTCATGTAATTTATGAAATTGACATTTGGTGATTAAGATTTAAGGTGCCCAATTGTACTAGAGAATAGATACTATTTTGGGAATTTAAGGAAGAGGCAATCTCCCCTGAGAGTTTATCCAGCGTGCCTGCCCTGGCAACTGGCTAAGAGATAGGGAAGCCAGAAACTGCAGCTGCCCTGGCGGCAGCTGTAATATCGGTCACATTAGCCGCCGATGTCAAAGTCTCTTCCATGTCGTGTAAGGATGAGCTGGTTCTCTCCTGAGTGTTCCACTGGAAAAGGCATGACACCAGAGAAAATAGGGGCATTGTAAGGACATACACATGTACACACATGATAATAGGTTTCCTAATATACATATATATATATATATATATATATAACCATAAACAGGATGATAGAAATGAGGACAGTTAATGCCTTTCTGGTGATGTTTCAGAAATTAAGAATATGCCATTAGAAACTGGAGAGAAGTGGATATTTACAAAACACGGGATAGAACTTGGATGAATTGCATTCTACTGTTTTGTGGAAAGTAGAATGTTTAAGTAACAAAACCTATTTCTAAGCATAACGTTGAAGGTAAGGAGCTGGAGAGATGGGTCAGTGGTTAAGAGCACTTCCTGCCCTCACAGAAGACCACAGTTCAGTTCCCAGTGCTCACACTGGGTCACTCACATTCGCTTGTGACTCGAGCTCCAGGAGATCTGATGCTCTCCCCTGCCATCCGTGGGCACCCACATGCACCTGCACATACAAACACACACAAAACTACACATAAATAAATGAAAAGTAAATCTTTACAAAGTGTTGTGTGTCAGGTCCTGTCTGTATTAGCCCCATGTTGTGGGGCCATATGTTGCAGACTGGTGTCTTCAGGGCTGCGACAGAACCAACCAAACAGCCCCGGGTCTGTTCCTGAGTGGGGGCGTGTGGATGAGGGAAGTCTAGCTATCCAGGATTAAAGAAAAGACAGAGACATAAGATCCTATCAAGAGGGCAGTCAGTTAATACTGAAAGTGCCCAGTTTATTCATGTATCATCTTAAGTGAACATCCAAAGGTGGGAACAATGGCAGGAGACAGCTATTATCATGTATGAAGAGCAGATAGCAAATACTTCCTTTAATCCTAAAGACACTCAGCTGCACATACATTTGACCTTCAGGCACTCAATACTAGCACGTATTAGTAGCCTTCAGGGTGGGTGTAAAACTCATCTGGGCCTAGGTCTTTGTTTTTTAGATAGGAGCTATTCACCAGCACATCATGCAGCCATTCGCTGACATCTTACAGACAATAGAAGTTGAGGCTCTCTGAACTCAAAGCAGGATGGAATAGATTTCCAATATATAGCTGACAGTTGAGAGTATGACCTTGTTTCTTTTAGCTACTTACAAAGAACAGAGGAGATAAGTGGAAGGGATTGTTAAGCAAGATAGAACCAGAATTTGGAAAGTAGGGATTTTGTTGGCTTATTTATATTGTGAAACATAAGAGACTACGTCTGGCATCTGGGGAGAACATGTTTATGAACAATATTTGCTGAAGAGAGAGTACCTGTGATTTTTTTTTGTTTTTTTTGTTTTTTTGTTTTTTACGAGACAGGGTTTCTCTGTATTGTTTCGGAGGCTATTGGTCCAGCCCGGCCTCGAACTCACAGAGATCCGCCTGCCTCTGCCTCCCGAGTGCTGGGATTAAAGGCGTGCGCCACCACCGCCTGGCGAGTACCTGTGATTTATGGACCACATTGATTAAACACCACACGCTTGGACTGGAGGAACAAACACAGAAAGAAAGCTGACATGACAACCTTTTGGAATTCTGTAAGACAATGCAGTGAGTTGCAGGCCTGTAAGAACACATTGTCCACCAAAAAAGAAAAGACACAGTCACAATTCAGAGACTTTCAGGGCTCCCTCTCTCACCACGAGCCCAGAAAAGGCAGGTATAGGGTAGGACTGGATGTTTTCTGTTTTGGTTTTAGAAACAGAATGATGCCTAAGGTCAAGAATGGGGTGGTCACCCCAGAGACCAGGGAAGACATGGCTCCACTATAGTGGGCGCAGAAGATACAGCACTGAGTCTTAAAATACAATGAAAATAGACACTTTGGGATTTAGGTTTGCTTGCCACCTGTGACTCCTTCCTTTCTAAGTTCTCTCTTTCAGAATGGGGATTTCTACTGTATGCCCAACCTACCACTGTATTCTGGAAGCAGATAACTTGTCTCATTTCATAGGTTTACAACTGGAGAATGGTCTCAAAAGGAATTTTACCTCAAGTCTTATTCAGGACTGATTTAGATGATACTTTTGAATTAAAGTTGTTGCTACAGTGGGCTGATAGAATGAGGTTAATATATTTTGCATGGTGGAAACCATGTGTTTGTGTATGTCAGAGGCAGAGTTGCTAGGGATCAGTAGGGAATTGGTGGTGATTTGGGGGTGGAAAATCCCACAAGCTCCCTAGAAACAACCATAAATGTGCAGGACAAATTTTCCCACTCTGTTAAGGTCAGAATTCTTTTGGTTTATCTGAGCCTGGTAGGTTCCTGAAGCCTTCTTGGTTAGGTTACTGATGTACATGGAGTAGGCTCAGCCATAGTAGTCTTGGTCCAGAATAATTGCATCTTTTTTGAGGAATGCTACAGCCAGAAACTTTGGGGGATAACTCCGGCAACATGCTCAATTTTAACATCCCCTGAGATTTTTAGGGGGAGAGTCACAGAATCCTCTAGCATTCCTGACATCACTATTAAGGATGTTTCCTTCCCAGAGGCTCCTCATCCTGTGAAGACAGAAGAGGGACTTGGAGGAGCAGCTGAACTCCTCAAGCCAGTTTTCATTCATTCATTCATTCGTTCATTCACTCAATAAACATGTATTTGTCACAAATTTCATATGTTGAAGAATGAATGACTAGACCCTCTCCTTCTAAGCCCATTGGCTAGCAAAGTCATTCATTCATGCATGCATCCATCCACTCCTTCACCAAAGTCTCTCCCATGGAAGCAGCTATAATAATCAATACAACATTCCTTTTAAATTTTCATTCTAATTCTGATTTGGTTGTTAACACAGAAGCCACTCAGATTCCCCTTATTGTGAGCAGGAAATCTCATTTATCATTTGAAGGTGGCCATGTAGGCTGTTGTACATGTTGGAGGACACAGTGGATATGAGGAGTTTGCTGAAAGATACATGATAATACAGGCTTACCATGCTGCAGACACTGCTGAAAAGCCCACTGTACTCAAAACCTCTGGATAAAGGAAGTGCACTAATTGTCATTTCAAAGACGAACAAGTTGAAATTCCTGAAGTAAAATTCGGGTAGCCTGGGTGAGCACTGAGGGAGAGGCGGTGGTCTGCGGGTCATGGGGATTCTGGTAGCTAGCGTGGCTTCTGGTCTGTTCCTTCTTTCATATCCTCTCCTCTTTATATCTTGAGATACAAAGCTACATATGGTTGGAGGAAAACCAGAAAGAGTTTGTGGGCTGATGCCAACACGCGCACAGTCCAGTGTTGCTGTGAGACTGGCTAATCTGAGGTGAAGATGCGCTGTCCTCTAGTATGGTCCCTACTCCTCCGTGGTCTTCTCACGGGTGAGGAGACCCCTTCTCCTAGCTGCTAGGACCCTCTGCCTGCAACACATGTGTGGGATGTGCTGCCTGTTGGGGGTGTATTGTGTGCCCACATGAAATGCAGTCATGCAGGCCCAGACTTTGTCCTTACCAACCTCACATTTCTTCTACTGATGACACATGGGGAGCCTGGTCATTTCCCAAGGGATTGAAGGATGGCAGCATGAGCTAGGGATGGCCATGGACATCTTGCCATTTCAGCAGGTTTTCTGACAGGACTCATGAGGATTTTCGTGTGGTATCTGGTCCTGTGTCTCTTTCTTATTTTCCCTTTCTCTTCCAGCCCCAGAGAGTTGCTCACTGTTAAGAACTGAGACTTCCATGTTCCATAAATAACTTCAGTAGTGGCTCACAGGCCTGACATGCCCTTGTCAGTTTCTGTCTCTTAAGACTCTTACTGTTCACCCCCAGGGATGTAAAAGATGTCAGGAGGTGGCTAGGTCTTCAGAAACTCACAGCGAAGCGTGGGTTCCTTTCTGAGTCTGGTGAGTTTTATGCTTTCACATTCGTTCTCCTTTAGGAGACCCAGATTGTACTGGCTGTTAGTCATTGACCGTCATGGTTAGCCCCAGTACAAACATTTAGTGTTTCCTAACATACTAAGCACTTTGAAGTACTTATGGCTTGGTAGTTCTTAACTACACCCCCTAAGATTTTAAAGAACTGAATCCCTCTGATGATTTTTGAGATGTATGAAGCAGATAGTATTACACCAGCTTTACAGATGGTCGACTGGGCAATAGCTGGCACGTTCTGGAACATGGCTGGTAATCTGGAAACAAGATAAGCATAGCCTAGAGACGCAGAGGCAGAAAGTCTTGGGAAACCACAGACACAGAATGGAAACTAAGAAACTAAATTCCTTTAACAGGCCTCTGATCCTGCTCTTCTCCTCCCCTGAACTTGCCCTGAACACCCGAGAGCTCCCCGATTCATGGTCTCTAGCAAGGCACTTGATGGTCTCTGGCCACAATAGCATCCTCTGGGGCCTACGGAGAAAGAATGGGTAAGATGAGTTTTGATTTCAAATAGTCACAGATCCAAAATGGTCACAGATTCTCAGTTCAACTCTAGAAAAATATTTCCAGTCTTGCTATGTGTCAAGCCCGGTCATGTGGGTGTAACTGGGAAGAGGGGGGGGTATGCATGTGATGTGGGGAGTGTCCTACCTTGGTTTCTGTTGCTGTGACGCACACCATGACCAAAAACAACTTGAGGAAGAGAGGCTTTCCCACTTTAGAGGTTACATTCCATCACCTAGGAAATCCAAGGCAGAAAGCAGGCAGGAAGGCTGCTCACTGGTTTAGTCCCAGGCTCACATTCAACTGCCTCTCTTCTGCAGTTCAAATTCACAACCTAGGTATGGTACCATCCATAGTGGGCTGGACCCTCCTACATCAATTTGCAATCAAGAAACTGCCCCGCAGACATGGCCACAGGCCAATTTGATGGAGGCATTTCTTCAGTTGAGGTTCCCTTTCCTCAATGTGTCACCTTGACAAGCACGGTTAGCCACCACGAGGAGAAGCTTCGCATGGTGATCCCTGCCGTGGAAGCAGTGTAGTAAACAGGGTATCAGGCTGGGAGCCAAAGTGCCTATGGTTCTTTTGTTTGTTGGTTGGTTGGTTAGTTTTTTTCTTGTTATTCCCTCCTTGGGGAGTATGGGCAAGCGAGCTCTTAGGTTCTCTGAATCTCATGGTGTTTATCTGTAGAATGGGAGTAGGAACCATGCCTTACCTGTTTGTTGGGAGGGTTCTATAAAATAACATACACAATGCACTCAGACAAGAGTCCAGGTGTTGGAATTGGTATCCTGTGTCTGACTTCCTTGTGTCACTTTCCCTTCATTGGAATCAAGGAATGGGCTTCATACTGTAAGCCTGACACACACCCTGCTACACCTAACTATGAGGCGAACCCAGCCAGCCTCATACTTATAATACGGTGTTTTATTACCTTATGTTATTAACGGTATTTATTACTCTCCGTCTTCTCTTACCCTGGAGGGACTCATGCACAGTTCTTCATATGAGACAGAATGAAGTACATATTTAAAATCGAACTGGAGCTCACAGACCCCAGGGTGCTGATCTTGTTCCCAGGAGTCATGGCTGGGCCTCTGAAGAGCTGTTTTGGGCCCGCAGCTCTGGGGATGCTGCAGGACAAGAACCCCTACAGATGCATTCTGGCTTCAGTTCATCCATCAGCAGGAGTGACTCCGCGGCAGCACGGATCGTTAGGTATTTTGCAAGAACTCAATCCAAGCATCTGTTTCTGTGTCTGTGTTGAAGACTTCCCTCTGCTGGTAAGGACGGGAATTTCATCCTTGCTGTAGTTGAATGGCATCTAGCTGTTGGTACTGAGCAAATCCCTTATATTCTTTGACTCTTTAGTTCCTCATCTCAGAGATGGAGTTAATAAGCCCCGGGCTTTCTCTCAGACATACTGAGACCTTCTGTTTATTCAGGGTCAGGGGCTTCCAGAGAGGACCCAGTACCCCTCCCTGGTGGTAACTGGGACACTTGGGGAGTCACTCACTCTACCCCTGGTACTGCTGTCTGGGCAGCAGGTAGACAGCATCTCCTGAACATCCCGTTCATAGCCAGGGACATTTGCCTCTATCACTGTGGTAGAAACTGGAGAGCTAGACACTTTACCAGTCAAAAACCCTGACACTGGGGTCACGGGGGCCCTGACTTCTCTGGGCAGATTAGCAACCTGAACCTGGAGGATGCAGGGCCTTCCAGGGCCATTGGTGAATGTGCAGCCCCGGTGCTCAGGACTGAATGCTCATGCAAAGAAGCTGAGGCTGGGCACCATGAGGAGAGCCCATGAGAGGCTATTGGAGAAAGTGCACCCCAGTTGCAGCAGGAGAATCCAGTGTTTTGGAGATGCCAGTCACACAGGATGACCACCAAGAGCAGCAAAGAGGAGCCAGCCAGAAGATGAGCTATGTGTGCTGCAAAAGGCGGAGCCGGAGGTGTGACTCAAGTTCTTCCGAGGGGTCCAGAAGATCAGGGGTCCATCCCAGATGCTGCTGGCTAGAATTTGATTTTGTTTTGATTTGATTGTGACAATATCATTTTTTTTCCTCTTGAAGTAAGAAAGTATTTTCCTGGAGCTCACAGTTGAGAGACTGAATTTTAAGACCTTGGATTTCAAAAGAGATTGGCAATTTTAACGTGCTTGAATTTGTAAAGACTGTGGAACTTTTCAGTTATTTATGTTCTTCATGTGAGAACTTGGGGAATAAATAAGAAAGGAAGGGTCATGGCCTAATACCGATGCATTTGTGTGTCAAGTTGACAAGGCGTCAGGTGCACTGGCTGGTTTTGCGTGACAACTTGACACAAGTTACAGTCATCATAGAGGAAGGAGCCTCAGCTGTAAGCATTTTCTCAATTAGTGATCAATGGGGAAGGGCCTGGCCATGCTGGGCAGGGCCATCCTGGGTTCTATAAGAAAGCAGGCTGAGCAAGCCGTGGGGAACAAGCCAGTAAGCAGCTCTCCTCCATGGCCTCTGCATCAGCTCCTGCCTCCAGGTCCCTGCCCTGTTTGAGTTCCTGTCCTGACTCCTTCAGCGATGAACAGCAATGTGGAAGTGTGAGCCGAATAAACCCTTTCCTCCCCGACTTGCTGTTTGGTCATGGTGGTTCATTGCAGGGACAGAAACCTAAGACACCCAGGAACCACTTCGCACCAACTGAAGTGGAACTCCTGTGTAGGCAGCAGATAATGAACGATTTCAGGGCCTGAGAACTGGGCTTTGCCACAATCTATCCCTGGGGTTCTGGGCATCCCCACTACTGAAATAGAAGCACTCGCTACATTTCACTGAAAATAAACACACCAAACAAATGAGGGGGACCTCGTAGCTTCCTCAAAGAAAATTAAAAAAAAACTTTTAGCTGGGGGAATTACCTAGGAAACTGTAGGTGTGGGGTGAAGTACACACTACCTTGGAAAGGCCAGATAGGAGACATTCACCACCAAGGCCAGGATATCCTGCAGCCATTAAGCTAGTGTCTTAAGGACAATAGGAGTGATTTGAGCTCTCTAAACTCGTGGCTAGATGGAATGGACTCCCATCTATGGGTCTTGTCACTATAGGGGTCAGGAGCCCCAAATCAAGAGGAACTGTTTGAGACAGCATCCAGGGAGGGAGAGGCAAGGGAGCATGGCCTCGAGACGGTATCTCCCTGTCTATCCTCTCCTGTTCTGGGATTTGGCCGTGGCCATGACTCAGATTGGTTGTGGCTCAGGATTTGCCTAAGGGTTATGGGGAAGGTCCCAAGGGGCCATGCCAGAGATCTGGAATAGGTTGGCTATAGATGAGGGAAAACTAATATAGTTTTCTTTGGGTTGTGTGACAGGAAATACTCCTTGGATGGACACACTGATGAGAGACCCCCCTACCTGGTGTGTGTGACTGTGGGAAGCAGTTTTGTTGGGAAATTGGCCCAGGCTGTTTATGGTCTGATCCTTGAAGCACTGCGGTTGAGACTGCAGGAACCGGGACAGAGCTGCTCACAGGGATAGGTTCAGGGCTGAAGAGGAGGCTTCTTGCCAGGCTGATGGTGTCTAGTGGGATGAGCTCAAGTATAATAACATCAGTAGCAAGAGACGAAGCTTGATGACCAGTCAGGGTGAGTCTTCCACATAGCCCCTCCCTCTGGATGCCTGCATCTCCCACACACCCCTGCCCCTCCCTCGGGAACTCTGCATCTTCCACACAGCCCTCACTCTGGATGCCTTGCTTTTCTGGGTTGCTGACATGTCACCTGCACCAACGAAGACAGAGAGGGACTGCAGAAGTCAAAGGAGAAGGGTTTTCTCTAGAGCTTGTCTTGCAGAAGTCCCCTTGGAAAGAAGCAGCAGAGAGTCGCCTGGCAGTAGAAGTCTAGCCTTCTCCCACAGGACACTTTGGGCACAACTGGCCAGCTGCTCCTGGGGCTGCCAGCAACGTTCTCCAGGCTCTGCCTATGTCCAACCTAGTTTGCTCATTTTTTTTTTCCATAGCTGATCTTGCTGCCTCTCAAAATGTTCCTGATTCTAATAATGAGAAAATGGAAACCTGAAGAGACTGGGGTGCATGCGCCTGGGAAAAGAAGAGAGGACACGTGAATCCAAGGGAGGACAAAGGACTGGGAGAAACCTGAAACACACAGGCAAGTTCTCTGGAAGCCTTGGTCACTCACTACACAGAAGCCCAATGTATGCTACAGAGCCCCCTTCTGGGGAAAAGGCACAATTACAACACAATTCCATACCTCTTTTATATACTCTGGGCAGGGGTTAAGAACCCAGGAATAGGACCAGAGTCACAGCATTTGAACCTGGGAGTCACCACTTAGATAGGTGAGACTTTGGGCAAGTTATCCCGGCATCCTGAGTCTGCGACATGGAATAAATGTGACACTTGCCTTTGAAGAGCCAAAACTCCAGATCAACCCTTCCCCCAGTCTTTGCTCCTGGAAGCTACAATCATTAAACCCTGCTTTTGTGGTTTGGTGGGTCTTCCTGGTGGTTTCCGGGGACTTTGCAACTTGGGGGTAAGTTAGATTGTTCTCTGTTAATTTTCCCTTTTCTCTCATCTCTGATTCAAACTCTGTGCAGGTCACAAGTACCTAGGCAGACACGCTATTAGGTAGATCTGAAACAACCAGGAGACATGCCTCTTCCTTGTCAGGATGGGGGCCCATCTGGGGCCATCCAGTCGGGATCCCTGGATCCCAACTTTTTCTGAAAGTTCTGAGGATGACGAGCCCCTGGTGGGCCTTTATCTAATTCATACGGTTTTTGGCCTGATGGAGCCTGACCAAAACTGACCCTTTGAATTCCGAGGAACTCTGGTACTCTGTCTCGGAACTCTGGTACTCTGTCTTGGGATGCTGGTACTTTTTCTCGGAACTCTGATGATCTGTCTTGGGCCCTTCAGTCTGACTGCTGTGTTTGTCTCTTTTCTGTTTGTTTTTCTGTTGACGGTTTCACTGTCAAGACTAAAAATGGGTGCTACTCCATCCTCACCCCTTGACTTGACTTTGGCCCACTGGGGCGACGTTAGAACAACTGCCTATAACAACAATGTTAATGTTAAAAAGGACAAATGGGTCACTTTCTGTTCCTCTGAATGGCCTACATTTAATGCAGGGTCTTTTAATTTAGATCTCATTTCTAGGGTCAAACAGATTGTTTTCAGAGCTTGAACAGGATACACTGATCAAGTGTCCTACATTGTCACTTGGTAGGGACTTAATGGTCAAATTGATGGGTCCTCCCCTGGGTTAAGTCATTTCTTTCATCATCTTCTCCCTCTGCCCCTCCTGCCTCCCCTGTTCCCTCTGCCCCTCAGCCTCACAGGTATTCCCCATAAAGAAAAAAATGGCTAAGCCCATTCTCCAGGGAGGAACAGAGGAGGCTGATATCTTTCCTCGCTCCTACTCTCTTCCCCCTCCTCGACCTGCACCCCGACAGGCACCCTCCAGGCAGACAATCATCCACCCACACAGCCAGAGTCTACGATGCCAGAGTCCCTGAAATGCTGTACCAAGGGCCGGCTCAGGCAATCTGAAGTCGGAGGGTCGCATCCCCACAACCAGAGGCGATTGCCCTGCCGCTTCGCCCAGCGGGACCCCCTGATGAGGCGGGGACCAGCCCTTCCACTGCTGGCCGTTTGCTACTAGTGATCTTTACAACTGGCACTCAGAATGCCTCCTTTCCAGAAGACCCTAGGGACTTATTTACCTCTTAGAAACTGTCCTTTTTACTTATTAGCCCTCTCGAGACGATTGCCAACAACTCCTCAAAGTCTTATTTACTACTGAGGAATGGAACAGAATCCTGGAAGCGTCCCGGAAAGTGGTTCCAGGCCAACCAGGGAACTGTTCACTGGCCCTGCTGTCGCCAATGCCAACTTTCCCTCCAGTCGCCCAGATTGGAGCTATAACAGAAGGTAAGGAGAGGCTCCTGGTCTATGGCCAGACTCTGTTAGCGGGTCTCAAAGTGGTGGTTCGGAAACCGGCTAACACGTCTAAGGTGTATGATGTCAGGCAGGGACCTGATGAGAGTACGAGACTTCAGGAAGCCTTCCCCAGATATACTCCTTATGATCCTCAAGCTGAAGGGACAGCACAGACAGTTGTTATGTTTGCCTAGGTCAACCAAGCAGTGCCTGACATCAAGAAAAAGTTACAATCATTAGACAGACTAGGAGAAAAGAATATTAGGGGCCTAGTGGCAGTGGCAGAAAAGGTATACAATAAAACAAAAACAAAACAAAACAAAACAGACAAAAGAGAGGTGTAGGGGGAAACTCAGGACCCCACTTTGGGCCTGGCTAGGGGCGTGTATGGAGGAAGGAATAAAAGACTGAACAGCAGAGTGCTCTCTCTCTTTGGGCTTCCAGTCCAGTGGCGGAAAACTACTGGACTCATCTGGGTTGCTCGTTTTTCTCTTGTGAGTAATTTCTACAATAAATACTTACCTATACCCTCAACAAGTGTGCCGTTTATCATTGCAGCATCAGAGAGGCCTTGCCAAAATTCTAAAACAACAGAATAGGCTATAAAAGATACTCCTGGCCATTCAACTTCCCTGTAACACCAAACCTCCATGACAAACCACAGAAGAGGAATGGAAGCCTAACCCAAAGGTAGGGAAACACCAATGTGCGTACTATAAAGAGGAAGGACATTGGGTCAAGGACTGTCCAGAAAAAAAAAACAGACACCCCCAAAATGCCCAGATCCTACCGGCATACATTGGGGACAGTAACTGAGGGGGACAGGCTCAGGTCCCCTCCCTGAGTCCAGGGTAACCCTAAAAGTGGAAGGGAAAGCAATTGACTTCATGGTAGACACAGGAGCAGAAAACTCAGTCTTACTAAAACCAGGAGGGCCCATGTTTACCAAAACCACCCGGGTCCAAGGAGCCACAGGGACAAAACCCTACTCATGGATTACCCAAAGAACAGTAGATTTAGGAATGGGACCGATAACCCATTTGTTTCTAATAATACCAGAATGCCCCTATCCCCTCTTGGGCCGAGACCTGCTTACTAAAATGAAAGCTCAGATCCACTTTTCTGATAAAGGGGCCACTCTACTCCATCAAGACAGGAGGCCAGTTCAAGTCCTGGCCACAAGTAACTTGGCCAAGAAATATAAAATCCACCAAGAGTCATAAAGCCTAAACCTAACATAAAAGACTGGCTTCAGAAATACCCCCTAGCATGAGCGGAGACAGGGAGGGGTCATGGGGCTGTCACGACACCAGCCTCCAATTTATGTTAAAATCAAGTCCGGGAAGACCAGTTAAGGTCAGCCAATACTCCATGCCCCACAAAGTAAAGAAAGGGATTACACCCCACATTCAGTGGCTATTAGAGCTCAGGATCTTGAGGCCCATACAGTCAGCCTGAAACAACCCCCCAGTAAAAAGTCCTCACACTAATGATTACCCACCAGTATAGGATCTGAGAGAGGTTAACAAAAGAGTAATGGACATTCACCCTACAGTGCCTAACCCCTACTCAGCATGCTGTCCCCAGACCCACAATGGTACACAGTCCTGGATTTAAAGGATGCCTTTTTCAGCCTTCCGCTGGCTGCTAAAAGTCAGACATATTTTGCCTTTAAATGGCATGACCCCAAAATTGGGATCAATGGCCTGTTAACCTGGACTCGACTTCCCCAAGGATTTAAAAACTTGCCCACTATCTTTGATGAGGTATTACATAAAGAACTGGGTGAGTACAGAACCCAAAACCCAGACATCAGTCTGTTACAATATGTAGATGACTTGCTGATTGAAGCAGCTGACAAAAAAGAAAATGCCTAAAAGGCACAAAGAACCTGTTACAAACTCTGGGAGACCTAGCGTACAAAGTATCCGCAAAAAAAAAAAAAAAAAAAAAAAAGCTCAACTTTGCCAAGGACAGACAATGTACGGGGATATATGCTTAAAAAGGTAAATAATGGCTTTCAGACGCCTGCAAAGAGACTGTGTTAAAAATCCCAACCCCCACTTCTACCAAACAAGTGAGGGAATTCTTGGTCACTGCTGGGTTCCAGGGTTTGCAGAGATAGTCAAACCCCTTTACGAGGCAACCAAGAAAAAAGCAGGCTTTGCCTGGACAGACAAACAGCAGCTGGCATTTGACACTCTACGAAAGTTGCTTGAGGCACCAGCTCCGGGCTTGCCAGATGTAAATATGCGCTTCAACCTGTTTGTGGATAAACATAATGGGGTAGCAAAACGTGTACTGACTCAAACTGTGGGGCCCTGAAAGAGACTGGTGGCATATTTATCAAAGAAACTAGACCCCGTGGCAGCAGGGTGGCCCCCCTGCCTATGCATTATAACAGCTGTAGCTTTGTTGGTTAAGGATGCTGACAAATTAACCCTGACACAGAGCCTCACCATTGCTGCCATTGGAGGGGAAGACACTGCGTGGATCAGTTGACAGGACTGACAGTGTGAAACAATTTTCTCTTGGCCTGGTTTTTATTTTGGATTTTGATTTTAGCTTTTTGGAGCAAGTCCTGTATCCTCTGTGTCTCCAGATGGGAGGCTTTTTAAGTATTTTTTATCCCCAGCTTCCTTGGCAGAATGGGCCATCCATCAGTGGTCCACCACCAGCCTCCTTTATATAGCTTCTGAACCATGGGCTGTTTACGTATCCAGGCCAGATCCTCAGGTGTATAGTTGGGGATTTTAGGAAAATTTCTTGCTCCTGATCAACTAAGGTCATCATGACTTTTGAAGTTAAGGCCATTTTTCTGGCCACCTTGTCTGTGAGGTTATTTTTCATTTGTATGAGTCCTGAACCTTTTTGGTGTCCTGGGCAATGGATTATGGCCAATTTGGAAGGTTCCCAAAGTGTTTTTAGGAGATTTAATATCTCCTGTTTGCTTTTCATTGTCTTTTCTTCTGCTGTAAGGAGGCCTCTTTCTTTGTATATGGCCCCCTGGATATGGGCTGTTGTGGCTGCAATGATAAACCGCACACTTGTTGAAGGTATAGGTAACTGTTTATTGTAGAAATTACTTATAAGAGAAAATGGGCAACCCAGATGAGTCAAGTCTTTTGTTACCAAACCGGAAGCCGAAAAGAGGGTAAGAGGCTCTGCTGCTTGGTCTTTTATTCCTTCCTCCAAAAGTGGGCCTGGCTAGTGGCGTAGTTCACCACCCTATCTCTAGTCATGCCCAAAATGGGTGTGGTTAGCACAGTTCCACCCCCACATCCGTATGTGTCTGTAGAGCACATGGCTAATGGCAGAGTCCTAAGTTTCCCCTATAGGCAAAGGTGCACCTACTGTCAGTATATATACTGAGCCTTTTGTCTTTTCCCACTTTTAAGGCTTGGATCAGAGCTGTCCTTTTGAACAGATGTCCCCATGGGCAAAGGTTCAGCCCAGATGGTTTCTGAGGTGGTAGTGGCTGCTGCCCCCGAATACCTCTGTCCATCCGGATGAAACTGCTCCCGTCCATGAACCAGGTCTCTTCTGTGTCTGGCAACGGTGTGTTGTGTAGATCAGGTCTAATGCAAGGTTCTTGTTCCAGGATTCCGGAACAGTCATGGAGTGGAGCATCCAGGTCAGGGTCTGGCAATAACATGGCTGGATTGAGGGCTGCCAGCACCTGGAAGGCTATTCTAGCTGGGTTAAGGAGCAAAACTTGATAATGAGTCATTTGAGCATTACTCAACCACCAGCCTGGAAGATAAGTGCTGGTACCAAGGAACGTAATGGAAACTGGACTTTACAGAAATTAAACCTGGTAAATTTGGCTACAAATATTTACTAGTGTTCATAGACACCTTTTCTGGATGGACGGAGGCCTTCCCCACCAAGCATGTAACAGCCAACGTGGTGACAAAGAAACTGACGGAAGAAATTCTGCCCAGGTATGGCTTTCCAGCAATGCTTGGCTCAGATAATGGGCCAGCACTTATCTTCCAGGTAAATCAGGGACTACCCACTACCCTGGAGGCAGATTGAAAACTTCACTGTACATACTGACCCCTGTAGAGTGCAGCCTTCCCGACAGCCTGGTTCCAGAGCCACGTCAGTCACAAATGAACACACAGGAGACTATATTAATTATGAAGCAGTTGGCCATTTGCTTGGTTTCTTTTTTTGTTTGTTTGTTTTTTTGTTTTTTTCGAGACAGGGTTTCTCTGTATTGTTTTGGAGGCTATCGGTCCAGCCCGGCCTCGAACTCACAGAGATCCACCTGCCTCTGACTCCGCCCAGCCTCGTTTGCTTGGTCTCTTACTGGCTATCTCTGACTTAAGTGTTTACCCCATAATTGTTAATCTAAGTATTTCTCTTACTGGAGAAAGGGTCTGGACCTTTTACTCCTCTGGAGCCTACATTGTGACTCCCTGTGTTTCTCTTTCCCAGAATCCTCCTCGACTCCTAGTCCCACCTATCTTGCTTCCCTATTGGCCAACAATGCTTTATTCAACAACCAATAAGAGACAGATTTCAGAATGACATCTCCCATCAGATCCCAAAGTTCAGGACAGGTAAAACAAATAAATAAAGCTCTAAAAGAAACCTTAACCAAATTGGCTTTAGAGACTGGCATGGACTGGGTGTCTCTCCTTCTCTTTGCCCTTTTCAGAGTAAGGAACTCCCCATACCAGATGGCCCTTACCCCTTTTGAAATTATATATAGGTATCCACCTCCCATGATTCCTAGTCTCCAGAGTGACCTTATTTCTACCCTAGATGATCAAGACGTTGTTAATGCCCTCCAGAGGCTACAATGCACCCAACAGCAAATCTGGCCTCAACTCAAAGTCATTTATGAATCTGCTGCTCCTCCCAAACCCCACAGGTTCTGGCTTGGCGACTGGGTCTTCATCTGTAGGCATCAGCACAAAACCTTAGAGCCAAGATAGAAAGGACCCTTCGTGATCCTGATGACCAACCGCACGACCATCAAAGTAGATGGGATCTCCATATGGGTCCATTACTCCCATGCCCGACCTGCAGATCCCTTCGTGGTACCGGAGGACTAAGAGGGGGAATCATGGGAGCTGTCCAAATACCCAAACAACCCACTCAAACTGCATCTTCGCCGACAACACAACACTTCTTCATTATATGCCTGCTCCTGCTCACCACAGCTGCTGACACCAATCCTCACGCTCCACAGAACCTGACCTGGCAACTGTAATGTCGAAAGTGAAAAGATTCTCAACCAGGCCTGTATGATAACCACACCTAGAACAGTATCTCTTTTGACCTCTGCCAGCTGTTCATAGACCACTGTTGCCCTGATCGTGTAGAAAACAGCTGCTGTGACAAGGGCCACCAGAGTTGTGCAGCTGGAGCCGTTTCTATACCACCTGTCACAGATCTCAGGCATCTTTGGCCCATTTCTGTGTTTGCTCGGGGCACCTCTCAAACTTGGGGACCTGTGGAGCAGCCCCTTGCTATCATTGCAAAAGCTGGTCTTGTGTGTCCACTGGGCATACCTGGTAGACCTTTGTTCTGACAGATGACCTTATCCAGGTCAGTGGAGCCTCAACCCTCCCCTCTTGCTCTGGTGATGGAGACACCTTGTATGAACGCCAAGTAACTAACTACAACCCCTTGGTCTTACACTTCACTTCAGGGGGTAAACAAATAACAGATGGATGGGAGGCAGGTCTCATCTGGGGATTAAGGCTATTTACCAAAGACAACATATTTGACCGCCAGGATGATGGAGCCCTATTTGGTTTACGACTCAGAATCCAACAGCCAAACAACCAGGCTAAACCCATTGGCCCAAATCAGGTCTTAATAGACAAACCCTGACTTGGCTCCATTAGTTTCAGCCAGCCCACCTCTGCCCCACTCTCTCTCGAAAAACTTTAAAAATAGTACTTCAACAATCTTATGTATTTCTCAATGACACTAATCCCAATGTTACTAAGTCCTGCTGACTCTGCTAGGGTAGCAGTCCTAGAGAGCTATTCAGTTGGAAAAAATTCTGACTGATGTCGCTGGTACTCAAGAGCCTCTTTAACTTTACAGCAAGTGTCTGGACGAGGAACCTGTATTGGTTCCATCCCACCTACTCATTCTCACCTGGGTAACCAAACACACCCACCGTTAACTTGAAGGGATACTTGATTCCCCACAATGATACTTGGTGGACATGCTCCACAGGCTTTGGTCCCTGAGCACACACAACGATAATCAAAGAGACTAAGGGCTTCTGCGTACTAACCCAGTTGCTCCCCAGACTCATCTATCATACAGAGGACCAGCTATTAGACCTCATAGAAAACCACAAAGCTACAAGAGAGCCCATAACTGCAATCGCCCTCAGCCTCTTAATAGGCGTGGGCACAGCTGCAGGTATAAGGACAAGAACCTCAACTCTCATACAGCAGAAACAACATTATTCTACTTTAAAAACAAGCCTAGACAATGGCCTTAAAAGAATAGAGGATTCTATTACTCACCTAAAAGACACCCTTTCCTCCCTGGCTAAGGTAGCCTTACAAAACCATAGGGGTTTATTTAGATTTATTATTCCTCCAACAAAATGAACTGTGTGAAACCCTAAGGGAGGAATGCTGTTTTTACAGAGATCATTCAGGTCACATAAAAGACAACATGGCTAAAATCAGAGAAGGGCTAAAAAGACAAAAACAACAACAACAACAAAAGAAAACAAAAACCACAACCAAACAAACAAAAAAAAACAAACAAAAAACAAAAAATCCCCACAAAGCTCACCAAAATGGTTTAAATCTTGGCTTAATAACTCACCCTGGCTTACCACGTTCATATCCATGATAACAGGACCCCTGGTTGTCCTCCTGTTCCTGCTTATATTTGGTCCCTGCATTCTAAATAGATTAATACAGTTTACAAAAAATAGGTTGAAAACCATACAGCAAATGGTTCAACGATCACAACATTACAAGCCCCTAGCAAAAGAAGACAGTTAAAAATTAAGCTTTAAAAATCCATGATTGGATTAGTGCCAAAAAACCAGAGGAAAAATGAAGAGACAAAACTCCAGATCAGCCCTTCCTCCAACCTTAGCTCCTAGAGGCTACATTGTATGCAACAGGCCTAGGACCAAAACTGAACACAAAGGAACTCCAAACCACCTAGCCTCCTAAGTACTTGGATCCTGGGGACAGTTTGACCACAAAAGAAACTCCCCTGTAGTCTCTAGGAAATTCAATTCTGAAAAATATTAGAACAATAGACCACCTGCAAGCCATAGAAACCACAGAATGTTCCCTCCCATACCAACCTATGAGAAAAATGGGTACACAGGAATTACACGCCAAAAACATGACTTTAAAAAATCTCTTGATTTTTCTCCAAATGTCAACCAATCAGAAACCGACCAGTACCTACTGATGCAATCCTGTAATTTTGTCTTCAAAACCTAGCAGTAGACAGTGACATTCACTCCCTCTGGAGGCTGCTGCAACAGCTAGCCAGTCAGGGTCCCTGTTATGATTGGATGAACAATCATTAAACCTTGCTTTTGCAGTTTGGTGGATCTTCCTGGTGGTCTCTGGGGACTTTGCAACTTGGGCACAACAGCCTTGAGATACTAAGTGGCATAATATTGTCAAAATTCTAGAAGAGGCTTGGGCAGATCCTCCTTCTGTTGTTCCTTATGTGTGCTTGAGGTGATGCAGGTTTGGGTGACAATTCCTTGTGCTGTCTTTCCTGCGAAGTGAAGGCCCAGAGACTTCTCCTAGTCCCCAACTTGTACCTTTTGAGCACATATAGAAGCTGACCCAGCCCCATGTGACCCTGAGCTACAGGATGGGTGATAACAGGCACTGCCTTGCTATCCTGACATGTGTACCAGGAAGCAGATAAGGCACCGTGACCTACAGCTGGACACACCTGGGTCCCAGGACTGTAGTATCCCATGGATGGTCTGTTTTGAGTGTTTCCACAAGTTCTGAGGACAGTGCTGTGACCTTTGCCTGCATTGTCAAGAACCCAGTCAGTAACAGCAGCTCCCACCATGCCTCTATGTCACACTCCAGGACAGTACCTGGCTGCCTGGGAATCTGAGCTTGCACCTTTCACAGAAGCTTTGGAGTGGGCAGAGAGGTTGGAGGAGGAAGCCTGGTCCTCTGAGGAACCTGAGGAGGAGTGCTAACACCTTTGCAAGAGCAAGTTGGGTCTGGAATGGATGAGCACAGGCCTGTGTGGTCATGGGAGGCAGGCGTGGCAGGACCTGTGACTGCCCCAAGTGAGTGGGAGATACTGACATGGATGGTCTGTTTTCTTTCCTCTCTCTGCTGCAGAGCCCAGAACACCACTGCAGGACACAGTAGGCAAGACACTGATTGTCACTGGTGGGGGGAAGGGTCACGGACTGGTGTTTGGGGGGCTGCAATGGGGGCCAGTCAAACAGCCCTGGGTCCGTTCCTGAGTGGGGGAGGGTGGATGAGGGAAGGCTAGCTATAGGTAGTAAAAGAAAGATGTAGACATAGGATAATATCAGGAGGGCAGAATCAGTTAATACTGAATGTGTCCAGTTTATTCATGCATCAATCTTAAGTAACCAACCAAAGGTGGTGCCATTCGCAGAAGACTTCTATTACTGTGTATAAAGGACAGATAGCAATTACTTCCCTTAATCCTAAAGACACCCCATAGCTGCACATACTACTTGGCCATCAGGTGCTCCATGCTACATGTCTCATGTAGCCTTCAGGATGAGTATAAACTCGCCTGGGCCTATGTCTATTGTTATTTAGATAGGAGTCATTCACCACCAAGGCCAGGACATCCTGCAGCCATCAAGCTAATATCTTAAAGACAGCGGGAGTAATGAGCTCTCTGCACTTGTGGCAGGATGGGATAGATTTCCAATATAAGGGTCCCTACATTTCCCCTTTCTTAAATTAATAAAACAATGTCTGTGCTTCTGCAACAGGACAGATGACTGTGTCTGTCTTAGGTCACTTCCTTCAACCTTCCAGTGCTTACCTGTCCTTGGACCACACATTCCATCATGTGTGACCTGTCTTAGGTTGCCTGGAGGCAAGAAGATCTTACTCATCTCTGGCCAGCAGCCTCTGTAACAAGGAACATTATTGGGTGGTGCACAGCTCGATGCCTCGTGCCTCTAAGCCAATTTTTCAATGAGAGCTCACAAGCAAGCTTGATAGTGCTAAGTAACTTTTGTGCTTTTACGGCTACACCAATCTCCTGCAAAAAGAGAATCAAGCTACAATGGCCTTCTGAAACTGGTGTGGGAATATCTCCAGTGCCTTTGGCTATATCTAAGTCTAAATCTGCCTTTCTAGTCACATTGGACCCAAAGACTCATAAGCATCCCATCAAATTCCTGTCAGAATGAGCCCTGACCTCATAATCCATAAACACTTACATAGCACAGCAAAGGTTACAAGCATTAATAACTCCAGTGTGATTGTAACAAATGGGTTACAATTCTCATATTTTCAATTCAAAGGACAATAAAATGCTCTTGTGATGGGTGGAGTATGAATAACTCCACAATTGTGAACTTTTTTCTTTCCCCTATCTAAAGTCCAATGCTTTGTTGCTTGTAAAGTTCAAAAATAAGTTTGAGATATCACAGTCCCTGAATGTTAACTGCAAACTTTCTGTCCATGTCCTATTCAAATATTGATCAGGGGCTTTAGCCACACATCAGGTTCATAATAGTGTCCGGTTGTTCTAAATGGGTCCTTTTTCCCCTGAGGAAAAAAACTGGCAAGACGAGTGTTTCAAGGTGTGGTATGGACAAACTACTAGTCATCCAGTGCTTGGTGGGCTCCAGGATGAGAGCTCACAGGTCTGGGAAGTCGATGTAGCAGGCTTGTTGAGAAACTGGAAATCTCGAACTGACTGTTTCTTTTCTTTCTTGGACTATAGAGTCGATGACGTCAGGGGGTCAGGAGCACAGGTTCAGCGGGTCTCACTGAACTGGCTTGGGCAGGCTCCCAAGGTCTTGAACTGGCTTGGGCAGGCTCCCGAGATCGCAGGTCCAGTTTTTCTCTGCTCCGTGCATCTCACCAAATGGTCTGGCAGCCACCAAACCTCGTTTTCTTCCTGTGAGAAAACAGAAACATGCCCTCAACCTTATATTAGAAAGTATTGGGTCCTTCCCATTGTCTGGTACATAAATCTTTCCACTTGACTTGAGCGAAAGTTGCTTGAGTTCCATCATGCCAGAATCTGTCTGTGGCATATTGCTTGTTGGCATCCATATTCAAAAAATTTAAAATGAAGAGTGCATGATTGAATGCATCATATGGAGACTGGGGGCACAACTCCCCTCTTTTTATTTTTGATGTTGCTCTTTTAAGGAGCTATGAGCACACTCCACAATTCCTTGTCCTTGAGGATTATAAGGAGTGCCTGTTTTGTGATCAATTTTCCATTGTGCACAAAATTCCTGAAATGCTTTACTAGTATATCTAGATCCATTGTCTGGTTTTAATCACTTTTGGAACACCCATATAAGCAAAACATTTTAAACAGTGACTTGTCATATACTTAGTGGCTTCTCCAGGTTGTGCAGTGGCCATTAAGAAGTTTGAATATATATATATATATCAATTGAATATTTTAATTTGCCAAATTCTGTAACATGAGTAATATCCATTTGCCATAAATGATTAGGGAGCAGGCATTGAGGATTTACTCCCAATTTAGTTACAGGTAAATATTATGGGCACATATCACATTATTTGACAATTTGACGAGAAGTCTCTCTAGTTAAACCAAATTGCTTCCTTAGACTTCTGCTATTCTGATGATGAAAGTTATGTGACTGCTGAGCTAGTTCTACCTGGGATAAAGGGACAAATTTTGTTAATCTATCAGCTGACTCATTCCCTTTAGCCAGTGGGCTGGGAAGGTTTGAATGAACTCTTATGTGACCCACAAAGCACAGTGATGTTTTTAGCTGAATGGCACTCTGAATTTGTTCAAATAGTATTGTAACCTGATCATTACTAGTTCCAGGGCATGGAAATGCCTCGATCATTTGAAGAGCTTTAAAAACATAATGACTATCTGTATACAAATTAAATGAATCATTCATGAGAAGCTGAAAAACTATTGCAACATCTTGTAACTCAACCATTTGAGCTGAAGTTGGAGCTGTTTGTTCTATGTATTATTAGACATCAATAACATAACCTGCTCTTCCATTAGAAGAGCCATCAGTAAAAGCTAACATGGCATTTAGGGAATTTTAGGGAATATAAAAGGATGCGTTAGTGCAAATTGTAATAGTCTATGAGCTGATTATCAATTTTTCCTGAAAATTGAGCAAAAGCGATTGCCCATGAATCACTGTTTTGAAATAACCAGTCAACTTGCTGTTTTGTATAAGAAACATGTGTTACACTTGGTTCTCTGTCAAAATATCTCCTAGATTCCATACTGCACTTCAGCATCATACAAGCTACTGCTTCAAAATAAGGATTTAACACTTTGGCTGGGGAAACAGGTAGGGGCAACCATAGTAATGGTCCCCCTTGCCACAAGACAGAAGGTAGAGTATGCTGCATGGGAAGCACATAAGCTTCCTATGGTTTCTCACAGTCAATATAGCATTTCTGCTGATTCTGGATTGCGTTCTCCAACTGTAGGAGAACTTATCTACCCCCTTTAGCTAGCTGTCTAGGTGAGTTGGGATCACTATCTCCTTTTAGAATATCACTTAAAGGTTTCAAGTCACCAGTAGATGCCTTTGAAAAAGGACATAGCCGTTGAGTATTTCCCAACAACTTTTGAAAATCATTTATAGATTGCAAGCTATCTTTCCTAATTTCTAATTTTGGGGGCTTAATTTATTTAGGATATAACATATCCAAAATAACTTTTGAAAATTATTTAAAGTTTGTAAGTAGTCTTTTCTAATCTGACTTGTAAAGTTTTCATTAGCTGACATGTTCTTATTTGTATCTACAGACACCTTTCTAGATGGGGCCTAACAGGGCTACAGTTCCCTGAGGCTTCTTCTTAATAACATTTCTCAAATCTTATATTAACTTCCGTTTCCCTGATTTCTTTTTATTTTTTTAAAGATTTATTTATTACATATACAGTGTTCTGCCTACATACCAGAAGAGGGCACCAGACTGAATTGTAGATGGTTGTGAGCCACCATGTGGTTGCTGGGAATTGAACTCAGGACCTCTGGAAGAGCATTCTGTGCTCTTAGCCTCTGAGCCATCTCTCTAGCCATCCCCCTCCCCGATTTTTGTTAACCATAAAACTTAGGAGGATTTCTGCATCCTCTCCTCTGTTAAAGGCTATTGAATCGTCCATACAAATTCCTTTGGCTCTCAGGCCAGATTGGCATTTGCCACTTACTTCCCCCACAGCCTGGCTCTGGGGGCCAGCTGTGGGAAGTGCAGATCGCCAACCCTTCCTGCTAAGATACTGACTGATGCTCTTTTTTACTATATCCAAAGCAATTCAAGTAGGTCCTTTTGTTAGGATTCATGCATTCACAATCACATTTCACACGCACGTGTGGCCACCTCATACATACAGAACATACATCTTTTAGTCCTCCTTTTCCCTAGATTATGATTAGTTTGTTGAAACGAAACTTCTTTAAACTGAAATCTCTTGTAACACAGCAGCCATATCTAATCCTTGAATCATGCGCATCCAAAACTCTGCACAAGTTTAAATTTATCTATGTCACCTTTCTTTCTATAAGGTCTTAAAACAGTTTCTGACTGGCTGCATTAATTTTTCCCTTTTCCATACACTTGGTTGGCCACGGTAGCTGCTCCTAAAGCTGCGGGCTCCTAGGCTTGGCCTTCCCACTAGGGACTGGGTACCCTGGAGGCCTCGGCTCGCCTTTGCCTCTGGGCCTGGGCTGGCCTGCTGCAGGTCATCTGTGACTGCAGCTGCTTGCAAAGCCATAGGCCACCACTGTAGCAACTCTGAGTTCTTGGCACCCACAGGTCCTGCCACACCTTCGCTTCCCTAAGTCCCAGCACAGCTCTAAGACAGCTGTGGCAGTGACTTTCGTGACTAGGAAGGATCCTTACAAAACCTCAAACTCTAAAAATTTCTGTACTTGCTTCTGCTTTACAGCAGTTCTCCTGGCTATTAAAATATACCCAAGTAAATATACCATTGTCTGACTAATAATTCTCTGTCTCATATCTCTAACTATACAATTTTTACTCTCAATGGTTAACTCATTCACTTCTTTGTCATCTGGCTATTACTTCTCTGTTTCACATCTACAATTATATGCATTTTTACTCTCAAGGTTAACTAACCACACTTCATTTCTTTGTCATCTGACTAATATTTTCCTGTTTCATATCTACAAATATATACATTTTTACTCCTGACTTACCGTGTCCACTCACTGACTTCTGAGTGCTCTCTTCACATTTGCACACCTGCAGTATCTGCTCTTCTGCGGTGCCCGTCCCTCCTGGCCCCGTTCTCAGCCTCACAGTTTGGTGCCATATATTGTGGACCATCTGTCCTAGCCCCACATTGCGGGGCCATATGTTGCAGACTGATGTTTGCAGGGCTGGCATGGGGACCAGTTAACAGCCTCTGGTTCGTTCCTGAGTGGGGGAGGGTGGATGAGGGAAGGACAGCTATAGACATTAAAGAAAAGATGGAGACATAGGATAATATCAGGAGGGCAGAATCAGTTAATATTGAATGTGTCCAGTTTATTCATGCATCAATCTTAAGTAACCAACCAAAGGCGGGGACAATCGCAGAAGACTTCTATTATCGTGTATAAAGGGCAGATAGCAATTACTTCTCTTAATCCTAAAGACACTCGACAGCTGTATGTACTACTCAACCATCAGGTGCTCCATAGCTGCATGTATCATGTAGCCTTCAGGACCAGTATAAACTCGCCTGGGCCTATGTCTATGATTATTTAGATAGGAGCCATTCACCACAGAGGCCAGAACATCCTGCAGCTATCAAGCTAATATCTTAAAGACAACAGGAGTGACTTGAGTTCTCTGAATTTGTGGCAGGATGGAATAGATTTGTGTGTGTGTCGCCGTTCTACCCCTGGAGCTCCCAGCAGAACAGGAGCTCTGAAGGGCTGTTTGCTGTTTTGCGCCTAAGACAGGGAGGTAAAGCAATCTTCCAGAACACTTCAGGGGCTGGGTGAGCATTCTTCACCATGGCTATTCTCTTCAGACCAGTCCTTTAGGGCTTCAGGACTTTAGGCCCTACAAAGCATGGATAATTCTTTGCAACTCCTTGATGAACATGACCAAAGACTTCATCCTGCAAGTCTATGGTGAAGAGAGTGGAGAGACCTACGTTTAGTCCTTTACTTTCCCTAAGACCTGTTTAGCCAACCCCGTGCTTTTCCTATGCCCTGCTTGGCAAATCCCCAGCTTTCTCCTAGCTTGAAACTTCTCTTCTTGACACAGAGTGGTCAGAGAGGCCCAGTTTCACTGCCAGCTCCAGATCTTGACGGACAAGATGTCTAATACTACTGGGACCATCATGGCCAGGGGGCAGTTTTGTCCCATGGGAGTAACACTCTCTGAGTCTTCATGGACATTTGGTGACAGTGACAAGTACTGCTGGACTGTCAAGAATCCTGCCCAATCCCGAGCTCCAGCTCTGTTCCCAGAACCCTATTCTGTTCAGATCATACCTTCTTTCTGTGTTTCTCTTATTCCTGGCATCCTTTGTCTATCCATCCTTGGCTTGCCTTCTTCTTGAATCTAGAAGCAGCTGAAGTGAATGTGGGCATTAGTTGCCAAATGGAGCATTTCTATGGTAGCAGGAGATGCAAACTTTGGAGCTACAATCACAGTGCCCAGCGCTGTCCTCCTCAGCCTCAGATCTGTCATGCCTCCATTTACCCAGACTCAGCTGGGTTTGTGCTGCTTCCTGGGGCTCTGTGAGAGAAGGCACCTGTAGAGAGAAGCCTTTTCCTTTCCAGCCGCTTTGGTTTTTCCCCACCAGTCGCCTGGGCTCTGCTACGTTGTAGTTCCCAAATAGCACACAAGACACTGCATTAATTATAAAACTGTTGGCCTTGCTTGTTTCTTACTGGCTAGCTCTGACTTAAGTATTTAACCCATTTAAGTATTTCTCTTACCGGATAGACATCTTACTTCTCTGGCGGGCTACATGATGACTCCCCGTGTTTCTCCTACTCAGAGTCTTCCTGGACTCCTAGTCCCACCTATCTTGCTTCCATATTGGCCAACAGTGCTTTATTGACATATACACAGGACTTCCCCCATCAGGCACCTCACCATCCTCATTCTGTTTTGCAGAGCACCCCCACCACCACCACACACACTCATCAAAAATCCCAACCTTCCTGGGCTATGTGCCTAGAACTGGTCTGACAGGAACTGATGGCAAACCTCTTCTGGATGGCAGAGGTGGACTTCCTTGGCTTTTCCTTTCAACGTGGCATGGTTGGAAACACAGCAGGAAATGATCTATAGTCTCTACCGCTGCCTGCTTTTGCTTACTCTCTTTATTCCTATTTCAAGCCATTGTTATGACCTCCTCTCTACTCTCATTTATCTCTATCCAGCTTGAGTTTTCAGAGGTTCTATTTATTTATTTATTTTGGTGTTTTGAGACTAAAAACAAAAGGAAGCAGAAAATAAAATAAATTTTAAAATAATATTCAGGCTGGGATGTAGCTCAGTGGTAGATGGCCAACTTGGCAGAATTTTGGTTTTCTTCACTGGAAAATAAAATTTAAAAAGTAGAAACCCCATGTGACATCTGTCCCACTATCTGAGGTGTTATGATTTTAATATGAAGTACACCTCATCCCCTCCCCTACAGGCTCCTTAGCTTGGAAACCCTGGAACCTTTAAGGAGTGTGGTACAGCTCGTGGAATCTGGGCCTAATGGACTAGCCTTTGAAGCTTATATCTTGGCCCCTGGTTCTATCTCCATCCTCTGCTTCAGGTCAGTCATGATGTAAACAGCTCTCCTCCATCACATGATGTCATCATTAGAGCCCGAGCTCCACCTCTCCTCTTCCATGAGCTAAAGTTTCTGAAACCATGAACCCAATAGATTGTTCTTCCTTAAGTCATATTGGTTATAGTGTGTCATTTCTCTGTTTCGTTTGTCTGGATGGCCCATCTAATGGCGAAACCAGAACTTTGAAGTCTCCCACCATCAGAGTGTGAGGGTCAGTATGTGATTTAAGCTGTAATAGTGTTTCTTTTATGAACTTAGGTGCCTTTGTGTTTGGAGCATAAACGTTAAGAATTGGAATGTCTTCTCATTGGATTTTTCCTTTGATGAATATGTAGTATCCTTTTCTATCTTTTCTGATTAGTTTTTCTTTGGAATCTATTTTGTCAGATGCAAAAATAGCAACACTAGCTTGATTCTTTTGTCCATTTGCTTGGAATGTATTTTTTTCATCCATTTACCCTGAGGTGATGTCTATCCTTGATGCTAAGGAATGTTTCTTGAATGAAACAGAAGGATGGATCCTGTTTTCTCCTCCATTCTGTTGGTCTATGCCTTTTATTAGGGAATGGAGACCAATGATGTTGAGAGATATAAATGAGCAGTGTTTGCTGATTCCTGCTATTTTGTTGTTGTTGTTGTAGTGTGTGTGTGTGTGTGTGTGTGTGTGTGTGTTATGTGTGTGTGCATGTTTTCCTCTTTTGATTTTCTGGTTTGGGATTATTTATTCCTTGTGTTTTCTTGGTTGTGGTTAACCTCTTTAGGTTGGAGTTTTCCTTCTTGTGCCTTCTGTAGGACTGGAATTGTAGATAGATATTGCTTAAATTTGCCTTTGGCGTGGAATGTCTTTACTTTCTCCACCTATTATGTTGGAAAGTTTTGCTGGGTATAGTAGTCTGGATTGGCATTTGTGGTTTCTTAGATCTGTAGCCCATCTTTCCAGGCCCTTCTGGCTTTTAGAGTCTCCAATGAGAAGTGAAGTGTTATTCTAATTATATTACATGACCTTTCCCACTTGCGGCTCTTAATATTCTTTCTTCTGGACATTCAGTGCTTTGATTGTTATGTGCTGAAGGGAATTTCTTTTCTGGTTCAAACTATTTGTTGTTCTGTATGTTTCTTGTGCCTTGATAGGCATCTCCTTCTTTAGGTTAGGGAAAATTTCTTCTATAATTTTGTTGAAAGTATTTTCTGTGCCTCTGGCCTGGGTGTCTTCTCCTTCCTCTATTCTATTATTTATAGATTTGGTCTTTTCATTGTGTCCCAGATTTCTGTGATTTTTGTGCCAGGATTTTCTTAGATTTAATGTTTTCTTTGACCCAAGTATCCATTTATTCTATTGTGTCTTCAGTGCCTGAGATTTTTCTCTCTCATCTCTTGTTATCTGTTGATGAAGTTTACCTGAGGTTCCTGTTTAAGGTCCTAAATATTTCATTTCCAGATTTCCCTCAGTTTGGTTTTTTTTTTAAAACTTATTCTGTTTCCACATTCAGATCTTGAACTTTTTGCTTTGTTTTTGTTTTCTTTCCATTTCTTTCCACTGTTGCAGAGGGTTGTGGGAATGTACAGCAGTGACAACTAGTATTTAACAAGTTGACCCACTAGACGTTGTTGGGGAGCCCCACTTGGCAAAGCTGTGGGTTATTGACTGCATAACTGATTGTTCCTGTAACTTTCTCAGGTGCCACTGCTGTGTCTCCCTAATAAGAACAGCTGTGGGGGTCTTTCCACATCCCTTTGGTGGTGTGTTTTATACTTGTTGGACACACTTATAACTGTGGATAGTCAGAAAGATGATTCTTGTGCTACATAATTTTGAAGAATAGAAATAAGACTAGGATATTTTACATTACTCAGACTGACATAGGATTCTCAGTCACAAAGACAGCCCTTTACACAGACAAGGTAACTTTAGATTTCAGGGTAGATTCAAAGCAGTCTGGTTGCTCCTAGAGACATTATCTGGTTGCTCCTGGAGACAAGTACATGAGGTCATTTCCCAGGTGTTTTTTACTGATTCAAGGCCAGAGCTTGAATCAACTTTAGTCTGCACATACTCTCTACCATTCAAAGTCTAGCAAAATAATTGTTATTGTTAAGTCTTGATTTCCAATGTCATTTTCTATCTGGGAACTCTCACCAACTTATTACTATGTGCATGGGTCAATGTGATATTCCTAGCCTGAGAGAAACTATGTGACTTATTATGCATTGTGAGAATGGGTTGGGCCCTGAAAAAAATGTAACTTATGATGGTCCAGAGTTTGGCTCAGAGAGAGAAGCAGAGGGCAATGGTGTAGGGAGGCAGAGAGCTGAGACAGCAGGGCATGTGAGGCAGCAAAGGAAGAGTGTCAAGGTAGAGAGACAGAGGTGCCAGAGAGGAGTGGCGAGACAGAGATGTGCAGGAGAAGGCTGCTGTGAGAGAGAGAAGTCTGACAGTGGAGAGTGAGTAAAGAATGAATGAATTATATAGAAGAAGTGTGTGTGTGTGTGTGTGTGTGTGTGTGAGAGAGAGAGAGAGAGAGAGAGAGAGAGAGAGAGAGAGAGAGTGGGACAGAGAGTTGTATGAAAGAGCTGCTGCTACATAGAGAAGCTGTGCCTGGGATTTGTGTAAAGTGCTGGATGATGAGAGGTGTGTAAATGAGATGTTTAGCTGTGGCTGTGTGGGGATTTGTAACTGTGTGGAGGCAAGGAAAATGAAGCTGTGTAGAAAAGAGATGTAGAAGAGAAGTGTACGTAAAAGAAAGCTGTGTAGTCAGGTGAATAGATGTAACTGAATATAGAAATGTGTAACTGAGAGAGAGATGTATGTATGTAAAGAGAGAATGTCAAGGAAGAGCAACTATTTAAGTTGAAATAAAGAGAAGGTCACCATCAGGAAAGTGTGTGCTTGCTTATTTTCCCCTTAAGACAGAACAGTCTATCTGACAGAGGGCTGATTTCCAAAATATACAGCGAACTCAAGAAGCTAGCCACCAAAACACAAAACAATCCAATTAAAAAGTGGGGAGCAGAACTAAATAGAGAATTCTCAATAGAGGAATAAAAAATGGCTAAAAGACACTTAAGACAGTGCTCAACATCCTTAGCCATCAGGGGAAGCGCAACTCAAAACAACTCTGAGATATCATCTTACACCGGCCAGAATGGCTAAAATAAAAAACACCAATGATTGTCTATGCTGGAGAGGATGTGGAGTCTCTCCACAAAGGAGGAGAACACTCTTCCATTGCTGGTGGGAGTGCAAACTTGTAGGACCACTCTGAAAATCAGTATGGCGGTTTCTCAAGAAAATGGGAATGAGTCTACCTTAAGATCCAGCAGTTCCTCTCCTGGGAATATGTCCAAAGAATGCACATTCATACAACAAGGACATATGTTCAACTATGTTCATAACAGCGTTGTTTGTAATAGCCAGAACCTGGAAGCAACCTAGATGCCCTTCAACTGAAGAATGGATAGAGAAAATGTGGTACATTTACACAATGGAGTACTACTCAGCGGGGGAAAAAAAGATGGAATCTTGAAATTTGCAGGCAAATGGATGGAACTAGAAGAAACCATCCTGAGTGAGGTAACCCAGTCACAAAAAGACAAACATGCTATGTACTCACTTATGTAGGGTTTTTAGGCATAGAGAAAAGAATTACCAGCCTACAATCCACACTGCCAGAAGAGCTAGGAAACAAGGAGGGCCCCAAGAGAAAAACTCATAGTCCCCGAAGAAGGGAAGGGGGACAAGAATCCTTGAGCAAACTGGGATCATGGTGGGAGAGAAGAGGGAGATGGAAAGAAGAAAAGGGGAGAAGGGGGTAGGAGAACTGAGACAGGGGAGGAATAGAGGAGGAAAGAAAGGAGATGTCTTGAGAGAGGGAGCCAGTACAGGTTTGGAGAGAGGTCTGGCACAGAGGAAATGATAGGGGATCCATGGGGATAAACCCAACTAAGAATCTAGGCAGTGGTGGAGAGGCTGCCTTTGCTGCCCTTCCTCTATAATGAGATTGATGACTACCTTGGTTACCATTCCTAGAGCCTTTACCCAGTAGCTGATCCAAGCAGAAACAGGCACCCACAGCTGAGCTCTGAGCCATACTCCCAGAATCCAGTTGAGGAGAGGGAGGAGAGATGACCAAATGAACCATGACGGAACTGGAGATACTTGCAGAAACAGTTGATGTGACCTAATGAGAGCACACAGACCTTAGTCATAAAGTCGGGGAACCAGCATTGGACCAAACCAAGCCCTCTGAATGTAGGTACCAGCTAGGACGCCAAGCCAGTCTATGGAACCTCTAACAAAGGAGCCAGGGTTTATTCCTAGGTCACAAATCGACTTTGGGAGACCTTTCCCTATGGAGGGATACTATTGCAGCCCAGATACGGAAAGGAGGGCCTGGGCCCTTCCCCAAATGATGTGATGGACTTTGATGATCCCCCGTGAAGGGTCTCACTATCCCTGGGGAGTGGGTGGTGGGTGGGCTGGGGGTCAGTGGGAAGCATGAGAGGATGGGAGGGCGAGGGAATGGGGGGGACGGATATGTAAATAAAAGTGTTTCTAAAAACCAAAAAACAGATAGAAAAGTCTATCAACCCTCAGATAATAACCTTTCCTGAGTCCCGATACTCTAAGAATTTATCTTTATTTCCCTGGAGCATATCTGGGAACTGGCCTCCCATGGTCTACATCACACTGTTATGTTTTCATAGGTTTCTTCAAGGGATTTATTCATTTCCTCTTTAAAGAACTCTATCATATTCATTAGGGCTATTTTAAAGCCCTTTTCTTTGATGCAGCTTATGTTGGAATACTCAGGGCCTACTGTGGTAGCGTTGCTAGGGTCCTAGTGAAGACACACTGTCCTGGTTGATCGTGTTTTTACAATGGGCTTGGGAAGGTTGTAGTTCTAGGTGCTTTTATCTGGTCTTGTCTTTGTTTCATGGGTGTTTTGTTCCTTTGTTTCTGTTGCTTTCTCTGGTTCTTAGGATAGCATGGTGGCTGTGGGTTGCCTGTTAGGAAATTCTTCTGGTGTCCTGATAGGCGAGTGCACTGGGGGTTCCTGGCAAATGTTTCTAGGTATTGGCATCTGATGCTTAGGAAGCAGGATGGGCTAGAAGGGAGGCTGAGGGGATCTGGAGGTGGGAAGAAAGCAGGGTGCTCTGTTAAGATCTGCTTACTCCTCTGGGGACGGGTGGAGTGTGAGGAGAGGCAGCAACAGGTAATCTGCTGGGGGGTGGGGGTTGGGGATGAGACTGGGGATTGGATATGGAATAGAAGGGGAAACATGAGGGTCTGACGCTCGCCTACCTGCTTAGCTGGCATGCTTGCTTCTCTGGCAGGCTTGGCTGGTGGTTCTGGGGAATGCCTGTTGGAGTTGGGGGCTGGGATAACAGATTGAATGTAGAAGAAGGTTGGAGGAAAATATTCCCATCATCCACTGTGTTGGTAAACTGAGAATCACCTTCCAGAACCAGGTGCTCTCCCATGCCCCACCCCACTTCAGTGACTCAGCACCAGTGGCCCTGTCATCACTAGCAGCCAATGCTACGTGTTTGTTTCCACTGCCATGGTCTCATATGTAATGTTCCATACTCCATAAAGCCCTCACCGTAATAGCTTGCTCTCTTCCATCCCTACTCAGAGGCAGCCTTTTGCCTACCCTGCCTCTCTCACATGAGGTCTGTTGCAAGGGGTGATTTTTGTGCCATTCTTTGCCCCTGTAATTGCCACAAAACATTTATACACTAGAGAGGAGGGGGAGACTGAACAGGTGGTCTTCTACAGAGTTGGGGGTGAGGCAGGGGCATTGAATTTAGAGGAGAGGAGAGAAAGTTGAAGATGCACAGTTAGGCTACCTTCTTTCCTGGGCAAGGTGGCCTGTGGGTTCTCAGGGAATATCTGCTGGAGTTGGCCATTGGGATAAAGTGATGGATGAGTGGAGGGAAGGATGTTTAGATCTGTGTGATCCACCGGGGATGGGGACCAGGCGGGGAGGGGAGGGGAGGCTGCAGCAGGTGGTTTGCTACAAAGTTGGGGGGTGAGGCTGGAGGAATGGATTGAAAGAAAGGAGGAAGAGGTGAAAGTTTGCAATTAGCCTAACTCCCTGGCTGAAGTGCGCAACACTGCCCACTCTCTGATTTCCCTTGGACACTTCCCTTGCTGTTCGCCCATTTTAGAAATTTGAATTTAAAAATTTATTATTGGATGTGTGAATGAGGGTATGTGTGCCAAAGCATGCATGTGGAGGTCAGAGGGCAACTTTGCAGATTTGGTTCTCCCTGGGTTCTGGGATCAAAGTCCAGTCATCAGACTTGCATGGCAAGCAACTCCACCCACTAAGCCACCTCCTTAGTCCACATCTAAGAAATTTAGACTCCATCTGTTAGCCTCTGTTCTGTTCTTGGCCTTAGCTTCATTTCTTTCTCCTTCATGAAGGAACTTTAGGATTGTTCCTGCTGGAAGCTGCCCCTCTGAGGCTGTGCCAACCTATTGCAGAATTCTTTTACATAATGGCATGGGGGAAGTAATTCTTGGTCCCTTGATAAGTAATGTTATGTGTCAAGTTGGTTAGGTTAAGGGTGGTGGGTAAAATCCTGTTCCTGGATATATTTGTGAAAATGCTTCTTGAAGAGATTAGCTTACCCTCAGCAATGACACTAGGAACCATCCATTCTGTTCAGGGACCAAACAGAACAAAAGGGAAAATATGGTTTCTCTACTTGAGCTGAGATGTTTCTCTTTCTGCCAGCAGACATCAGCTCCTAGTTCATGAACTTTCAGATGCAGACCAGAGCTTACACTATCAAATTCTCAACTTCAAGACCTCCAGACTCAGAATGAACTATGCCAGTGGCTTCCCTGATTCTCCAACTTGCAGACAGCAGATCATGGTCTTCACTGGCCTTTGTAGCCATGTGAGTCAATTTCTACAATGAATTTCTTCTTAAGTAAATTCTCTCTCTTCATAGCCCTCTCCTGCAGGAACAGAATTTTAAACATAAGTTTTCTGGATTGCTTCTGAGGCTTCTGCAAGATCGAGCCGTTTATAGAGATATGTTTGCTTTGGTTACTCTTAATATAGGAAGCAAGAATTCATGTGATTCTGTGCATCGTTCTTGCAAACATTCCCAGAGCTCTAAGCTGACTCACTATGGTGGTTTTCTTTTCTCCCTACCCGCTGCTTCGTTTAGAACAGGTTGCTCCTATAATCCATGAGTAAAATGATGAAAACAATGAGCTCCATTGAGGGATCATTTCCACCTCAGGTTGTAGAGACAACTGGAGCTTTCAGGTGGTTGCTGACAAAGAGCCTTATCTCCTGTAGGGATGAAGTAGACTGAAGGGCAAGTATAGAACTCCATCTTGATATTGTCCTCGTTGAACTTCCTGCCTCTCAGGGCGTCTGCTGTTGAAGTGAGGCACCACTTGGAAGAATGGGATTTTGTGGGGTGGGATAGGAATGTGTGGGGTGACCCTGATAAAAGCCGTGAGCACAAAGTCCCTAAATTCTAAGGAGTGCGTTTTTCTTTTCCTTTCTTTTTTCTTTTTCCAATGGGAGAGGCCTCCCCGACATCAGAGAAAGTGTCTATGGAATTGCTGTCATCAGCCAAGCAAATCTCTTTGGAAGTGACCTCTTACCCACAAGGCATAAGACCCTCCACATACAATGGTCTCAATCTCTCCATTTCTATCTGAGAGGGGATTGATGTTGTGTTACCCACAGAAACAGAAAAGCCTTATGGGAGGCAAGAGAGTGCCCATTCACCTTAGGAGTTAAGAATCTCCTTCTCACCTTTTTCTTACAACTATGTTCAGCTCCTGTAAGTCCTAGACAATGTGGGACCCATGAGGGGGTATGCTATAGCCCCTAAGGAACTGTTTGAGGTTTTTCATTTATATCTGGAAGTTAGGGTGGGACTAGGTATCAAAGGCCTGGCATAACTGTGGAAGGAGCAAGAAGTTGGATCAAGCCAAATGTAAAGGTATGGGGGCAATAAAACCGAGATCCTCCTACACTGATTATTGCAAGACAAATTAGAGCAAAAGGTCTCTGACAGTTTGATTTGTTGAATGAAACATGAACAAAATGATATTTTATGAGTTGACTGACAAGCCCTGTGGTGGCAGTTGATGACACTGTATTTACTGCTTTAATCATGGAAAAGGCAGCATGTGTTCTTGCTGGGAGATACAATTTAGATATGAATGTGCTTTTCCTAGACACAGTAATTCTACCTACCTAGCGTATTTGGACATAGAGAATGCCTCTTTCACCACCATAGTTGTCTATATATACTGTCAATCAACTTGCTTTGTCAATCACCTTGCTTTGTCTTATATACTGTCAGTCAGCTTGCTTTGTCAATCAACTTGCTTTGCTGTTCAGTGGGCCTAAGCTCTTCACTGTACTACTATGTTCCCTGCTATCTTGAAGCAAGTGACTTAATAGAACACAGTTGAATGGTTTTTGAGGACTTGGCAATACTTAGTCTGTTTCTGATGGTATATCCAAAATATCACAGACAAAACACTTTATGGACACAAAATTATTGTTCATATCTTGGCAACTTGGAATTCTAAGAAAGATGTTAAAAAATGAAGTGTCTGGTGAGGGATCTCTCTTTCATAGTTGCAACACGGTTGCTGTATTCTCACATGGGGAAAAGGTCCAAACTGATATCCCCAACCCCTTTTATAAGAGCACAAATTCCACTCATGCTTATCACCTACATATCTCTCAGAGACATCCCATGTTATCACCATGTTAGAAACTTGGATTTCAACATGAGTTTTGAGGAACATAAACTGTAGCAAGTAACTTTCAATGGAAAGCTATAGAATGGTTCCCCAGAAGGTTGTACATACTCTGAATCCATATCAGATGTAGCTTGCTATTTCTTCATAATTTGGATTAAGGGTAGAAATGATTAGATCATTGTATGTACTATCATTGGAAGACATTCATGCTTGCTTTGTGGGAATGAGGGAATGAGTGAGAGCTCTCAAGACTACACTGGTTATTACAAGAGTGGGATGTTAGCAGAACCAGAAAGACAAACATGGAATGTATTCGCTTATAGGTGGCTATTGGCTGTCAAGTAAGGGGCAATCATGCTACAGTCTACAGACCTAAGTAACAAGAAGCGTTCAAGGGAGGATGCATGGGAATAGAACAGATTTTACAGGTGGACTGAGGGTGAGTGTGTATGGGAACAGAAGAGATCAGGCAGAGTGCGGTGATATGGAGGGAGAGAGTACTAGGAAAGATGATTGGAATTGGGGACACTTGGAGGGCAAGGTAGAAACCTAATGTAATGGAAACTCCCTGGGAGTCTACAAGGGTGACCCTAGAGAAGCCACCTAGTAATGGGGGATACAGAGCTTGAACCAGCCATCTTCTTTAACCAGGCAAGGTTTCTAGTGGTGGGACTGGGACATCAGTTTAATTATAAAACCTTCTGCCTACAATTTGTTCTGCCTGCAAGATGTGCTGGGGTAATGGTGGTCCAAAACTTGTGGGAGTAGCCAATCAATGACTGGCCCAACTTGAGGTACACACCATGAAAGGGAGCATATGCCTGACACTGCCTGGATGGTGAGGAACCAGAGGTTGGACAACCCAGAGACCAAGGATAGAACCAAACATGACTGGTTAAAAAAAGATTCCTAATGATACTCTGCTATACTCTTAGATTGGAGCTTAGCATAATTGTCACCCAGAGAGCTTCATCCAGCAACTGATGGGAACAGATGCAGAGACCCACAGCCAAGCATCAAGTAGAGCTGGAAGAACCCCACAGAAGAAGGGGAGGAAGGATTTTAGGAGCCAGAGGGGTTGAGGACACCTTGAGGACACAGTCCACAGAATCAACTAATCAGGGCTCATGGGGGATCACAGAGATGGAAGTAACAATCATGGAGCCTGTATAGGTCTGAGCTTGGTCCCCTTCACGTTGTGGTTGTTCAGCTTGGTGTCTTTGCGGGACTCCTAACGGAGTGTGTGCTGGGGTGTCTCCGACTCTTCTGCCTGAGCTTAGTATCCTTTTTCCCCTACTGGGTTGCCTTGTTCAGTCCTGATATGAGGGGTTTTGCCTAATCTTATTGTAACTTGTTATACTGTGTTTGGTTGATATCCCTGGGAAGCCAGTTCTTTTCTGAAGGGAAATGGAGGATGAGTGAATCTGAAGGAGGGGGGAGTGGCTAGGGAAGGAATGAGAGGGGAAACTGGTCAGGATGTAATGTCTGAGAGGATAATTTTAAAAAAAGAGTGGGCTATTAGAAAGCAAGGTTGTTTTTCTCATATTCCTCTAGTATTCTCTGTATCCCTACCTCATGTGTGTACATGTGTGTGCATAAGCTGTAGAAACACATGAAGTCTTAGTGCTCACAGATAAGCACTGGAGAAACCAGGATGTCATACAGGCGGGGTTTTCAACAGAAGAGATTTGCAACTGTTTTCCGCCCAGAAGGCTGGAATGGATGTTTTTGTTACCTGGTGATCTTTGCTACCTTGCAGGTGTCACCCAAATCCCCCAGACTCCAGAGCATTGTTTCTCAGTCAATAGAACCCATTTTATGACAGAGGTCCTGTGTACTTTACAAAAGAGTTTACTAACATGCTTACTACAAACCCTTCCCCTGTAGACCGTTATACTGAGCATTGATTCTCAGTCAGTAGAACCCATTCTTATCGAAGAGGTCACAGGAACTTTGCAGAAGACTTGAACTTTGCAAAGAAGTTTCAATGTAATTCATGACTTAATATATTTATTATGCCTATGCACATATGTACTCATATATAAAATATTTAGAGCAATGTTTGGAATATAGTCAAGACTCTATTAAATATTATATAACATAATAACAGTTTATCTGGCCTTTTCTTTTGTTTGCCTATTTGACAGATGGCAATAAACAGAAAGAACACTTAGAATTAAGTCAGATGGAAATCAAAGTGTCTAAAGTTTGTCCACAGATTCATGAACTAAAGAAGTTCTCAGTGTGCCCCTCACTTCTCCTGAGTATGGAACAATAATGAGCATGGGCTATAGTCAGGGTTGCCTCTCCACACCCAGAGGTTCTTCTCCTGAGTATGGAACAATAATGAGCATGGGCTATAGTCAGGGCTGCCTCTCCACACCCAGAGGTTCTTCTCCTGAGTATGGAACAATAATGAGCATGGGCTATAGTCAGGGCTGCCTCTCCACACCCAGAGGTTCTTCTCCTGAGTATGGAACAATAATGAGCATGGGCTATAGTCAGGGCTGCCTCTCCACACCCAGAGGTTCTTCTCCTGAGTATGGAACAATAATGAGCATGGGCTATAGTCAGGGCTGCCTCTCCACACCCAGAGGTTCTTCTCCTGAGTATGGAACAATAATGAGCATGGGCTATAGTCAGGGCTGCCTCTCCACACCCAGAGGTTCTTCTCCTGAGTATGGAACAATAATGAGCATGGGCTATAGTCAGGGCTGCCTCTCCACACCCAGAGGTTCTTCTCCTGAGTATGGAACAATAATGAGCATGGGCTATAGTCAGGGCTGCCTCTCCACACCCAGAGGTTCTTCTCCTGAGTATGGAACAATAATGAGCATGGGCTATAGTCAGGGCTGCCTCTCCACACCCAGAGGTTCTTCTCCTGAGTATGGAACAATAATGAGCATGGGCTATAGTCAGGGCTGCCTCTCCACACCCAGAGGTTCTTCTCCTGAGTATGGAACAATAATGAGCATGGGCTATAGTCAGGGCTGCCTCTCCACACCCAGAGATTCTTGCTTGCAGGGTTTTGCCTCCCTTCTGTGCCTGGTTATTTTATTTTTGATTGGGTGATGAACATCGCTTAAGAAAGACAGCTTCCAGGAATGCCTGGAGACTTAATAGTGGTATCTTCTAGAGATGATCTTCGATACCAGCGACATCAGATCTTTAAAATCCCATCTCCAATTTTCAGATGCCTTAAAGTTGGCTAAGGGGAACATACTTCTTGTTCACCTTTTTGCCGAGGGTCAACCTTTTTAGGTTCCCAAGTCCAAGGGACAAATGAGTTCTGTAATCTTGATGATTATTAGACCCAGATTTTGTCCCTCTAGGAAAGGGGAGTCTCCCTGTCTCCTCTTTTAGAGCATTGAACAACCCTAAGGTAGCTCTGAAGGCAGACATCTCCTGTCTCTGAGATCTATCTCGTGAAACCGTTTGTCCTCCACGTCCATCCTAGCACCCCATTCCACATCCTGGTACTTCTCACAGATCCCTGTAGTACCTCTGTGATGTAATCCTGAATCTAGCTTCGTCCCTTACCATCTTTTCTCACACTGTAACTAGTATATGTTTCATAAACACAGATCCTTATGGTCTGGCCATAGTGACTTTTCTCTTAGGTCTTCTCATCACAGGGTGTTTGCACTGTGTTCTCTGACTACAAGGAGCCCCTTTCACGTTTCTCCCTTCTTGTTACTCATCTTTACATTTCATATCAATCTTTGACCATTATAGGTGGCCACTCATGACCACTGTATGTTATGTTATAAGCACCCTGAGGGCACAGACCCCTGTTCTGGCTCACTGATGTATACTCTGTAATTTTGAACAGTGCCTGGCATTAGTGGTACTCAGTTCTGCTGTTGAACGAGTGAGTGCATGAGCAGGTGCCTTCCAGAAATGATACAGTTCGGATTCTTTTCTCTGCTTCTTTTTATTAGGTTTCTACATTTGAGAATTCGCCACTCACATTTCATTTCACAAGTTAATACCACATAGCTAGGGGGGCTGTATGTGGTGGGCCTGGGATGTGGTGTGAATTTCTCACAGACAAGCTGGTGGTTTCCTTTGCTTGCAGCTTGAGCTGAGGAGGAAGGGACCTTTTTGCAGCCACCACTGTGAAATACTGAGTGCACAGACTCCAGGTCCCATTTAATTAAAGAAAGAGAGGATGGGGGTGGGGTGGGGTGGGATGGATGATATTCCTAATTATTTAGCATGAGTAGTTCCCAGAACAGAGGAGATGGGGTAGCGATGGAGTCTAAAGCCCAGCCCTCTTTGCCTACACCTCACCACAGAGTCAAGTCACACCACTCTCTAAGTTAATCTTTCCCTTCTATGGCTGTGTGTGTGGGGGTCTTCTTCCATTCTCCCACAGAATGTTATTTCATCTTCTTCCACCACACTTTTAACAGATCGGTTTTAGATTTCCCCTTCAGTTCTTCTTAGCAGACACCAACTCTTTTGTTCTTACTGAAAATCTATTTAAAACTTCTTCCATCGTGCTATACAATACACATTTTTTAATTGAAAAGCATTTGGAAAATGAACACACACAGGAAAAACAAACAAATAAGGAGATGCCTAAGCTATCACTCCCCCCAAGCAACCAGTATTAATAGTTTAACATATTTTCTTTCATTTTTTCACACATATTTCTTTTAAAAATATATATTTCATATTAATTGAAGGTCAGAGAAGCATTGACTCTGCTCCCTCTGCTTTCCTCTCCCCATTTCTTCCCATCCTTCTCCCTTCTTAGTTTTTTTTCCTTTCAACATCTCGTTTATCTCAGGTTGACATGGAACTAGTTAGCAGAGGACTCTGAATTTCTGATCACCTTGCCAATACCTCTGGAGGGCAGCTATTACAGTCACAAACTACGACACCCAGTTATGTGGTGCTTGGGCTGTGTACTGCCTGGTTTTGTGTGTCAAATTGACACAAGCTAGAGTCATCAGAGGAAATGCCTCCATGAGACCCAGCTGAAAGGCATTTTCTCATTTAGTGCTCAATGGGGGAGGGCCCAGAAAGCAGCTTGAGCAAGCTCTGTAAAACAAGCCAGTAGGCAGTTCCCCTTCATGACCTCTGCATCAGCTCCTGCCTCCAGAATCCAGCCCTGTTTGAGTTCCTGTCCTGACTTTCTTCAATGATGAAAAGCAATGTGAAAGAATAAGCCAAATAAACCCTTTTCTCCCCAGCTTGCTTTTTGGTCATGGTATTTTGTTGCAGCAATAGAAGCCCTAACTAAGACAGGCTGGAAGCCAGGGTTTCACACAGGGCGTGTCTTTCAATAGAGCACATTCATTTCTACATGCTACTTTTCCCACTTGTGATACTTCTAGCTTTATAAGAACTGTGTGGCCTGTCATTTTGTTGTTGTTTTTGAGACAGGTTTCATTATAAAGTCCAGGAGACCTCAAATGCATAGTCCTTCTGTTTCAGTCTCCTGGGTGCTAAGATTATAAGCATGTGACACCACAAACTATAATTTTTTTAATTTTAGAAAAATATAAATTTGTAACAACAATAGTAAATAATAATATTATTGACAAAATCTTCCAATATTGCTGGCTTGAAATTTACTATGTAGTCTGGCCTCAAACTTGTGGCTAGCCTCCTGCCTCTGCCTTCTAAATGTTCTGGGACTAAAGGTAGGCAGACCTGGCTATAAAACCTCTATTTTGTAAGATTTAACTTAATTTCATTATTTTATGTATGTAGACATTTACTGGCACGCTATGTCTATGTACCATGTGTATGCCTGGTACCCATGGAAGTCGGAAGACAGTATTAGATGCTCTGGAGTTGGAGTTACTGATGGTTGTGAACCACCTCGTCAGTGCTGGGGATTAAACCCAGGTCCACTGGAAAATCAGCCAGAGCTTTTTTTTGTCTGTTTGTTAGTTTTGGTTTTTGAGACAGGGTTCCTCTGTATTGCTTTGGAAGCTGTCCTGAACCTTGCTCTGTAGACCAGGTTGGCCTTGAACTCACGGAGATCCACCTGCCTCTGCCTCCCGAGTGCTGGGATTAAAGGTAAGCATCCAGCCAATGCTGAGTCATCCCTCCTGCTCCTTACCCTATTCTCTTAAAGTTGTTGCTCATTTAACTTTATTTATGGGCTCTCTCTTAGGGAGTTCCCAGAATTTGTCTATTGCAAATTGCAACATAATGCATATTTTTGTATGTGAATTCCACAATGTCTTTAACAGGATCAAATTACAGAATTGTTATTACCTGGACAACCTTGAAGCCCTGGCTGCACTGTAAATAGTTCTCTCCCCCAAGTGCTGTTATGTGCCCTTTCCCTCTCCTATACGAGAACTGTGGGGGAGCCCTTCCCTAATACATACTGATTTGATTTAAATACTACTTTATTTTTTAAATTAGAGTAATAAATACAGTGATCTACAACATTTAATAACATTTATATCTGTGCCTTGGGCCAGCTCAGCTTTTGTTTTTTCTCAAGCCATAAGCCACAACTCTTTTTTTTTTTTTTTGGTCTTCCTCTTTTTTCTCTTGTATATTTGTTTCTGTTTTTGCTTCCATCTTATATTTGGGAATGTTCCCTTATTCTAAATACTTTTTCTTTGTAGAAACATGCTTCTTTTTTAAACATGTATTTGCCTACTTGATTTATATCCTTCAATCCTGGAATCCTGGTTCCCTTTTAGCATTTTCATTCAAGATATATAAGTTATGGTTCTGGGACCACATCAAATGCACACACACACACACACACACACACACACACACACACCTGCTGTTCCCAGGTCTCTTTCATAACACCAAACAATAAAACGAGCCCTATGGGGTAGGGAGTATATCTATTTTACCTAGAAGACTAACCTAGCATGAGTTCTCAATACATATTTGTGGAAAAAGATTAAACACCTATAAAGGTTTTCAAGTCATCAAACCCCAGACTCCCTCCCCTGACTCCAGGTCTATGGCTAGATCCAAAATGTGTGTTCAGGCTATTTCTCTGTTGAGAAAGATGGGCTTCTTTATAGGCCCAGGGCTTAGGCTTTTCCCCGGGAGCAGGCAAATAAAAGTGAAGTAGAGGTAAGGGAGTCCTCGTCTTTCACCACACACTTTGAGTGATGGACACTCAATGGGGATGGTGCCAGCTAAACACAGGTATTTATTTGTATTTTCTGTCCTTGTGCATTTTGACCTGCACACCCATACGGGTCTTCTGTGGCTCCCTGTAAAGAAGTCCCTGAAGCAATCAAGCAAGAGCAGAGTGTGTTGGAATAATCCATGCAGGTTTAACACAGTACCTGGCACATAGCTGGTGATTCCATTAATAAATCAATATAGCATTTCTGTCAGTTAAATATGCTTGTGCTGGGTATGTCTGTCTGTCCTGGCAAGCAGTTTCCTGGTATAGTTCTGATCTCAAGTTCTGGAAGTGGGGACAGGAAACTAAAGAGATCCTGTCCTGGGACGTTAATTAAGATTTACTTACATGTCAAGGCATTTCCTGACCTTTTTCTTAGGTCTAACTGACAGATTCACAGTCACATTTGCAGAAAGGAATACAGACTCTGGGTTTTGAGGAGAGTTTTCAGCAGTGGGAATGAACCCCAGAGTTCAAAGCAGCATACAAGTAGCTTATTCCAGAAGGAAGTTGTATTTGTTGATCTTCTTGTTTTAGGCCCAGAATCCTGACAGACACAATTCATGTGGGCAGAGGGTTATTTTAGTTTTGAGTTCCTGAGGTTGAAATACATTATCAGAAGTCGTGATGGCTGAAGGGGCTTAGTCTGTGTTGGAAGGAGTTTGCAATGGCTGCTTCTTTTTTTTTTTGTAAGTTTTTTTGTTTTTGTTTTTATGAAACAGGGTTTCTCTGTATCGTTTTAGAGGCTGTCGGTCCAGCCTGGCCTCGAACTCACAGAGATCCACCTGCCTCTACCTCCCGAGTGCTGGGATTAAAGGCATGCGGCACCACCACCCGGCACAATGGCTGCTTCTTTACATCATGGTGGGCAGGACTCTGCCTGATGTAGAAGCAGAAAGCTCAACCGAGAATGAATACCACCTTCAAGGCCTGCCTCCTGGAGACCCACCGTTTCCAGGCAGGCCTTGTCTTCTGTAGGTTCTGTAGCATCCCTGAATAACACCATCAGTTGTCCAAGGTCTGAACACCAATGGTTGAGACACATGAGCCTGTGGAGCACATTTTACACTCAGTCTATACCATGCCCTCCTTGGCTCACATGGGCTCACGATCATCGCACAATGCAAAACGCACTCCCTGGAACTTCAGGAGTGCCCGGCATAACAGCCCAATGTCCAATGTCTTTCATGAGATGGAAGGCAAACTCTTAACTGTGAGCCCCTATAAAATATAAAAATACATGCGTACAATGTACAAGGGCAGAGAAAAAATTCACATTGCAAAAGGGAGGAACGGGACACAGCAAAGAACCAGTAGACCAAAGCTAGGTCAAAGCCCAGCAGGGAAGCGTAACCCTGAGGCTCCGTGTCTGAGCATGGATGCGTGGTGACGTCACGTGTGCTGCAATGGATTTGGGGAGACCTGCTTCCATGGCCATGTTCTTTTCTTGAGTATATTCCTTGCCTGGAGTTTTCTTGGCCGATGCTTCATGTTCCTGGCAGCTACCCTGCAACTTAGGTTTTGCCTTCACAGTTTTATGCAACTCAGAAAGACCAACCTCGATATAGGTCGCCTGGCTTTCCCCGCACTGGAACCTTGGTGCAAACCTCGGTGGCTTCTAGCTTTAACACTCTGCCTGTTTGCCAAGCCACCAGCATATGCACATTGCTAAGTTCTGCTGCTGGCCCAGGACAGACCCACACCCCCTTGAGTCAGGGATTCAGCAGGCTCTGAGAAACTGTGCAGGTGACTCTGGAGAAACACTTTCCCAGTCTGATGTGACGAAGTAGGACACTCTGTGTTCAGATATTCTTCCTTTTGAATGAAAACTTTCAAATGGGCTTTTCGGTTTGTATATTGGAGTTCTTGATAGATAAGGACTCACTCTCAGAGCGCCTTTTCTATTGTCCTAGAGCGGAGGCTGCGGTTATTCTCTATGGGTGCTTATCTCTTTAACTGTTACAACTGCTTTGTGATGCCCAGTTTCTCCACAACTTTAAATTCACGCTCTTACCAAACTGCATGCTTTCTTCTTCTTCTGGTTCCTTTTCTTTGTTTTGATTTCTTACTACAAATATGAATAAAAACTGGGAGTATGGCTGTGTCACAGCCTAAATGTTGTATTGTCTTGAAAATTTCTCCATTAAATGGAACACGAATGGGCACTATCCCAATCCCCAAAGTCACTATTCTCTGAAACGTCTTGAGCCTGGCCTCCACCATCTGTACGAAAATACATGGGTTTGGGGGGGCATTTGCATTCAATCTATGGTGGAAGTTTCCATTTCTGCTGAGAATAGTGAATTTTCTTTGCATTTTTCTGGAGTGAGAAGAGAGAATACTGCTGTCTAGATAATATTTTCAAAGCTTAATTGCCTTGGTATATGTAGCATTGTAGGCAAGGAGTTGGGACTCTTCACCTGTGGGCAGACATGGGGAAGAACATTGGATGTGAGTAGAGCTCTGGATCTCTAATAGAAGACACTGTTTCTGAAGATACCCAACCCATAGCTGTTTCATTTACAGTCCTCCTGTTTACTTTTAGCTTAGAGATATTATTCTATAGGGAAGTATACTTATCTTTCTCCATGCCTCACAAACTGAACAGTCTTATAATAAATTAATAAATGTTTTTGTCACTAAGAAAATCATCTTCAGCATCCATTGTGGAATAATCCTTCTGTACACTGTGAATACGTGTTATTCTCATTGGTTGATAAAGAACTGACTGGCCTATAGCTGGGCAAGAAGACACTGAGTGACAGAGCCAGACTAGGAGGATGCTGGGAAGGAGGGCAGAGTCTGGAGTCACCAGCAAACACAGTGAGAAGCAAGATGGGCATGTATACTGAAAAAAGGTATCAAGCCATGTGGCAAAGAATAGATAAGAAATATGGGTTAATTTAAAATGTAAGAGTTAACTACTAACAAGCCTGAGCTATTGACGGAGCTTTTGTAATTAACATTAAGTTTCTGTGACAGTTATCTGAAAACTGGTAGGTGGGAGACAAATATCTACCAGCAAGCATTTTTATGTTTTCAATTGTTTTGGAGAAGAAAGGGAAACAGACAAGAAGGTGTCCCTGTTTCTGTGAAGCACCAGTGGTGAAGAGACAAGTCATACATCTTGTCATAGTTGAGGTTTGGCAGGGGGGATGCAAAGCAGATGCAATTTAGCCAGAGCAAGAAAATCTCCCTCCTCCCGTTACCTGCTCCTCCTCCTGAACATAACACAAGCTGTAGGCAGCCCTTCCCCTCATCCGTGACTAGACAGAATCCTCCTGATTTTCTTTATCAATACAACCTGGAATCCCCCCTCCCACTCTGCTTGTTCCAGGTCACCAATTTGGACTTCTAAAACACAGTTTGCATCTATTTCTTATAGTTTTGGGTAATCTCAAGCAAAACCCAGAAAAACATGTCTAGGTACAGGCGCAAAGCTAAATGGCCTTGACACCACGTCTGGCAGGGAGTGAGGACTCTCCACCTGCAGGTAGACATGAGGGTCTGGCTGGGGCCTGGTTTAACACCAGGGACTGAAAATCCCAATGAAATGTGAATCTGAACAGGAGCCAGGGAAGGGGATCAACAGTGAAGATGGGAGTCAGCCTTGAAGGTCCTTACCGCTTTGGGGATCTGCACAGTGGAGTAGAGTGTGTTTGCTGCGTCCTCTTCCAGACCCCTTTCCTAGTGATAAACACACACAGTGAGCACCTGACTTCTGAATCACATACACAAGTCTGGGGAGACTCGCAGTCCAGAGGGAGCAAAGGATATGTAAGAGAACATAGAAGAAAAAGAAGGTTCTGGGACAGGCATGGAAGTTCTCTTGTTAGTAACCGCTATAACAATGCCTATTAATCAGTTTTTTGTTTTAAAGAAAGCCATTGCTTTTTATTCATAGTTTGTTCATTTTCTTTATTTCATTATTTTCTGTATTATGTTTCAATGAATTTCAAAATATGTTGAGATATATCTCATGAACTATGAGTCTCCTAGGGTGGCTAAAGGCTAATATGAAATTGTAGTGTCAGTGCTGTAAACAGACTTATCCAGTAGTTCCTGGGCTCTTGGGAAACAGTAAGGATGCCCAATGAACCAAAATAAAGCATTGCCAAGATCAAAGACCCATGACTGAAGTTTAAGTTTATTTCCTGACCACGCAGGGCAGCCTTGCAGTTTCTTTGGGTGTAACCTGAGCAAGAGAAGAAGGGGAGGGTGACGACGTGACAAATTTTGACTTAGTGAGTTGAGTAGGCTACAAAGCAGACCAGTTTCCAACCTCCTGGGAGGAAGTAAACTTTAAAAAGAAGAGGTGATTCACGTAGCTGCTCACATGAGTGTCACAGGTTAGGGGCAGAACTGAGTGTTCTAAAGCTCACTGACTTCTGCACAGACACAAATAAGGTGTCGGGGAGGCAGATTGACTGATGTTGGGGAAGTCCTGTGCATTTGTCAATAAAGCATTGTCTGGCCAATAGGGAATCTAGATAGGAGGGACTAGGAGTCCAGAAGGATTCTGGGATGGAGAAACACAAGAGAGTTCGAGATGTAACCGCCATGGGGTAGGAAGCCCGGAACTACTCTCCGGTAAGAGAAATACTTAGATTAACAATTATGGGGTAATTACTTAAGTCAGAGCTAGCTAGTAAGAAACAAGCAAAGCCAACAGCTTCATAATGAATATAGCTTCCTGTGTGTTTATTTGAGACTGATGCGGCTCTGGAACCAGGTTGGCGGGAAGGCTTCTCTCAAGGAAAAAGCTTCTCTTTACAACTGAAGTTAGTTATTCATCTTAATCCCCCTTCCTTTTTCCATGCTACCCAGTCTTGTAGGGGTTAGTCTCAAGTGAAGTAAGGAAAGCCTTGGAGAGATGGATCTGATCACAGAAAAAATGCAAAAGGACTCACATTAGTATAAGGGATTGTGTCATATTCTGTACTCTCTTCCAAGTGGGGGCAGAAGTTGGGCTTTTCATGGTGATTGTCCACTCTCTCTGTGTCTTCCTTGGATCCTGAAAACAGGTTGAGAGACTCAAAGCTTGCCTCTCTTACTACTCACCATCTCCCCTGCCCCAACAAACCTGGATGGTCTACTCAGGGAGACCAACTGACCATCCTAGTCAGTCTGAAATGGAAACTTTCTAGGATAGGGAACTTTCAGGGTTTAAATGGAGACAATCCTGATAAACCAGGATGAATTAGTCTCTCTGTCACTCCATTTCCCAATCTCCAAATCAAGGTGGCCAAACTGGAAAGTAGAGGAGGTCAGGAATGTTTCCAGAATGCCTCTGACAAAGAGAAAGACTATCTCAAATTTTGTATTCATGCCCTACTATTGCTGCAAATTTTCCTCCACAGCCTACTCTTGCCCCCACCATGGATAGCACTGGTAGGGAGGGGGGAGACAAATGAGGGCTTGGGGACACAGTGTGGCTTACACTGTGGAGAGACAGAGAAAGGCTTATATAAGAGGAACAAGTCTAGCAACATTATTTGTAATAGCCAATATTCTAAATGCCCCTTAATTGAAGAATGGATAAAGAAAATGTGGTATATTTACACAATGGAGTAAGTACTACTCAGTGGTAAGAAATAATGACATCCTAAAATTTGGAGGCAAATGGGCAGAACTAGAAAAAACCATTCTAAGTGAGGAAACCCAAAACCAGAAAGACAAATACAGTATGTGCTCACTCATAAGTGGATACCAGAAATAAAGCAAAAGATGCCCAGCCTACAATCCATAGCCCCAGAGAAGCTTGAACTCTCTTCCAGAAACAGATGGAAGCAGATGCAGAAATACACAACTAATAAATAGGCCAAGTTCCTGGAGTACAATCAAAGTGAGGGAGGAGTGAAAATATGAGTAAAGGAGTCAAGACTATGATGGGGAAACCTACAGAATCAGCTGACCCTAGCTAGTGAGAGATCACTGACTCAGGTCTGACAAATGGGGAACCTGCAAAAGACTGAACTAGACTCCCTTAATATAGATGACAATGGTGTGGCTCGGACAATATATGAGGCCACTGGAAGTGGGTCCAAGACCTAACACTAATGTACAAACTGACTTAGTAGAGCCCATTATATAGAAAGAGATACCTTACTCAGCCTAGACACAGGGGTATGGGGGTGGAGAGGTGCCTTGGTTCTGCTCAACCAGATGATGGGACAGACTTAGTAGAATTCCTATGGGAGGCCTTACCTTCCCCATGAAGCACATAGGAGGAGGGGGGAGTAGAGGGAGTGGGAGGAAAGGAGGGAGGGGGAACTGGGATTGGAATGTAAAAAACAAATTAATAAAAAAGAATCAATAATAAAAAAGAGGAGTATGTCTAGTCTGAGGTGAAGAGGAAAGAGGAATCTTGATGCTGATTGAGTAGAGGAGATAGGCAGGCTGGAGGCCCTGACAGGGATGAGGATAAGGAGGGCAGGGAGACCATTGTCTGTTGGGCAGGAACAGAATAAGCAATGTGTGACCTGTGTCATCAGAAGGGCCACATCCTTCTGAAGGAAGAACAGGAGTAGGCACCAGAGAGGGACCATGTCCTCAGGAGAGAAGGCAAGTAATACTCTCTCTAGTTTAGAGTTAAGGCATACAGCTGCCTGTGCACTTCTCTTTGTGTATGTATACATATGTGTGTCTATAGTCATGTGTGAATAGGTACAGGTGTGTGTGCACGTGAGAGCATGTGCATGTGTGGGAAGGGGAGAGGTCAACTTTGGGTGTTTTCCTCAGGTGTTGTCTACCTTGTTTTATGAGACAGGGTCTCTTGTTGTAGACTAGGATAGCAGGCAAGTGTAAGCCCCAGGGATCCACTGTCTCCCCCTCCCCAGCGCTGGGATTGCAGGTGCCTGCTGCCATATCTGGATTCTTTTTTAAAATGTGGGTTCTGGGGTTTGAACTCAGGTCCTCACACTTGTATGGCAATCACTTCACTGAATGAGCTCTCTCTAGCCATTGACTATAAACTTCTTAAGGGAAGAGACCATGACCTCTTACATCTTTAACAATAAATCTTGCACACAGATTGATGTATCACATGAGGAATAAAAAGTAAAAACAATATGAAGTAAAACACACACACACACACACACATGCTTTACCTTTTCCTTTCTCTGTCCACATAGCAAAGAGAATAATCACCAGCAGGACACCGAGCCCGATGGCCACTGGTATGGTGTATAGGATGAACCTGGATGAACTTAGGTTGTTGGCAGTATCTTTAAAGAGAAAACGAGGAGAGGCATGAGGAGCGTGGATGTGTGGTGGAGTCAGCTAGGGAAAAGGACCTAAGTTCCACTTTCCTCCCAGCCTGCTGCTCTCCCAGAGACCTCTCTCTAGTTGACACAGATCCTGTTTTCAAAGGGACTGGGAGCTAGAGAAGATATATTTCTCCAACCAGAGGCTCCCGAGAAGAGGAGACTGTCACCTTCACAAAGATTCCGGGCAAGGACGGGGTCCGAGGAACTGTGGCTTATGGGATTCCTGGCTATGCAAATTAAGGTCTTGTCTTTGTCTCCCAATTTCCAAAAGATGGGGAGGATGGCACCATGATGAAACTCATTGACTCCCTGCCCTATGGCTCTCCAGCTGTAAGTCACATTGTCTCTTCCTTCTTCCATGGAGCATGTCAGTTTGGTCATGCAGGTGCCATTCTTGTCTTGCCCATCCATGGTGACTTTTGGTGTTGACAGACTCTCTGTAAAAGACATAGCACAACAGAGGAGGGAAGTTAGTCCTGAGCTCAGCTTTCTCTGAGTTATCCTTCCTTACCTTGGACCCGAATCTCCCTTGGGTAAGGAAGCAACTGTTCAGAGCAGAATATCTTATTCTTAAGTCTGCTTAGCCCTGGTTATATAGCAAGGATACCAATAGCAGCGATTACAGCAGAAATAATCATGCAGCAACAATGTAGAGACATTCACTAAGCCTAGCTGCAGAGCAGGCACTGTGCTTACTTGCATTTTAGATGCTACTAATCTTTAGACAGGCTTCCTATTGCTTGTCCTCAAACTTCCTTGAACACACTTTCCTTTCTCCTCTCCAGGAGAAAATAATACTGCAGTAACACTTCTCGATACCTTGTGCCCAGTCCTTTACGTTTATAGGATCAGCAAATGGTTAATTGGTGAGATGGTGAGAGTCTGGCATTTGTTATCTATCCTAGAGCTTGGTCCTTTAAATATTTCTGTTCAAATACCCTTTTCCTCTTCATCCTTCCCCCAGATAGACTGTCTGAAGATTATCTAATTTTTGTTTCCTTCTACAGAGTCTCTATGGAACATAAGACTGGATCAAGGAGCATTGACTACCTCATTCCATCTCCTGGTTTCTCTGATACTGTAGTTGAGTGCACAAGACAAGTAACTCTTCTGGTAGAGAGCTAAGTGATTGTTTTGCAAATTTAACTTCATCGAGTGGTTTCTCTTTCCTCCTTACCTTGCTACCTTTCTGTTGCCTTTCAAACTTGAGCCCAAGCAATTCTCCTGCCCCAACCTCCAAAGCAGCTACAACTACATGCATGAATGCAGCTGGATGTTATCTTTGTTCTGATTTTTGGGTCTATTTCTCAGTTGCTTAGAGTTTGTAGGGGAAGGAATGTAATTAATTTGTATCTAATGGCACTATTGTCCTCCTTACATACATGGAGGCCATACATATAGCAAGTAGCTAACCTTTGACTTCAGTCTGTGTGATAGCCAGTTTTTTGTTCATTTTTGTTTTGTTTTTGAGGCAGGGATTTTCTGTGTAGCTATGGCTGTCCTAAAACACACTCTGTAGAATAGGCTGTTCTGGAACTCAGAGACCTGCCTGCCTCTGCCTCCCAAATTCTGGTACTAAAGACACACTACACCACTGACAGTCACTTCTTAGGTTGCCCATTATCTACGCTGCATAGCCTCTTATAGAATCTCAAAGTTGGTCAGTCAGCTCCTTGATCCTTGTGTGGTTACCCAAACTTGACTTGAACATTCACTGTATGAGGATGCTCACTACATCCATATGCCTGCCATCCACCATTATAACTGAGCCTGCTTACCATAGACGCACAGCACGAACTCCTGGGAGAAGGGAGACTGAAGTGATGTATTGTGAATCTCTGCACGGTAGACACCCGAGTCATTCTTCTTCAAGTGGCTGAGTTTCATAGAGTGGATTCCATCTGGGAAGACTATTCTTTTTTTGTTATGATTTTGGAGCACTTTGAAATGGTCTCTAGTTACGATGGCAACAGAGACTGTATTGAAGGTCCATATAACAGTGTCAACCTGGTTTTCTGTGGAATTCAGAGTGAAGGTCACAGATCCACCATGGGCACCAACCACATCCTTTAGGGCTCCAGAAGTTGCTGTCACTGCAGACACAGAAGACCATAATGTAAGCTCTTGCCATAAATTACCACATCTTTTGGGTCCTTGAAAGACCCTGAGAAATATCTCCAAGTTCAATACAAGCAGAACTCTATCGCCCACAAAAGCATTGAGATTAGAACCTTCTGTCTGCAAAGTCATCTGCTGTCACCACACCACATTCTCAGAGACTCCCATCTCTATGGTAAACTTGAAAGCCCAGCTCCATCCTCAACAGGTTCCTCTGTGGGGGCAACTAAGGAAGTTTCTATCTAAGTCTCTTAGGAAGGCCAGATTACCTCAGAGATAGTTCAACATGAAGTTGATGAGCTAGGCTGCCCAAGCCAGGGTCAGTGGTTCACAAGCACAAATCAGCGCAATGGAAAGGAGAGCTGTGTGTTTGTAGTGATAGCAATAGCTGACATGTATAAGGATGACCTCTCTTCCTAGTTTACGATATATTAGTAGACTCAAGGTCATCCCCACAAAAAGTTTTCATCTGCTTGCATAACATGTTTGTGTGGGAAGAAGGCAAAGGGTGAGTCTGAGTGTTGGGGAGCAATGCTCACTTCACATGCTAGAAATAGCAGTAGGGTTTTCATTCCACAAGAATTTTGTGTGTTTGTTTGATACAGTCTTAGCTCACCCTGTAGAGCATGACTCTGAAGCAGTCATCACTGGTAATGTGACTCCATATGAGAGAATGACTCTTGGTGGAACTTCCAGAAGTGGCCAACTAAGAATTTCCAGTGATGGTGACTGTGATTGTCTGTAAAAGTCTAAGGGACAAAAGCTGGGACTAGCAAAGGGTACTGAGGCATCTGGATTGGGACCAAAAATTTAAAGCATTTACTATAGACTTCTTTAGCTGTTAAAGTTCTCAGAAGGGGACTTTTTATGCTTTGGTCACACAGAGCAGGATCTACTCCATTAGGTCTACATGTCTGGGGGGCCTTCAAAAGCACTGGCTTCTCCTCCATTTCCAGCCAGTGCACGCATACTTTGGATCTCTCCAATCTTGTCAAATTATCTAGTTAAATAATATGAGTTTTCGAAAACCCCCTACTCCCATAATACAAAGGCTAGAATGGTTTTAGACTGTCTTCATTTTTAATTATCTCAAAAGATGTAAAAATAGTGCCAGTAAAGGTTACAGACAAAAATCCAAATTACTCTGATTATTTTGACCAATTGATGCATTCATTCCTTCTTTTCCATGACAGACACAGGAATCACTTTGAAATCAGGTAAAAACTGGATGTCACTTGTCCCCAGAGTGGGTCCAAGTCCAGGAGCTTCAAGTAATTTCACTTTTATAGTAGTTTTGGGGGAGATGTATTAGTCCCTTTAATGGTATGTATCAGTCCTTTTACAAAGTAATAACAAAATGCTTGAAGCTGGACACTTTATAAAGAAAAGATTTATTTAATTTACAGTTTGGGAGGCTGCAAATCTGACAATGTGAAGCCTTTGATGAAGATTCTCTTGGTTGGGTCACAAGGTGACTGAGAACCAGAAAGAAGGCAGAAGAGGCCAAGGACAGATTGGCTTCACTACAACACATCTGCTCTCAGGACAGTGAACTTACTCCAAGAAAGTGGGAGTAATTCTTTCTCAGCATGGTACCCTTGTCACCCTCTGCTAGGCCTGTCTTAGGGAATTTCTCATCTCAACTCACCACAGTGGGGGCCAGGCTTTAGCGTCAAACTTATGGGTATGACAGGCCACATATGAAGTGCTGAAGGGACCACACTGAGAGTATGACTTTAGTGTGTCAGCACGTGTGACGTGTAAGCAGGAGGAAGGCCTCTCTTCACTCCCACACAGTAGGTTTCTATTTTCTCGGGGTAAATGTTGCCAGATTAAGTAATGTGGGGCAAGTGTGAGGACATCTGAGATTCAGTGCCCCTTGTTAGGGTGAAAGTGGGGTCACATGGGGCAAAGTGCTCCATTTATAGCCACCCTCAATTCTCTTTCTCCCCTTCCTCTTCTGATTTCTCTTCCCCTTTTTCTTCTTATGAATCTGGCTTCAGACTTCCTATGTAATTAAGCAACCAAGAATTGCCATGAACTCTTTTTTTTCAATTAAAAATATATTTTTTTAGATTTTTAAATTTGATTTTATATGTATGAGCATTTTGTCTGCGTGTGTGTGTGTGTGTCTGTGTGTGTGTCTGTGTGTGTCTGTGTGTGTGTGTGTGTGTGTGTACCATCTGCATGCCTGGTGCCTGCCAAAGAAGGAGGAGGGCATTAGATACCCTGGAACTGGAGTTACAAATGTTTGTGAGCCACCATGTGGGTGTTGGGAATCAAACCCAAGTTCTCTTAACCCCTGAGCCATCTCCTCAGCCCCCACAGTCTTGAATTCTTGCCTCCACCCCTGAAGTGCCACCCTACCCAGACTACTGTTCTATTTTAAGAATATCTTGAGGAGGAAAAGAAAGTTAACTGAAAAAAAGCTCTCTGCCATTTCCTAAATAATGGGTTAAGGAACAAAAAGCAGTGTTGGTAAATTCTAGTGGGTTTACTTTTATTATCCCAGTGACTGGAAATGGGATCTAGAAACCAGAGACATTAGCAAATTGTTCAAAGCGAAACGTTGTAGTGTTCTGTCTTTACCACCTCCAGGTATGACTCTGCAGTTTGCTCTTATTTAAGCATGTCATGTTTGCTATGTTGGGCCTTTTTAAAGATGGTCATAATCCTTACACTTAGGAAGTTGCGAGAAATCAACAATTAAGCAACTACGTGCTATGAGAAGGGAACTAGCGGGTTCTGTGAGGAGTCCATGGGAGGGCTTACCCTGACCTGTGGAAACACAGGAATCTAGAGTCTGGACTCACAAGCCTGCCCAGCCTTTTGACAAAGCACCACGACAATCATCTGAAAAATCTGTCCCTGAGAATTGCATAGTTGAGTCACTAGAAACATCACATAATGTTTTAAGTATGTTTCCAATTTTGTCCTGGTTTTCTTGGGTTAAAATGTAGCCCACAGGCTATAGGTTGGACGTGTTTGCTGGAGTATGCATGACTACCAATTCCTTTCTGAGTCCTGTGGGGCTCACCCACTTTCCTCAGATGCCACGTTTCCAGCAGGGAATGGTATAGCTTGCTTCCTCTGTGTCCACTTCACCTCGCATTTCATAGCAGCCAAGTGGATTGGGTAAGTCTATAGAACTCAGCTAAGTGATATTCTCCTATGGCACAGTGATGTCCTTAGAGTTGTCACATGACCTGAGAGAAGCCCGGGGCTTTAGCTCTAAAGTCAAGATAATGATATAAGGCTGTGGAAAATACAGAAAAAACAAAACCCACCTGTTGTCACTGGATAAGCATCCAGGTCTCTTCTCTTTCCTGATCCTCTGTGTGTGTGTGTGTGTGTGTGTGTGTGTGTGTGTGTGCGCGCGCACGCGCGCGTGCGCACGTGTGTACGTGTGTGCATCATTATGTGTATAAGGGGGGGCACATGCCATGGTGTGCTACGTGGAAATCAGAGAACAACTATGCAGTCAGACCTCTCCTTTCTGGGGTTCAAACTCAGATAGACAGACTTGCATGGCAAAGTGCCCTTACCTGCCAGACCATCTTGTTGGCCCCATGGTTCAGTTTTGATTTTACACTATTTTTGTGCTTCAGCTTCTATGTCTATCTGAAATGAATCTTATTCAAAACCTTGTTCAAAGACATACCTCTGGAATACCTCGACATGTGTATTCCTTTATTTTAACTTTAACTTTTCAAGAAAGAAAAATCCCTGCTTGGTGGTGACTGGACATGTCTCTTTTTTGTGTGTGAATTAGTCAACGACTAGTCTACAAGCATTATGCCCCAGATTACTCTGTGCCACAGAAGGATATGGTGGCCTCTCTTCCTACCAGGATGCTGCAGGGTGAAAAAGGACTCTGTCTTCAGTGGGAGTCAGGGGACCCAGGACCCACTCTGGCTCCTCCCCGTCATAATTCCAGAAACAAACAGTGTCTGTAAGTCAGTCTGGTGGTCTTACCTTTGCTGGTCTTCAGAACAAGCCCAGGGGACAAGAGTTAACGCATCCCAGTTTATAAGTGAGGGTACTAGGGCTCAGCGATTCTTCCAAGACCACAAAAATGGCAGGGGTGTAGCTTGGTGGTAGCCATCTTGGTGGACGCACATGAGGCCCAAGTTTGAATCCCAGTTTGAGAGAGAGGGAGGGGCAGATCTCTCAGAGGCCTGCATTTTGGTTTTCTTTTTAATTTACCATTTTGAGTTTCAGTTCTACCTTACAGGAAGAAAAACACCTTCAAGTCCTAGGAATCTGGGGAAGTTCAGGAGTGAATGCGGATCTGAAAGAAATGGCTTTGACCGATGCAGACAGCCTGACAGGGTAGTGGTGCAGCCAAGGACAGGAGGCCTCTGAGAAGGCTTCCCAGTTTTCAAGTTTCACTTCTGGAACATGGGAGAAAACAGTTCGAAGAGCTCAGCAGTCACTTTGGAGTTCAGGCACCACTGCGCATTTCCCAGGCAGCCTGCCTGCAGCGGACCAGGAGACCTCCGCCTTCTGCCTATCTCTCTTTGGTGTCAGAAGCACCATCATTTCTGAGATACACTTCAGAGCAGAATGAGACAACGTCTCCTCCCTCTTGTCAGTGCCCTTTCTTCTTTTCACTTCTCCCTCCTGTTATGCTCCCCCCAAAGGCCGAAAGTTGAGTTGAAGGTAGGAATATGAAGCCGCAAGATACAGCTTACCACCCCGGGAGGGCAAGCCAGGAGGAAAATGTTACAGTGGGAGCTTCACCCCAGCCCACGGCATCCATGTACCCAAAGAGTCTGGGGTGTTATGGTGGAGGTTCCACCCAAGCCCCCTCCCCTCTCTCTCCAAACCCTGCTGCATCTCAGAAAGCCCACCAAATGATGACCCCTCCCCCAAAGATGCTCAAGACTGCTCACACGGGGTATTTAAATGGCCTCCCAGAAAATGGATTCCTGGTTTTCCGGTATCTTTTCCCCCTGTTTCCTCTCTGGAGGACTGGAAAGCCCCATTTGCACCAAAGCCCATCACCACTCTGCTCTTGTTTCCCACTCCTCTCTCTGTTTCTTCTGCTTCCTGGCAGCGGTACTCCATACCCCTCACTCGTCTTCGTTTTCCCTAAAACCATTGTTTGACTTGGTCATTGCAAAACACTCAGAGGAATAGACTGCCGTCGCCCTGGCCCCCTTATTCTGATGAAAACATCAAGGCTTCGAGAACTAGCCTTGTGGCTCCTGTCGAATTGTCCAGAGTGTCATCCTATTGGTGTAGCCAAGCCCCCACAATAGTGCTACGTGTTTGTTGAGGGTTGTTCCAGTCCATATCTTGGACTCCTGTACCTGGAGAAGAAAGAAATCCCATCTGGCTCTTGCTGTGGGAGACTCAGTTCAAATTCATTTTTACTGAACACCTTTCCAGTGTCAGGTGTCATGTAAGTTATTGTTTGGTGTGCTGGAGACAGAGCCAGCTGTGGAAACTCAGCCCAGGCTTGTAATCACTGTGTGATCTTGTCTATAAAACTTGATCTCTCTCAGTCTAAACTTCCTTATCTTTAAATTCCTGTCTTATAGATTTGTAAAGAGATGGTACAAAAAGTACAGACAGCTATGAAAGTTCCTAGAGAGAGAGAGAGAGAGAGAGAGAGAGAGAGAGAGAGAGAGAGAGAGAGAGAGAGAGAGCATGCCCTCTCTCTCCATTTGTCAGAGAACACTGAGTATGGTAAAATTGGGAACTCCAATGACAACTATTATTTAATTAATTTACTTTTGCTATATCATTTTAAAACATCATGGTAATTCTACAAGTTGATTTATTATTCACAGAAAAGCAAAGTTCAAAGTACTGAGATGCTCGTTCACAGCAATCCAGTGCAAAGTTAAACTAGGAAACTTGTATCCAGGGTCTGTCCTGCTTCCACTGCTCTGCCTCTTGGACATTCTAAGACAGCCTCCAACTCTTTTCAGCTATGGGAGATGTAATGCCAGACTTCCCACAGCCTACTGTCGTAGAGTAGCAGGGACTCAGGTCACAAACCCAACATGCTACATACTACACACTTCTCCCAGGTGAGCACCTGGCCTTTTTGAAGCTCTGGCATGCCCTCCCCCATCTCCTCTTCAAATTCTAATTCTGATCACCATTTCCGTTCAGGTAGTAATTTTAGGAACAAGAGTGTTTTAGGGCAACCTACTTAGGGCCAGGTGCTTCCTAGCAATGCGAGCTTTGATGAGTTCAAGGATGTGTGACAGTCTGTAGAGTCACTTAGTATGGTTTGGTATGAGGAGGAAAGAATTGAAAATGCTGTGTGATTTGGGAGCAAGTTAATTCAGGTAGGTTTATTGTGTACAGTTATGACAGCTATGCAAGTCCCTCAGAGAGAGAGAAAGAGAGCACATGTGAGAGAGAGAGAGAGAGAGAGAGAGAGAGAGAGAGAGAGAGAGAGAGAGAGAGAGAGAGCACCCTTATGGTGGTACCCCATGTGTCAGAGAACAATGAGTATAGTAAAATCTTTCATTACCATCATGCCAATGACAGTGCCATAAAGGTCCCCAGTCCTTCACAGGAGTGAACATAGAGTACCTATAATTAGTTAGGTTTTTTTTGAGACAGGGTTTCTGTGTATTGTTTTGGAGGCTGTCCTAGAACTCGCTCTGTAGACCAGGCTGGCCTCGAACTCACAGAAATCCACCTGTCTCTGCCTCCTGAGTGCTAGGATTAAAGGTGTGCACCACCAACACCAAGCCAATTAGCTGGTTTTTTAAGTAGAGGCAGACTGGATTGCTTGGGTTACGAGAAAATAAATTCAAATGGTTGTTTCCATTTATCTCATTCTTATGTGTCATCATTACATCTATTTAGAAACATATTAATTAAAATGTTTACGAATAAATCCATAGCTGTATAAGTTTACTTCTGAAGTTGTTCCCAAAAGGAGGGAAGGCTAAAAGAGGGAGACCCTGAAGCCCAGGGTAGCAATGACATTCTCCATTTAAGTCACGACAGATCTGAATCAGGTCTCTAAAACCCAGCCTCTGTTCATTCAGTCTCTCCTTCCCAGTCAGAAGGGACTTAGTTCCAACAGTTGTCTCTTTTCTTCTCCTTCCAGATGTCAGGGGTTAATTAAAAAGCAGTATTAAATGAGGCGGAGGCTCCGGAGTGGACCAGGAAGCATGGGATTGCAGCTGGGGATGAGGAGGTCAGGAGAAGCGGAAAAGATAGGGTTAGACTCACCTGGGAGCTGACAGAGGACAGAGGTAAAGACGATGATGAGTGCGGAGAAACCAGCCATGCTGTTCTCAGGTTGTCAGTCAGTCACAGGATGCTCCATCTAACACGTTCTAGTCCTCAGCTGTGACTTAAGTTAGGTAGGAGGAGTCATGTTAGACTATGTCATCTTACCTTCTGTCACAGCAATAGGATTTCCAGAAGGGAAGAAAAAAAAAAACCGAAACAATCGTCAAGGCTCTTATTTTCTATTACAGAAAAGCAATCACACGCTTTGTAGGAAATTTTAAAATAGAAATGGTTTGCCTTTTTTATTTTGCCGGCTACTGCTTTTTGAGGAGTTCTTTTTTTCCCTTTCTTTTTATTTATTCTTTGTGTCTTTCAAGTCATGCAGCTCCATCCATCCATTTCCCCATCCCTTTATATCCATCCTCTGCTATTGCAACCCCCCCAAATAAAATAGAATTCGAGAGAAAAACGAAAAAGAAAGAGAAGGAAAAAGTCAACCTCGTCATGGAAGCTGCAGTGTGAGTCACACGGCAGACCCCTTTTCCACACATCTTCACTTGCAAGTGTTCATTGGTCTGGTTTCCGTTACCCTCATCGATGCTGGGCACTCACTGGAACTCCTCTTGGTTATCCTGCTGTTGCCCTGTGGAGATCCGGTCCCTTCACGTGCTCCGTCCGATCACACATGTTACCCGTTTCGTCTAAGACTCAGAAACAGGAAATAGGTTAGATGTGGGCAGGGAGGGCAAGCGTTTCTAAATGCTAGTTGCTGTGCTGAGAGTACATGTTGTCTTATTTATTCTTCCCATAAACCCTACGAAGGAAATCCTACTATGCAGCCTGTTTTATAGTTGAGAAATTGTAGCTTAAGACTTAGGACAACAATATCAAAGACTTCTTTTGGATCTGGAGAGATGGCTTAGTGATTAACAGCACTTGTTACTATTCCAGAGGACCGGAGTTCTGATCCCAGATCTGGCACTGCCTGTGGCCTCAGAGAGCACTTGCTCACATACAGAGACATACACATATGCATAAATAACAATAAAAATAAATCTGAAGAAAGGTATTTTAACCAAAAGAAACTACTATGAGAACAAAAGGACAAGTCACAAGAGTGGGAGGATATATTTGCAACGCTTATAAGCATGAGAGATATAAAATAGATATATAAAGAAGTCATCAACATAAATAAAAATTAGAAAGATAAACCAGAAGTGGTGGTACATGACATTAATCTCAGTACTTGGGAGGCAGAGACAGGGGGATCTCTGTGAATCTGAGGCCAACCAGGGCTACACAGTTAAGACACTGTCTCAGAAAAAGCTTAGCACAATAACTCAGTAGTCAAGAAATTCAAATACTTCATTAAAAGTGTGTCCAAAGGGTTTGTGAAGAGAAAATACAAAGGAGATAATGCCAATTAAGTGCCTAAAAGTTCAACAGTGGCATTACTAAAAATAAATTACAAAAAATCTAATATAATTTATATAAAAGGAAAAATGGTAAAAAAAAGAATAATCAAGCGGTGAAAAACAGACCTAAACCCAACTACATGAATAGTTATATTAAGTATAATAGACAAAAACTTAAAGGGGAGATGACAGAAAGACGGGTGCAATGGAGGGATGGGTGGAGACTGCACAGTGAGTCTCCTTTAAAGATAGCAGGTAGGAGTGACGCTGGACATAGTTTCCTCCAGACGGCAGGAGGAAACCCGAGAGCAGAGCCGTGAAGGGCCGAGCGAGGGGAATGCTGAAACGAAGGATGTAAGCCGGATCCAGGTGTCCTAGAATGTGAGCTTTGCTCACTCCCATCCCTCGCCTCGCAGCGTCTGAGGGCCTGGCCATGGCACTGAGACACACACGGCCAGGTTTCAGTCACCTGCTTTCACGGACACTCTCCCTCTTTCTCATCATTCAGCAAACTCCATAACCCCTCACCTGCTCGGCCTTCCTCACAGCACTGAGCTAGGGTGTCTTTGTTTTTCATACTTTGTGTTTTGTATTGGGGCTGGACCATTCAAGTTGGGTTACTGGTTGAATTATTTTTTTAAATAAGACATTTCTTTTAACAGAAATATTCAAAATGTTAAGAGTTACAGGTTTCTAAGAAGGTTGGCGTGGGAATTTTTTCTCTGCTTGGTTGGTGTTTGGGGCACCAGGCTAGGCCCTAGTACTCCCCTGAAAGTAGACACTATCTGAAAAAAAATGACTACCATCAAAGTGAAAGCCCACCAAGAGCATATGGTAATAGCCAAGTAACAAATGGTCACCCATTAATATCCACTCCCTGTAAGAAGGAAATGAATATTAATAGAACAGATCACTAAGATATTAGGTCCTGTGGATATGCGTAGAAGGGAAAACGTAGAGTTACTTGTGATTCGTATTGGGTTGCAGGGGCAGGGCGGGGGTGGGGGGACGGGAAGGAGGGAAAAACTAAATAGAATGAGGGAACAATACGGGCTCAGGGGTCAGGGTGGGAATGAGGCAGTTTTGGCTAAAGGTAGAATGAAAAGAGAAAGGTAAGGAAATGCAACCCAATAACCAAGAAGAGTTCCAGGTCTTAGGAGTCTGGGCCACAGAGGCCCTGTAAAGTAGGCCAGCCTGTGTTCTTTGGGAAAGCCTGTGAAACTAAGAATTAAAGGACAGAGAAAGGAGGGTGGTGCGAGAGCCAGAGGAGAAGTAGCAGTGAGAACAAGAGAGAGCTCAGAGCAGGGCAGATCAGGCCTCCAGCATAGATGCCAGGTATTAGTGAAGGAGAAATTCACGGGAAGGGAAGCATGGCGTGGGTATGTGTGTGCATGTGAATGGGGTCCTCACTTCCAGTCTCAACTTTCTTGGTGTTCCTTCCTGGAGTCCCAAATACCTGTTACACCCTGAATGGTTCTTTGTGAGGCTGGGCCAGAGATGATGGCCTCATCTGTGGGAAGTGCCCTGGAAGATCCTTTCTGATGTTTTCTGAGCAATTTGGATCATTGTTCCCCATTTCCACCTTCCTGATATGGTCAGGGCTCTGTTTTAAGGTTTCTTCCCCACAATTTATGGTGTTCTACTTACCAGACTTTTGCATACAGTTAGGGAATGCTTGCTTCTGTTTCCTGGAAATGAACTTCACAGCCAGTCTGGGACTCCCAAGCTGCTGACTTTTGGAGACGGTGTCTCACCGTTGCTCTCATCGAGAGTTTTCCTGGCATCTCTTCTATCTATGTCACCCTAGAGCACACCTTTTCTCTCCCTTCTGTTTTTCTTTTTAATATCTCTGTTACAAGTGCGAAATGAAAGAAGATGCAGGGAGGCTGGGGTTGAAATGGTCTAAGTGGGGGTGGGTGGCGTGGGTGGAAGGGAATGGTGGATGGGTAAAAGAAGCAAAAATAAAGATTGAGAACTTACCATTTCATAAGCTTATTTAAAATTTAATAATTGCAACTAGAGCCCAGATACCTTGTATGAGTGAACAGTACTCCCATCAGAAGCCATAGGTTATTAAATGAAAATCCCAATGTCAGGTTAAGACAACTCCTTACCAATGGTTGGTCAAGGAGCCCAGGCTTTCACCACTGCTCTTGGTTACCCACCAGAATTTGATGGTAAGAACCCTATTGCTAAGGACATCAGCCACATACTTTGAACCCAGGGCATAGAGATACCAAGCTGGGACTTAACTGGAAGCCTCCTCTCTGCTAGCTAGCTTTCACAGTTCTAGAAGGTGCTATTGCAGGCTACTGGTGGAGAAGAGCCTCTAACAGTCTTACCTAACTTTGAAACTTGCAAACTTTAACACTGACCTACCTGAAAAGATGTACCCATTGGCACAACAGTGGCACGGTTATGATGGGAATAGCCAGGTACTTCCTGCTTGGATGTGGGGGGCCTGTTTTGTGGGAAGGAACCCCTGCTTGATACTGTATATTAGTCAAGAACTGTGGGCTAGGCAATTCATAGGCCTTCAAGGGGAACCCGCCACTATTGTTACGTTAAATGGGCAGATGTTAAACTGCCTTCCAAACACTCAGGTTTACACCCACGGATGGGTGCTGCCTTCAGCCTTGGCCAGAGATGCTCTTAGAGCTGTAGTCCCTGGTTAGTGCAGAGACTCATAACTGGTCCAAGAACAAATGATGGTGGAGTGCCCAGCTTTAAACAAGATATCTACACCACTCCCACTCCCGGGGTTCAGGAAACATTGTGGAGGAAGGGGTGGAAAAAGTGTAAGAACTGGAAAAGAAGTGTGCTGTGACATGGCATCTGGTCACCACGCTGGCCTCGTGCCAGTGACTTCACTGTGGCTACCTGCACCGGCTCTGCCAAGCTTGGGCCTTCAGCACCTCATCTTGAATAGGGGCGATGCTCACGGAGCCTCACCCTCCCCAAGGGACTATTTGCGGTTAATGGTTGCTGGGGGAAGGAGTGTCGTTTCTTTAGCGGTATAACCACTTGCGAATAGCCGGTGCTCTAACAACTTCCCACCAGTGCTCACGCAGGTAACCCTAACTAAGTTCAGCCGATCACACATGCCAAGAGATGTGAAAGTAACAGTGTGACTTCGCAGGAAGAATAGTTTCAATAAGATGAGCACGGGCGAGAGGATGATAGGTGTGAAAATGACTAAAAGTCACCATACTTGTGATGAAACTGCCAACGAATAATTTTTTAAGAAAACAAAGGGGGTGAAAAACAGCAAAAATGCCCGTTACTGAGAGTATAGCACAGGCTTTCTGAGGCTCTCCCTTGGGTGTGGCTTCGGTCACTCTCTCTCACTGAGGGCTGGAGCTCCACAAATCCACCAATCCATTTGGAACAGAGTGAACTTTCCTCCGCTCTACTTTTATCATTTTCTGTTTTACTTTGCTATCAAATTGGAGATTTTTTTATTCTTACCAGGCTCTTCTGATGACTTTAATCAACTTTACTCAGCTTTGTCCCTGGAGAGTCTTCAGGTCATGGCTGCATGCCATCTATCGTCTTCCAGCTTGGCTCACAGGCTGACACTTATCTGTTAATCTTGACAGTTCAGTTAAGAGGCAGAGACATACTTTTCTAAACACGTCTTATTAGAAAATATTTCACTATTAGCAAAGTCAGGACAAGAACCCACATGCAATCATATCTTACCCTATAATAGACATTATTGAGTACTGCTTGCTTTCACAACACACTGTACAGATGTGGGCAGTAGAAGAAATAATAGTTATTGTAACTTTTTTGCAATTATGATTCCTGAAATTCTCAGCAAGCAGAATGAAGATGTGAGAGAAATTATTCATACAAATTGACCCAGAGGGAGCTTGGGTAATTCATGTCATAGCTTTCCTTGTTACTGTAACTGACCAGACCAAGATTTTTTGTACAGTATAGAGAGAATTATGAAAGGGAAAGAGGCCCAGGTGGAGTCAGATGAGATCACTGAAAAGTCCTGAGGTGCCCCTTCAAGGTCTGCTTGGAGAGAAATTGAAAAAGAAAGACTAAACTAAGATAAAGGGTAAACTGCCTTTCAAAGCTAAATTCAAACCAGCAGCACTGGCCAGCACTCCTCCTTGTCCATGAGGTCCCATTCTGCTCGTTCTCTTTTATTCTTTGCTGCGAATCTCTCTTATCTGTAAAGAGTGAAATATTTCTAGGTTAAGTCTTAAGCTTAATGATTCCTTTATCTCAACGTCTAAGGCTGTCTTACCTGGACTTTTTATCTAACACCTTTCTTTTTCTTTTTTTTTTTTTTTTTTTTGGTTTTTACGAAACAGGATTTCTCTGTATTGTTTCGAAGGCTATCAGTCCAGCCTGGCCTCAAACGCACAGAGATCCGCTTGCCTCTGCCTCCCGAGTGCTGGGATTAAAGGCGTGCGCCACCACCGCCCGGCTTATCTAACACCTTTCTTGAATTCAAATCTTGTACATGCAGCCTCCTCTCAGCATCTGCCTGGGGAGGTTTAGCACACATCTGAACCTTCCCATGTACCAAATCAACTCTTGCTTTCTCACTCTGGGCTTCCTATTTCACTTAAAGTATCTTCTCCATCTCAGTAAATTGCTGCCATAGTCACTCAGCTTTTCAGGCCAGGTACCTGTAATTTTCCTTAACTCCACTCTGTCATGTCCCACATCCAACCATCATCAAATTCCATGGGCTCCGTGCTCTGGTTTTAATATGAGTAGTGTTCCCCAAAGGTCTATGTGTTAAAGGTTTTGTCCTCAGGGTGATACTATTAGGTGGTGCTGTGAATGCTTAGGCAAGGCCTTAAGTTTTGGGGTATCCAAATACTTCAAAGAGGATGGGGCACAGTAGTCTCATCTCACTCTTCTTCATGGATATGATGTGAGTAGTCCACTTCACCATGCACTCTCTACCATTTCCATCTGGTGCCTTTCTGAGAGACCAAAACAATGGGATCACCTAATCTTGGATTTGAGCCTCCAAAACCATGAACTAAATAAGTCTTTTAAAAACCTTTTTGTTTTGTTTTTTTCAAGACAGGGTTTCTCTGTGTAGCTTTGTAGGCTAGCCTTGAACTCACAGAGATCCGCCTGCCTCTGCCTCCCAAGTGCTGGGATTAAAGGCATGCGCCACCACTGACCAGCTCGAACTAAATAAATCTTTTGTCATATTGTTAGTTGCTTCAATAATTACATTATAGTAACAACGTAGCCTTACACATTCTGAAAAACAATTCAGCCTTTAAAAATGCCTAGAATACAAGCATATCTCATTACCTTCAATACATTCAACACTCCCTAATTAGTCTCTTTGTGTATGCCTTGACCCCCTGAACCCATCAATCGGCTACTAAAGTGGTACATTTAACATCTTAGACTATGTTATTCTTCTTGTTGCTTGTCTCCCATATATTTTGAAATAAAATGCAAAGTCTTTTCTAGAGTTCCCAAGATCCTACATGATGGTTTTGGCTCTCACTGTACTGTCCTCTCCCTGACACCTGTCTCACACTTGTCATTAGGGTTCAAGAATTCTTGAGTACACCCTCACCTCCATCTTCTGCATTACAAGAAATGTGTCCCTTCTGTTCCTCAGACACCCACGTGGCTATCCCTTCTTCACGATCTTTGTGTATGCCTTCCTTTTATCCCTCTAGAGAGCATCATTCCCTAGTTTCTAAGAAGTCCTTATCCCCTTGCCTGATTATTTTCACCACAGGATCCACGATACTAAAACATGAAAGCATCAAAGGACAGACATTGTTTTCTTTGCCTGCTTCCATATTCCCACAATTGCTGGTACAGAGTGGACGTATGCTGGTTGACTGAGTCCCAAACGATGAAAGCTGAGCAGGCATGAAAGTTTCAGCACTGCCGTTTGCTTGTAGAAGGCAGTTGGAAGCACTGGAGGGCAGGCTTTCCAGGGCTCCTGGAGTTTGTCTTTTGTGAGACTGGTAAAGGAGAGAATGTGTGTGTGTGTGTGCATGTGGGGGGGTGATTCAGAAATTTCAGGATTCTGGAAAAAATTATTTGAAGAAAGGATGGAATGCTTGTATGTTTGGGGGTGGGGCTTACAACACTTCATAACAAGGAACATGCTGCTTGTTTGAAACCATGGCAGTAACCGAGTTTGCAAAAGCATTTTAGCAGTCACCTATAGGGTACTGGAGAAGGAGTAATTTATAAAGAATAAAGAATTATTTACTACTGTTTTGAAGGCCAGGGAGTCCAAAGTTGAAGTGCCTGCATCTGGGGAAGGGAATGTCTTACTGTATGGTCCTGTGTTGACAAATGAAAGAGAGACAGAGACAGAGTGCAACATAATTACAAAGCAAAAAGCAAACCCATCCTGAACACAGAAAAGTTATATATAAGTATTATGTAAGTACTGTGATGTATACAATGTGTATAAGGTTCCCTGACTCGTTGCTTCTCTGACTTCTTGTCTCTACATCTGCAGAGTTACAACACAACTGCCTTCTCTCACCTCCATCAAACGTGTAGGATGGGAGTAGTAACACAGGGTAACTCTGAAGAGCAAAGTATACAAGGGTTCAGGATCCCAATCCAGGAAATATCCTGACCTCAGGTAAGATGGGCTTCCTATGTCAATTAATGCAATCTAGGTATTTCCTTATAAGTATGCATGTATTCTAATTGATTGAAATATCATCAAGTTGAAATATTAATCTTCACAGTCTCTTATTTTTTAGTTGTCATTGGGCAAATTGATTTTAATATTCCATGCTTCAGTTTCCCTCATCTTAGACATAAGTATGGCTGTAGTTCCTATTCATTAAAGTTGGACATAATAAATAAAATTATACATATTAAAAGCAGCAAAATGGACTACCTCCTGGTAAAGCTTCAGTAACATTAATTATTACTTAAATAGTTTTAGATTTCTTTTATTTTATGTGTATGAGTGTTTTGTTTGCATCAATGTACATATGCCACATGCATGCCGTGCCTACAGTGGTGAAGAAAGCATCGGAACCCCTGAAACCTGAATTGTGGATGGTTGTGAGCTACCATGTGGATGCCTGGAATTAAACTCAGGTCCTCTTCACACATAACAGCTTCTCTCAACAGCTGAACTGTTTATGTAGTAACAAAATTAGCTATTATTTCATTCATTTTAACAGATCTTGCTAACCTCTGGTCAGATCTCAGATTAGGTGCTGTGTGTCAAACGGATCAAGCAACGCTCACTCATCAAGAAAGAATGTTTGTGAGCCATATGCCTGAGCCATGTCTCCCCTTGCCCTGTTGTCCTCAATGCTCTTCTAGCTTCTTCCCTTAGGGGAAAAATCCCTCTAATGGAAGCCCCCTCCCTCCCCCCTCTCTCGTGTGTGTGTGTGTGTGTGTGTGTGTGTGTGTGTGTGTGTGAGAGAGAGAGAGAGAGAGAGAGAGAGAGACAGAGAGAGACAGAGAGAGACAGAGAGAGAGACAGAGAGAGACAGAGATTGAGAAAGAGAGAAAAACCCATGTACACACCCTGGCCGGGTTAGAATAGGGAGGTTCAGGGAGGTCTGTGGGAAACTTACAGGTAACATGTGTGGACAGATGCAGACATCTCTGTTATAGTTACTCCCGTTCTCACAACTTAGCTTAGAATCTTAACGTTGTTTTCCAATTGTTTAGTAGCTGTGCAAACTGATACAAACATTTATAGAGCATTTCAGGCATTGTGCTGTGGAAACTAAAGGTAGTTTTGCTACAAAAGGTCATGTTACCACATTAAGCTCGGAATAACATCAAATTGATGCTGAGAATGCCAGGCATATTAGAAACCCCCCACTACACATACGTGACTCTGGACACGATGGGCTCTGGTCTCACATCAATAGAAAGTTACTTTATGGCTAATGTAGACAAATATATGCAGAGTTACAGATAGAGGAAAGTCTCGGGGTGTGAAATCACCAGAGGTTATAGACCACACATACAAATCCTGTCCTACAACACATGCAAATCTAATCAACGGCATCCCCTCTGAGTCATCACTTTGCTCTACATGGATTCCTCCACAGATATGGGGACCATATGGCTGCTTGCACATTGCTGGGTTTAAGTGACCCTTAGGAAAGGGCAAACCACCTGTACCAGTTAACTTGATTTTAGGCAAGTGCACTACCCCACTTCATCATGTATTTGGGCATTTTCTCTTTCCTTCTATTTCTTTCTTTCTTTTTTTTTGCAAGCTTTCAGATACAACTCCGCATTTCCCCTTTCTCCAAGCATGTTCTGTCACCAGACACATCCAGCACCTCAATCTTTCTAACCATCTCTAAAGTGCTGGGTTTGTCCTAGAACCCTCATCCCCAAACAGTGCAGAATCGAAGTGAAGCAGGCCAGGTGCCTCCGATCCAGGCTCTGTGCCTTGCATGCAGGAAATGTTCTCAGTCTGTGTTCTATGTCCCTAGAGTGCCACATACTCCTTGGAGGTGTGCCATCTAACTCCACACACACGTTTTTATTTTGTTTGTTTGTAAACTGACATGTAATGTCTGTGATATGCCAGCTTGTGTTTAGAAAGTCATATAAAGTAGCTTGAGGTTGCTGTTAAGACATAAGTCATTGGCTAAGGCTAGCATGATATACACACATGTTTACCTCCTAAGAATACAACAGAACAATTTAACTTGTAAGCTGGACTATTCAAACAATGGTAGCAGTGGAGAATGACCAAGGGGATAGATAGTGTAGTAACTGAATGTGTAGCAATAAGGCAGGCTCTTCCTGGATGGGATCGTGGATTCACAGGAAGAAGATGTATGAAGACTTGGTCTTCAGTTTTTGCAACCCCGTGTTTGACAGCCACTGCCTGTTTCTGGCTGTCTCCTCAGAAACAACATCAAGCAGCGCCCTCTAGTGTTCCAGTTCAAGGCAGTCCTCTTGACAGCAGCCAATGTTAAGTTCACAATCGGAGTTCAGGAGCTGGCACTGAGGACTGACCGCTTTCTCGGTGCTTCCGGTAAGGAAGGTCGGAAGGACTAACAGCCTTCTGTGAGTGTTCTGCCCTCTCCTCTGCGTCTCTACTTCTTTCTTGTTTCCCACCCCAGCATCTTTGGAGTGTTCAGCCGCTTACTCCTCCACTTGAATTAAAAATAAATTATTGCCAGGCAGTGATGGCGCACATCTTTAACCCCAGCACTCAGGAGGCAGAGGCAGGTGATCTCAGTGAGCTTGAGGCCAGTGTGGTCTATAGAGTGAGTTCCAGGACAGCCAGGACTGTTATACAGAGAAACCCTGTCTCGAAAAACCAAAAATAAAAAAATGAATGCTTTTCTCATATAATATATTCTGATTACAGTTTCCCCTCCCTCTACCCCTCCCAATTCCCCATCTCCTCTCCCATCCATATCCACTCCCTTTCTGCTCTCTTTAGAAAAGTACAATCTTCTAAGAGATTACAATAAAACATAACAAAATAAAAGACAAAACAAAGCCCACTACATCCAAGTTGTAAAGGCAACCACAAAACAAGGTACATAAATCAGAGACCCACTTGTTCATATACTCAGGAGTCCAATGAAAACACCAAACTGAAAGCTATAATACGCACGCAGAGGACCTAGTGCAGACCTGCGTAGGCCTTGTGTTTGCTGCTTCTGTCTCTGACTTCACATGAGCTCTGCTTAGTTGATTTAGAGAGACTTATTTTCCTGGCGTCCCCCAGCCCCTCTGGCTCCCACACTCATGCCTCCTCTTCTGTGGATTCCCTGAGCTCTGAGGAAAGGAATTTGATGGAGACATCCCAAATTAAAGCTGTGTGTTCCAAGCTCTCTCTTGGCATATCTGACTGTGGTGTCGAGGTCCAGTCTGTGTTAGCCTCACGTTGCTGGGCCATACGTCATGGCCTGGTGTCTTTAGGGCTGCAATTAGAACCAGCCGAACAACCCTGGGTCCATTCTTGAGGGTGGGAGTGTGAATGAGGGAAGGCTAATTATCCTGGCATTAAAGAAAAGACAGAGACATCTGGTCATAATAGAAGGGCAGTCAGTTAATATTGAAAAAGCCCGGTTTATTGATGTATCATCCTAAGTGACCATCCAAAGGTGGGGGCAATGGCAGAAGACATCTATTATCATGTATAAAGGGCAAATAGCAATTACTTCCCTTAATCCTAAATATACTCCTTAGCTGCACATACTTAGGCCTTCAGGCATTCCTCACCAGCATGTCACCCAGTCTTCAGGGTGGGTACAAACTTGCCCTGGTCCAAGTCTATTGTTATTTAGTCAGAAGCCATTCCCCACCCAGGCCAGGACATCCTGCAGCCATTAGATGACATATTTTTCCCTATTTTTAAATTTAAATTAGAAACAAGCTTGTTTTACATGTCAATCCCGTTCCCTCTCCCTTCCCTCCCTATCCTATCCCCTTTCTGCTCCCCAGGGAGGGTGAGGCCTTCTATAGGGGATCTTCAAAGTCTGTCATTTCATTTGGAGCAGGGCCTAGACCCTCCCCCATGTGTCTAGGCTGAGAGAGTATCCCTCTATGTGGAATGGGCTCCCAAAGTCCATTCCTATGCTGGGGATAAATACTGATCTACTACCAGATTGCTGAGGCCTCCTCACTGACACCCACATTCAGGGGTCTGGATCAGTCCTGTGCTGGTTTCCCAGCTATCAGTCTGGGGTTCATGAGCTCCCCCTCATTCAGGTCAGCTTTCTCTGTGGGATTCTCCAACCTTCTCTTGATCCCTTTGCTCATCACTCTGCCCTGGCCCAAGTCTATTGCTATTTAGATAGGAGCCATTCCCCACCAAGACCAGGACATCCATCAGCTATTAGCTGACATCTTAAAGACAATATAAATCGAGGCTTTCCAGAGCTCACATCAGGGTGGAATAGATTTCCAAATATACAGGCACTGACACTGTGGGTCTCTGTATTTGTTCTTGTCTGCTGCAGTAGGAAGCCTCCCTAAAGATGGCTGAACACAACACCAATGTATGAGTACAGCAGAATATTATTAGGGTCATTTAATTGTTGCTTTTTTTTTCTTTTTAGACCAGTAGGTCTCTGCACATTCTAGTCTCTGGGTCATGGTCTGTCACCCAAGCAGTGTCAGATATGGGCTCCATTTCATGGAGTGAGCCTTAAATCAAATTAACCCTTTGTTGGCTACCGCCGCAAGCTTTGTGCTACCATTGACCTATCATATTTTGCAGGTAGGACAGATTGTAGACCAAAGGTTTTGTGGCTGCATTGGGGTTTATGTTTCTCTTTTAGTAACCTGCAGAGTACCTTCCCATACCAAAGACACCAGAACATGTTGGTGATGGTTCTATGTAGGCACCAGCTCACCCTCTCCATGTTCAGTGAGTTGCATGGGTGTCGTCTTAGGCTATCGTGCCCTAGTGTCAGTTTGCAGAGAGCAGCCTATTGTCTTGGTAATCGTATGGGTTGTTTGGGGGTTTCCATGGGACCCTTTGGCCAACAACTCAATCAGATATAAACCAGTCCTGGTACTGGAAACTTCATTTGGTGACAAGAGATGGCCAGTTGGAACTCTGGCTCCTTCATTAGTTGGAAACTTCATTAGAATTGTCTTCATATATTTTAGGAAGTTTCCACTGTTTCTTTAAACCCCTCAATTCTATCTGTCTCTCCTTTCATTCCTCCCTTGACCTTGTCCCTCCTCACCTCTGCACCTGATCCCCCTCCCATTCTTGTACCCACTGCGACAGACACTCCACCCATAAAATCCATTCTATTTTCCCCTCCCATGTCGATCCATGTGTCCCCCCAGTCCTTTTCTCTAACCTCTCTGGGTATATAAACTATAGGTTGTTTACCAATTATTTAATGGGTAATACCCACATATAAGCAAATACATACCACATTTATCTCTCTGGATCTGGTTTACCTCATTTAGGATGATTTTTCCCTATTTCTATCCATTTGCCTCCAGATTTCAAGATGTCTTTTTTTTAATAGTTGAGTGCAGCAGGCTTTCTCAGACCACCAGCTCCCAAATCACAGATACTTGTTATTAGTTACAAATGTTCAGTGTTAGCTTAGGCTGATTTCTTGCTAGCTCTTACAATAAACATGTTTATCTTCATCTACATTTTTGCCTCATCGCTTTTTACCTTTCTTTCATTCTGTATGTCCTACTCCATGTCTAGGTGACTGGTGGCTGCCTGGCTGCTTGACCCCAGGCATCTCCCTTGTTCTCTTTTCTCTTCTCTCCCTTCTCTTGAGCCTAGATTCCTCTTCCTATGTGTTCTCTCTGCCTGCCATCCCCACCTATCCACCTACTGCCTAGCTATTGGCCATTCATTTTTTACTAGACCAATCAGCTGCTTTAGGCAAGTAAATCAACACATCTTTACATTTTAAACAAGTGCAGCATAAAGAAATGTAGCAATCTTTATATCATTAAACAAATGCAACAGAAACAAATGCAAAACATCTTTGCCTAGTTAGAGTAATAGCTCACAACATAAACAATTGTAACACATCTTTACATACTTAAAGCAATATTCCAGAACAACTGAGTAATATAATACTCCCCTCATCTGGTGAGGGACATCTAGGTTGTTTCTAGTTTCTGGCTATTATGATTAGAGCAACAACAAATGTGACTGAACAATTATCCTTGCGATAAGATCCAGCATCCTTTGGGTATGTGCCCAGGAGAAAAATAGTTGGATTTTGAAGTAGTTTGATTTCCAACTTTCTGAGGAACTGACATATTGATTTTCATAGCTATGTATGAATTTGCACTCCTACCAGTAATGAAAGGGTGTTCTTCTTATTCTATATCCTCCCCAGCATGAACTGTCATTTATATTATTGATCTTCCATTCTGACAGATGTGAGATAGAATCTCAAAGTAGATTACATTTGATTTGCATTTCCCTTATGGCAAAGGATGTTGAATATTTCTTTGTTTCTCAGACATTTCAGTTTCTTCTATGGAGAATTCTCTATTTTTTTCTTTTATCATTTTTTATTTTAATCTTAAATAGCTTGTTTTACATGTCAATCCCAGTTCCCTCTCCCTCCCCTCCTCCCGCACTCCCTTTCCCCCCCAGCCTCCCACCCTACTGCCAATTCCTTCCACATAGGGGATATCTAGAGTCTGTCGTTTCACTCCGGGTAGGGTCCAGGCCCTCCCCTAAGAGTCCAGGCTGAGAGAGCATCCCTCTTTGTGCTATGGGCACATGATGACTATTTGTATACCAGGGATAGACACTGATCCACAGCTCAGGGCCCCATAGGTTGCCCAGGCCTTCTCGCTGACACTCACATTTAGGGGGTCCATATCAGTCCTATGCTGGCCTCCCTGCTGTCGGTCTGGGGTCCAAGAGCTCTCCCCTGTTCAGATCAGCTGTCTCTGCTGGTTTTGCCAGCCCAATCTTTGCCAATTTGCTCATCACTCCTCTCTCTCTGTCACTGGGTTCCTTGGGTTCAGTTCAGTGATTAATTGTGTGTTTGCCTCTGCTTCCATCAGTCACAGGATGAAGGCTCCCGGATGGTTATAGACATCAAGTTCATTATCAGGAATGGGCATTTGAGGTGGTCTCTCCACTATTGCTTAGCTTGCCAATTGGTGTTATCCCTTTAGATCACTAGAGGTCACTCTGGTGCCTGATCTATCTTCTAACCTATGATTCCCTCTTCCCCCTATTCTACCCCCACCCACTCAACTTCCTCTTGCCCCATGACCTACTCTCTCTTCCTCTTCTCCCCCTCTCTTCTTCCCAGCTCCCACTCCCCCCACCCCTCACCGTGTTCCCCATCCATTCAGAGGATCTTGTCTCAATCCTCTTCTCTTGGGTACTATGCATATATGCATATCTTTTAGGTTCTTTCCTGTTTCCCAGACTCTCTATCAGTGGAAGTGCAGACTGGCACTATCCTGATCCATGTCTAAAATCCATATATGAGTACACACCATGTTTGTCTTTTTGCGACTGGGTTACCTCACTCAGGATGGTTTCTTCCAGTGCTATCCATTTACCTGCGAATTTCAAGATTCCATTGTTTTTTTCTGCTGAGTAATACTCCATTGTGTAAATGTACCACATTTTCTCTATCCACTCTTCAGTTGAGGGGCATCTAGGTTGCTTCCAGGTTCTGGCTATTACAAATAATGCTGCTATGAACATAGTGGAGCAGATGCCCTTGTTGTATAAATTTGCCTCATTTGGATATATGTCTAAGAGTAGAATTGCTGGGTCTAGTGGTAGATTAATTCCCATTTTCCTGAGGAATCTCCATACTGATTTTCAAAGAGGCTGTACGAGTTGGCACTCCCACCAGCAGTGGAGTAGTGTTCCCCTCTCTCCACATCCTCTCCAGCATAAATTGTCTTCGGTGTTTTTGATTTTAGCCATTCTGACAGGAGTAAGATGGTATCTCAGAGTTGTTTTGATTTGCATTTCCCTGATGGCTAAGGATGTTGAGCACTTTCTTAAGTGTCTCTTGGCCATTTTAGCCTCCTCTACTGAGAATTCTCTATTTAGATCTGTACCCCACCTTTTAATTGGATCCTTTGGTGTTTTGGAGACTTGTTTCTTGAGTTCTTTGTAAATTTTGGAGATTAGCCCTCTGTCAGATGTAGGGTTAGTGAATATCTTTTCCCATTCTGTGGACTGCCTTTTTGTCTTGTTGACTGTGTCATTTGCCTTACAGAGAAGCCTTTTAGTTTCAGGAGGTCCCATTTGTTAATTGTCGATCTCAGTGTCTGTGCCACTGGTGTTATGTTTAGGAAGTGATCTCCTGTACCAACTCATTGAAGAGTATCTCCCACTTTCTCTTCTAAAAGTTTCAATGTGGCTAGATTTATGTTGAGATCTTTGATCCATTTGGACTTAAGTTTTGTACAAGGCGATAAACATGGATCTAGCTGCAGTCTTCTGCATACCAGTACCCAGTTATGCCAGCACCATTTGTTGAAGATGCTTTCTTTTTTCCATTGTACAGTTTTAGGTTCTTTGTCAAAAATCAAGTGTTCATAGGTGTGTGGGTTAAAATTAGGGCTTTCAATTCGGTTCCATTGGTCTACCTGCCTATTTTTGTGCCAATACCAAGTTGTTTTCAGGACTATAGCTCTATAATAGAGCTTGAAGTCAGGTATGGTGATGCCTCCTGAAGTTCCTTTATTGTATAGGGTTGTTTTGGCTATCCTGGGCCTTTTGTTTTTCCATATAAAGTTGATTAATGTTCTTTCCAGGTCCTTGAAGAATTGTGATGGAATTTTGATAGGGATTGCATTGAATCTGTAGACTGCTTTTGGCAAGATTGCCATTTTTATTATGTTGATCCTACCAATCCAAGAGCATGGGAGATCTTTCCATTTTCTGGTATCTTCTTTGATTTCTTTCTTTAAAGACACAAAGTTCTTGATATACAGGTCTTTCACTTCCTTGGTTAACATTATCCCCAGATATTTGATGCTGTTTTTGACTATTGTAAAGGGTGATGTTTCTCAGATTTCTTTCTCAGTCACTTCATCATCTGTATATAATAGGGCCACTGATTTTTTTGAGTTTACCTTGTATCCTGCCACATTGCTGAAGGTGTTTATCAGCTCTAGGAGTAACCTTGCGGAGTTTTTTGGGTCACTTATGTAAACTATCATATCATCTGCAAATAGTGAAAGTTTGACTTCTTCTTTTTCTATTTGTATCCCCTTTATCACCTTTTGTTGCCTTATTGCTGTAGCTAGAACTTCATGTACAATATTGAAGAGATATGGAGAGAGTGGTCAGCCTTGTAGGAATTGCTTTGAGTTTCTCTCCATTTAGTTTGATGTTAGCTGTTGGTTTACTGTATATTGCTTTTATTATATTCAGGTACATTCCTGTTATCCCTGATCTCTCTAGGACCTTTATCATGAAGGGGTGCTGGATTTTGTCAAAGGCCTTTTCAAAGGCCTAGTGAGATGATCATGTGGTTTTTCTTTTGCAGTTTGTTAATATGGTGGATTATATTGATAGATTTTCTAATGTTGAACCATCCCTGCATTCCTGGAATGAAGCCTACTTGATCATGGTGGATGATTTTTCTGATGTGTTCTTGAATCCGGTTTGCGAGTATTTTATTGAGTATTTTTGCATCAATGTTCATGAGAGAGATTGGTCTGAAGTTCTCTTTCTTAGTTGTGTCTTTGTGTGGCTTGGGTATCAAGGTAATTGTAGCCTCGTAGAAAGAGTTTGGCAGTGAGCCTCCTGCTTCTATTGTGTGGAATACTTTGAGGAGTATTGGAATTAGCTCTTCTTTGAATTTCTGGTAGAATTCTGCACTGAAGCCATCTGGGCCTGGGCTTTTTTTGTTTGGGAGACTTTTGATGACTGCTTCTATTTCATTAGGGGTTATAGGTCTGTTTAGATTGTTTATCTGCTCTTGATTTAGTTTTGGCAAGTGATATCTATCCAGGAAATTGTCCATTTCCTTTAAATTTTCAAATTTTGTGAAGTACAGATTTTCAAAGTATGTCCTGATGATTCTCTGGATTTCCTCAGAGTCCATTGTTATGTCCCCTTTTTCATTCCTGATTTTGTTAATTAGCATGCTCTCTCTCTGTCTTTTGGTTATTCTGGACAGAGGTTTGTCTATTTTGTTGATTTTCTCAAAGAACCAACTCTTTGTTTCATTGATTCTTCTCAGTGTTTTCCTGGTTTCTACTTGATTGATTTCAGCCCTCAACTTGATTATTTCCTGGCGTCTGCTCCTCCTGGGTGAGTTTGCTTCTTTTTGTTCTAGAACATTCAGCTGTGCTATTAATTCTCTAGTATGACTGTTCTCCAGTTTTTTCACAAAACACCAAAAGAAAAAGGGAGGAGAAACTACACAAGATAACTTCACTAACAATAAATCAAGCACAAACAAGAATCATCAATCAATGGTCATTAATATCCCTCAATGTCAACGGCCTCAACTTGCCTATAAAAAGACACAGACTAGCAGAATGGATACGAAGACAGAACCCTTCCTTCTGCTGCATACAAGAAACACATCTCAACATCAAAGACAGACGTTATCTCAGAGTAAAGGGTTGGGAAAAGATCTTCCAATCAAACGGTCCCAAGAAACAAGTGGGTGTAGCAATCCTAATGTCTAACAAATTAGACTTCAAATTAAAATCAATCAAAAGAGATGAAGAAGGATACTTCATATTCATCAAAGGAAAAGTACATCAAGATGAAGTCTCAATTTTAAACATCTAAGCCCCAAATACAAAGGCACCTACATTCATGAAAGAAACATTACTAAAGCTCAAAATCTTTTCCCATTCTGTGGTCTGCTGCTTTGTCCAAATGGTGGTGGTTTTTGCTTTTAAGAAGCTTTTCAATTTCGTGAGGTACCATTTATTAATTGCTGATCTTGGTGCCTGAACTAGTGGTGATCTATCCAGAAAGTCTTCTCCTGTGCCAATGAATTCAAGTTCAATTCCCTACTTTTTCTTCTATCAAGTTTAATGTGCCTGGGTTTATGTTGAGGTCTTTGATCCACTTGAACTAGAGTTTTATGTATTTTGACAAATGTGGATCTCCTTGCATCCTTCTATATGTAGACATCCAATTTGACTAGCACCATTTGTTGAAGATGCTGTATTTCTTTTAAGGTGTGTATTTCTGGATTTTCATAAAAGAAAAAAAACAAAAAATGAAACAAAACCAGATGTTCATAGGTGTATGGACTGATGTCTGGGTATTCAGTTTGATTGGTCAACGTGTCTGTTTTTACATCAGGACCATGTTGTGTTATTACTGTAACTTTGAAGTACAACTTGAGGTGAGGTCTTCAGCAGTTCTCTTATTGTTCAGGATTGTTTTAGTTATAACTTGGACAACAAGAGAGAGTTGAGTAGCTGCCAATTAGGTAGTGTAACTGCTCTATTCTAATCATCTTTGCTTATTCACAAAGCAGACATTAGAAAGAGTGCTTACAATATAAACACAGAGAACTTATCATAAAGTGGAAATGATTTCAACAGACTTCAATAATGCTTTATTGATACCTAATACCTATCAACTGCCCAGGGAAGGATAAACTTCCCTGGTTGTCTCAAAAGTGATTTGGTTTATCTCATATATAATAATAAATTACCAGTGACACAGAAAACAGAAAGTCAATCTCTAACCTCATCCTTATGCATACCCACCTCTGATGACTGTGTTCATCTTCATTCTGTAAGATCTGAAAAGGGTATCACTTTCTCTACTCTACCATCCTCAAAAAAAATCTGTGGAAGTTAGCCAACTGCAAAATTGTGGGACAGCCCTCCAAATTCCCTTATTTCTTACTTTAACTTAAATGTCAAGGGACTTCCCCAGGCCATAGTCAAGTTACATAATTCAGTAGAAGGACTCACATGAGTTACAGAAAGATGATACTGTGGTTAGTAAGGGCTGATAATGTTGATTTATAACCACAGAATGGTTATAAACTAAAGACTAAAGCTGCTGAAAGGAAGAGACACTCGATCTGAGTCTAGGAGGGTTCCAAAGACATATGTTCCAACTTCCCTCTGCCCATGGACTCATCAAGAGTTTTGACACGTGACAGTATGCACTGATCATTGTCCACTGGGGAAGCACATCAAGTCTAGAGTTAGCATTAGGATGCTGTTCTGTGGGCATGATTAGATGCATATTTCTGGTCTCAAATTTCAGCCCTTCAGGAGTTTGAGCTGATAGTGTATGTGATCCAAAGCCCTTACACTAAATCATTTTTGCTTGCTTGTTGGTGCAAATCTTTGCCAAAGATACACAACTCAGGCATGATATTTCAAGAACTCTTGTATCATTCCTCATAGTCCACAGACAAATGTTAGTCCTTTCTTTGGGTGAAGTTATAAGGTTACCTTTCTTCCTTCTCCTCTCCTCCTTCTTTTTCTCCTTCTCCTCCTCTTCCTTGTCCTACTTTCCCCACCTGTCTCTTTTCCCCCTCCCCCTGACTCTATCATTGAGCTAAATCCCCAGCCCCAAAGTAATATTCTTTTTAAAAAAGAATAAGCACTATTTTAAAAAATAATTTATTTCTTTTTATTTTATGTATATTGATGTTTTGCCTGCATGTATCTCTGTGTGGTAGTGTCAGATTTTGAAATTACAGATTTACAGATAGTTGTAAGCTGCCATTTGGGTGCTGGGTATTGAGGTTAGGTCCTCTGGAAGAGTATCCATTGCTCTTAACCACTGAGAAATCTCTCTAGCCCCTAATAATTTATTTATTTTTATTTTATGTGCATTGGTGTTTCGCTTATATGTGTGTGTTTGTGTTCAATTTTTAAATTATAGACAGTTGTAAGCTGCCGTGTGGGTCCTAGGAATTGAACCTGGGTCCTCTGGAAGAGCCGTCAGTGCTCTTAACTACTGAGCCATCTCTCCACCACCGATAATATTCTTTACTACACAGATTCTTTAAAAGCCTTGGTTAAGTATCCTTTCCTTAAAGGTTAATCATGTTGAAGGAAAGGTCAGAAATAGAGTTGTCTTAGTTATTTAGCTTTCTAAAGCAAAATGCAGTGAACGGAATAGTTTATGTATAATAGAAATTTATTTCTCACAGTTTGGGGGAATGGGAAAGGCAAGATCAAGATGATGTTACATTCAATGTCTGGTTAGGTCAACCTCTGTGTTCATAGATGAAGCCTTCTCACTGAGTCTTACATGGTGGAAAAGGTCAGCGATCTTCTAGGCCTCTTTCATAAGGGCATTAATCTTATTCATAAGGACTTCGTGTTTACATGAGTCAATCCATTCTTACAGGGCCATTACCTGATACCATCAGCTATGGGATTGGAATTTCTTCAGACACACGGAGGGCAAGCAAACATTCAGAACCGAGTGTATGCGTTAGGTTTGATTTAGAATGCAAGCACAGGATAATCTGACACTGGTTGACAGGTATTGTGAATCCTGTCCCTAACTATCCTTTCCTTGTTGCCATGGAAGAGACAAAAAAGGAAAGGGTAAAACCCTGGACAAGTTCTGGTGACCTTGAACGAAGCCATTCTGGGTCACATTGCTTGTGTTTTAGTTGTTAGGGTTTCTATTGCTATAATGGAAAACCATGGCCAAAACAACCTGGAGAAGAAATGGCTTATTTGTCTTATATTTCTGCATCATTAGTCCATCACTGAAGGAAGTCAGGATCTCAAACAGGGCAGGAACCTGGAGGCAGGAGCTGATGCAGAGGCCATAGAGGAATGCTGCTTACTGGCTTGCTCCTTATACCTTATTCATCCTGCTTTCTTATAGAACCCAGGACCATCATCCCTGGGATGGTACCACATTCAATGAACCAGCCCCTTTCTCATCAATCACCAATTTATAAAATTCCCTACAGCCAGATCTTATGGAGACATTCTCTCAGTTGAGGTTCCCTCCTTTCAGATGACCCTAGCTGTGTCAAGTTGACATAAATCCAGACAGCACAGCCTGTTAGACACACAGCAGTATAGATCAGGTGAAGTGAAGAGGATGTAAAGGTAGTCTCCAGACTCACCCAGAGAACCAGGGGAATACTACCAGTAAGGGATCACCTTGGACTTCTGTTTGCTGCCTTCAAAAAGTCAGAACAGGGCTGAGGAGATGACTCAGAAGACTGAGTTTAGAAATGTGCTCTAGCAACTATCCCCATCCATCCTCTTATTTCAATACTACGCTCTACTGTGGTCAGCAGCTGTCATCAGTATTTTAAAAGATATCCAGTTTTATTAAGTACACATTGTTTAAACAACCATGTGTCTTAGACAAGACAGGAACAGATCATCAATAGCTAGACTGAATGACAGAAAAACATTTTTCTCTATGTGACAGCAAAAATAGTTCTCAAAAACCCCCCACAACAACAACAACAAAAAAACCCACAAAACCCCCCCGTGATTAAAAAAAAAGTGGTTTCAAGGCCAGGCTGGCTTTGAACTTCTTATCTCTAGCCTTACCATTCCAGCACTAAGGTTACAGATCTCAGCCATCACACCTGAAATCCCAGCAATGTCTTTGTTCTAACATAGAAGTTTATGTAGCAGTCCTCTAATGGGAGTGATTTTGCCTCACAAGAGACATTTGATGATTTCTGGAGACAGTTTGGGTTATTACAACTGGGTCCTAGGATGTGCCAGTGACATGTAAGGGGTAGTAGAAGCAAGGAATGACTCTAACATGTTGGTGAAAACCCAGAATTTCCTGTAGTACAATTATAGAAGTAGCCAGGAACCCAAAGTGCACACATGTCATGTGACATCTCTAGCTCTTTCGGTTTTCTGTTCCTAGTCACTCTGTTTGGCATCTCTTTTAAAATACTTTTTATCTCAACATTTTTCCCTTCCTTCTCTTTTTGTTGGGGAAATATTTTCTCTCTTTTTTTCATAGATGCTCTTGAGGCTTGGTTTCTGGCATTGTAGGAGGGAAGCTTTAGCAGATAAACTATGGTATATCTTGGTTTTACATCCATGGGTTGTCCTTGAACCTTACTCCTTCTGTGGAGACCAGGGACATGGCGAGATAGAAATGCAGGATGATGGAATGAGTCCATCATACGGTGGACTATCAAAGCAAACCGACAAGCAAGTAAACAAAAAACAGACACAAATTCAGACTTATATTCTACATATTCATTCCTTAATTCAGTGCATAATAATGTGTTCTCTCATGATTTATTTGAAATTGATGATTTATCAAATCCAATGGACACTTAACCCCCTTTGAATGTGTAGTAACAGATGAGATTAGGAATACATACTTACGTGCTGGAGAGATGAGTCAGTGATTAAGAGCATTTGCTATTCTTCCAGAAGACCAGGGTTCAGTTCCCAGCACCCACTCGATGGCTCAGAAACATCTGTAACACCAGCTACAGGGGACAGTGTGATCTTTTCTGACTTCTATTGGCACCATGTGTGCACATTGTTTGCATTCATACATGCATATGTACATACATACATGGAAAATGGCCATGCACATAAAATAAGTCCTTTGTTTAAAAAAAACATTCTTATTGTGAAGAAAATCAAGTAGCAATAAAGGCCAAAAGTTTATTCAGGCATTATAGCACAATACTGAGCTAGAAACTAATGCCCATTTTTATGTAAATCCATTAGTGGTGTTTCAATGCTTACATAACCATTTTAAATATAACCTTACCTACATACATGGATTTTAATGAAAATAAGAGTTTCATAGCTTTGTCTATAAAAATTCCCCCAATAATCTACTGGGACATATTCCCCTGGAAGGGATCTAAAAGTCCTTGTTTATACAAGTCTTCAGGGCTGCGATCGGGAACCAGCCAAACAACCTGGGGGACTGACCCTGAGTGGGGGAGTGCGGACACAGGAAAGCTAACTATCCAATGGCATTAAAGATGAGACAGAGACACCTGGTCATACTGAAGGCCGCAGCTTATTGAAGCATTATCTTAAGTAACCATCCAAAGGTGAGGGCAATGGCAGAAGACATCTATTATCATGTATAAAGAGCTGATAGCAAATATTTCCCTTAATCCTAGAGACATTCCTTTGCTGCACATACTCAAACCCTCAGGCATTCCACACTAGCACATCTTACTAGCCTTCAGGGTGGGTGTAGACTCACTCTGGCCCAAAGCTATTGTTATTTAGAATAGGGGCCATTCCCACACCGAGGCCTGGCCATTCAACTGCTATCAGCCGACATCTAAAAGACAATAGGAAGTGTGAGCTCTCAGAACTCATGGATGGGTGGAATATATTTCCAAAATATTTTACAGGTCCTGACAATGTATGTATAGTACATGTGTTGTATGTATGTGTATTTGCACATGGAAGCTAGATATTGATGTTGGGTGTCTTCTTTGATCATGGGGTCCTTCCACTGAGCCTTGTAGTTTAGCAATTCAATCAGGCTAGTGGGCTAGTTGGTTAGCTCATCCTAATGAGCTCCAGGGACCCACCTGTCTTGGCTGCTATCAAGAAGACTGGGGTTTTATACCTGCATTGCCACTCCAGCATTTATGTGGGCTCTGAGGGTCCAAACTCAGGTCTTTGTGGTTGCATGACAGGCACATTACCATCTGAGCTATGTCTCCATGTCTATTATTGTATTTTTGTGGCATATTGCAAGTAGAATGCATTACTAAAGGCAATGTGTAGTTGAAAATCCAGATAACATGAAATTTTCCTCCAAAATGACAGCATCATCTTATAATTCTTATAATCAGTTATATGTGTGTGTGTGTCCTACTGCTTTTACCATCACTGAAATCTATCAATTCAATTATTTATTCCAACTTAAAAAGAACAATATTATTATTTAATTTGCATTTCTCAAATTTCCGGTATAGCGCTTTTCCTTTGTTTCCTGGTTATTTTCTTATTCTGACTTGTGTGAATTTCCCTGGGGCATGTGAAATTCACATCTGCTTCTAAAGGGACAGTACCAGTAAGTAGCCCAAAGAATGACTCATACAAGTTATCAGCCAGTGGAAGGAGTTATCAGGGGTGAGTTAGAGGACAGTGGACAACTGGAGAGCTGCACTTTCCTGAAGTTACTAACTCCTCTAGCTGCCAAACTCTCATTTTATATGATACTAAGTTGAGGCAGAACTGATGCAATCCTCTGCTCATGGTGCTACCCAGTTTTTAAACAGCAGAGGTAACTCCAAGATCAGATAACATATTGTACAGATGAAAACAGGTTCTGGGTAAGATACACACATAAGTGTCCTCCATCCTTCCCTTGAAGGGATCTTGTTGGTTTCAGGAAACATTGTCCAAATCTGAGAAGGATGACTTATTGGCTGAAGTCTAGCCCATAGAGAATCTAAATGGTGGCTTGCTGCAAAGCTGAGTTTCTCTAGCTTAGATGTAGGCTCTAGTATCATTACACGACTCTATAAGTTGACCCTTTAAATATGTTTCAATGCTCACAGCTCCCTAATTTCATCATATGCTGAATTTGGCAGCATCAGCATCTCAGCTCTTCATGTACTATTCGTTTCATCTATCTATCTATCTATCTATCTATCTATCTATCTATCTATCTATCTATCTATCTCTATCCATCCATCATCTGTCCATCTATCTATCCAGCTACCTGTAGACAGGATGGAACTTTCTGTGTAGACCAGGCTAGCCTCCAAATACTAGGGTCAAATGCATGTACTACCATGCTCACTCACCTGCTCTCTTTCTTCTCACCAGAGTTTGGGCTGCAGATCCCATTGTGTCTTTGTCCTTGGTTTCCTCAAAGTAGCACAACTAGCACTTGGTGTCACTAGATCTGAGTCCCAATCACAACCAATTTCCCAGGTCCATACTGATCCTCAAGGTAGTCACTAACTTAATCAAATCAGAGGGGGGAAGTCTTGGGATTTGGAGATTTGAAATGCATGTCCTTCTCTTTTCCTTGTACAAAGGTTCAACTCTAAAACCTTTCCCACGAGAATGTCCCTCCATGGCATCAGTTAGCAAGTTAGAATATGAAAGGGAGCTTTCTTTAGTGTCTGCTAACTGTGTAGGCCACAGGTCTTCCATCTTAAATTTTATTTTTGCACAGTCACACATTGTATGACCATGGTAGCACCCGAAGGCACTGCTTGTAGCCCCATTTTGAAGGATTCTCTCCCTTCCCTACTGTTTTATCTGGTGTGCTATGCCGGGGCCTGCTGCTCCTTTCATAACTAAAGTTTAGCATGTCTGAATTTCTCTTGGTCTTTGTTTACTATTTACTGTTGTCCTCCCTTGCCAACTGCCTGATTGACATCTCAGGTCTTCAAATCCTCTGATTTTCTACCAATTTCCTTTTAAATGCTTTAGCTGTCTTCCTTCCTACTTTGCAAATCAGTGTTTATCAACTTCATTTACATATTTCTTCCTTTGCCATCCCTTGAATGTTAGTATTTCTGGGGTATTTCTTCCTTAACCACCCTCAATTCATATATCCTTTCTAAGTGAAACCCTTAATGTGCATACATATGCCATGACTTGACCATAATTTGTCCATATACCTGGTAAATAATTCAGATCTCTCTCTTTTGAGCCCCATATATACATATCTGTTAAACTCCTTAATATTGACATATTAAAGAACTGTACTTATCTTTTTTCAGGTCCCAATTTATCCCTTATGCTGCCTACAGATTTGACCACTCAAGCCAGAAACTGGAATTCTTTCCCCATTTTTTATTACTTTATTTTTTACATTCCAATCCCAGTTCTCCCTCCTTCATCTCCTCCCTCTCCCTCTACTCTCCCCGCCTCTTCTCCCATCTGCTCCTTGGAGGGTAAGGCCTCCCCTAAGAAGTCTACTAAGTTTGTCCCATCATCTCATTGAGGGGGGACCAAGGCTCATCTCTACCCCCACACCCATGTCTAGGCTGAGTAAGGTATCTCTCCATATATAATGGGCTCCACTAAGTCAGTTTGTGTATTCGGGTTAGAACTAAGGCTCACTGCCAGTGGTCTCATATATTGTCCCTGTCACTCCATTGTCACCTATATTAAGGGAGTCTAGTTCAGTCTTATGCAGGTTCCCCATTTGTCAGACCTGAGTCAGTGATCTCTCACTAGCTTGGGTCAGCTGATTCTGTGGGTTTCCCCAGCACGGTCTTGACTCCTCTTCTCTTAACTCCTTTGTTCATATTATTGCTCCTCCCTCACTTCGATTGTACTCCAGGAGCTTGGCCCATTGGTTAGTTGTGGATTTCTGCATCTGCTTCCATCTATTTCTGGAAGAGGGTTCAAATTTCTCTGGGGTTGTGGATTGTAGGCTGGGTATCTTTTGTTTTATGTCTGGTATCCACTTATGAGTCAGTACATACTATATTTGTCTTTCTGGTTTTGGGTTACTTCACTCAGGATGGACTTTTCTAGTTCTGCCCATTTGCCTGTGAATTTTAGGATGTCATTGTTTCTTGTCACAGAGTAGTACTCCATTGCATAAATATACCACATTTCTGTATCCATTCTTCACTTGAGGGACACCTAGGTTGTTTCCAGGTTCTGGCTATTGCAAACAATGTTGCTATGAACATAGTTGAGCAAATTTCCTTGTGGTGTGAATGTGCCTCCTTTGGGTATATGCCCAACAGTGGTATTACAGGGGCTTGAGGTAGGCTGACCCCTGATTTTCTGAGAAATCACCAGACTGGTTTCCACAGTGGCTGTACAAGTGTGACTCCCACCAGCATAAGCTGTCACCGGTGTTTCTGATCTTAGCCGTTCTGATTGGTGTAAGATGGAATCTCAGAGTGGTTTTGATTCAAATTTCCCAGATGGCTAAGGATGATGTGCATTTCCTTAGGTGTCTTTCAGGCATTTGAGACTGTTCAGTTGAGAATTATCTGTTTAGATCTGTATTGCATTTTTAATTGGATTATTTGGTAGTTCCAAACTGGTTTAGACTCTCTATGTAGGTGAGGATGACCTTGAACTTCTTATTCTTCTGCCACTACCTCCTTAGTGTTGGGATCCCTGTTTTATTTGTTTTTGTTTTTGCTTTTTTTAGTGGTTTTTTTAGATGTGCCTTTCTCTAGCATCCTTTATGCCTATCTAATCAATTGTCAGTTTCCTATTTTGATATCTAGTTAAAAATTAGATTTATCTGGTGCACCAGAGCGACCTCGAGTGATCTAAAGGGATAACACCAATTGGCAAGCTAAGCAATAGTGGAGAGACCACCTCAAATGCCCATTCCTGATAATGAACTTGATGTCTATAACCATCCGGGAGCCTTCATCCTGTGACTGATGGAAGCAGAGGCAAACACACAATTAATCACTGAACTGAACCCAAGGAACCCAGTGACAGAGAGAGAGGAGTGATGAGCAAATTGGCAAAGATTGGGCTGGCAAAACCAGCAGAGACAGCTGATCTGAACAGGGGAGAGCTCTTGGATCCCAGACTGACAGTGGGGAGGCCAGCATGGGACTGATCTGGACCCCCCAAATGTGAGTGTCAGCGAGAAGGCCTGGGCAACCTATGGGGCCCTGAGCTGTGGATCAGTGTCTATCCCTGATATACAAACAGTCTTCGTGTGCATATAGCACAAAGAGGGATGCTCTCTCAGCCTGGACTCTTAGGGGGAGTGCCTGGACCCTACCCAGAGTAAAATGACAGACTCTGATATCCCCTATGTGGAAGGATTTGGCAATAGGGTGGGAGGGTAGGGGGAAAGGGGAGTGCAGGAGGAGGGGAGGGAGAGGGAACTGGGATTGACATGTAAAACAAGCTATTTAAAATTAAAAAAATTGAAAAAAAATTAGATTTATCCCAAAATATTGTTACTAGCCCCGTATTTTTTTATATGCTTGTGCCTCAGAAAATGTTGTGCTATACTGCCCTCTACTGAAGTAATGAGAGGCCAGCAGGGGTCCTGCCTCAGAGGAGCTGAAAATATCGTGTTCTGCTTTTTGAAGCCTCTAATACTTCAACCAGACACTGGGGGTGGGAGGGACAATCTTTTTGAAAACTTCAGAAAGCGATATTGCTTTTTCCTTTTGACTGTCTTCAACTTCTGCTCTATTTCTCTTATTCCTTGGGGTCTGAATCCTAGAGGGGACAGGGGTTTCTTCTGCAGCCTTGCTAACTTGTTCTCCTTATCTATTTGCTTTCATCCCTGGGGTAATTTTATTGGAGTGAGTCGGCTTTCTCTCACCCACCATGCTGTGTCAATCATGGGCTTCACAGTTCTTCTCCAGTTATTATGGCACCTGTCTTCTTCCGTCTGCAAGTCAACACCAAACACTTATTTAGTGGTGTAAATGTCCCTTAACTGAACCTTAGAGGTTTTTACATGTATTTATTTTATGTGTGTGTGTGTGTGTGTGTGTGTGTGTGCACGCGCGCGTGCACACGTGCAGGTCAGAGGAGAGTGTCAGATGTCCTTCTATATTGCTCTCTGCCTTGTTTCTTTGAGGCTAGGTCTCTCCCTAAAGCTGGAGCTTGTGCTTTTTTGTTTTGTTTTGTTTTTTTGACTAGGCTGGAAAACAAACTACAAAGATCCTCTTCCTGAAAAAGCCGGGCGGTGGTGGTTCACGACTTTAATCCTAACACTCGGGAGGCAGAGGCAAGTGGATCTCTGATAGTTCGAGGCCAGGCTGGTCTACAAAAGCTAGTTCCAGGACAGCCTCCAAAATCACAGAGAAACCCTGTCTCGAAAAACCCAACCTCCTCTCCCATTCTCCTGTCTCTGTCTTCCTCAGTGCTGGGTTAAAAACATATGCATGGAACATACTTAACTTATTATATGAGTTCCCATACCTGAATTCAACAGGAGCGAAAACATGCACGTACTGGAACCTGAACTTTCCAGGGCTAATGAGGCCATATACCTTAGAAGAGAATATTTGCTAGATCAGCATAATTCCCAACTCCATTCTAAATCTTTTCCTTATACCCACAGATAAGTGTAGCTGTCATTTCTCATCAAAGGAGCTTCCTTTTACAGCAAATGGAAACCACCATAGAAAAACACCAATAGACACAATGCAGAGATCAACGGATTGTAGGGAGCCCAGCCCTAGTGGATGCATCCAAACCACAGCTCCTGCATTTACACCTTAGGGAACAACCCAGAACAGGGGCTGGAAATATTGTAAGACCCAGAGACAACAGTCTTTCCTAGAAATGGCTACATAAACAAGATTTTAGCAGTGGAAATGTCAATAGTCATGCTAATGCTAAAGGGGATGAGTCTCATGAGATCATGTGACTGGACAAGGATCTACAAGTGACTATTGAGAGAGGGTGAGTTAATCTCTCCCAGGGATGAGTCCCAATTGATCATCCAATACTAAATGATCAGTTCTAAAACCATATACATTCAAACAACAAAGATGGGCTTAGTACATTATATTTATATATCTGTTCATACATATGCATACATACATACACACACATATACATAGATATGTAATAATAGTAATAAAGGAAGAATATGTGGGGGACTAGGAAGGAGATGGAGGGGACTTAAAAGGGGTTAGAGGAAATTATTTATTTATATTTTAATTAAAAGACATAAAGTTAAAATTAAAAATGAGCTGATTTTATAACGAAAAGAAATTTTTTTTAGAATTTAAGATTTATTCAATGTGGCAACCTTGAGAACAGAGACGGAGATTTGGTGACACACTCTCCCCTCATTGCCTCCCCAGTCCATCTCTGAGACCCCGACGAGAGGTTTATGTTTAGGCAGAATGCCATAGTTATGCACAGCTAAGCAGTTCCAGTCAAGTGGTTGCTTGTGGTCCCGTTATTATCTCATCTCTAATCTCTCCTGCAAGGTGACAAGCCATCAGCTTTCTGGAAGACAAGACTCCCTCTCTGGCTGGCACCAGACATCAGCCTTTCCTTCTGCCAGCTTGTGATTCCTGGGATGAAAATCCAATTCATTGGCTTACCTTGTGTCAATAGTATGGTCACCAAAGTGAGGGACACAGTGTCTCTTTAGGATGTTTTCATCCTTCAGTTGCCTGCTTTTGCACATGACCTGGTATTTGTTTCTTGTGGCTTTCAAAGATATGTTCTAGTCCTGTACATTTAGTTTTTAACTGTAATGTGATGTAGGGAATTTATTTTCTGACCTTACCTATTTGGTCTTCTAAATGTTTCTTTTATGTAGATAGGCATCTCCCCCTAGATCTGTGACATTTTCTGCTATGATTATATTGAAAATCTTTTCTATGCCTTTGGCATGAAATTTTTCTTTCTTCTAGGCTCAGATCTTGTCTTTTCACAATGCTCCATGGATATCACATTTGTACACTTTTATTGGTTGATCTTTGTCAGGAGCTAATGTTCAAATTTATCTACTTGGATTCAAGCCATGATGTTGTGTCCTTCTTGTTATTAGTTCTGTTAGAAATACTTTCCCTTTCATCTTTTTATTTGACTTATTGAAATTTTCATTTTCAGTGTTTTAATATGTGCTGCTGGGAGGACCAGCTTTAGCAGCTCAGAAATTGAGGAGGAGCAACAGAGTTGACAAACTAATCACTTATCTGTCTGAGGGAGTAAAACTTAATTCTCTGTGGCCAGTGAGTGGGACAAAACTTAACTCTGTGCCCAGCAAAAAAGGGAAACACACACACACACTCACACACACACACATTCCTACCTTTAGGGTCTTTCTATCCTCTCTCTCTCTCTCTCTCTCTCTCTCTCTCTCTCTCTCTCTCTCTCTCTCTCTCTCTCGCACACACACACACACACACACACACACCTCTTTATTTCTTTTCTTACCTCTATCCAGATATATTCCTCTGTGCATTCTTAATTTTTCCCTTACAGCTTATATACCCCAGCAAAATCTTTCAAGCAATATAAAAATTCCAATATGGTTACATTCTAGTTTTCAAGTGAATTATTGTAATGAACACAGGTAAAAAAAAACAGCATGGTTCTCATTTCCTTTACATGATTAAACATTTTACATACTAAATGTGAAAAGCAAATTATTCCCGAGAACCCACATGCATTCATATACAAACAACTTGTTATGGATTAACAGAGTGTAAGCAAGCAAGATTATTTTTCTCAGCCAGTTTTTTCATTGGTAGCCTACATTTTGCAGTTACAAAGAAAGGATCAATTACTTTACTATTTATCTTAAAAGGTAACCTATAAAATCTTAAAAGAATCACAAATCTAAACTTTTATATATGAAAAAAATCAGTCAGTTCTACTTTAAATCCTCAGGGTTTTTTATACCAGGAAGAGGACAGAAATGGGTACAAAGGAATTAATCATTACCAACCCATCCTAGCAAGAAAGGTACACCAGCCAGCAACAGTCAGGCTGCCATTGTTCCTGTTCCCTGAACTCAGTGAGTCTCTTGTCCAACTACTAAAAGTATGTCTTTCTAAGCTTTAAATTGTTTCCCAAGATTTTATACCTCAAAGCCATTAACAAAAACCCTTAACCTAACCTTACTAACAATTCTACATATCTAAATTCTTTCTAAGGGTGGTGGTTGAATTATTAATCTGCAAGGCTTGGAAAAAGTCAATCACTATTATTGTAAGTGTCAGTAACACTGTCCAGTGAGGGGATAGACAGTCCTGAAAGTTTTCATACAACCCATAGATGTATGGGATATAATGACCGTGAAGGCAACCATCAGAGCTATGCTCAATAACAGCATGAGGTCCTCGAGACACATAGTTCTTGGGGCTTTGCCCTTCCAAGGTTCACTCAGAGGTAGCTTTGCCGACTGCCCAGCCATGTTCCATGAGTTTCAATGCTGCCTGTTGGTCCCCTCAAATGGCCCCCAACAAATATGGTTTTTCTTTAGCCTTTCCTTTTACTGAATTTCATTTTTATATCATATATAGATTCCCCCTTTGTTATATTTTCTTGACATTTATTCAGGAGTTTATGTCCTTTTGATGTATTTTATAATCCATTTATAATCACAATTTTTGATGTTTCAGCTGGAATTTCATCTAACTCATTCTCATTGCAGGTGTTACTGTGAGGCTGATGAAGAAAACTTGCTACCTTATTTTTTTATGTTTATTGTATTTTTTGCACTGGGATTTGTATATCGAGGGTTAGTTATGGATCGAATTTTTAAACGCTTTTTTATTAATTTATTCTTACATTCTAATTGCAGTTCCCCCTCCCTCCTCTCCTCCAGTTTCTCCCACTCCCCCTCCTCCCATCTGCTCCATGAAAAGGGTAAAGCCTCCTCTAGGAAGTCTAAGTCTATCCCAATTTTTAGTCATCTTTCTTCCCTTGGTGGATGTGCTTGTAATGTTCTGGAGAGCCTGAGCTATATCACTCCCTTAAACATCAATAATTTTAGGGAATAAAGGCAGGTATCTGACAGTACTATGTACACTGATACATTTATTAGTCATTGCGGATGTGAATAAAAGGGAAAAATGCAGAGTAAGACTAGTGATTAGATTGGGTGGACAGAGAAAGCACAGAGAAGAAAGCAAACAGAATGTAGACTGTATGCACAACACACTGTGGCCAGATGAGTCAGCTTGGCCAAAGGTAGATTGAAAAGAGAGAGGGAAACAAACGTGAGCAGATCATGTAGAATAGTTCTAACCCCAAGAGATGAGTCACAGAGAACCCACAAACCAGACACAGCCCATGTACTTTGGGAGAGGAAAATGATAGATGAAGCAGGAGAAGGACGAGGAAGGAGGAGGATGGGAACAAGAACAGAGCAGAACAGAGCTGGCCTGTTTGCTGGATTCAGTTTTGGAGCCTCTGCATCCCTTCCTAGGCTCTCCGAAGCCCATCCCACCCTTGGGCACTCTTTGCAAACTCATGTTTCAGGTTTTGACATACTTATGGATGGTGCTTTTCTCATCTTTGGGTCTTTCTTTGGGAAACTGCATTGCAGATCCTGGTTGGGTCTTGTAGTGGTTTGAATGCAATTGGGCCCCATAATCTCATAGGGGGTAGCATTATTAGGAGGTATAGCTTTGTTGGAGTAGGTATGGCCTTGTTGGAGGAAGGGTGTACTGTGGAGGTGGGGTTTGGGGTTTTCTGTGCTCAGGATACCACCCAGTGTCTCAGTTGACTTTCTGTTGCCTGCAAGAGGTGGCATTCTCTGCTGCTACCCCAGCACCACATCTGCCTGCAACCACTATGCTCTCTGTCATGATGATAATGGACTGAACCTCTGAAACTAAGTAAGCCACCCCAATTAAGTGTTTTCTTTATAAGAATTGCCTTGGAGCTGGGCAGTGTAGGTGCGTGCTTTTAATCCCAGAACTCAGGAGGCAGAGGCAGGCAGATCTGTGTAAGTTCAAGGCCAGCCTGGTCTACAAAGCTACACAGAAAAACCCTGTCTCAGAAAACAAAACAAAACAAAAACCAAAAAAAGAATTGCTCTGGTCATGGTGTCTCTTCATAGCAAAAGAAAGCATTAAGTAAGACAAGTCTCTGAGTGTTGTTTACAGGTAGAATCTAAGACACTGATCGTACCTCTGAAAAACTCTGCAGGAGTCTATTTGTGAATGCTGACCCTTCCCCGATGTTTAGGGTACTGTTTGGAGCCTGTATGAAGGTTCCTTACAGCCTCTGGCTCCCCAGATTTCAGTTTGCTGAATGCTGCATGGTTCTGAGTCAAAGTTTTATCCCCACAGCCCAGCTGTATTCTACAAATCATTACATAAAACTTGCCCTGAGTTTACCAAGAATGTGGTCTACAGAGAATCCTGGGTTGTCAAATCACCAGCACAGTAGGAACCTTTTTAACCTGGCGTTTGCTCCATTAGTACAAAGGGAGGGATTTTTCAGTATCTTCTATAGGTACCATGGCTGCACCAGTGCAGCTCTCCCTTCCTATCTTTAAAGTGTCTGCTACTGAAAGCAGATCTTCTGGGCCCCTCTGACTCCAGTGGTCTGCTGGTGGGAAGCTTCCTAAACTCATGCCATCCCACCAAGACCTGAGCCTCTCTAATAGGTATCTTTTTGCTTTCTATGAACTTTGGAGGTTTCTTGTTTGTTTTCAAGACAAGGTCTCATGTAGCCCAGACTGGCTTTAAACTCACGATATAGTGGGTGGTCAGGGATAATCTTGAATTTCTGAATCTTCCTATTTCCACCACGTAAGCATCTATCACTACACCTTATTAATGCAGTTCTGGAGACCATACTCATGGTTTTTGCGTGCTAGGCCAGTGCCCTGCCCACTGAGTTATAGCTACAACCCTGGATCTAACTTTTCTCTTCCATAAAATGGAAGCAGGAATTATGGGTGTCCTCATTGGGATTGACCAGTTCGAACAAGATCATATACATGAAAGTTCTGGCAAAATATCTGCTTTAGTAGGTACTTGCTATGGCTATTCTTGGTTGTCACTTCTGGAATTAACTAAAATCCAAAAGTAGAGGGCAAACCAGTAAGGGAGTTTTTGCTTAGTTTGAAGTAGGAAAATATACTTCTAATCTGTATCTTTGATGTGTGAAGACACTGCCTTTGTTCTGGATCTTAAGGCAGGAAGACAAGAACCTTTAATATGGGTTAAACCTTCTGTAAGCCTATACAAAGACATGGAAGAAGAAATCTGTCACAGTTAAGGCTTCTATTACTGTGAAGAGACAGTATGACAATGGCAACTCCTATAAAGGAAAATATTTGATTGGGGTGTCTTGCTTACAGTTTCAGAGTTTATCATCATGGCAGCGTGCAGGCAGAAGTGGTTGGAACTGAGAGTCCTATATCTTTCAGGCAACAGGAAATGGTCTGACTGGCACACTGAGTGAAGCTTGAGCAGAAGAGACCTCAAAGCCCACCCCCACAGTGACACACTTCCTCCAACATAGTCATACCTACTTCAACAACGCCGCACCTCCTAGTGGTGCCATCCCTTTTGGGGACCCTTTTCTTTCAAATCACCACAGAAGCTTTTGCTTTTTTCCTGGTTGCTATTGCCCTCACTTGCAAATCCCTTCCTTCAATGGCATTAGAGCCTACTTCTTCAGGATTCTAGCATCTACTAAAGACCAGCTGAGACATCCACCTTTGTGGACTGAGCAACTTCTGGAATCTTGGATTTTCTGTGAACAGCCAACCATTATTAGAGATTAGCTGGACCACACAGCCTGTAAGAAGTAATTTAGTAATCTCTCTCTCTCTCTCTCTCTCTCTCTCTCTCTCTCTCTGTCTGTCTGTCTGTCTTTCTCTCTGTCTCTGTGTGTGTGTGTATGTGTGTGTGTGTGTGTGTGTGTGTGTGTGTGTGTATGAGAGAGTATTAATTCTGTAAGTTCTGTTACTCTATAGAACCCTGACTGATACAAATACTCAAAAACTCTGTCATTATAATTACCTTGTTGAGGGCAGGCAGTAATGAAGGAAGGGGGCCTGCCAAGAGCAAATACTCCAGTTTCTCTCTAAATTCACATGATTAGATCAGTTTGCTTGCACATCACACACAAAGTGTCTGCAGGCGTATCTTGACCTCAGGGAATTTGAGAGCTACAGTTCTAAGGCACAGCTAGTTGATTCATCCCTGTGCAGGCTGTTGATCCTTTTTGTGTAGCTGCTCCTAGCCTTGGTTTTACAGTTTTTAGACTTTAAGAAGCACATCCTCCTCAGAATGGACATTCCCTATGTGCTTGTGCCCAGGGATGTCTTGTAGAAGGAGGAAGGTGTACAGATCATTACCCAAATATTTTGGTCAAATTATCCAGGCTTCATTTTCTGTCAGACACAGCTATCTCCCCAAATCAGGGTTTGAGAAAATATCATCAAACATATCAGAATGTGAGATTTATATAGTCCTCAAAACTGCAAGGTTAGAATGACCGAAACCCTTATCTTATCAGGGTACGTTCAAGGTATGAGTAAAACTCCATAGGGTGGGAAGATTGTCAAATTACAGAAACAGGATAAAGCACAGTCAACTTGAATTGCTCAGTAAACAGAAATGAACTTATTCTGATCTCTTAACAAAATGACTTCCATCTTTGAGATAGGGTCAGGCTGGTCCATCAAAGATTTCGGGGCTAAGACGGTAGTCTGTTCCTTTGTCTTAGCACCAAGCCATATCAACTAAAGGTCAGTGCTGGGTGGATCTCTGTGAGTTCCAGGCCAGCCTGGTCTACATAGAGAGTTCCAGGACAGCCAGGGCTACACAGAGAAAAATCCTTTTTTAACAAACAAAACAACACCCCAAAAAACAAAAGTCAGATTACCACACCTGAGTAGTGTGATGATATTTTGTTTGTGCTCTAACAATTAAAGCTTGTCTGGAGATCAGAAGGCAGAGCTAGCCACTAGTTAACCATAGAGGTCTGGAGGGCTGTGCAGGCAGACAGGAAGTGATAAGGCAGAGCAAAGACAGGAGCTTGGACCTTTGCGGCTGAGAAGTTGTGGGGCAAGAAGTGGTTGTGTCTTGCTTCTTTGTCTATCTGATCTTTCAACATTTACCCTGTAACTGACTCCGGGTTTTTATTATTAGCACCCATTAGAACCTGTGCTACAGAGTAGACCTTTGACAGCTGTACAGGATTATGTATTCAAGGAGGCCCGATTCCCCACACTTCCCTATTGGGTAAAGGCAGACTAAGAGTGTAACCACCCTGGTGGGAATTACTTCAGAGGCAGAGACAGGCGGATTTCCAAAGAGAAACCCTGTCTCAGAAAAAAATAAATAAAAGTAAAATAAATAAAGTAATAATAGATAAATAAATAAGCCACGCAAAGATGAAAAATACACTGAGAGTCTGGATACTGTATACTATTGTGTTTTTCAGTTTTTTGATTACTCAGGAAGGAACTGCTAAAGTACACTTGATTATAAATGCTGCTAAATTAATCCAACTTCTATATTTTAAAAATGCCTTGACTTCAAAATTTAAGTATAAGGATATGTTACTCGGAAAAGGAGTTTTAGTTTATGTTTCCACAGAAAGTGAAAAGCTGAGGATTCCTTCCAGGCTTCTGTGGTTTGATGAACCAAGACCCCCGGAAGCAGTGGGCCAGATGTTCCAACAATTGAGACAGCTAAGATGATGCAGCCTTACAGACCACGAAAATAAGGACTTATACATGTTTCTGAGTTTTGTCATGATCCTCATGGTATGAACAGCGCCCCCTTCCAGCATGAAGCAGTTTGGAATGAGCGACATCCTAATTCCCATCTTGTTTATAAATCTTTGTCTTCATTTAAATGGGGTTGTTTATGATTGGCTAATGATCACAGCCAATCTCTTGTTAATGGTAAAAAGGGGAATTATGTTATGGGCATTGTTTTTCATTTATTGAGACAAAATCAAGGTCAATTTTGTGATGCTTATATTTCTCCTCTTGATTAAGTATTGTGCTTATACTGTTCTTTTAAAACATAATACATAAATGAATACAGACTATAGATAGTTACTTATAATAGAATTTATAGTTAGGTAAGTTAGGTTTTCTAGATATACAGAAATATATTTGAGATAGATATGCTTCAAAACTTTCAAAGACCTTCAGAAAATGGCATTTAAAATGGTTTAGGGTTTTTCTTGACAATGAGAAATGTCTGCTCTGGGCAGCACCAATTATGTCTGAGAGGAAGATGGGCATCGAAGAAACTTGTTATGGAGTTTGCTTTCAACATGGCAAGATTAGCCATTTAGGCAAGAAACTGCTCTTGCCTGTACTGCTTGACTGTTGTTGTATAATCTGGACATGCAGGACCCACAGGAAAGTGACTGCTGAACTCAGTCTTACAGGGTTCCTGCTTCACGGAAGAGTCTACCAGACTTTCTGCAGGACACAGAAAAATGACTGACAGACTGCCAATGCAGATGGACAGTTTGAAATTTCCTGCTTTGCTGAGAAATCTTCTGGACACATTGTGGCCTATGGGCTGAAGATGGATGCCCCAACATTACAGAGGAACTTTGGGTGACTGTCCAGGCAGTAAGATATCTCTGTCAATCCTAGTGTACATATTATCCTTCTGTGGTCTTTGATGGAGTTGAAGACAGATAGTTATAGTTTTCCTTAGTTATGATAAAAGATGAGCTAAATGTAGAACTTTGGACTCACAAGGATGGGATGGACGATATTTTCTTTAGATCTTGCTAAATGTTAATAGACAAAATGTTGTAACTGTGTTCTTACTTGATAACTGTTCTGTCATATACAATTTGACTATGTTAAAGTTAAGACCTTTCTTTTTGTTTAAACAGAAAAGAGGAGATGTTGGGGAAGTCCTGTGTATATATCAATAAATTACTGCTGGCCAATAGGAATCTAGATAGGTGGGGCTAGGAGTCCAAGAGGATTCTGGGATGGAGAAACACAAGAGAGTTCGAGATGTAACGCCATGGGGTAGGAGCCCGGAACTATTCTCTGGTAAGAGACATACATAGATTAACAATTATGGGGTAATTACTTAAAGCAGAGCTAGCCAGTAAGAGACAAGCAAGGCCAACAGCTTCATAATTAATATAGCCTCCTGTGTGTTTATTTGGGACTGATGCGGATCTGGAACCAGGCGGGCGGGAAGGCTCCTCTCAAGGAAAGCTTCTCTTAACTGTCTGCCTTCACTGGGATCTCTTGCAAACCATAGATATTTTAGGAAGAAGGTGATAATTTCAAATCTTCATTTGTGTGTCTTTCCATTCTAGCTTAGATTCTTAGACTAGCCACATTTTAGAAGAGCTGCTCAGGGATCTTGAGAATCAGCTCTAGGGCATGGACATGTTGGTGTGGGTGGTTCTGGGCACAAGGAAGCTTGGGGTGAGTGGGCAGGAGAGAAGGAAAGAGTGGATAGAGGAATTCCATAAACACAGAGCTACTCTACCCTCCAGCATGCTCTCCTTTTCAAGCGAGGCTCCTCGTCAGGTGGCTACCTGACTATGTGAACTGAAACTCCCAGGAGGATAGCCATCCTATGGTAAACACTTTTCAAGGCTGGCAGACTGAATTGAACTTTGTGATTGTGAAGTATTGGAACATTGCAATTCCAAGGCCAAATTATGTTGACCTAATTTTAGTCCCCTTGCTATCCATTTATTATCTTTGTGGACAAATACCCTGGTGACTACCATGTGAAATTCTCTGGGATGCACTACACTCAGATCAAGAGCTTTCACCAACCCAAAAGCTAAGAATGTCACCAGAGAGCATTGAAGGGATTAGCCAATTCCTGTCAATATATTCCAAAAGTGCCTCAATTCATGACTTTCTTTTATATGTAACTAAAACTTACATAAACAGTTTCTACATTGCACATGCTATTTATTTTATTTTTTTTTATTTTTTTATTTAGGTTAGAAACAATCTAGTTTCACATGTCAATCCCAGCTCTCTCTCCCTTCCCTCCTCCCCCCTCCCTCTCCACCAGGTCCCCCAGTCCCCCACCCAATCTCCACTCCAATCCCCAGGGAGGGTGAGGCACTCCATGATGGATCTCCAGTGTGCACATGAAGGGTTATATAAATCTGTGTTCTTGACCTATGGTCTCTCATATTTGACTCAAGAATAAACTATTTAATATTCTCTTTGAGAAGAGAAAATCTATTCTTTTAATTTAGGTTTATGTATTCTTATGCGTATGAACATTTTGTCTGCATGTATGCATGTGTACCCCTGATGTCAGAACTTCTGGGAGTTCCAAGTATTTCCGAGCCACCGTGTGGGTGCTGGGACTCGAACCCGGGTGATCTGCAATCACAACAAGTGCTTCTAACCACTGAGTCACCTCTGCAGCCTGAGAGCAGTGTTTGCACTGACAGAGCTTCTGACAGTCCCCCACACTGGTGCCTCTGTTTTTGCAGCCCTGCCCTCCTTCTTCCGTCTTTCTGGGAAGACTCTCCTGAGATTGGGCGGGGAGACGGCTTTGAGAAACGCCAGGGCTGGACCGAACACACCCAGCTTATTTCCTGTACCCTGCTCGCCCCCTCATTTTACACCCCCGCCCCACTTTCTTCAGTTCCTTTTTAAGGCTTGGTCTAAAGCCGCCCCTACCTAAATCCACTTTAAAACCGTGCTCAGCTGTTCCTGCCGTAGTTTCTCTTCTAGTTCAAAGTTTTCTTGTCTCCCATGCTGGAGGACGGGCTGAGAAACCAGCAGGCACAGTGCAAAGAGCCCCAAGAAAAGGGGCCTGAGCCTGGCCAGAGCTGATTTCTGCAGGGCATGGGCCAGACTCGTAATCTTGACACCTTTCTGCATGTGGGGAATACGTGGGGAATTCACTGTAGCTGAAACATGACTTGGGCAGAGTCTGACCCTGAGTTTCAATAAGGTACAAGTATTGATGCCTGTTGTGGCTGCCTCACAGGTCTCTGGTGTCATCAGGATCTTGGGACATCCTGTCCAATGCCAGGAATTGAGTTGGCTTGGTATGGTCTCCTTGGGATAGTGGCCACAAGAGTTCACAAAATTATTGTTTACCTCCATTCTGATGATCAGAAATAGCTGCCTCAGGGGTTGTGACTAACCTCCTGCAGCTCCCACCTATGTCTTGGGTGAAGGAAACAGTTCATTTAGACTCAATAAATTAGAATGAGAAATGGGCTCAAAATGCCTGACACGAACAAGTGTGAGGAGAAATCCATCCTTTCAAGCTAACGAATCTCTCTCCAGTGGGGGAGAATTTGAAATTTCATACCATGAATTTACCATGAGGGAAGACAGGCAGGAAAAATGGGACTAAAGTATGGATCTGGTCTCATAGACTTTCTGCCGACCCATGCTTGAATGGGTGTCTGTGTCTTAGTTCCTGACTGAATCTCAATGATTGGGTTTTAAGAATCAAAGATATAGTAATACATACCATATTAAATACAGTGCTTTTTGTGTGAGGAGACAGATTAAAGGTACCTTTGATTCTCCAGTTGGGTGTGGTGGCGCACACCTTTAATCCCAGCACTCGGGAGGAAGAGGCAGGTGGATCCTTATGGATTCTAGGCCAGCTTGGTCTTCAGAACAAGTTCCGGAACAGTCCCACAATGGTACTATGGTGCCTCAAGGAAAAAAAAAAGCACCTCATACAACTTCCTGTTTCTGGTTTTCACCCCTGAATGAAGGAAAGGAAGTCCCCTGCCTTCTCTCACAGTTGTCTCCAGTGTTCCTGGCAAGCTTTGCAAAGTAGCATGTGCTGCTTCAGAAAATGGGAATGGTGTCTGGTCCTGGAACTGCTACTCCTCCTGCCTCTGATAACAGGACTTCCAGGTAGTTTCCACCAAGCGTCTGCTTGTGGTTGTGCACTGAAGGCACGGTCAGCCGGGAAAGGGGAGATGGGATGTAGTTCAACCTAGACATGGGTGGGCTCTTGGGCAGGGTTCTTCCATGCTGGTAGCAGGGCTGTGGGAAGGCTAGGGAGCATTCTTTAACTCTGGAAAAATCAGGCCCTGTTTCTTTTCGCAAGGGGACATGAGAAACAGGACCCGGGGAGATGGGGAAGTAGGTCCCCCATACTGTAACTCATGGCTGTGAAATTACAGGAACATACTTTTAAGAGAAGCTCTCTGCTGGGGAGTGTCCCATTGTTTGGTTGCCATGTTTTCCATTTGGAAGCAATGTGTCCCGTTATGTGTTGGGAACTTTATTTATGTAAGGGGTCCTGCCCTGAGCTAAAATAAAAGGTAATTACTTTAAAAACAGAAAAAGAAAAGAAGCGGTAAATTACTGTGTCAGAGATGGACACAAATGTCAGCACTGTAAGGAGAACAAGGAGCTATGGAGGAGCAGAGCCAGACCGCGATGGTGTAAATCTTAGGGAGACGAGCTAGCCTCGTGTGGAGGAGAGGTGACTGACATTCACACCATGCTTAGAGCCTGTCATTCTTGGCACAGACTGGCTTCAAGTCTACGGATGCACTGTCTGTAGGGCCCTTTGTAACTTACACTGACCACCTTGGGCTGCTTTAGCTCATAGCACAGAATTACGGCTGCTAACATCTGAACTGGTAGGATGAGTTGGTTAACTCTTGAGAAAGTCGAACTTAACTTGGTTGTTTTCCCACAAAGGAGCATTGTTCTTAGCTCTGGACCTTTCTGTCTAGAATTCCGTGCACCCTCAACACATCCTGCCTCACCACGGGCTTCCATTTGCATGCATCTTCCTCCTGGAAACCCTGGGCTTCAGACTGTAGCGTATGACTTGTTTGTTTCTATCTTCTTGAGTCAGCATCCTACTTCTCAGCCACAGAACCTGGAGCACACCATACACTCAGTCAATAACCGTTAAACAAATGAATGAGTAACTTCAAAAACTTCATTTGGTCTACAGGTCCATAACTTCATGAGTGTTTGAGTTTCTTCTCCTTCGTAATGTTTGTCTTCAGGGCAAAGTTTGAGATGCACTCTTTACATTTCTTCCCTCAGCTGCCCTTTTCAAGGGGATGATTCACAAGTATCCTCTACTCCTGTGGGGCATTCTGCTCTCTCCTTACAGGAAGAAGGGTGCCCTGGAAATGGCATGATGCAGGAAACCCAAAGAGCTGTTTCCTGTCTGGGCTCTGTCCTTGGGGCTTTTTAAATATCTCCTCCACTCTAAAATGGGCATGATATCATACTTTCTATGTCTCTGAGGAACTTCTAGTCAGACTCAATAAAGTTTTAAAATAGGAAGATTCACTGAGGACACACATGCATTAGATAGGAATGGGAGATCCGCATAAATGAACGCTCAGACCCCAAACTCTTGCCTGTGCCTCAGTCTGAATTTCTGTTCTTCTTTTCTTAAAGCATCGAGTCTAGACTTTCCAAACACGCGTTGAGAATTTGACTCACCATTTTTGTTCTGACTTTTTCTTTTCTTGCTGTTTAACCCTTTGAAGCATTGGTGCCAAAAATAATCGCTCCAACTAATTTTACTCATGAGCTGGAGGTGGGTTTTACTAGGTTACTTTTCCTTTTAAGGAATCCCTCCTACTTGCAGCAGGATCATGGTGGAGCCTAGAGTCATTTGGAGGTCACATTCATGCGCATGGCCAGTGTCTAACTGACTGTAGTACCTCCTATGGTCACTTAAGACAAACCAGCCAATAGTATCTATTATTTCTCACCTAGCTTTGTAAGCCACACTTCAGAATTCTGTTCACTAAGGCAGTCATTAAGTCCTATCCAGCTCCAAGAGGAGGGGTACATCATCATTATTGTTCTTTTGAGACAGGTTCTCTTGGAACCCAGGCTGACCTCATGCTTGCTGGGTAGCTGAGAATAACCTTGAACTCCCCATCTTACTGCCTCTACTTCCTAACTGCTAGGATTACAGATTTAGACCACCATACCTGGCCTCAAGGGGAAGGGTCCAAAAGCATATCTGTTGATGGGAGGGGTGTTAAAATGAAAATTTGGGTGATAGGACCTCTGATATGTCAAATACTTTGTCACTGAGCTACAACCTCAGCTCCAACTTAAAATAAAATTCCCATAGCCAAGCATGGTGGCACATGCTGTTAATCTCAGCACTCTGGTGGATCTCTGTCAGTTCCAGGCCTGTTTGGTCCATATAACAAGTTCCAGGACATCCAGGGCTCTAGCTTGAGAAACTGAACAAGTGGAGGACCTTAAAAGAAAGGTCCTGTCTTAAACAAACAAAATTAAAAAAATATATATATATATAAACAAAAGCCCTTTCATAGTTTCTCTCTGCCCCAACTTTTCTGCTTTCATTGTCATCTACCTCAATTAAGAGCACCTCCACTTGTTCAGTTTCTCAAGCTAGAGCTCTAGTAGTTATCCTCGGTTCTTTTCTTACCCTTGCCTCTCACAACCAGATATGTGTTAGTCCATCTACCCCCACTGCCGTTCGTCTTGGACCAGAGGACCACTTTCTGGTGGTGACCAACAGCAGCACTCACCAATCCTAACTGCTCTTTTCCGTCCGTTCTCTGTTCCTAGCTGGTTTTGAATACTGCTATTGGTGTAAATTTTCTAAAATAGTTATGCTTGTTTCACCCGTTTACGAAAAACTCCTCCGTAACGGCTACGGCAAACGGGAGAGCCCAAACTCTGAGCACCAGTTCGTATGTCATCTTGCAGTCGCCTCCTGCCCTCACCTCATCTGTGCTCATCTGTGCCGCTGTCATCTTTGAGTGCTGGGTGCTATTGCCAGGCAGGTGCATCATTAGAGTTAGGGAGAACTACCCTAAATTTGGCCCCACCTCCATGGGGCACCCTATATGAAGGGCAAGGATGGGCGAAGCTTTTGCTCTTTGCCCGCTAGTCCTCACTAGTGCTGGCACTGACTTGGAGCCCACTTTTTCAGGATTCACTTGTTACTGAAGACCAGCTGAGACATTCATCCTCACAAACTGAGTAACCAACTACTGGATTCTTGGACTCTGTCAGGAGACAGTCATTGCTGTGTTAGCTGGGCCACAACCTGTGAGCCACTCTAATAAATCCCTTATCTATTAAGTCATTCTATCAGTTCTGTGATTCTAGAGCTTTGTACCACAATTTAAGCCATTTCGGTCCCTAAATCAAGCAACAAAACAGAAACCTCTCTTCACCTTCTACGTCCTTTCACATGCCCTGTCTTCCTTCCCATCCACACTTAAATGTCTTCAAAGGATGGCTGATTTCTGTTCCTCCTTTTTTACATTCAGAATTCCATGTCAAATCAGCCTACTAAACTCATATTCCCTGTCTCAGAAAGATCACCCTGGGTATTGTCACCAAGACCTAGATCTAGGGTACTAATACCTATTGCCAAATTGGTTCCTAAATGGTTATACATAGGCTTCTTAAATGTTTGGTCTCATCAGGGAGCTCCCGGTGACACCACACCAATGCCTTCAAGACTCATCTCCATCTCTTCTTTAAGAATTTTACTAAAAATGGTTTTAGTAATCAGAACTTCTTTAGAACATTTTTCTCTTTCCTGAGTAATGCCTTCATATGAGATTATGAGCACACACCCTGTGTGTGTGTGTGTGTGTGTGTGTGAGAGAGAGAGAGAGAGAGAGAGAGAGAGAGAGAGAGAGAGAGAGAGAGAGAGAGAGAGAGAGATTTAAGGGGCTCTGGATGTAGTACAGAATGACCTTGAACTCATGATTACACCGAGTCAAACTTTCAAGTTTGGGATACAGTCATATGCTATCACAGCAGATATAATTATGCTTTTCTAACAGACAGGTAACACAGATAAACAGAGGCAGAATTATTTCTATCCCTATTAAAAACTACAGGAACATACTGTAACTTTGTTTTCAGTACCTAGACACACTACCAACAGTTTTGTAATATTATGTTAAAACCAATAGTCATCGGTCCCTTTACTCTTGTCTCATCTGTCTTCTGAAAAATAACTATAACCACCAACGGACCACTTCCTTATTCTTGCAAGCAGCCATACCCAGTGATTAGGTCAGCCTTTTTAGAATTGTTATATGCATATGGTTGAGGAGGAAGATTCAACATCCTGTTCACTGCTTCTCCCTGCTCTCCCACGGGGGAAAGGGTCAGGGGCTTATTTTCCTCTGTCATCATATCGTGAGCTTTTCCATTTCTTGAGTGTACATCTGAGACTTGTCAGAGGCTGTCCTAGATGACTAAGTTAGTTCTTCATGGATGAAGGTGGGGGACTTTTGTCCCAAGGCCTGAGATGCCTTTGGTTATCTCCAATAAGGAAGTGCTACCGGTACCTGGTGGGCCGAGGCCAGAGTTACTTAGAACCTTAGATTCTTAGAATCACAGAACAGACTTCTCCTTTACCGAAATGTTTATTATTTGGCCCTAAATACCAAAGTATCAATAGTAAACAACTGACTGAGGCTCCATATTAAAATCACATGGAAATAAGGATGAGGGTAAATGGGGAATACGTGCCTAAGGACTTAAAATCCTGGACATGGTGACACATGGCTGTTATCCCAGCATTTGGGATGCTAAGCCAGGAGAAGCTGCTATTTCAGGCCATCTTTGACTACATGGTGAGTTTGATGTCAGCCTAGGTTACATGACACTATCTAAAAACAGCTAGAACAAAAAGCCCAGTGGGAATGTTCTCTTATGCTATGTGCTCTAAGAGCCAAGCGCCTGAACGCATCACTGCCATCAAAGCCCAGAGATACCAGGGCATGTGGTTATACAGTATCTGTTGTTTAGACTGAAATGATTCTGAGAGCCATGGTAAGATATGGACTGGACCAACCAGAAGCAACTTGGAAACAAGTGTCTGGGTATGTCTGCGCAGGTGAAAGGCCAGGGCAGTCGGCGTAAGCAAGTGCAGTGAAGCCACCAAACAGGGCCGCTCTGTGGGTGGAAAATGTCAGAGCGAGACAGTTGTCTCAGAGCAGAGAGCAGTGGTTGGGCTGGAAAACTCATAGATTTTATATGGCAGGCAGCAGGGAGGGAGTCTCTAGGGGACACGGGCTGTTTGACTTACCTAAGGTGCACTTCGCTCACAGCAGTTTGCCGTTGGGGACAGAGAAGGGAAATAGTGGCTTTCCTGGCAAACAGAGACTGAAATCACAAGGTGTCTGAGGCACGCTGAGTTTAGGTTTCAGTTTATCCTGTAAGGGTTCTTCCGCTCACTGAGGTTGGGCCCTGGCCATCATCTTAGGGCTTCATCAGTTGCACTGCTATTTTGGGGCCTGCTTGGTGACCTAGCAGGTAAGTTCTCAACAAACGTTTGTTGAATGCATAGGTAGGCCGAACAGATGAACGAATCCTGAAATGAAGGGTTGAATGAATTTCGAAAGCTCTGGGGCCGTAGATGGAGTTTCGGTAATTGGCAGCTGAAAAGGAGGCTCTTGATGTTGGTGGATACTTACCTGGGGCCATGTGGCAGGGCACAGCAGGTGAGGCGGCACAGCAGGCAGAGGGGAAACTCTAGGGCATCGTTTATTTGCCTATGTGGGTGGCAATACCATACATGGAACAGTCTATGAACTACGTAATTATATCCTTTTGAGCTCCAGCTAAACATCCCCCAATTCTAGTTCCTCTTAGGAAGATTCCAAAATACCCACACATTTGAAATCATCCAGCATGGAAGCGATGAAGAGGCTATGCTGTTGAGTTGCAAACAAGAAGTAGCCCCACTGCATGTGTTTAAATTGCTATTTAATGGAACCTGTTGGTACATAAAGACTCTGTTAGGGCACCTACAAGGACATAAGGGATTGTCCTGGCCAGGTTTTTGTCAGGTGACATAAGCTATCCAGGAAGAGGAACCTCAATTGAGAAAATTACTCTATTCATAGGCCATTTCTTAATTAATGATTTTTGTGGGTGGGCTGAGCCCATGGGGACAGTGGCCCCCTTGGGTTGTGTAAGAAAGACAGCTGAGCCAGTCAGTGAGTATCAGCCCTCCCTGGCTTCAGTTCCAGCCTCCACCTTCCTGCCTTGAGCTCCTGTCCTGACTTCCGTCAGTGATAGAGTGTGACCTCAGAGTTGTAAGCTAAACTCTTCCTCCCCAATTGCTTTTGGTTATGGTGTTTTACCACAGCAACAGAAAAATAACTAGCACAGGGGACTCTGAAGCTTCAGTGACATCATTTTATAGTAATTTTGCCTCGAAACCGAACTTTCTCAGATAACAGTTTATGAACATTACCTGCTCTTTCTTACTTTCTAGTGACTTGATTTTTAAAAAAATGTGAGTACCTCTGTAAATATAAACCATTTTACAGGGAGCTTTTAGAAATAATTTTAAAATCTTTTATTTAATATTATTAATATAATTAATTTTCTGTTTTTCTTTTGAGAAGCTTTTGCTATGTAGCCGAAGATAGCCTGAAATTCCTCAGGCTCCCTACAGATCACTGCACCTGGTTGGATTTTTTTAATAGCAAAAGTAAAGCAACACACACACACACACACACACACACACCTTAACTTGTTGCTGTCACTTTCTTATCCCGCCAGGTTCCACAGCTGCTTCAGTCCCAAAAAACACACAAAAACTTATATTAATCATAAAATTGTTGGCCGATGACTAGGGCTTCTTATTGATTTTCTCTGTCTTAATTATTAACCCATTCTGTAAATCTATGTATTTCCACGTGATCTTGGCTTACCAGACAAGGCCTGGACCTGTACTCTTTTGCCAGCTACATCACATCTCTTCCGGAGTCCCTCTTTGCCTACCTTTGCCAGAATTCTCCTCATCCCTAGTCCTGCCTATCTTCTTGCCTCTACTGTCTATTGGCCAAACTGTCTTATTCATCAACCAATAGGAGAAACATATATACAGAGAGACATCCCCCATCATTAACTGATTGTCTTCAACCCTTTCACTACTCCCTTTCTTCATCCATTTCCCTTCTTCACTCCACACCACCCACTGTGATCTTTTCAGTGTTGGCTAAATATGGCAGGCACACTCCCCATCACAGAGCCTTTGCTGCAGACCTTCCTCTACCTGGATCACTGTCATGGGAGATATCTGTTAGCTTTCCTCTCTCCTTGAAGCCTTTGCTCAGATGCAACAAACTCATCACCTTATGATGACATCTCCCTGGCGTAACTCCACCTGTATTCATAACCCTGCTTTCTCTTTTTTCATAGTGATCACCACTGCCTAATATGCTCTACAATATATTCAGTTATTGTATTTCATTTTTTCATTTTATTGAAGATATATTTTTTCCTTATATAATATATCCTGATTATGATTTCCCCTCCCTCTACTCCTCCTAGTTCCTCTCCACCACCCCTTGCAACTGGATGCACTCACTTTCTGTCTTTTGTTAGGAAACAAACAGGCTTCTAAGAGATATTAATAAAATACAACAAAATAAAATACAATAAGATTTAAAAACCTATCACATTGAATTGGACAAGACAAAAATAGAAGGAAAAGAGCTCAAGAGAACATACAAGAATCGTGGACACACTTATTCACACATTCAGGAATCTCATAAAAACACTAAACTGGAAACCACATATATACACAGAAGACTTGATGCAGACCTGTGAAGGCCCTGCGCATGCTACCTCATCCTCTCTGAACTCATGTGAGCTTTGATCATGTTGATTTAAAGGACCTTGTTTTCTTAGTGTCCTCCATCTCCTCTGGCTCTTATTCTGAGTCCTCTCTTTGGAGTTCCCTGAGCACTGAGCAGAAGGATTTGATAAAAAAAGAAAACATCCCATTTAAGGCTGAGTATTCCAAGGTTCTCACTCTGTCTGGCTATGGGTCTCTGTACTTGTTCCCATCTGCTGCAGGGGGAAGTTTCTCTGATGATGACTGAATAAGGCACTGATCTATGGGTACAACAGAATATCATTAGGAGTCATTTTATTGATAAAGGTTTTTGTTTTGTCTTGTTTTTTTTTTAGATAGTATTTGGTTTTACCAAAAGTCCCTGAGCTATCTAGTCTCTGGCTCTTGATCACCCAAGGAGTATTAGGCATGGCTTCCATCTCATGGAGTGGGCTTAAGTCAATCAGATATTGGTTGGTTACTCCCTCAAGATGTGTGCTCCCAGTGCCCTAGTACATCTTGCAGGAAGGATACCATTGTAGATCCAGGGTTTGTGGCTGGATTGGTGTTTACTTTTCTCTTTTGGTAGGGTGCAGAGTACACTCCTGTACAAAAGATGCTGGCACACAGGGTGAAGGCTCTGTGTAGGCACAGCTTGGCTTCTCTGTGTTCAGTGAGCTGTGCAGGTGTTGTTTTCAGCAATGGAGCCTTGCTGTCAGTTTGTGGAGAGCAACTTATAGTCTTGGCAAGAGCCTGAGATTTTTAGGAATTCCTATGAGACAGATTACCTTGACAACAACTCAATTCAGTATAACCCAATCCTGGTACTAGAAGCTTCATTTAGTGACAAGATATGACCAGTTGGGACTCTGTCTCTTCCATCATTTGGTGATTTCATTTAGATCAGTTTCATACATACATACATACATACATACATACATACATATGTATATATACATATACATGGAAGGTATATATGATTCTACTTTATCAGATTTCCATAATACCCCTCAAATTGACCTTAATTTTAGGTGTTTCTCCCCATATTCCCTCCCTCGTGCCATTTTCCTGTTCACCTCCTTGCTTGGTCCTCCTGTACTGGCCACACCATCCATCCATAACTATCTATCCTATTTTCCTTTCCTAAGGAGACCTATCTGTACCCCCTAGTTCTTGCTCTATACCTGAAATCTGTAACTCTATGAATTGCAGCTTCTTATCATTGATTTAACGGCTAATATAAGTGAATTACATACCATATTTGTCTTTCTGGGTCTGAGTTACCTCTCTCTGGCTTTTTTTTCTAGTTCCATCCATTTATCTACAAAGTTCATGATATCATTTTTAAAACATATGAATAATACTCCATTGTGTAAATGTACTACATATTTTTTAAAAAGCCATTCTTCTGTTGAAAGATATCTAGGGGGTTTTCAATTTTTGGTTATTATGAATAGAACATCAGTTAACATGGTTGAGCAAGTGTCTCTGTAGAAGGATGAAACATCCTTTAGATATATGCTCAATAGTGGTGTCTTAGGGTTTTTATTGCTGTGAAGAGACTCCATGACCATGGTAGCTCTTATAAATGAAAACATTTAATCGGGGTAGCTTGCTTATAGTTTCAGAGGTTCAGTCCATTATCATCAAGTACATGCAGTCAGACATAGTACTGGAGGAGTCGATGGGAGTCCTACATTTTGCAAGCAACAGGAAGTTGACTGAGACGCTGGGTGGTATCCTGAGCATAAGAAACCTCAGAGTCCATACCCACAGTGGCACACTTCCTCTAACAAGGCCATATCCACCCCAACAATGCCACACATCCTAATGCCACTCCCTGTGAGATTATGGGGGCCAGTTACATTCAAGCTACCACAAGTGGTATAGTGGATCTTAAGGTAGATTCATTCTCATATTCCAGAGGAACCACCATACTGATTTCCATAGTGGCTGTATAAGTTTGCACTCCCACCAGCAATGAATGTGTGTTCCCTTTATTCCACATTCTTGACAGCATGAGCTATCAGCTGTGTTACTGATCTTAGCCATTCTGACAGGTGTAAGATAAAATATCAAAGTAGTTTTGATTTGCATTTCCTGGATGACTAAGGAAGTTGAACATTTCTTTAAGTGTTTCTCAGCCATTTGAGTTCCCTATGTTAAGAATTCTCTGTTTAGATTAGTACCCTGTTTTTATATATCATCAGTTTTTTATTTAAATTACATTTTTTCATTTATTTTACATACCAACAAGTTTCCCTTCCCTCTTCTCTTCCTGTCCCCTCCCCTTTCCCATCTACCCCTCCTCCCCATCCACTCCTCTTCCATCTCCATTCAGGAAGGGACTTGCACAAAGTGAAGCACATCAAGTTGAGGCAGGACCAAGTTCCTCTGTTTACACTGTGTCAGGGCCAGGTCATCCGGCATAGGAACAGGTTACCAAAGCCAGCTAAGCACCAGGGAGAGGTCCTGCTCTCACTGTTAGAATCCTTACTAAGAGAGAAAGCTACACAAGTGTCACACACATGCAGAGGACCTAGGTCAGACCCCTTCAGGCTCCATGATTGTTAGTCCAGCATCCATGAGCTCCTATGAGTCCAGGCCAGTGGTATCTGTGGGGTTGTCCCATCATGACCCGCCTGGCTGGTACAATCCCTCCTCCCTTTCTTCCACAAGACTCTTGGAGCTCAGTGCAATGCTGGTCTGTGAATCTTCGCATCTGCTTCCATCAGTTACTGGATAGAGTATCTCTGATAGCAATTAGGGAAATCACCAATGTGCTTATAGCACATGACCTATCCAGACACCCTCTCCACCATTGCTAGGAGTCTTAGTTGGGGTCATCCTTGTGGGTTCCATGTGGTTTCCCTGGCACTAGGTCTACCTACAGAGTGGGAAAAGATCCTCACCAACCCCACATCTGACAGAGGGTTGGTCTCCAAATAATATAAAGAACTCAAGAAACTAAACTTCAAAATACCCGATAATCCAATAAAAAGGGGGTACAGAGAATTCTCAACAGAAAAATCTCAAATGGCCCAAAGACACTTACAGAATTGCTCAATATCCTTAGTCATCAGGAAAATGCAAACCAAAACAACTCTAAGATACCATCTTACACCTGTCAGAATGGCTAAAATCAAAAACACTGATGACAGCTTTTGTTGGAGAGGATGTTGAGTAAGAGGAACATTCCTCCACTGCTGGTACAGCACTTTGGAAACTGGTATAGCCACTTTGGAAATCTGTATGGCTATTTCTTAAAAAATTGGGAATCAATCTACCTCAAGACCCAGCTATACCAATTTTAGGCATATACCCAAAGGATGCACAATCATACCATGAGGACACTTGTTTAACTATGTTCATAGCAGCATTATTCATAATAGCCAGAACCTGGAAACAATCTAAATGCCCCTCAACTGGATAAGGTAAATGTGGTACATTTGCACAACAGAGACTCAGCTATAAAAAATGATGACCTCATGAAATTTGCAGGCAAATTGATGGAACTAACAAAACTCATTCTGAGTGAAGTAACTCAGACCCAGAAAGACAAACATGGTATGTGCTCACTCATAGGTAGTTATTAGGAGCAAAGTATCAGATAACCAACCTACAATCCACAGTCCCAGAGAGGCTAGATAACAAGGAGGGCCCAAAGAGGGGATGCCTGGATTTCCCTGGGATGGGGAAGTAGAAAAGATCTGGCTAAACTTGGGGCAGGGGTTGGGGGAATGGATGGATGGGAAGCAGAAGGAGCAGGTTGGACAGGCTAGGTGCAGGAGGTGGGCTGGAGGCAGGATGGAGGGGGAGAGTAACAGAGACTTCTTAATGGGAGGTCATTTGGGGGTTAGGGTACCCTGTTTTTTAGTTGTAGTATTTGGTTTGTTTATATCTAGTTCATTGAGTTCTTTACATATCTTGATAGTCTTCTATTGAATGTGGAGTTGGTGAAAATCATTTCCCATTCTGTAGGCTGCCACTTTGTCCAAATGACAGTTGTCCTTTGCAGTACAGAAGCTTCTCAGTTTTGTGATGTCCTATATATCTATTCTTGATCGTAGTCCCTGTGCTAACAAGGTTCTGTTTAGAACATGGTTTACTGTGGTAATGTGTTCAAAACTATTCCCTACTTTCTCTTCTATCAGGTTGTTGAGGTCTTTGATGCATTTGGACTTGAGTTTTGTGCAGAGTGATTAGTATGAATCTCGTTGCATTTTTCTACATGTGTACATTTGATTTGACCAGAACCATTTGTAGATGCTGCCTCCCCCCCCAATGTGTGTTTCTGGCTTCTTTATAAAAAATCAGGTGTCCATCCATGTGTGAAATTACATCTGAGTCTTCAGGTCAATTCCATTGATCTACATGTCTGTTTTTGTGCCAACTATGATGTTTTTAGCTTTGTAGTACAACTTGAAATCAGGATTAGTGACACCTCTCACAGTGCTTTTATTGATTCAGAATTTTTTTAGCTATCCTGTTTGGTGTGTGTGTGTGTGTGTGTGTGTGTGTGTGTGTGTGTGTGTGTGTGTGTGTTTCTATATGAAGCTGAGACTTGTCTTTTCAAGATCTATAAAGAATTGTGTTGGAATTTTGAAGAGGATTACATTGAATCTATAGATGGTTCCTGGCATGATGGCCATTTTTACTCTGATAATCCTACAGATCCCTTAGAATGGGAGATATTTCCATCTTCTGATATCTTCTTCATTTTCTTTCCTTAGTGACTTGAGGTTTTATCACACAAGTCTTTCACTTGTTGGGTTAGAGTTAGTACACTTTATATTATTTGATGCTATTGTGAAAGGTGTTGCTTTCCTGATCTTTCTCAGTCTGTCATTTGTATAAAGGAAGGTGTCTTAGTTAAGGTTTCTATTGCTGTGAAGTGTCACCATGACCATGAAAACTATTATAAAGAAAGCATTGAATGAAGTGGCTCACTTACAGTTCAGAAGTTTATTCCATCATCATCATGGTTGGAAGCAAGGCAGCATGAAGGCAGACATTATGCTGGAGCTGAGTCCTTGCAACAGGAAGTGGCCTGTCCACTGGGTGTGGCTTGAGCATATATGAAACCCAAAGTTTGCTTCCATAGTGACACACTTCCTCCAACAAGACCATGCACACTCCAACAAAGTCAGACCTCCTAGTGCCTCTCCCTTTGGGGAACTTTTTCTTTCAAACCACCACATTCCACTACCTGGCCCTCAAAAGTTTGTGGCCATATCATAATGCATGCAGTCCAACTTCAAAAGTCCTATAGTCTGTGACAGTCTCAAACTCATTTAAAAGTCTAAAGTTCAAAGTCTCTTCTAAGATTCATGCAATTCCTTAACTGTAATCCCTGTATAATCAAAATAAAAAAATCAGATCACATACTTTCAACATAAGGGCACAGTATATATGTTACCATCCCAAAATATAGGGAAGGGAGCATAGTGAGGAAATACTGTACCAAAGTAAGACCCAAAACCAGCCAGACAAGCTCCAAACTCTGCATCTCCAGGTCTGATGCCAACACACTTTTCAGATCTCCAACTTCTTTCAGCTTTGTTGACTGCAACACATTTCTCTTTCTTGAGCTGGTTCTGTTTCCTATTAACAGCTCTCCTCAGCCAGTATCCCACAGCTCTGGCATCTCTAACATTTTAGGGTCTCCAAAGCAATCCAGGCTTCACCTTCACACCTTCATGCAGTGAAGGTAGACCTCTATTCAGGAATATCCCTGACACATGCCTGGCCTGTGTGGATTTCCTTAGTTGTAGAGAAATATTTCATAGTCTCTTTCTTCTATCCTTAAAGCCAGAATTATGTGGCCAAAGCTGCCAAGTCCTGCTGCCTACTGGGACTGGAGTATGCCCCCCTTATTCAGTTGCATCTTCAGCAACTTTCTGTTTCCAATGGTTTCCCTCACTGCCTCAGCTTGGCTATCCTGGAACTGGATCTGTAGACTACGCTGTCCTCAAAGGCCTTCCTGCATCTAAGGAGACGATCATTTGGTTTTACTTTCAGTTGGTTCATGTAGTGGATTATATTTATTTATATATGTATATTGGCAATCCCTGTATCTCTAGGCTGAAGCCTAATTAATCATGGTTGATGATATTTTTGATGCTTCTTGGATTCAGTTTGCAAGTATTTTTGCATATATGTTCAAAAGGGAAACTTATTTGTAATTGTCTTTCTTTGTTGAATCTTTATGTGATTTGAGTATCAGGATAAATATGACCTCACAAAAATGAATATTCCTTCTGTTTTTATTTTGTGAAATAATTTGAGGAGCATTGGCATTAACTCTTCTTTGAAAGTCTGATAGGATTCTGATCTAAAACCATCTGGCCATGAACTCTTTTGATTGGGAGACTTTCCTCTTTTTTTTTTTAGAAACAATCATTTTACATATCAATCCCCCAATCCCTCTCCTTTGTATCCACCCATGCCCCTGCCAACCTCCCCAACCCACCCCCCACCTGCTCCCCAAGGAAGATCATCAAAGTCTGTCACATCATTAGGGGAGGGCCTAGGCCCTCCTCCGTATATCTGAGCTGAAATAGTATCCTTCCATAGGGAATGGGCTCCTAAAGTCCATTTGTGCCCTAAGGATAAATACTGGTTCCACTGTTGGAGGTCCCGTAGGCGGCACAGGCCTTCTAACTGGCACCCACATTCAGAAGGTTTGGTTCAGTCCAATGCTGGTTCCCCAACTTTACGACTGGGGTTTGTGTGCTCTCACTAGGTCAGGTCAGCTGGTTCTGTAAGTTTTTCCAGCATGGTCTTGATTCCTTTGCTCATGCTTCCTCCCTCTCTACAATTAGATCCCAGGAGTATGGCTCAGTGCTTAGCTGTGGGTGCCTGCTTCTGCTTCTATCAGCTACTGGATGAAGGCTCTAGGATGGCAATTAAGGTAGTCATCAATCTCATTATAGGGGAAAGGCATGAAAGGCGGCCTCTCCACTACTGCCTAGATTCTTAGTTGTAGTCATCTTTGTGAATCTCTGAACATTTCCCTGGTGCCAGATTTCTCTTTAAACCTATACTGGCTCCTTCTATTAAGGTATCTCTTTTCTTGCTCTCCTCTATTCCTCCCCTGTCTGTCTTCCTGGTCTCTCTTGTTCTCCCCCCCTCCTCTTCTCTCCTTCTCTTTTTCCTACATCCCCCCCCCGCCATGCTCCCAATTTGCTCAGGAGTTCTTGTCCCTTTCCCCTTCATCAGGGGACCATGTATTTCTCTTTTAGGGCCCTCCTTGTTTCCTAGTTTCTCTGGTGGTGTGAATTGTAGGCTGGTAGTCCTTTGCTCTATGTCTACTATCCATATATGAATGAGTACATAACATGCTTGTCTTTCTGTGACTTGGTTATCTCACCCAGGATAGTTCCTTCCAGTTCTATCCATTTGCCTGAGAATTTCAAGATTTCATTGTTTTTTTTTCCACTGAGTAATACTCTATTGTGTAAATGTACCACATTTTCAGTATTCATTATTCAGTTGAAGGGCAACTAGGCTGCTTCCAGATTCTGGCTATTACAAACAATGCTGTTATGAACATAGTTGAATGTATGTCCTTGTTGTATAAATGTGCATCCTTTGGGTAAATGACCAAGAATGGAATTTCTGGATCATAAGGTAGATTGATTTCCATTTTCCTGAGAAACTGCCATACTGATTTCCAAAGAGGCCACACAGGTTTGCACTCCCGTCAGCGATGGAGGAGTGTTCCCCTTTCTCCATATCCTCTGCAGCACAGACTGTCATAAGTATTTTTTATTTTAGCCATTCTGGCTGGTGTAAGATGGTATATCAGAGTTGTTTAGATTTACATTTCCCTGATGGCTAAAGATGTTGAACACTTTCTTAAGTTGTCTTTCAGCCAATTTAGATTCCTCTATTGAGAATTCTCTAGAGCCCACTTTTTAACTGAATTGTTTGTTGTTTTGGTGACTAGCTTCTTGAGTTCTTTGTATAATTTGGAAATCAACCCTCTGTCAGACGTGGGGTTGGTGAAGATCTTTTTCCATTCTGTGGGCTGCTGTTTTGTCTTGCTGACTGTGTCCTTTGCCTTACAGAAACTTCTCAGTTTCAGGAAGTCCCATTTATTAATTGTCAATCTCATAACTGGTGTTATGTTCAGGAAGCAGTCTCCTATATCAATTCATTCAAGGGTACTTCCCACTTTCTCTTCTAAGAGGTTCAGTGTAGCTGGATTTTTGTTGAGGTCTTTGATCCATTTGAACTTAAGTTTTCTGCATGGCAATATACATGGATCTATCTGCAGTCTTCTACATGCCAGCATCCAGTTATGCCAGCACCATTTGTTGAAGATGCTTTCTTTTTTCCATTGTATACTTTTAGCTTCTTTGTCAAAAATCAGGTGTTTGTAGGTGTATGGGCTAATATCAGTGTTTTCAATTCTGATTCCATTGGTCTACCTGTCTATGTTTGTGCCAATACCAAGCTGCTTTCAGGACTATAGCTCTATTACAGAGCTTGAAGTCAGGGATGGTGATGCCTCTAGACATTCCTTTGTTGTACAGGGTTGTTTTGGCTATCCTGGGTCTTTTGTTTTTCCATATAAAGTTGGTTATTGTTCTTTCAAGGTCTGTGAAGAATTGTGCTGGGATTTTAATGGGGATTGCATTGAATCTGTAGATGCCTTTGGCAAGATTGCCATTTTTACTATGTTGATCCTACCTATCCAAGAGCATGGGAGATCTTTCCATTTTCTGGTGTCTTCTTTAATTTTTTTCTTTAAAGACTCAAAGTTCTTACTATACATGTCTTTCACTTGTTTGGCTAGCATTACCCCAAGGTATATTATGTTGTTTGTGGCTATTGTAAAGGATGATGTTTCTCTGAATTCTTTCTCAGCTATTTTATCATCTGTATATAGTAGGGCTATTGATTTTTTGAGTTAATCTTGTATCCTGCCACTTTGCTGAAGGTGTTTATCCACTGTAGGAGTTCCCTGGTAGAGTTTTTCCCGGTCACTTATGTAAACTATCATATCATCTGCAAATAGTGAAAGTTTGAATTCTTCTTTTCCAATTTGTATCCCCTTGACCTCCTCTTGTCATCTTATTGCTCTAGCTACAACTTCAAGTACAACATTGAAATGGTATATAGAGAGTGGACAGCCTTGTCTTGTTCCTGAATTTAGAGGAATTGCATTGAGTTTCTCTCCATTTAGTTTGATGTTGGCTGTTGGTTTGCTGCATATTGCTTTTATTATGTTTAGGTTCCTGTTATCCCTGATCCCTCCAAGACCTTTACCATGAAGGGCTGTTGGATTTTTGTCAAAGGCTTTTTCTGCATCTAGTGAGATGATCATGTCATTTTTCTCTATCGGTTTGTTTATATAGTGGATTACATTGATGGATTTTCATCCCTGCATCCCTGGGATGAAGCCTACTTGATCATGGTGGATGAGTTTTCTGATGTGTTCTTAGATTTGATTTGCCAGTATTTTATTGAGTATTTTTGCATCAATGTTCATGAGGGAGATTTGTCTGTAGTTATCTTTCTTAGTTGTGTCTTTGTGTGGCTTGGGTACCAAGGTTATTGAAGCCTCGTAAAAAGAGTTTGGCAATGACCCTTCTGCTTTTGTTGTCTGGAATACTATGAGGAAAATTGGTATTAGCTGTTCTTTGAATTTCTGGTAGAATTCTGCACTGAACTACCTGGCCCTGGGATTTTTTCGGTTGAGAGAGTTTTGATGACTGCTTCTATTTCATTAGGGGTTATATTGTTTATCTGTTCTTGATTTAATTTTGATGAGTGATATCTATCCAGACAATTGTCCATTTCATTTAGATTTTCTAATTTTGAGTAATACAGGTTTTCAAAGTATGACCTGATGACTCTCTGGATTTCCTCAGTGTCCATTATTATGTCACCCTTTTCATTTTTGATTTTGTTAATTTGCATATTTTCTCTCCACCTTTTGGTTAGTTTGGATAAAGGTTTGTCTATCTTATTGATTTTCTTGAAGAACCAACTCTTTGTTACATCGATTCTTTGTATTGTTTTCCTAGTTTCTACTTTATTGATTTCAGCCCTCAATTTGATTATTTCCTGCCATCTACTACTCTGGAGTGAGTCTACTTCTTTTTCTTCTAGAGCTTTCAGTTGTGCTGTTAATTCTCTAGTGTCTATTCTCCAGTTTCTTCATGTGGGCACTTAGTGCTATGAAGTTTCCTCTTATCACTGCTTCAAAGTGTCCCATAAGTTTGTATGTTGTGTCTTCATTCTCATTGAATTCTAGGAAGTCTTTAATTTCTTTATTTCTTTCTTGACCCAGAAATTGTGCAATTGCACATTGTTCAATTTCCATGAGTTTGTAGGTTTTCTGCAATTTGTGTTGTTGAATTCTAACTTTAAAGCATGGTGGTCTGATAAGATACAGGGGGTTATTCCAATTTTTTGTACCTATTGAGGTTTGCTGTGCTTCCAAGTACATGGTCAATTTTAGAGAAGGTTCCATGTAGGGCTGAGAAGAAGGTATATTCTTTTGTGTTTGGATGGAATGTTCTGTAAATGTCTGTTAAACCCAATTGGGTCATAACTTCTATTAGTTCCTTTGTTTCTTAGTTAAGTTTCTGTCTGGTGGTCCTGTCTAGTGGTGAGAGAGGGATGTTGAAATTTCCCACTATAAGTGTGTGAAGTTTTCTGTTTCATCTGCATTGGGATGATCGAGTCTTGCTGGTATAGAGTCCCTAGATTCTGGTGGTGTCGTATTGGTCTTTCTGTTGTTGAATGTGTTCTTATACTGTCATCCCTTCTTCCAGTGGGTGCAGGTGGGGTCTCTCCCTCTCCTCTTGTCTCCTAGTGAGTGTAGGTAGGCCATGACTTCAATGTCAGCAACTCTGGATGATCCAGCCTCTCCTGGTGTTCTCCTCATGCAGAGGGCGTAGGGGGGCCAAGACTCAAGTTCAAGCTGAAGGTGTAGGGGGCCAGGACTGTGATGAGGGCACTCTGGATAGTCCTGGCTGCTAGGGTGGGTCCACTACACTCGGAGTAGACCCAGGAAGTTCCAAGGAGGGGATGTGGGGAGTTGGGCCTAGGCAGAACTCAGACTCTCCTCAACTGGAGGGCAAAGGGGGCCAAGACCGTGATGCAGGCAGACTCCAGAGAGTTCAGGTTTCCGGGGTGGGTTTACTACATGCTGAGCAGACCCAGGAAGTTCCAGGAAGGGGATGGGTGGAGTTGAGCTTGGGTGTAACCCAGAATTGCCTCAAGCAGGAGGGGGGGGGCAAGACTGCCATTCGGGCATACTCTGGATAGTCCAGCTTCTGGGGCAGGTCTACTCTATTGGGAGACTTTTAACAACTGCTTCTATGTCACTAGGTCTGTTTAAACTGCTTATTTTATCTTGATTAACTTCATTAATCAGAATGTATTGGGAAAAATATCAATTTGGTGGAGTACATGTTTTTAAAAGTATATTCTTAATGATTCTCTGGGTTTCTTCAATATCTGTTGTTATATCCTCTACTTTTGTTTCTGATTTCGTTAATTTGGACATTTACTCACTGCCTAGTTAATTTAGATAAGGGTTTGTTTATTTTCTCAAAGTACTAACTCTTTGTTTCATTGATTCTTTGTGTTGTTCTATTTGTTTCTATTTTATTGATTTCAGTCCTGAGTTGATTATTTCTTTTTGTTTGTTTGTTTATTTTTTGTTTTTTGAGACAGGGTTTCTCTGTGTAGCTTTAGAGCCTTAGCTGGAACTCTCTCTGTAGACCAGGCTGGCCTCCTGCCTCTGCTTCCTGAGTGCTGGGATTAAAGGCATGCGGCAAGTTGATTACTTCTTGCCTTTGAGTCCTCTTTGGTGTGGTTACTTCTTTTTGTTCTAAAGCTTTCAGGTTTTCTGTTAAGTTACTAGTATGAGATTGCTGAAATTTTTTCATGTGGACCCTTAGTGGTAGGACTTGTCTTTTTTAAAAGATTTATTTATTTATTATGTATACAATGTTCTATCTGCATATATTCCTGCACACCAGAAGAGGGCACCAGATCTCATTACAGATGGTTGTGAGCCACCTTGTGGTTGCTGGGAATTGAACTCAGGACCTCTTTTAGAACCGATTTAATTGTGTCCCATTAGTTTGGGTATGCTGAGTATTCATTTTCATTCAATTCTAGAACATCTTTAATTTCTGTTTTAGTCTATTTTTTATTCAGATGTGAATTGTTCTCCTGATCAGTTCAATGAGTTTGTAAGTTTCCTGTTGTTTCTAGTTTTGTTGCTATTCAGCTTGAATGCATGGTGGTCAGAGAGGATGCAAGAAGTTATTTCAACTTTCTTGTGTCTTTTGAGATTTTCTTTGTGTCTGAACATGTGGTAAACTTTGGAGAAAGCTCCATGACGTGCAGAGGAGAAAGTATATTCTTTTCTCCTTGGTTGAAATGTTGTGCAAATGTCTGTTAGGTGCATTTGGTTCTTGTCCATTAGCTCTGTCATTTCTGTGTTTAGTTTATGTCTAGATGACATGTCTATTGGTTAGAGTGGAGTACCGGAGTCTCCCCATATCGGTGTGTAAGAGTTAATGTGTAATTTAAGCTGTAATAGTAATTCCTTTACAAATATGGGTACCCTTTTGTTTGGGGCATAGATGTTAAGAACTGAGATGTCCTTCCTCTTGGTGGATTTTTCCTTTGGTGAGTATGCAGTGTCCTTCCCTGTCTCTTCTAATAAGTTTGGGTTTGAAGTCTATTTTGTTAGATATCAAAACAGCAATATCACCCTGCTCCTCTGGTTCATTTACCTGGAATCTCTCTCTCTAACTCTACAATTCTATGCCTATCCTTGTTGTTAAGGTGTGTTTCTTGGTTGCAGCAGAAGGATGTATCCTGTTTTTGCACCTATTCTGTTTGTATGTGTTTTTTAATTGGGGAATTGAGACCATTGATATTGACAGATGTCAATGAGCAATGTTTGTTGATCCCTATTATTTTGTTGTTGATGCTGTTATAGTTGGGGTGGAGGGTTTCCCTTCTTTTGACTTTGCTTGTCTGGGATTATTTGTTCTCTGTTTTCTTAGATGTAGTTAACCTCTGTAGTTTGGAGTTTTCCTTCTAGCACTTTCTATGGGGCTGGATTTTTAGACAGATATTGATTAAATTTGGTTTTTATCATGGAATATCTTATTTTCTCCATGTATAATAACTGAAAGTTTTGCTGGGTATTTTAGTCAGGAATGACATTTGGGGTCTCTTAGAGTCTGCAGCACCTTTGTACAGACACTTCTAACTTAGAGTCGCCACTGAGTAGTCAGGTGTAATTTTAATGCATCCGCCTTTATAAACTACTTGTACTTTTACCCCTTGCAAAATTTAATGATCTTTTGTAGCATGAAAAATATAAAAGATCCAGAGACTGATATTGGGGTTCAAGCTTCAAGCTGAGGTTAGAAAAGCAAAGCAGCTGGGTACTAGCTTTCACTCTACCTCAGACTGAAAGCGATTCTGGCTCCATCAAACCTCACCGCTCCTCAGCGTGGCTGGAGAATTCTGAGTTTCAATGTCTCCCTATCCTCAGTGTGGTTAAAGAATGAATGCCTGATACTGACTACTGAAGACCCTGCTCCTATCTTTTATACCCCTTTAGTGCTGGGATCAAAGACGTGTGATCCCAGGTGCTGATTGTCTTTGTGTGAGCTGTTTCTCTTTAGGACTGGATCAATCTTGTGTAGATCCGGGTGACCTTGAACTTGCAGAGATCCATCTACCTCTTAATCCTGAGTCCTAGGGTTAAAGGTGTGTACTACTACCTCCTAGCTTCTGGCTGCTCTATAGCTTGAGGCTGACTTTGCTATTCTGAATCCTCAGGCAAGTTTAATAAATCACAAATAATGTATCACCACAATCTTTTTGTTTTATATGTTTAGTGTTTTGATTATTATGTGCAGTAGGGACTTTCTTTTCTGGTCCAGTCCATTTGGTATTCTGTGTATTCTTATACTTTGATAGGCATCTCCTTCTTTAGGTTAGGGAAATTTTTCTCTATGATTTCATTGAAAATACTTTCCATGCCTTTGACCTATGTTTCTTCTCCTACCTCTATTCCTATTATTTATAGAAATGGTCTCTTCTTAGTGTTCCAGGTTTCCTGGATGTTTTGTTCCAGGAGATTTTAGGTTTAACATTTTCTTTGAATGATGCATGATCTACTTATGTCTTTGAGATTCTCTCTTCCATCTCTTATATTCTGCTGGTAAAACCTACCTCTGTCTGTCAGGCCTGTTCAAGCTCCTAAATTTTTTATTTCCTGATTTCCTACAGTTTGGCTTGATTCTATTTCTACTTTCAGGTATTGAACAGCTTGAATTATTTCTCTCCACTGTTTATTTGTGTTTACATAGATTTCTTTAAGGGACCTATTCATTTCCTCTTTACGGAACTCTATCATATTCATAAAGCCTGTTAAGGTCTCTTCCTTGTGCCTCATCTAGGTTGGAATATTCAGGGTCTGCTGTCAGAGGGCTGCTGGGCTCTGTGGACCCATATTGTTCTGGCTATTATGGGTTGTGTTTTTACAATGGCATCTAGTTGTCTGAGATTTTGAAGACTGTAGCTGTAGGTGTTGCTATCTGGTCTTGTCTTGGTGGTGGGTGTTTTGTTCCTTGGTTTCTTTTCCTCTCTGGATTTTAGGGAAGTGATGGCTGTTGCCTGGTAAGACATTTTTCTTGTGTCTTGACAGGTGTAGCCACTGGGGGTTCCAGTTAGAATGTTTTATGGGTACTGAAAGCTGACACTTAGATTAGGGTATATGCTGGAGGGACTGAGGTGTTTCATCGGGATCTGCTCGGTTCCCTGGGGAATTGGTGCAGTGTGAGGAGAGGACGCAGCGGAAAGTCTGTTGCAGAGCTGGGGATACGACTGGGGGATTTGACTTGGAGGAATGGAGAGATGGAGAAGACCTGCAGCCAGTTCATGTGCTTCTCTAGACAGGGCGGTCTGTGGGTTCCTAAGGAATTCCTGCTGGAGGTGAAGACTGGGACAAAGCAATGGGTGGAGGTAAAGAAGTTTGGATGGGAATATCTGTGTGACCCACTAGATGGGGGCTCTCCTCAATAGGTGCTCTGCTGCAGAGCTGGAGATGAGGTCAGGGAATTACATCTGGAGGAGCAGAGGGAGAGGTGACGAACTACAGTCAGCCTACCTGCTTCCCTGGCAGGAATATTTATTTCTTACTGTTAGCTCAAGGGCCTCTTACATTTCACTCACTGACATATTCCCACTCCTCATATAGCAGCTGACACATGATTCTCAACAAGTATTATCTTTTAAACATCTCCTAATTCACATTAGTGGCCATTGCTCCAAAGAGCTTTTCCCAGCTTCCCTCCATCCCCTATTCTATACTCCATATACTGGCTTGGTCCCACACCACCTTGTCCTTGTCTTTACTATACTAACAAGACAACATACTGCTAATTTTGAGGAGACAGAGTCTCAGGTAGCCCAAGCTGGCCTCAAGCTTACCATGTAGACAAGGAGTACTCTCACTGTGTGGTTCTTCTTCTGCCTGTATCTCCTGAAGGCTAGGAAGACAGGAACATATTCTTCCAACAAAGCTACACCCTCAGCCCAGGTTGATTTGTTTTTATGTTCAACTGACACTTATGTATTAAATCTGTTCGAGTATAATTATGTAGTAACGATGTCTGCCTATGGCTAACATGCTTTGTGAATAAAATTGAACAAACAGGAAACAGACTCATAGAGGGAGATGACTTGGAACCCATTTATTCAAAACTCTATGAGGGTGGAGGCTATGAAAGAGAAAGTACCAGGATCAGCCTAGTACCCTTTTCCTTTTGATGATTAAATCAGTATGTTCTGCTCCACCCTGCCCCACCCTGGTTTCTCAGGCTGTAACTTCTTCTTCCTCTACCAGCTTGAGCTAAAGCTGGGCCACTGGACAGCATTGCTATCTCCAGGATGGGTCTCACTCTGACTTTCATTAACAGATCATTCAGGATCAAAAGAAATTGCTACAACTGGCAGCAACATAACCCTGCAAGCCTTAAAGAAACAGCTTGGACCCTACAAATATCTCACCTGGCTTTACACTACCAAACAGAAGATTTTAGAATATGAGTATAACGGTACAGAGACTATCTTTGATTCTGTATTTAAAGGTAGGGTCAAACTTAACCTTACAAGTGGTGCACTTCATATCTATAATGTCAGTAAAGAAGACAAAGGTGACTACTACGTGAGAGTGTTGGATGAAATGGAGCAAGAGTACCCCATAACCCTGGATGTATTTGGTAAGTTTTGGAAGCAAAGGAAAATGCTTATTCAGGGACCTTGCCAATCTACTGAGGGCCAGGGGTTCTGACTAAAGAGGGAGAAGAGAACATGAGGACACACTTAACTCATTCCCCCCAGAGACACATCTACTTGTGAGTGAGCCTAGCCCAGCATATATCAAAACTAATAACTGTCACCCATTTAAAATCTCTTCTGAAGTAAGCGAGTCCAAGATTTAAAGAGAAATTGTGTTAATTTTTCATTACTGAGACAAAATCCTCAGATAAAGAATTCAGACAAGGTAAGGTTTATTTGGGCTCGCAGCTCCAGATGTTGTGTGGTCCATGGTCAATGGGATGCGTCATGTGGAGCTGTGCTCCCACGGCATCATGGCGGAGGTGGGCAATGGAGCAAAGCAGCTCACCCCAGGCTGGGAAGGAGGTACTAGGATGAAGGGACAAGGACAAGATGCCTTTCAAACATATGTTCCTAGTAACTCACTTTCCCAACTGGGTGCCTCCTTCCAGTTTCTACCACTTCCAATAGTCCATTCAAGTGTTAATCCATCAATAAATCAACTAATTGATGAGAACAAAGCTTTTTGGACCAATCACTTTCCACAAATACTGCCTACTAGTGACTAAACCTTCAATGTGAGGCTCCTTTGCAGAGCCACAAACAGGAAGGAACAAACCATACCAGACTGGAAATAAAGACTACTTATTCTATCCTGTAAGCAACCTAAATTAGTTTTGAATGGGACTTAATTCTGTCTGAACTCAGACTTCATCAGACTTATAGAAAAATATACTAAAAACATAAATTAAGTCAGTTCTCCGAGAAAGTTCTATCAGATTGAGTATGACAAAAATTTCCACTTGCAGCTTCAGCCTAACCAGTTCATATGGAAATAAGACTAGGGCATTATCCTTGGAGTCAGGCAGATCTAGGTTCAAAGCTCCAATTCAATGAAATAACTATGCACAGAAAAACAAACACTCCCATATTCTCACTCATTTGTGGAAGCTAAGAAGGTTGATTCCATAGTCACCAGAGTGAAGTTGGATAATGAAAACCAACATGAAGTTAAATAGAAGGGGCTGTCTCTGGGATCCCATAGCACAGTATTTAAAAAATAGCTGGAAAAAAATCTCAAAGATTCCCATCACAAAGAAATAGTAAATATTTGAGGAGGTAAATCTCTATTTTCTTGAAGTAATTATTACACATGTATGTTTAATTATCACGTAGTATCCCACAAATATGTATAGTTATTATGTGTCCATTAACACTTTAAAAACCCTCTGACCAGTTACTCAGTAGCTGTGGCACCATGGTGTAAGATATTGATATATTTTGTCCATATTAGGTAAGATTCTTTGGAGGGAAGTAACAGAAGCCAATTCTTTGTACATTTATAAAAAAAATAAAATAAAATGAGATGTTGTTCTAAGGAACTCTGCAGAACCATTCAAGAGAGTATAGAGGAGCTTAACTCTTAATGCTTGACTTTGTGGCCAGTCAGAAACTCATAAAGAAAATTACACTTATTTTCAGTTTGCCTAGATTATTTAATGCATTTCGCTATGTGACCTTATGTCTAGATACTTAATAAACACACTAACCTTGCTTCGTTTTGGTTCATTATGGAATTCTTTTCTGCAAGTCACCAAAGATCCATCTCTATCCAAATGGAGGTTCCCAAAAAGACTTCTTAGAGTCCATGGTGAACAGGAATGAAGCAAACTTAACGAGTTTATTAAGTACTTAGACAGAGGGTCATATAGAAAAAGACATTACATCATCTGGGCAAATTAAACAAATCCGTTTTCTTTATGAGCTTCTGATTCACAATGGCAACAAAGATGGCAGGTTTATAGAGCTAAGCATCCTGAATGGCAGCGTGAAGGGCTTTGCTGTGTGCAGGATGAGGTCCTTCAGGATTCTCCCTAATCTGAAGTCCAGGATTCTTGAGGGAAAGAGTGGTCCCCAGTGGTGCTTCCTGTGGGCTTTTGTTAGAGGACAGACCTTAAGTATCTCAGGTAGTTAGGGAACACAGTCAGAAGCTAGCTGCTCTCCCCATTAGCGCTTGACTCACAGATGACCATCACCCCACTTTGTTCCTAATGGCATGTGATGAACTCTGGCTCCCCCTCCTGGATCCACCTAAGCATCACCACCAAAATGTAGCCTCTTGAAGACAAAGTTGCTCCCTGGCTCCATCTGTAGGAGTCATTTGTCCATAACCACCTTGAATCATGACCCCTCCATGGTCCCTTTTGTAGTTTGCTGGCCAAATCCTTGCATCATAAATGCCACAAAAATGCATAAGTCCTTTGTCTCATAACAAGTTTTTTTTCAGATCCTGTGTCCAAGCCTCTCATAAAATTTGAGACTAAAGATTTGCCTGGCTCTTGTCATCTGAAGCTATCATGTAAGACAGAGCAACAGAATGTTGAGTACACTTGGTATGATGACTCTGGGTCTCTTCCCAAAGACGGTACAGGAGATGTGCTCGAAAGAATCGTCACTCCACAGAACAAGTCTACATTTTACACCTGCGAAGTCCGCAATCCTGCAAGCAGCAAAAATGACACAGTGTACTTCACTCTACCTTGTACTGTGGGTAAGAATTATCTTCCAGGGAGCTGAAGAGGGCACATGATGCCTGGTTTCTTTTGAATGAAGAAAGATATGGGGTCCCTACTCCACCTTCTGACAGAGAATGTGGAGGGGAGTCTCAAAGGTATCGTTGGAGTTGGAGAGACCTGGCTTCCACCTGGCTCTATAACCACCCACCAGCCAGCTACCCTTATCTTTCCTAAAAAGCTGAGTCCTGAGTAATTGTAGGATGGTCTGAGATACAAGAGCAGCTGGGGAAAGTAGGAAGGCTGGAGAGCAGTGCAGGTAAGGAAATAAGCAAGAGTGGATGAGTGTGAGAAAGGCTGGTGAGTAGGAGGGCTCTCATCCTCAGAGAGACTGCGCCAGTATTACACTCCTAGTAAGGGCAGGAAGGCGGGCGCCAGGCTTCGTGTTTCAGATTCCTCTGTGTTGCCTAGGAGCATCATTCACATCTTCTCAACCCCTTTAATTCAGACCGGCCACTGAAGTTCTAGATTTTAGAGTTAGTCACACCTCCCTCAGGTCAATCCTGAGATAGATAGTCTCTGTTAATTCAGACCTGCCACTGAAGTTCTAGAGTTTAGAGTTAGTCACACCTCCCTCAGGTCAATCCTGAGATAGTCTCTGTATTAGGTATTTTTATTGTTGATATGATAAAATACCATACCACAACAGCTTAAGTGAGGAAGGGTAAGAATTCAGCCCATTATGACAGGGAAGGCCACAGGAATGTGAGATACCAGTTCCTGTTGCGTCCACAGTCAGGAAGCAGAGACATGGATGTTGGTACTCAGTGGACTTCCGCCTTTCATTCCCCAGCTTATGGCATGGAGCTGTCCACACTCAGTGTAGATCTTCCCTCCTCAAGTGTCTCTAGAAATATCCTAAAAGACACTCTCAGATGTGTATCTCCTAGGTGAGCCCCTGGCCCACAAGTTAACAACTGAGTTTAACTACCATAGTCAGTGCTAACAAGGTGGCTTCCTTTCTTCAAGCTATATTTCTCTTAGATGTAAGACAAAATAATAGTTCTTACAATGCTACAAGGAATAAATAAATGATACATGTAACCTATTTAACACTGATCCCGGCAAAATAATCACAAATGGTAAATAGTAATTGATTAATGATAAATTAATAGCATCTAAGTTAGGTTTGGTTCCTCGAACTCCGGAGACTTTGGCTGAACTCCTTAATAATTTTGTTTACAATCTCCAGAACTCTGTCCATCCCATCTTCCATATTTAAAAGTGCCATCCTTCAAGGCTAAAGATGGCTCAGCAGTTAAGAGTGCTGGCGGCTCTTCCAGAGGTCCTGGGTTCAATTCCCAGCACCCACATGGCAGCTCCCAACTGCCTGTAACTACAGGTCTGGTGGAAATGGCATCCTCACACAGACATATATGCAGACAAAACACCAGTGCACATAAAATAAAAATAAATGATATTTTAAAAATGCTTTTTCTAAAAGTACCATCTTTCAGCCCTAACATACAAGGTTTTTTCAGACTAGTTCATACTTGTTGTTACAATGCTTTTTTGTGACCCATATCATGTCCATGTAACTTTCCTGGCAGGAATAAAGATATTCCAAAGAGAAACATGTGTTCTCCATTTGGAAGCAGGTAATTTCAGTATTAGCTGTTGAAAAGTGGGGTGTGTTGGTTCATCTAATCCCGGCTCTTAGGAGACTGAAGTAGGAGGGTAAACTAGTTTGGCGTCATGATGAGACGTCTCACAGCTGACAATAAAAATGGAGTCACTTGAACCAATCCTTCCCAAAGCAACTAAAGCTAAGGGGTTATGGAGAAATTATTCTTGTGCATAATTACCTGACACTTGCTGTCTCCTGGCTGCAGCTCCTACTTGTATTCTATTTGTGAAATTCATTTCAGAAGCAAGCAAATTTTACCTCAAGACTGAGGTGTACCAGTTGTAGAGTGAAGCCTTTTCCTTGCCAGCTGCTTTGGTTTTTCCCCACCAGTTGCCTGGGCTCTGCCGCGTTGTAGTCCCCAAATAACACACAAGACGCTGTATTTATTATGAAGCTGTTGGCCTTGCTTGTTTCTTACTGGCTAGCTCTGACTTAAGTATTTACTCCACAATTGTTAATCTTTAGTATTTCTCTTACTGGAGAAAGGTCCGGACTTCTTACCCCAATGGCCACTACATGGTGACTCCCTGTGTTTCTCCTTCCCAGAGAACTCCTCGACTCCTAGTCCCACCTATCTTGCTTCCCTATTGGCCAACAGTGCTTTATTGACATATACACAGTACTTCCCCATCACCAGGTCTCAGGGAGCTATGCAGAAGAGCAGGCAGAAAGATCGTAAGAGTCAGTGTGGGATGCAGGACGCCAAAGAAACAGTGCCTTCCAGACACAACAGGACTGATGCACATATGAACTCAAAGTGACCACGGCAGTATATACCAGGCCTGCACAGGTCCAAGCCAGATGGGGTCCCAGCACTGAGAGGGGGGAGCCCCCATCCCTAACCCATAATCTATTTCCAAATGTCTACTGCTTGTAAAGAAAAATTGATTTCTCTGATGGAGCCTCACTGAATACACAAACCACAATGGCCCATGCCCTGCAGTAGATGACCAACACGAAGTGAATTCAGCGATATTTGGGGAGATCATTTTTGTCTCATAATGGTTTGTTTGAACATTTTTTACCTTTACTCTTCTTTTGCTTATATATTGTGGTTTCCGATGCTATGGGTCTGCATATGTATGTTTCTCATGTCTTTTCTTTGTTCTTTTTTCTGTTTGTTTTATTCTGGTTTGCTTGTTTTCTAAAGAGACAGAGAATGAAAGTATGGGGTTGGATGGGTGGGGAGGTGAAGATCTTTGAAGAGATGAAAGAGGGAAAAACCATGATCAAACTTTATTGTATAAAAATATTTTTTCAATTTAAAAAAGACTGAGGTACAAAAACAAAGAGTGGGGAAATGCAGAAACATAACCATCTTGGCAGGAATAAAGATGTCCTACTAAAGAGATAATGCTACCTTCCTTTTGGATATTAAGCCATTGAAACAGTGGCCACTGTGGTGGTTTGAATGGAAACAGTGACCACCACAGGCTCATATATGTGGATGCTTACTCATTAGGGAGTAGCACTACTTGACAGGGATTAGAAGTTGTGGCCTTGCTGCAGTAGCTATGGCCTTATTGGAGAAAGCAGGCCACTGGGAGTGGGCTTTGGGGTTTCAAATGTTCACGCCAGGCCTAAGGTCTCTCTCTGGGCCAGACATAGTCTTCTTAGCTTCTTTTCCTGCACCATGGCTGCCTTCATTCAACCATGCATCCTGCTGTGCTGATAATGAACTCAACCTCTGAAACTGTAAGCGAGCCCCAGTTAAAATGCTTCTCTTTAATAAGAATTGCCATGGACATGGTGTGTCTTCACTGCAGCAGATCACTGACTAAAACAGACCCAAAGGAATAAGAATTTATCTGAAGAAATGCCAGCAGGACTAAATTTAGATTGAGAGCACTTTTATGAGAACACACTGTCTGCTAACACACTTGGCATTCAAGGATCTCATATCATATTCAAATAGAGACTAGTGTGCACAATGAATGAACTGGTGACCTAGAACAAGACACACTGCCATGCTGTTTTCTGAGAGCACTCTGTTGCCCTCTAGTGGACGGCACGGCTCAGGAGACACTTCCTGCATTTGGAATTAGACACTACCCAGTTTGAAACTGCCTTTTGTCTTTTTAATGTAGCTGACAGATCAGAAGTGGGTAGTAAAACCAGAGTTCTACACTTTTGAAACCTTGTTTGTGATTTTGGATTTCTCATCTTCCTGCTCACTGACTTAAAAGTTGACGGCTGATAGTGATGAGAGGTGTGGAACTTACAGTGTGTATTTACACAACTCAGGATGTGTACTGTGCTTTGCTTGGAAAATGAGGATTAAACCTTTTTAATGACCCTGAAAAAAAACGAAAAGAAATAAGAATTTCTCCAGGAGTCTGATATTGTCAGAGAAAAACAAGGATATAAAGCCAGGCACCAGCCAGAGGAAGGACTTGTCTCCAGGGGAGAGATTTCACACACTTATGACAACTTGTCAGAACACCTTGCAGGAGAGATTACAACCAGCACAATGACATGTGGGACTATACTTTGACTGAGACAGCTTACTTATATACACCTCTTGCCTTCTATATAAACCTGAACTTCATGTTAAACCTGAGTATAGACATTGTAGGGGGATGTTACTGGACCTTTGTCCCTCTTCCCAATGTAGTTTTATGTATTAACCCCCTTTATGCTTTCACTATTACTTTGCCTCTTTAATTGGCTTATTAAAGATGGATGGCTGAGCTACCTGGGCCCAGACTCTTCCATAGGTCCCATCACCAGAGACCCTGGGTCCTGGAGACATTGTTACTTTGTGCTTTTCAGGGTTTGTCTTTGTGGGCTGGTTTCTTTGCCTCTGGGCAAAGACCCACATGGGCTGTGGGTCTCTATGTTCTCACCTCAGCTGATTGGTCATGCCTTTTCATCCTCTCCTAAAGTGATCTCTCACTACAGATCCCATGTGACAGACACGGGGTTGTGAGAGCACACGTAGGATGACCATTTTCCTGTTGATACAACATTCTGAGACCCGGAAAAAGGAAAAGGGGTAATTCTGTCTCTTTAAAAGTGGGAGTGACCACAGAGAAAAATAAAACCACCTCCTCCAGTGGGAATTTCCTAGAAAGCACTCCAATTTCTCTTCTCATATTTATCACTCATTCCCCTTTCCTATGATAGCACCTCCCCTTCTCGTTTCTTCATTGTGATCTGTTTTCCTCTCTTCCCTGTCACCTCCCCTTTCCTCCTAGTTAGTGCAGATGATTATTGAGGTAGACAAACAAGGAGAATTTGGCCCCTCTGTCCCTACAGCCATTGGTGCATATGTCAAGGTCCTTATCTACATCTGTCATAGTCGGTCTCGTTGTTCTTGAGTGCATGGGGTTGGTTCTTTCTTGTTCCTACTAATATGTCAAAGGAAGTACCCAGCACAGAATTCATCCAAGCCAATGAAATTTAAGGAATTTCCAAAGTCCTTACATTTGAAGGGGTTGAGTTTTTGCAAGGAGGAGGAGTTCTCTAGGCAGCTGGGGATTAGGTTCAGGGAGGAAGCGGTCTCTCCTGTTTTAAGAGTGTTATTCCTATGCCCAGTCCTCCCTTCTCAATACAATGAACAAGGTCTAAGTGTTTGCGGTTTTCTTCTTTCAGCCAGATCCTCTGGAGTACTTTGGGTTGCAACTTGGCTAGTGGCCACAGTACCCATCATTCATGCCATCCTGCTGACCTGAGATGAACTCAAGAATGAAACTTCAAGGCCACAGGATCCTGCCTTTATCACTAGCAGTACTCCTACCCAGGAAAGCAGCTCTGGCTCTGTGGCACAGAAGAAATTGTGTTGTTGAACATTTGTAAGGGTTTGCATTTTCTTACCATCATAGGGTTAAGTCCAGGGCCTTGAGAATGCTACAGAAGTGCTGTGTCACTGACATGTGTGCCCATATCTTTACAAAAATTTGATAGTAACCTTTCAAAAGTTGTGGTTAATATCTAATTTTATATACACTAGTTGTTTTCCAACATTCATTAAAGACAAATTCATTATTTTCACCAAAATATGTGACTAGATTATGCTATGTTGTTTTTCTTTCTTTTTTAATTGATTCTTTTCTTGTACAATATATCTTAATTAGTTACCCCTCCCTCTAATTCTCCCAGTTTTCACCACTTCTAAGAGGTAAGAATAAAACATAACAAAATAAAATATAATAAGCTAAAACAAAAAACCATCACATGGAAGTTGGACAAGTCAACCCAACAGAAGGAAAAGAACCCTAAGAGTAGACACAAGAATCACAGACCCACTCATTCACACACTCAAGAGTCCCATAAAAATGCTAAAGTAAAGCTATAATGTATTCATTAGAAGATCTGAAAACAAATTGATCTATAAATTTTATGCAACACTGTATTTGTTTTCTGTATGGATTCCTTAGCAAGCGTGCTTGGCATTTTAGATCTAACTCAATGTTTGAAAATATATGTGAACTGGATTGAGAATTCCGTGTAGGCAAGGTTCAAGCAAGGTACTCTAGCAGAAATAGTGATGGCAGAATGGAGACCAACATAACGAGATTGCCATACAAATTGATGCACAAAATAAACTGGAACAACTTAAGACTGGCTTAGCAGGGACTCTAACTTATGCCGCATTGTTGTAAAGAATAAGGATCTTCCCAAGATACTAAGAAATACTATCATTGATGATAACATATGAAAGTGAAGAACCCACCCACTTTTAAAATATATAAAAGGCCAGTCCCAGGTAAAACCCAGGAGTAGAGTCAGCTGAGTTTACCATGTGGTTGTTTACCAAAAATACAGGCAGGACATCCTAACTTTGCTCTTGGTTTTAGTCAAGGTGGTTCATAGAGGCAGTATAAAATCAATATGGAAGTTCAATGCTGCTTTTCTTGCTCAGTGATTTTAAAGAAACCGAGTCATTCCAATGTGACTCTTTGTCTTTTCTAAATCGCATTCTTGGGGCCACATAAAGGCATGCCTCTATGTATTGGCTGTAATAGTATTTTGAAAAATGAGGTACTTCCTTAATTATGTACAACCCAAAATATTGATGTTTTTTTTCCAGGTCATTAAAAAAGCACTTCATTAAAGTGCAACGTTTGAACAATTAAAACTTTTTTTATATGCATGACTGTTTTGCTTGCATGTATACATGTATGTGTAACACATGCATGCCTGGTGCCCTCAGAGGTCAGAAGAGCTGGTCACATCCCCTAGGACTGGAGTTATAAGTTAGAGATAGTTATGAACCACCGTGTGAATTAAGCAAAATGAAACCAGAGTCCTCTGCAAGAGCAGCAAGTGCTCTAACTACTGAGCCATCTCGCTAGACCCCAAGTACAGTGTTCTTTAATTCTTTCTGTTGTTTGTCACGATTGTTACTTAAAGAATCAAGTATATGTGACACAAAAACATTATGATCCTTTTCTTAGTTTAAATAAACTCTTGGGTAATTGGAAAAAGAAAACAAAACACTTAGTAGATTAGGATGGAGGGATAGCTTGGTGGTGGAGCATTTCCCCAACAGATGCGAAGCCCTGGGTGCCATTCTCAGTACTCCAAAGTAACACCCAAGCCACTCCGCAGGTTTACCTTCAGTGCACTCAAACAGTTGGCCTGTGTGTAAAGAGAACAGATCAATATTAGCCCCAAATATTTACCAAGAAGCCTCACCAGGCTCCAATAAGCTCTGTAATATTGCCCTCTGTTGGCTTCCTTGCTTTTGTAAATAATGTAAAGACTTGGGGTTGGACCCATGCTTCTCAAAGGGTCTCGCTGAGGATGCAGAGTCTGGATTTGCAGGGATCTCTGCAGACACCAGGGCTAGCAGAGTAAGAGTCTGCATGAGACAAGAAAGAAATCCAGTTCAGCATGACTCAGTAGCCCATGTTTGTTCAAACTACTAGAGTCTGACACTGGGAAATTTATTGTAGACATATTTAAATACAGTGCAACTTGGACAAAAGTTTCCTGATGTAAACCAATCCCATGTGCACGTTAAGGCATAATTACATCAAAACTATTACAAAGTAGATATCACTACTTTCATGGAGATGGGTTCTATAGAGAGACAACATGTGTTATTTTAGGGGTCTGGGGAGGATTTGGTGTATTCTCAGTCATGCAGATAGAGCAGAGGACACTCCTGGTTCTTTTAGCAGAAACCTGGGGGGAGCCCCTGACCATACAGATAGTACAAAAGTTACCTTAGCTATTAACTACCTCTGTCATGCTTATGGGAGCTGGGAGGCGGGGGGAGCCAGATGTGGCTTGACCCTACAAATAGCACAGCGGTCACCTATACTGTTCATCACCTCCATTCCCAGCCTTCTGGGCAGAAAACTGACTATACATCTCTTCCTTTGAAGAGACAACTCTGTGTGTTTAATATTCCTGATTTCCTTGGTGATTACCAGTAAGCACAAGGACTTCTGTTCTCCCAACATGGATCAGTAGTTCTGAGGTAGGCTCTGGGAGTTAGCATTCAGAACACAATCTCAAGAGCTGCTCATGAGGGTCTGCACAGTCCCTGCCAGTGCTGCCTTGGTTGGTTTCTTTCCTCCCCGAGTGATACAGGAGATGTGGTCTTTTTAACAAGTGCCTTCCAGACTGATGACCCTTGAGACCTGGAGCCCAGCTTTGGCTAAGGTTCCTCAAGACACAGGAAATGCATAAAACGCACTAGTTGGTTCTCTTAGCTGGTGTTTGTTCTTAATGCTGCTTCTCTGGGACCAGGACCAACAGACTTCACATTCTAAGGAGAGTTGCTAAGTAATAGGGGCAAGGTCAAGTCTAGGTCCTACAAAAGGGTGGCTGAACTGGTCCTCATCCCTACTCAGTATAAACAGAAGACTAGACAGAGAGGAAGGGAATTCTTGGGGTTGAAATTATTATATTTTAGAATCAGAGAGCCTTGTGACTTCACCACACACAGGGGAAATCCTCCTCATACAATGCCAAATGAAAGGCACTTCCAAGAGCCTCCAGGTACTTCAATGAAAGGGAGAGTATCACCTTGCTTCCTGATAACCAGGCGTTGGTTGTCTTGCCACCTTTGCCACGAGGTAGGCAGATACCAGCAGCAGGGGATATGCAGTATAACATCAGTGGAGGCTGAATAAAGGAGGTCCAAAAAGGTTAAGACGGAGAAGAGCTTCCATTTTTCAGTAGAAAGCTTCCCACCCCACTACTCTTTCAGAGGCCCCTAAAAGTGCTCTCACCTGTGCTCAGTGAGAACTGTGACAGGAGAGGAGACAGGAGCACCTCACCCAGGAATTAGGGTGAAACCTCTTGCTGACAGAGAAGCAAGAATCCCAGCACAATTAACAACCACTTGAGAACATTCTTCCTGTCCAGATCTCCAACACCCTACATTCCAGAATCTCAACGGAAGCCCCATTTATAAGAAAGGGGCATGTCCTAAACCCCCTGTGCAATTCCAGTGCCTCCAAGTTTAACTTTATCCATTCAGGCCACCCTATAACCTCATTTCCTAAAAAAAAGAGAGAGAGAGAGTTTTGGGTGTGGTGGCGAACACCGATGATCTGGCACTCGGGAGGCAGTGGCAGGAGGATCTCTATGAGTTCACGGTCAACTTGGTCTACAAAGTGAGTTCCAGGACAGCCAGGGCTGCTACACAGAGAAACTCTTGTCTCAAAAAAAAACCCCAATAATAAAAACGAAGTAAGAGCAAGAATGAGGGAGGAAAAGATTTCTTAGCAACCTTTAGTGACATAACTTGAGAGCCACCTAAGTGATAAATATGGTCCAGGCTAAGACAATTAACTGTTTCTCCCCGTGAGGAGCCCATAACCACATTTGAGGGTATCTTACTTTCAGCAACTCCTCTTTGAGAAGTCTATATCCCTGCTCTTGGGTGAGTTTTTATTATCTTCTTGTGAGCTTTTCTATTAAAGTATCTTTAGAGAAAAATATCCAATTCTGCTTCATACTGGCTAGTTCTGAAATTCCTTTGTGCACTGAAGCCACAGGTCCTGGTTTGGCCTGAATCAAGGTCCCTAAAAGATCAAGGGAACTTGTTAGGTGTTGAGGATCACAGAAGGGTGTAGAGTGTATTTTTCTTTGCTAGTCGCCTGGGCCCTGTCACAGTTGCAGTCCCCAAATAACACACAGGGCATTGTATTAATTATGAAGCTGTTGGCCGTTTGCTTGGTTTCTTATTGGCTAGCTCTGACTTAAGTATTTAGCCCATAATTGTTAATCTAAGTATTTCTCTTACCGGAGAAAAGGGACTGGACCTCTTACTCTGGCGATCTACATGGTATCTCACTGTGTCTCTCTTTCCCAGAATCCTCCTCAACTCCTAGTTCCACATATCTTGCTTCCCTATTAGCCGACAGTGCTTTATTCAAAAACCAATAAGAGAGACAGATTTCAGAATGACATCTCCCATCAGAAGGGAGCTGTGTTTCTGCTGCGCCATCACAGACACTCTGTGAACAAGCACGTGGTAGATGTCTGCCACGGGGAGCAGCCACAGAGGAACAGTACTACGTAGAGAGACTGAGACTACCATCCACAGCTAGATAACTAAAAATGGTCTGGTCCTCACCTCTTGCCCTATGTCATGTGAGAAGCTTCAAGAAGATGAGGTAAAGGAGATGGGTGGGGGGAGACCAAATCACGTCCTCTTCCCTATTACAGATATTAGAACATGAGGTAAGCTTAAACAGAAGTGACAGGAAGAGACAAGGGGAGTTTTACATTGAACTGTTAAATTACTGGAAATGACAAAAGTGAAACCGAGAGATTTGCCCCAAACATCCTTAAGCAATGAGTGCAGATGTGACAGGGTCCTCTGGTGCATGGAGAACAAAAGGCCCTCTCATGTTAACTTCCAACCAACCAAATTCAATAATCTAGTTGTTCAAAAATGTGGTTAGGCTGGGCGGTGGTGGCGCACGCCTTTAATCCCAGCACTCGGGAGGCAGAGGCAGACAGATCTCTGTGAGTTCGAGGCCGGGCTGGACTGATAGCCTCCAAAACAATACAGAGAAACCAAAAAAAAATGTGGTTAGATGTATTTACTGAGCATCTGCTATGAGTCGCACTTCCTTCTACATTTAACATACACACACACACACACACACACACACACGCTCACACAGAGAGAGAGAGACAGACACACACACACACATGCTCTCACACACACACAGACAGAGAGAAACAGAGACAGAGAGGGAGAGAGGGAGAGAAACAAAGACAGAGACAGAGAGACAGAGAGGGAGAGAGATAGAGTTTGTCTTCATGCAGACTTCATTCCAGTTGGGGAAGATACCTATGAGGAACATCACTAATTTAAGTTCCATTATGACAACAGCTGCACAGGTCAAATTTGACAACTTCTATACAGACAAGCTATTGAGGATTGACAACAGGGAATCAAGGCTTGAATCTGACTTTAAAGTCAGAGAGAGCCTTCCTTTGAAACTAGAGACGGAAAAATGAAAGGTGATGGGCAGGTCAGGTGACTGTGTGAGGAGGAGTCTCCAAGGAAAAGGAAAGGAGATGATGCGAGGGATGCCCTGTCTACTAGAGGCTCTTCCTGCTGATGTACAAAAATACCTGACAGAAGAAATTAATGGAGGGAGGTGCATTTTGCCTCCGAGTTTCATGGTGAGGGAGGGATGGCAGCAAGAGCATCTGTAACTGTAATTAATGGCAAGAGGGCGAGGCAGTTAGTCACACAAGTGTTCCTCTCATGACGGAGAAAGGCCGGGAGTGTTGCTCTGTTGGAAGAGTGTTGTTGTGTGACAAAACGTTCCCTGAGGAGATGCAATATGCATGTCTACTCACCCAGATAGGGATCCCACAACAGACCAAAGCCCAACTTGGTGTGACCTACAGGAAACTGGGAAAGGGTTACTTGTAGGAACAGGAAAGACCCAGAGACAGTTGCATCACTGAAGTTCATGAGGGACAGCTTATCAATGCTGAGAACCTGGAACACACTGCACAACCTGCAGGCAGTTCAACTGATTGGAGAGTGTCCTTTCCAGTGCCTCAGGTGGTCTTTAGAACTCTTCCCAGCAACTCATTTAGGTTGTTTCTTCCAAGCAGGGGATCTGATCTCAAGAGTCTTCTTTGCAGCTTGGCTTGTGTACTGGCTGGTTTTGTGTGTCAACTTGACACAAGCTAGGGTCATTAGAGAAGAAGGAGCCTCAGCTGAGGAAATGCCTCCATGAGATCCATCTGTAAGTCATTTTCTCATTTAGTGATCAATGGGGCAGGGTCCAGCCAATTGAGAATGTGGCCATCTCTGGGCAGGTGGTCCTGGATTCTATAAGAAAGCAGGCTAAGCAAACCATGGGAAGCAAGCCAGTAAGCCGCTCTCCTCCAAGGCTTTTGCATCAACTCCTGTCTCCAGGTTCCAGCCCTGCTTGAGTTCCTGTTCTGACTTCCTCCAATGACAGATCATGATCTGGAAGTGTAAGCCAAATAAACACTTGTCTTCCCAACTTGCATTTTGGTCATTGTGTTTTGTAGTGGGAAATAGAAACCCTAATGAAGTGAGCTTGTCTCAGTCTTGTTCTGCTGCTTGTTTCCATTCCTCTGAGAGACTCCTAGCTTTTACAGCTTGCTCTGGCAGGGAGGAGCCTACTGAATCTGGTCAATTTCAGGGACTTCCTGGAGCTATTCTGAGTTATTTACCTTCCTTTTTTAAAGAGCCTCCCTGTAGGATGGAATGTTTGAATCCCAGAAGAAACTATTAACAAGTACTTGCCCTGTATGCACAAAGCCCTGTATTCAGTCTATAGCACCACCTTAAAACTGGGCAAGCATGGTGATAGGCTCCGGCCATCCTAGCTTTGCTGCTTGTTGGCTAACTCTGTGGCCTATGCTTAGCTAGATTTCTTATACAACCTGGAAGTGCTTATTTAAGCTGATGCAAACAGATAAAACTTTAATTCTTTAAATTAAACACAGGTTTTAATTAGATACAGGTGTTAACTCTTTGTTTTATTTTTTTTAACTTTATGTGCAACAATGTTTCACCTGCATGCATGTCTGTGTGAGGATGTCAGATCTTACAATTACAGACAGTTGTAAGCTGCCATGTGGATGCTGGGAATTGAACCCAAGTCCTTTCAGATCAGGTTTTAAATAGCAAGACTGACAAGATGATGGGATTCTTTCTTTCTTTTTAACCTTAATTGTATCAATTACAATGACAAAAATGTAAAAGGACTTTTAAGAATCATTTTATGTATTTAAAGCACAGATACAATGTTTTCTTTGCATGCATTAACCCTATACCCTGTTGTGGGATATTTGTTCACACTGTCTGAAGATGCATCACTGGGATTGGTTTAATAAGAAGCTGACCAACCTTAGCTAGACAAGAAAGGTTAGGCAGGATGTCCAGACAGAGAAGGGAACAGGGAATGACTCTAGACACAGGAGAGAGGTGCCAGTGAGCCGGGGAACTAGTCAGATGTACAGAACAGGAGAGAGGTAGAAGTCATGTGACAGCACATAGATTAATAAAAACAGGTTAATTTAAGTTATAATAGCTAGTTGGGATCAAGCTAAAGGCCAAGCTTCCATAATTAATAAGAAGTCTCTGTGTCATTATTTTGGGACTAGTGAGCCAAAGAAAATTGACAAGAAAGACTCATTATAATACACTTCTAATTCAACAGGTTTCTACATAACATTTAGACAAAGCTCAGATCACAGACTATTAAGCCCTCAAGTGCATGCATCTCTAATTGCAGCCATGTATGTATATATAATAGATATAATAACCCCAAATAGTAGATATTTATTTAACCAGAATTACTAATGATAATGTAAAGAAAATGTTAAAGCAGATAAAAATATTTTTGTTGTAAAGTTGATTCTTGATACAGGGTTTCCCTATTTACTTCAGTCTGACTTTGAACTTGCTGTGCAGCCACTATGAGAAATATTGAATATTGAAACAGGCTGTGTTTATACATACATATTATGTATATAAGTACACATGTTACACACACACATAAAGTAACAATAATGATCAAAGAGAGGGAGTGGAAGAGACAAGGGAGGAGATGGGAATGGGTGAAAACATACAAATGATACAAATACAGTCCTCACGTACAAAGTTTAAAATAAAAATAATTGAAACCCCCTTATTTTAGCATGTGAACTACTTTCTTACCAGCAAAGCATTTCCTTTCCTATTTAGAATTATTTCTCAAAAATTTGTTTTCAAATGTGAAACTTTTAATTATCTTCCTTCTAACTTGATGGCTGCTCTCTACTTTTTGTCTTTACATTTATAATTTGAAAGAACAGTTATCAAATTTCTGAGTTTAGATGAAATTGCCCATATTCTTGATAAAACAAAATATTTCTTAGCAATCTTATATTTTAATGAAGGATCAGAAATCTGCATTTGAAATATAGAAAGTGGTAGGCCTTTTATCTTAGATATCTCACAGAGATAAACATAAACACGGCTAAAATATTTGCTAATAATGCTGGAGACATTTCTGCTTTGACTTAACAACAAATTAAGTTATTTGTCACAGATTTACCCATATCATGTGAACTAAAAGACATTTTGAATTATTTAACAATTTCAATTTGCAAGATAGGTGGGACTAGGAGTTGAGGAGGATTCTGGGAAAGAGAGACACAGTGGCAACCATGTAGGCGCCAGAGGAATAAGAGGTCTGGACCCTTTTCTCTGGTAAGAGAAATACTTAGATTAACAATTATGAGTTAAATACTTAAGTCAGAGCTAGCCAGTAAGAAACCAAGCAAACGGCCAATAGCTTAATAATTAATATGGCCTCCTGTGTGTTCATTTGGGACTGATGTGGCTCTGGAACCAGGCCGACAGGAAGACTATACAAGAAGCCAAAAAGTTACTCTTCTGAACACTGGGAAGTGATGACTGAGCCGTTCTTATCTCCAAGAGGTGGTTCTCCAATGATCAGTCATATCCCAACCTGGGTGCCAAACCTGCAACCAGTCTTGCCTCAAAACTGCAGTATTTTCCTTATTAGAGTTATGAAGTCAATAACAGGACTAGATGAACAGTGAAGAACATGAAAGGAAAAGAATCGGCTCAGGACCCCCCAAGGCCAAGTCCTCAGCACAAAGGAGATTTACATGCCCCAGAGTGACAGAGGGATTAAGACACAAAGGATGACAGGAGATAAAGGATGTGGGAGAAGGGGAAAGGCAGCTAGGGAGTGGAGGCATTTGTCCTGGAGGATGAAAAACCCTCTGGATAGAGGGGAGACAGACGCGGCACATAGGAAAATGGCAGTTTACAAAGGTACAAGGGAAAAGTCCTTATAGAGGTACAAGAGGAAGTCCCCTGTTAGGATGAGGAGTTTAATTTCAATTGGGCATGTTAATTAGGTGAACCAAGGTGGACTTTTGATTCCTGAACTTCTATACTTTGATAGCTGGACCTTGGTAGCCGGCCTCAGGAGAAGGACGTAGCCTATTAAGGGAATAGACCTTGGTGGCTAGCTTTAGGGATGTAATCTAATGATTTTTAGTAAGGCAGAGGGATTGGGAGAGAAGGGCAAGGCCTGCCAGAGCCGCATGCTCCAATAGGCTAGTATTTCTTCAGACTGTTCCCAGTCAAGAACAGGAGATGTCAAAGGTAAACCCATAAATCAGCTTCTCTATTACTGTCATCCTTTGTTGAAATATTATATATTGTGATGACTATGGGAAAGTCCATTTTGTGCTAGGCACCCATTCTAAATTCCTAAAAGACAATCTCCTAGCAACTCTGACTCCTCGCCCCCTCCCCAGGATGGTAAAACCATTATGAAATGATTAAGCACCTGCCCTGGTTTCTGAAAACTCCTCTTATCGCTGTGTGCAGGGGCGAGTGAGGCAGCTTCCGATTCCACAGGAATGAAATAATTGTGACTGACCTGACTTTAAAAGTCTTCATCCCCTGGCAGCTGGGCCTCGGTGCCAAGTCCAACCATGGGGACCCAGGACAGTTGTAGCTTAAAAATTAAAGGTCAGTTAATTACATTTAAATTGAGTCTGTGGTCTCTTGGTGTTTTGGAAGTCTGTAACATTCTGTGCTGAAAAGTAAGTTGGTCATACTTCTGTAATTAACTCTCTTATTAAGAAAGTTAACATTGATTGATCACTTTTCCTCAATAGAAGGGAATTCTATGGTAACACTTTTCTGAGAAAGAGGGGAGAGTGAGTAGGTTGGTAAATGTTCTACTCTCCTTGGCTGTTGAGCACACTTGCTTGTACACACTTGAACTCTTTCATACATGTAAGTGTAACAGTCTGAAGCAGGAGAATAAGGCAAAGAATGAGTCTAGAAGAGCTTATACAAACCAAGCCCGAAGATTAGCTTTGCAGGTGGGTGGGGGGGAGACAGCTGGCAAAGACAAAAGCAACGTGGACTAAATGTGCCAGTGCCACTGGTGCAGGTGTGGAAACATCTGGAGTGTCTGGAGGAGACCTGCAGCTTATTACAATGCTAAAACGCACACCCTTACCAACTTGAAACTGCCTGGTTCTTCTTTCAATTTAGAGACTATCCTGAGTCTTCACATCAAAGTTATGAATAAAGGGCCGAGATATATACAAAGTCCAATGTTTTAGGAAAAACTATACACGTGCCTTACGATGGTCAATCTTGATTACCAACTTTATGGTATTTAGAACTACCTAGGAAACAAACCACTGTGTCTATGAGGGGTGTACCAGAAAAGCCTAACTGAAGAAGGAAGACCTATCCTGAAAGTGGGCAGTGTCATCCATGGTCTGGGATTCTGGACTAAACCAGAAAGAGACAGTGAATGCAGCTTCGGTATTCCTCTCTCTCTCTCTCTGCTTCCTGACTGCGATGATCCAATATAGGCAATTCCTTCATGCTGTAGCCTCCATAGCTGAGCCTCTCCTGCCACCATGCCTGTCCCAGTATGATGGACTGGACCCTTAAACTGTAAGCCCAAGTAAGTCCTTCTTAAGTGGCTTTTGTCAAGTATTTTGCCATAGCAAAGGAAAAAGTAAAGTTTATATATGTGTATTTATGTATAAATATATACATATCCACATACATGCATATTATGTAACACATACACACAGAGAAAATTAAAATGAAGGAAGCATTAAAGAACAGGTATTCAGTTACAGCCAACTCACAGATTTGTAGATAGGTTATAAAAGTGAATTTTTGTTGTTGTTGATTAGTTTTTGTTATTGGCTTTTTGTTGTTGTTATTCAAAATGGGGTATTGAAATAGGATCTTATGTAGCTCTAGATATCTTTGGATTTACTGTAGCTGAAGCTGGCCTCGAGCTTCTGATCCTCCCATCTTTACCTCCTAAGTGCTGGGATGACATGTGTGTGTGGCCATGTCTTGGTGTAAGGATGTTCTCTATATATCTTTATTTTTAAGTCAAAAGGTAGAAAGACGGATTCATGAATAATCTGCCTTGATCATTTCTCACTTAAAACGAGGCTGTGTTCACATGCACCATGTCCTCTTCTCTACTCTTATAGGACTCTGCTCTTACAGACCCTTGGGCTCTCAGGACTAATAATCATTTTCAACTGAGCGCCCATTAAACCACCATCTAGAGGATGACAGATTAATCTTCTGTTCTTTCAGTCAAGCTAAGTCCAGGTGTGGTGGCATAAGTCTGTGCTCTCAAGCTGTTCATAGGGTGCAGGCAAAAGAATTACAGGCATATGCCACCTGGACAACATAACCAGGTTCTTCCTCTGTGGGGAGAGGAAGGTGGGAGCTGGAACGTGGAGAGGAAGGGGAGAAGAGGGAAATGGAGCAAAGCGTCCAAGAATAGTATGCTAGCAGCATCGTTTGTAGTGTGCACATATCATGTAATGGCTTAAAAACAGGGTCTGGGATGTTCAACAATGGCTATCTGCATGCTGGAGAAGCTGGGAACCCAGTAGCTAGCTGCTCGGCCCATGAGTCTGGGCTCCTCAGCAGTCCCGATCTGTTACTGAAGTTCTGGAAGATTTCTGGATTGTCCTAGACTCCTGCTTTCTGGAAGGCTGGAGAAGCTGTATTCAGATATTAGTGGAGGGTGGTATTAGTGGTAACAAGGAGAATAGACACTCAAAAGCAAGAAGCAATGCCAGACAAGCCAGCATGCAGGAGGATTTTTTGTTGGACTTTAAACCACCCACTGGAAGGTCCCATCCACTCAAGGAAAGAGTCTTTTTCTTTTTCTTTTTTTTTTTTTGTTTTGTTTTGTTTTGTTTTCTTCCTGGAAATGCCTTGGATATTAGCCCAGAGGATTGGTTGATTCCAAATCCCACCAAGCTGACAGTCAACATTAATCACCACATGTAGCAGATAGACAAGGCCTATAAACTAGTGTGGCTCTGCCCCATCTCTTCCCCTTCTAAAGAGCAGGAGCGTCTCTCTTGCCATCTCCAGCAGAGAGCTGGAACAGAGTAGAAGGACCTTAAGCACAAGTTTCCTGACTGCACTGTCATGCTTGAAACCTTGAGACAAACAGTTTAGAGAGTCCAATCTGACAGCTCCTTGCATGACTTGGTTTCTGTGGACTTCTCCTCTCTCATTTCTAGCTTAGACCCTCTCTTTCACCAAATGCTGCAACTTTCCTGTGTTTGCAATTCCTTAGAACTCACAGGTGCCTTTGTTCAAACTTTTGCACTTCCTGGAATCCCCTCCTCATCATCACTGATCTGATAAACTCTTACTCATTTGTTAAAACTCAAAGCAACCATTCATCAAAGCCAAGAAACATTTCTTAGGAGACAGAGACTCACTCCCCGATATATCGACTTTTTCTTTTTTTCTTTTTTTTTTAGGGTATAAGACAAATGAAATTTTATTACATGTATATATGTTACATAGGGAACAAGAATTTATGAAAAATAAGGCCATGAGTTTTCAAAAGAGCGGGTGGTGTATACTTAGACTATGCAGGATGAAAGGAAAGGAGAAATCATATACTTATTCCCCAATAAATAAATAAATAAATAAACAGATATCTCTTATGTATACTCTTCCAAAATGTTGAGTATTAGAATCCTTAAAATATACACAAAGACCTTTTCAATTGAACAATGTTTGTTAGTATTTTCTTCTACATATATCTTGAAGTGTTTCTTGAAATTATCCTTCTTTTGTCACTGAAATGTGTTCTTTGGCCATTTCTCAACACCCTGATGTACATCCTCACACAATCATTACAGTTAGCCCTGAGGGCAAGTGTCCAGTTCTCATTTTGCTCTAGGACACCATATGGCACAGAACATTGCAAGCTTTGTTCATACTGCCTCAGTTTCTGTCGATTTACATATGTGTAAGTCTATGGATTTACAGGGCTTTGATCTTTGTTGTCCTTCAGTCCCTCTGACTGTGAAGCCGTTTTGGTTCAGTTAACCTGAGCATGGAGGGGTGATTTGATCGATGTATCACATTCTGAGGTCTCTCACTGGCTGCATGTTGCCATTACTTGTCTCTGGATTTGTTTACATCTGTGCAGGAAGAAGAACCAATGATGATAGCTGACTAAGGCAATGGTCTATAAATATAGCAGAATGTCAATATGAGTCCTTTTATTGCTGCATTCTTTTGGTAGAACAATAGTACTTGTTTTTTCCTGGGTCCCTAAGCTGTCTACTATCTAGTTTCACATTCTTGGTCATTAAAGCAGTGTCAGGTATGGGTTCCATCTTGTGTAGTAGGTCTTAAGTAGACCTTATTGCTTGGTTATATCCACAGTCATTTCTCTACTGTATCTTGCAGGTAGGGCACCAGTATGATTTTAAGGTTTTGTAGCTGGATTGGTGTTTACATTTCTCCTTTTGTAGCATGCAGATTACCTTCCTGTACCTACTCTGTGACAAAGATGACTATTGAAGACAAGGCTTGGAAATCAGCAGGGAAGCCCACAAGATTTACATTTCTCTATATTTCCTTCAGTCTTGGAAAACCATAACAGTGAAGTGACCTGCTCAAGACCATTAGACTAGTTAGCGGCAGAGCTAGGGCTGGAGGTTAAGGATAATTCCTCCTCCTACTGACACCCACTGGGCATCCTCTGAATCACAAGAATATCCTGGATTCTCTTATATCCCAGAACTTTACAGGGCTTGCTAGGATGTCAAGATTGGCAAGTTCACTGACTTCTGGAGAAAGCGCCAGAAAAGGCACTTTGGTCTCCAGGCTTATACCTGATGCTTGGATTGGTACTAGAAACCTCTAAGAGGTTGCATACCATAGACTCTATGGCACAGAGGATAAGGCATGAGTTCTAGAGTCAGACAATTTGGGGTTTATGCTCCAAAACTACCATTGACCAATTGTAAAACTCTAGGAAAATAAGCTTCCCTTGTGTGGAAAACATGTGGATGATCTTTTTATGGATATGAAGTGGGAAAACCCCACTGAATCATGAAATACAAGGTCTAGCCTACAGTAAGTGCTTAACTAGTATGGATCCTTCTTCTGTCCCAGACTGCTGCTTTCTTTCTTCCTGGCTCAGGACTTTAATGGACTAATTCAAGGCGAGAGCTCTTAGCTCAAGTTCCTCCTAGTGAAAATAAGACAGAATTAATTGCATGATTTCTGCACCCCAAGTCATTCCTTTCAGTATTTTTGCTTTGATCAATCTTCCCAATACGGTCAGAGGGTTTAGCACAAAGCCTTCCCACATGGCTGTGACCTGAGCAACAGAGACATTGCTCTGAGGAAGTGGAGAGAGGTAAAATGCAAATTCGGTGGCTAAATTGGATTTCCCTGGGTCTGATGACTTCCAAGATGCCTCTAAAATATAATTCCAGTGATGATGTTTATATAAAGGACCAACCTCATGCCGAAAATAATAGGTATAATTATTGTATTCTGTTAACAAACACATTCAGCAATATTCTATGTCAGACATTGTTACATTGGAGGAGCATGAAAATAAGTAGAAAAAAAAGGAGAGAGAGAAAAAGGAACTTAACCAGGAGCTGGGTACACTGACTTAAACCCAAGAGATATGGTTTCTGGTAAGGTCTTTGCAAAAAAAAAATGGACCTCATGGTAAGTCCCTTAAAGGTGTTAGCTTCTAAGTCTTAGTTTTTTTTCAGAATGAAGTGGGAGAGCTAAAAAAAAAGTGAATTCTAAAATTGTTGTATTTTGGGGTTTTGCTTCTAGATTATTTTCCTCTTAAAGTCATTCTGTATATTCAAATGTTTACTGGAAATTTCCATCTAGATAAAGTGTAAATACCTCAACTAAATGTACCTCAAACTAACAACTAACCTTATACTCCTTGTTCCCAATTTTGTCCCAAACTTTTCTTGACTTCTGTGCTTCCTTTCTCAGAGAAGGGCATCATCATTTTCCAGGAGACTAAACCTCACATCTAGTATTCAGGTTATTGTCCTTCATGCCCAACATCCAATTAGACAACAACTCCTCTTTTCAGATCCAAAGGAATCTCTAGTTCCCCAAAGTCTAGGAGGCAGTTTAAATATCCAGAAATGAGCTCAGCCTGGAATGCAGGAGGGTCTCTGATGGTTAGATGAAAGCCAGCATTTCTCAGGAATGTGTGAAGCTGGTTCCGATCAGCCAAAAGGAATAATTTCCCTTACCTCTGTCAAAGGGGGCATATGTCTTTTCAATTAACATATATATACCTGTAGCATTTATTAGAATATCAAGGTCCATGTTGGCTTCCAGGCTCCCCCAGTCACTACTCACAAGTATTTGTTATATTTTTCAAAGTTCCCACACCAGTCTCCTGGCCTATCACTCCCCACAGCTACTCATTCTTCTTATAACCCTGCTATTCTCACTTTTTTCTCTAGTTCTGCTCCTGACTCTCTCACTATTCTCAATACCTAACTCTTCTTCCCTCTCTCATAGATAACCTTGACCATGTCCAATCTGCTGGTCATATTCATTCTCCTTCATTCTCTCTCTGCTCCGGCCTCTTCTAGATACCTCTGGGTATTTTCTTCCTCTTCTACACAATTAAAGCTTTCACTTTAACCATACCATGGAGTGGTCATGCCTGCAGTTTCTTTTCTGTGCTCTCTTGCATACAACTGCCAAGTCCACATACTAAACAACTCCCTTGTGAACTGCTTCTCCCATCCAATGACCACTTTTTGAGTTAGGTCATTAATGCTTCCAGAGTAGATAACTGTAAACCATTATTTCTCCCAGATTTTAGTTCTATGTAAATCTCTATCACTGTGGCCAAAGTAATTTCTTCAAAGTAAAGTCAGATCCAGAGGAAACTCTACTCTGTGAGCTTCTGGTAGTTAGACAAAAGCCAGCATTCTTCTGGAAGCTATCACTGGCAGAAGAGACTAATGGCTATGGTGGTGATCAGCACATCATAGAACATGCTGGCCTCCAGGCTCCTGCTGTATCTCAAGTACTTAACTCTTCTCACCTCCTTCCCTGCTGTAAACTCTTCTAGCTCAGCACCTTCCCTCCCCTTTAGCTACTCACTTTTCCTTATAGCCCTGCTCTCTCCCTCCCTCCCTCCCTCTCTCTCTCTCTCTCACTCTCTCTCTCTCTCTCCCCCTTTCCCTTTCTCTCTCTCTCCCTTTCCCTTTCTCTCTCTCTCTCCCTTTCTCTTTCTCTCTCTCTCTCTCTCCCTTTCTCTTTCTCTCGCTCTCTCGTTCTTGCTCTTCTCTCTTGGTTCTTTTATCTCTTGTCTTCCTCTCTCACTCTCTTCTCTCTCCCTCCCCTCCTGGCCACACCCAATCTGCTGGCCACATGCCATCTACCACCTTCTCTCTCTCCTCTGGACTCTTTCAGATGCCTCTGTTCTCTCCCTCATATCTACACTAAAAACCTTCCACTTAACCACACCTTGGGGGCAATCATGTTGTCAGTTCATGCGTCTGGCGCTGAAACTTTCACCTAATGCAACATATGAACAAGACACTAATCTGCTTAACATTTTTGGTGGCTCCTACCAAGGAATGAATGGATTTTTATTAAGAATACGTTGAACTATTTGTAAACAGAAGAAAGTTTTGATCTGGCATGAGAAAAAGACATTGCTTGCCTTGGGAAGGCCTCCGTCAAAAAGGGAGACAAAAAAACTAACAATAAAATCATGTATTTTTTACACTATTGGTTTAATACCTCTATTCCCCAAACTATGTGAGAGAGCCTAGACTAGGCTCTCAAACATTACACTCAAGTGAAGATTTGTTCATGAATTATATGAGAACACAACTGTTCCAAGCTGTGGCTGAGGAGAAGGTTTTGTTGTAGATAAGAGATGTCTGGAAGAGCCCAGAGCAGAGAAAGAACATGGCTAGCAGACTTACTTGAGTCACAAGAAGAGAAAGGGAAGAGAGATGAGGGCAAGAGAAATGAGGGCAAGAGAGAGGGCAAGGAAAATGAGGACAAGAGAGAGGGCAAGAGAGAGGGCAAGGGAAATGAGGGCAAGCAGACCAGGAGGCAAAGAGAACCAAGAGCCAGGAGAGCTCTTGGCTGAAATGGTATCTGAATGAGAAGCTGAGGGAAAGGAAACGCCTGGGCTGGAGAGGTTTGGGGTGGTGGGTGTAGATGAGAAGGGCTGAGGCCCATGGGAGCATTGGTATGTTAATACCACTTGTCCCCATGTGACAGTTTACAGGAAGTTTATTGCATGGTTGCTGGAAAACCAATCACTGCCGGTGAGGCAAGAAGAAAGGGCTCAGCAGAAGTGGGATTTTTGGATTCAGTCACAGAAAGGGCTTCAGTTCACTTCCATGTGTCTGCTCCAAATTGAGAGGACTAGCCTTTTTTTTTAATCCACCAGCGGACTAGTTTCTAGATACATGCAGATCTCAGTAAAGAACTGTTTGAAGGACTCAACTGATAACTGTCAGTCTCTAAGACTCACAGTATTGGGGCACAATTGCTTTGGTCTGGAGTGGGGTTCTGAGCAGCAATTCACTACCTGAGCTAACATGGGCACAATTTTATAGGTAAGAAAGCAGTCTCACCAGCATTGCGACTTACCCTGGCTCACAGAAGTCCCTGTGCTCCTAAGTTATAGTCATCTGCATGCTCTGTTGGCCACATTTACCTCTAAGGTTGAAACTTTGTTAGTGTAAACTTTTCATTACAATGAGCACAAACTTGGACTTGCAGGTGCTTTGAGTGGCGGTGTACGTTTTCACGTACAATAATCATTTGAGGAACAATTTAAACTGTATCAAAGATCCCAAGTAGGGACTTTGATGCTTTTCTGTTGGCTTAGCGACTGCACATGAATCTGCTGATACTTTAGTTATCATCTGTGAGCCCACAGACCCTCAGTTTAAGGGTAAGGTTTTTATTGTGGATGAGAGAGAGGGAGAGGGAGAGAGAGAGAGAGAGAGAGAGAGAGAGAGAGAGAGAGAGAGAGAAGACAGAGAGACAGAGAGAGACAGAAACAGAGACAGAGAGACAGAGAGAGACAGAGAGTGCAGCTAGAGGTGTCTGGAAGAGTCCAGAAAAGAGACTGGACATGACCAGGGCTATCTGTGAGAGAGGGGAGAATATCAGGACACAGAGAGGAAACACACTGAGGGAAGCAAGAGCAGAGCAGACAGAACACAGTGAGAATAGCAGGGTTGTAAGGAGGGAGCGTAGCTGGGAGGAGGGAAGCTGGAGGAAGTATAGGGAGCGGAGGCTGGAAGTTTCCTTTGGCCCTGACACAGATGTGTTTCTTGAAGGAGTAGCACAGTAAAGTTCCCCTCCCCTCAAATACTGCTCAGTAAGGGGTAATTCTTGCAAAGTCTTTTACCCTAGCACTGGAATATTGACTATAAATATTATTTAATGATAGAATAACTACCAGACATCTAATTATAATGATACATGTCACATCCAAAAGGTACCCCATCCCACTCAAAAAGGGAGCCCCACTTATTCCCCCCAAAATTGAACCTAGGCTCAGCTCAACCTGGATTATAGGAAGATTTCTGGTGGTTAGATAAAAACCAGCATTCCTCAGGAACTTGTGAAACTGGTTCTCATCTGCCAAGAGGCATCATCTCCCTTTCCTCTGGCAGAAGGAACGGATTCTCCATTAACATATACCTGTAGCTACATATCAAAGTCCATGCTGGTCTCCAGACTCCCTCCGTTCCTACCCACAAGTACTTGTTACATGTTTCAAAGTTCATGCGAGCTTCCTCAGTCTTCCCTGTTCCCAGATACCCCATTTGTTCTCTTTACAACATCCAACATCAAGATCTTTCCCTGTGTCATTGCTATTCTCACTATCCTCTCCCTTCCTCCCTCCCTCCCTCTCTCTCCCCCCTCTCCCTCTCTTCCTCCCTGCCTCCATCTCTCTCTCTCTCCCTCCCTCCCTCTCCCTCCCTCTCCCTCTCTTCCTCTCTGCCTCCCTCTCTCTCTCCCTCTATCTCTCTCTCTTTCTCTCTCTCCCTCCCTCCCTTCCTCTCCCCCCTCTCTCCTTCTCTCCCTCCCTCCCTCCCTCCCTCCCCCTCTCTCTCTCTCTGTGTTTGTGTGTGTGTGTGTGTCTGTCTTGCTATCTCATATTCTCTGCTTTAAAAGAAGTCTTTGCTCTGGGTATTTTCTCTTTTCAATAGGAACCTTCCCTTTAACCATACTGTGGAACAGCCCTTTCCGTTTTCTTACTTCATTTCTCATATACAATACTCTTATTGACTTGAAAGTTCACAGTACTGCAAGAGGATAAATTGAAGTGAACAAACTCATTCCACAGAAAAGAATCTTACATGTGTTTTACAGTTAAACTCTTCTTGCAACTTTTACTCTTGTGATTTTGGTGTTGACTTCAAATCCCTCCCTAAGTGAATTTTGTGAAATTGAACCAAATAGGGCTAAAAATTAAATGCATATTTTCATTCTGCTTCCAATTTTCAGCTATGATTTTATATGCTTCTCTGTTCCTGTTCTGTACTGTTATCTTTTTTTAAAGAAATATGATAATCTTTTAGAAAAGTTTGAATTCTTTATAACTGGAATTGTAAACACACAATCCATTAATATCTACTTCCCTATGTTTGACAGAAGTTAGAAATGTGTGTAGAGGGGAGGAGAAAGGCATCAGTAGCTATCCAGGTTTCAAGAGTATTTGAAACTACCACCACTTGAAACTATGACCACCACTTGGACTAAAAGGGTGTGGGGTGGTTATAGGAGGCAGTTTTGGGAGTTCAGAAACGATCTGAAGCTGGTGACTCAGCATCCTCTGTTCCTGAATTCTGTTCTTTCCTAGAAGGACTAGCATGACATAGGCATTTCCCTTTCTCTAAGGACTGCTGCCAGTAACAAGCAGACCAGAAAACTGTGTGGTAAGGAGCAGTAGGAAGCACCCTCACCCTAACAAGAATGATTCCAAAAGTGCCGTGGGGGCAGTCTGTGATGTAGTGGCACTCAGCCAAGGACTCTGATGAACAGTGAGAGGCCACTAAGTCCAGGCTAGCCCCAGAAGGGAGGCTGTTCACACCACATTGGCTCTGGGGTCTGATGGCAGGAGTATCAGTGAAAAAGAAAAATGTTTGGAGAGGAAGTTCACAGTGTCTCTCAATCCCCAGGGGTCATTGCTCTGAACTGATTCTGAAGCTCTGGGGAATGCACCGGTGTGAAAGACTCTATGAACTTGGAGTGGGAAATCTCAGTCTCCACGGACGAGATAAGGACTGGACAATGCCTAGGCCTGGATCTGAGCCAGATCTCCTCTCATCTGGTTTCTTACCAGCTCTCTCTTTATTGCAACCTCTTGGGCCCTAACACACACACACACACACACACACACACACACACACACACACACACACACACACACCAGCTTTCTGTGTGGCTGATCCCCTCAGGCCTTGTTTCAGATACCTGCCCCTTCTACCTCCATCCCTCGAGGCTTCCTCATCTTACCCATCAGGGTAGGCACAGGGGTATTTTTTCCCAGTGTTTTCCCCGGGGCAAGTTTTAGACTCTGCAATTAAGTCTTCTAGGAGATGCTCAGAATTTGGGGAAATTTTGCACTTTCATTTTGTTTTTGTGGTTTTTTTTTTCTCTTACCCAGATAAATGTGCTCATCATAAACCTCATCTGACTAGGTGACCTGGCCACCCCTCAGTGACTTTGTTGCCAAGATATCTTGTGCAATAGAGAACTTTTAGTTAGAAGTCATGTTGAAGATTGTCATTGGCTGGGAAACCAAGATGGTGAGAGGCATCAGCCCCAGGTATTGGCAGGCAGGCAGGCTACTTTGCCACTAGGAACCATGAACTCTCAAGAGAAAGATGGGTAGCAAATCTTAGGAGACAGAATATCTTTGCATTCAAGAGTTGGATATTGGGATTGGGATGACGACTAATACAATAAAGAGTTTGCCATGCAAGCTTGGGAGCCTGAGTTTGGATCTCTGACACCTACATAAAAGCCAGGTGCAGTGTGCCAAGTCACCCTAGTGCAAGGAGCAGGGGAACAGAGACAAACAGATCTCAGAGCCTTGCTAACCAGTCAGTCTAACTGAAGCGATTAGCTCCTGGTTCAGTGAGAGACCTTGCCTGAAAATATAAAGTGGACAGCTATAGAGGAATAGACCTGACATTGATCTCTGGACTCCACTTGTATATGAATGTATGAGCGCACCTTCACACACATGCATGCACAACACACACACACACACACACACACACAATACTAATTAAAAATAAAGAATTGGAGATGACCTTATTGAAGTGTGGGAGAAGCTGTTCTCTGCACAGTCCTCTTGCTCTCAGGGTGAAGCATTCTGCAGCCAAAGGTAAGGAAGTGATTCTGTGCCACAGATGATGGAGGCTAGGAACGGGAAACCAGGATTCTCCTGCTGATCATACTAGAAGACATATTTTATAGATAATAAGTTACTGGTCACCATGGACAAACATTCTTGCCTAGAATACTCTACTGGAAATCGTATGGTGAACAGAGAAAGCATAGATGTAGAGTTAGGATCTCTCTCTCTCTCTCTCACTCTCTCTCTCTCTCTCTCTCTGTGTGTGTGTGTGTGTGTGTGTGTGTAGCAACTCTTATACCTCCATCTGTAAAATAGGGAAATTATACCTTCTATTTACTGTTTCAAAGATTTATGGAATAACATATGGAAACCCTAGACCTGCAGGGTCTGAAGAGAGAATCATGAGGCTATAACAGGACTCCAGACCTTAGAACAACTGACTCCATGAGGAAAGTACCATTCAGGCTGTACAACTCAGCAAGCAGACAATAGCACCTTCCAAAACTGAAAACAAAGACCTAGTCCACTGCAGTTCACAGTTCTGGAAAAGTCTCTAAATGTAGTAACCTTGCTTTTTGCTCCTATAGTTCCACTTCTAGCTAACATGTTTTTTTGTTTTGTTATTTTTGTTCTTGTTGGGGTTTTTTGTTGTTGTTTTTTTGTTTGTTTATTTGTTCTGTTCTGGTTTTTTTTTGTTTTTTGTTTTTTGCTTAAAAGCTCACCCTAAGAAAAGCTCAGTGCTAACCTGGGATCTTGAACACAAGGTATAGCCACCAGCTAATTAATAAAGACTTTCTATTGGTTTAAACCCATGTTTGAGCACGAAGCAGAAATTCCTCAAGATGAGACTAGAAGAGAGTTAATTCTAGACTTCTCATCATACCTATAGATTAGTGCATTTCTCAACCCTTGTCTTAGTCTATGTTCTATTGCTGTGAAAAGACGCTATGACAATGGCAACTCTCACAGGAAAGCACTTTATTGGGGCTTGCTTATAGGTTTAAAGGTTTAGTTCATTATGAGCAGGTCGAGTGGCAGCATGCTGGCAGACGTGAACCTGGAGAAGGAGTTAAGCATTCTACATTTGGATCCACAGACACAAGGAAGAGAAAGTTATTGGGCCTGGCTTGGACTTTTGAAACCTCAAAGCCCACCTCCAGTGACACACTTCCTCCAATAAGGCCACACCTCCTAAACCCTCTCAAGTAGTGCCACTCCTTGATGACTAAGCGTTCTAACACAGGAACCTATGGGAGCCATTCTTATTTAATCTCAGTTGTATCAGAGGAAACTTTATTTGTTGTGGGTGGCTAGCACAGAGATCCCACAATTGGGCAAGGTTCAGAGAATAAGAAATTGTAAAACACTCATCTGTAAATGGAACATCTCCATTGCACCCCACTCCTCCCAAGAGTGGGGGTGGAGAGTGTTGCAGGGTATTTGAGAACACTGTGAACCCCAAAATTGTGTTATTTACAGGAAAAACCTGTTTCTAGTTGTGGTATGGCTCAGCCTCAACATTCCGCTTTAATACAAGAGTTTGAATATTGTAAACAGGATTAAATAAAGTCAACCATAGGTTGAGAGGTGGAGTAAGCAACCAGTTGACAGGAAGTGAACAGGATTATCAAGAAAAAAAAACCACAGAGAGTAAGAGGGAGTTAGGATGGAAAGAGAGACACACAGGAGTGGAAGGGAGGGACATTGAGTTTGAGGAGTCTGTCTTGAGATGGCAGGTAGAAGGTGGGAAGCTTCTGGGCCATCACTTGAAGAGGAAGGTCAGCTGGGTGCTTTCTCTGCTTCTCTGAGCTAGCAAGCTTTGATCCCAGCGCCTGGTTCCCAAGTCTTCATTGGTAAAATCAAACAATTGAAATTTTTGTTAAAAATGACAAGAAAGCATGTAAGAGCTAGAGGAGGTAGACAACTACAAGGAAACTGTCTTCAAGACACAGAGGACAGCTGCACATATGAACTCATAGGAATATTAACATCATACACAGAACCTGTGCAAACTCAAGCAAGACCAAATCTCAGCTTGGAGATGAGAGTGTGGCTGGCACAAAATCCCATTGCTAGCATGGAAGCATTAATAGTAGTCAGCTTCTAGAAGAGGGAGGGGCAGTTTTCTTTGAGAGTATATAGTCTTTGATAAGTCAACTGTGCTCCAGTAGAAGACCACACCTCCAAGAATATTTGGGCAGCACAAAATTGGGTGACACAAAGTTGGGTGAATGTCTTTGGAAGAATGGGGGCATAAATATGATAAAATTTTAAATTGTCAAAGAAGTAAATGAAAAAAAAATTTTTAAAAAGAAGATGGTGCATTTTGGAAGGATGAAGTAAACATTTGGAAGAGAGGGTGGGGCTTGGAAGAAGCACAGCAAGTGGAGCTTTCATTTTAGTAGCTGTGTGACTCCAGGACCTACATCATTTTTGAAAACTGATTTAATGGCTGGGAAACAGAGTGTGAGAACAGACAGATCTATGTAGTGAGTTCCAGGTCAGCCAGAACTACATAGTGAGTCCTGTCTCAAAAGCCAAAACAAAGGGAAAAGGAAAGAAGGAAGGACGGAAGGAAGGAAGGAAGGATGGAAGGAAGGAAACTCTAATTTATATTATTTGTCAATGTCCAAGGTATTAACTCCACATGTGGCAGATTTCTAGTTCCCACAGTGATGACACTAAGTGTAGAGCTTGGAAGGTACCTTACCACTATGAAGTTGGATACTGGAAGATGGAAAGGGAAAACAGAAAGGGTAAAAGACCAGCTTTCCTCTGTCCCCAGCTCTTTCTACCCTCAGACCTTTGGGCAGGCCAAGAGTGGAGCATCTCTGATTACGACAATGGATTCTAAAAGCATTAGACTGGGGACCAACAAGATGTCTCGGTGGATAAGGGCGCTGTCTATACAGGCCTGGCAAATTCAGTTTAGTGACTGGAGCCCACATAATGGGAGGAGAGAGCTGACTCCAAGGGTTGTTCTTTGGCATCCACATGTACAACTGTGGCAGGCGCGCGCGCACACACACACCTAGCCTCATCTTTCAAAATCTGCTTGTGTGCCCCCTGATCATAGAATTTTCTAGTGTTCTGTTCCCACAGCAAGTTCTTTCCATAGAGACAACTTACACACCGGCTCTAAATTGAAGGCCGAACAGAACTAATTTGATCCTGCCACATTGTGTCTGTCAAGGAAATGGGCTGTTGGTCAGTGGTCCACTCTTGCCCCCATCCGTCTGTGACTGGAGCTCTGTATCTTACAGAGGTGTTCAGTGAGACTGTGGAACAAGTAAGAAGTAAGACTATTATCTCACTGAAGTTTAGTTACAGAACCTGAGCTCGGAATTACCTCATTTGGAGGTAGCCTGTCCAGGGTCTGTCTTTTCAGGACCCAAGAATTACCAGACAGACCTACTCAGAGAACTTGTGATACGCATTTCCTGGAAGCCACTTAGAAAAGGGAGGGTGGAGAGGGGTCACGTTTCTGCCTCAAACCAGAGTTTGACTGAAGTGACTACACAGGTCCTTTCCTGGCTCCCATGGGTCTAGACACCTGACTTAGGCTTCTCAAGAACAACGAAGTGATTTAAGCTTGATCACATATGAGCAATCCTTGAGGCTCAAGAAGAGAAAGAAAAAAAAAAACCCCAGTTGAGACAGGAAGCTGGTTCAGGAACTCGGTGGTTCCTGATGTGTAAACTTGACGGCAGAGGCAGCGTTATCTGATTAGAGCCTCTGCCGGGGCAACTGTGAGCAGCTGCCCGGCTCCCAGCCAGGCACCGCGTCCCTTTCTTTGCCGGCTAATGGATCCCAACAGGTCCCTTTCCTTGGGCATGCTTCTGTTTCTTTCCCTGGCTTTTGAATTGAGCTACGGAACAGGTGAGTGTCCATTTGTTTAAGGGTTTGAGTCCTGTGTTCAGCAATTTGGAATCAGAGCTTTGGGGATAGAGGAGACACGGGCTGGGGTGTATGGTTCAGTTGCCTCATCTTTAAAGAGTGCCTCCGGATTTCTACTGTGTCTTTCAAAGAGGAAGAAACTAATGTGTTCCTTGAACCTCAGGTTCCAGGGATTAGCCCCATGGGCACTAGTTTCTAAGGAAACAAGAAGCCAAAGGCACCTGCTACATTCATAATCAGCCTCTTGGTGTAAGGAACTCAGGCTGAAGTTCTGGATGGGTGGGTTTGGGGTGGGTACCCTTCTGGCAATGACCCACGCTGTGGAGCAGAGCTCTGGAAGAATTGTCCTGAATCCTTGCTGTTTAAAGTGGCTCTCACACATGCACCAGCAGACAAAGGACATGGTCCGGTGTAGAGCAAAGGTGGCAGAGGAAACAGGTAGAAGTGAGAAACCTCAGACCTTTGGCTGACAACAGACGGTGGCTTCAGTGTGGTCACGCTTTCTTTTAAAAGATGATTCTGAAGCAGCAAAAAGGGGAGAGGTTGGGAGTTTTGGAGCCTGGGGCTGGTTATAGAATGTGGGAAATGCAAATCGAGAAATTTAAGGTCAAAGAGGCTCCTGTAGTGGGCCCAACTGGTAGCCGGACTTCTCTCCCATCCCGCTGACTCTTCTCTCCAAGGCACGCAAGCTATTGTTTTCTGTGCAATGGGTCAGTGCTATAAGGAAAGTTATTTTAAGAGCACCAGTGCTAAGTGGTGATGCTGGGCTGACCGTGTGAGTGGAATGGGCAACTCCGTCTTAGGGTTTGATTATATTGTAGGAGACAGCCTGGCGTAGAGATGGCTTTAGGAAGGGGATGGGGAAATCCTGAGGGCTAGAGCATTTTGGTCTTGGGGTTTTCATAACTGCAAATCCGTTTTGGACTTTTCTAAGAAAAGCCCGGGAACGTGCCAGGGATGCGGGGATGCTGTAAATGGAATCTCTTGCTCAAGTCTCAGATGAGGCAGCCCTTGCTCAGCCCCACTTTGAGAGTGTAGATTGCCGAGCCAAGCATCTCATAGGTAGAGCTTGGCCTTCCTCACTGCATCCTGTCTGAACCCCATCATTGCTGGGATACTTGGTGACTAAGAACTATGGGGCGAATTTTTGTTTTGGCTACCTTGCCTGTGGCAGCTCAGGTGTAGCTAACAAATGTTCTGCTGAAGGGTGAGAGGTCACTTGTTAGTGAGTGACAGCCCAGGCCCAGAACACACCACTTGGCAACTATTCTTTGCTTGCATTCCATCTTCTAAAATTGGTTCAATTTTTGTCAGGCTTCTATTTTTAAATATGGACTCTTTTGTGAAACCCCAATAAAACTCAAATAGAAGTGCCTTGCAAATGAGACAGGTCAGTCACGTCAGGGCAACCCAGCAAAGAAGCTCGAGTCTTGTACAAGTCAGCACCTTTCTTTCCAGCTCAATTTTCAGTTCCCAGTCAGATCTGTGAGAAGCGAAGAATCCACATGTCCCTGCCCAAGTAAAGGAAATTCTCCTAAGTGACAGTTGATTAATTAATATTGAATGGCGTGCTTATTTGACACAGCTTCGATATAGCGTCTTGACTTGCATCTGAGAGCCACGGTGATGAGTTACTATCCTTTGGGCAAACAACTGCAGGCAAACCTTTATGCCTTGTTCTTTATGTTTTACTGGGAGCCATCTTTAATTTCTTGCCCTTAGAGAAGACAGACCTATCGTGCTTATGTCACAATGTTAATATTTATTAGGCTCTCAGGAAGCCTTATGCTCTTTACAATGGATATAACCCCAGCTGGAGTTCCTGCAAGGCCAGCCTCAGGTTTCTTCAGTCCATTGGATACACTGATTTGTGTAACAATATCATTTTTGTTGGTCTCTGATACTGCTCTCCCCCTCATCATTCGTGCCAGAACATTATGGTCCTCATCGATCTGGGCCATTAACTGCAGTTCACAGATATTTTCATAGCTTGTGCCTAATCTTCCCATGAGCACTTGAATTAGATATAAAATGATAAGCTCACATCCTGAAGAATCCACACCAAAGACCAAACATGTTGTCACATCATGTCTAGGAATCAGTTGGCTCAGATCCTCATTCCCTCACCCTGAATTTGCATAACCTCATCATCAGTATTGGCCACTACAGGGATATATGAGTTATGATTAATGACTCTCCAAAAATTAGGTGCATACATGTTGAGTAAGAGATAAGGGACAAATGCCTGGGTTCTATGCTTGACCCAACCTAGTGCAGCTACTGGCCCATTCTATGCCAATATATTGGTCCAGATTCTTCTTCAAAAGAATTTAATCCCATGCTATAAAACCTCTATCTGCAGCACTGGAATAGAGTTCAAAGCATCAGGGATTTTGCTATTTATAGACTGACCTTCAAAGATTGCATTCAGCACTGATCTACTGAGTGTATCTGACATGGTCTGGCAAGGGGTAGGAGTAGAGAGTAAAATGAGAAATCAGAGCTTCCAACAACCACCTGACATAGTGTCTGGTATGTAAGAGTCATTTAAAACTCATCGTTGAATAAATAATAGTAGAAATTCTTATATATTTGCTTTAAACAAGACATTATGCTAAGTGTTTTTATCACTTATCACACCAACCCTGCGAGGTTATCATCACTGTCAGTACTATTACAACTTTGTAAATGAGGAAAGATAAACAGAGTAGATCAACAATTTTTGTACACTCTAGACATGTCAGTGAATGAAACTGGATAAGCTTCTGATTGAGAAATTGGGAAGGATGATACAGTGTTTCAAGGCCCCAAGAGGACCTTGAATTGAATTGACACTAATTGAAGTATAGAAAATTTCAAAAGTGAGAGAAATTGATAAATTATAGGAGAATGTAGAAAGTGCATACAAAGGGAAGTTTAGAAAGTATATGGGAACCTTTTTAGTACACAGGTTTTTGTTTTAACCTCTTTTCATTGGAAGAGAGATGCAGTCGCATGTGTGTCTCTAAAACTTCAACAGAACAAATGAGATTGGAATGAAGATCCATCTTTCTATGATCCTTGCTGTAGGCAACACTTGCCAGTTTTTGTGTGTCTTTCAAGATAGAGGTTGGATTCTCCTAGGGTTGGGAAAGATATTTTAGAGGGACATACAAATACAGCTAAACGGATGTGAGTGCTTGGGTGGGATGGCAAAGGGGCTGTTGTAGCCCAAAACCAAGGGTTTGTGACTGAGGATCTTCTAAATCCTCGCCTGGAAAGTGGGGACAAATACTGTCTCTCATCCCACATAGGGATGCTACGGAGATAAAAATGTAATTCGCTTTAGCTGTGGAAAGAGAACTTAGACTCATCATTTATTCATGAACTCATTCATTCATTCAACTCATTTTATTCATTCACTTTGACAACGAGGATTTCCTGGGTTCCCATTACGTCCCAGGTACCTCTTAGAAAACCACAATGAATCCATCTTCTTGAAAGCTTCTCTGTGAGGGTGACAAGTGATGAACTAGTTAAAACTGGTTATAAAGGAGTGATGCAATGTAAGATGGAGGCATGCGGCAGGAAAGCTATCCCAAGCCCTGAGTCCAGGAAGTTCCCTCAGAAGCAGCCGTCAAGGTGAAAACCTGAAGGCTGGAAGGAACTGGCCAGGCAAAGGGCAGCCCAGGCTTTTAGTCTGAGAAATTATGGATGCAGAGTCTAAGCAACAAAGACCCAGCGCTCTCAGCACCATGGGACAGCGATGTTTAACTGGCATCTAGATTTAAAAACAAACCTTAGGAAAGCTATTTTTTTCTTCTCACGTCTGCTTTTACAACTAGACCTGTGAAGCCTGTAAAACCTGTCTCTTTTCTATGACCCCCACAAAAAATGGAGTAAGATGCTAAAAGCATCTATAAAATATCAGAATAAAGCCAAAAATAAAGTTCTGGGGTAGGATCCCACCTTGTGAACGAGTTAGCCAAAGCCTGCAAATTTCAGGCTCCTGTTCACCGGCCTGTGTGAATCACGCCACCATCAAAGTAGAATCACCCCTGGAGGAAAGTGAGTTGGTGTGAAGAGCACGAATGTTTCCTCCTGACCTCTTCTAGTAAACAGGGCCGACTGAATCACAGGCTCGCTGGAAAACTCTCATCAGGCAGTAGGATGTTTCAGGAACAGAGACTCTGTGTGAAGGGTTTCACACTTCTCTTGTGTTTCCACTGGTGATGATGTAATTGCTCCCCTCCAGACTCGGCAGTCATGGGAGCAATTACATCATCATTCTTTGTGCATTTGGGCCTTAGGGTCTCCGCTTAGTGAAGTCTTGGTTCTACGCCTTGCGCCTGCAAACCGTGAAGTCTGTCTGTATCTGCCGCATTTTTTCCTTTCGCCTTGCCTCCTCTCACCTTCTGCTGTTTATTTGTTTGTTTATTCGGCTGCTTCCTACCGCAGCCTTACCCTGCTTTTTCTCCTCCTTGTACCAATTCTGTACTCTGAAAATACAAACAAACAAACAAACAAACCTGCCCGGTTATGGTAGGAAAGGTTGCATGGAAGGCATTGGGAGGGTGAATGAAGAGTAACAGTCTTAGACTGGGTAAATTTCCCCATTTCTCCCTTCTCCATATCAAAATTAGTTTAAAATGTCTACAGTATGATACGGATTCTGTTTTTTAATATCTGTTACCTCCTTCAGAAATGGCATTTGGAGGAGTTTTCCCCCAAACTGCACATGCATTCAGAGGTCCGTGAATGGCTCTTCCCTCTTTCTGTTACCTATATTTAGGACTCAAGAGGTACCTTTTTGTACAGTTCAGGTGTGAAGCCATCAGAAGAGCTGTGCCATTTCTAACTGTCAAGCATCCCTGAGTGTGACTGGAATAATGTGCTTCCCAGTGCACCCATGCCAAAATAGCACCAAAACAACCACAGTGAAATAAGAGTCTTCATCTGACAGGGAGAGCACATTGTTTCAAGACGAAATACTAGCAATGCCCAAAAGACCAACTTCCTTGTCATCTACCCCACTTTCCTGTAACAGCCATGCATTGACCACCCTCGTCCTGACTTTCAGCCCATACAGACTGTGTCTCCTTTTACTCCACATCACTACTCTTTAGTTAATTTAGGCTGGGCCATTTAGTAGACAGTGTAGGGATTTCAGGGCACACTAACGTCAAGAATATTTCAGCCAGTTTACTCAATTTTCCAGTAGCTTAGCTTTAGCACAATTAAGAAGGGATCTCTTCTAGGTAGACCCGTCACAGAAGCAGGTGTTTTCATTTTACTCTTTTGAATCTCTTATCATCTAGAACGATCTAGGCTCATTGAGTCATGGGTTCCTATAATGAACATTAACTTATGGTTAAATTCAGTTATATGCACATTAGGCTAAGCTAAATAAGAGGTCTGCCAAGGTAAGATATGGCTTCCAGCACTTGTCAATTGAACAGATATTTATTTCAGAGTGTCTCTGTGCCAAACACTGTATCTGGTTGTCAGACATAAACAGTAGTGTGAAATTCTTTCTCTGGAGAAGACTGTTATTGGAGTGGGGCAGACAGCAATAAAATAAATAAAAGTGCACTCTAATGCCAGGCAGTGCCAGCAAGAGCAATGGGCAGGGGGCTAGCCTGGATACTCCGTCAGATGAAGCCTCTCAGAAGAAAGGGTTCTCTGAGAGAGAGCCTAAAATAAAGTGAGGAACTGAGCCGCTCAGGTACAAAAAGGAAGAGATTTCCAGAGAGAAATAGGGCATGCTAAGACCCAGAGGCAGGAATGTTCTTGATGAGATCTAGGAGCAGGAAGCTACCTGGCCATAGTGCTGTGAAAGCCAGAGAGTGGGCAGGGATGGATTTGGAGCAATGCCAGGTCGCGGTGAGCAGAGTCAAGGACTGTGAACTTTGTGGGTGCCCTGGAAGACCAAAAGCCATGGAAGAAAAATAAATAAATCAGACATGGGTTTAAAGAATTTCTCTTTCCATGGTACAAATACTGGGGGATTACTTGGGAGACAGTGGTAGCAGTTAGGCCTGTGGTATTGGGGTAGGCAGGAATACATGGGAAGTACTTCTGTGTCAGACCTACGTGGAAATTAGAGCCAGCAGGATTTCCTATCAAGATCAAATGTGGAATGTGAGGAAGGACAGACTCAAGGATGCTCCAATGGTTTGGCCTGAGCAACTGGATGAATACTCACGTTTGAACAGAAAGTTCTTTGCTAACATCAGCTGCCGTTTAAAGCTCCACATGTGCATCTGTGTAGGCAGCAGAGGGCAAGGCAGTGAAAGGGTTAGCCATAATATATAACTGTAAATACTGCAGAAATCTGCCAAACTGTGCAGCTAAATGAGTAATAGAGTAAGTGTAAATAAGGAAGAGAAGAAGCCTGAGCCGGGGCATAGTCTGATACAGAGACTATCTGTACAAAACAGAAGTTTCCTCTAAGGAAACTAAGAATGATAAAAAGAACAAAATAGCAAGTCAGGGAAATGTAGTATCTTGGGGACCAAATGCAGACAGTGTTTAAAGGAGGGATGATGAACTACGTCCATTGAGTGTTCCTTAAAAACACTCAAGACAGTGATGGAGAATTAATTGACTTGGCTCTGTATACCAGACAGATCCTGACAAGTGTAATGCAATGAGAATTTGGGGAGAATACTTCTTTGGAGTGGGCACAGGGGAAACTGGGTCAGGAAGTAAAAGCAGAAAACATAAACAGACATGCAAGAACCTTCCGGAAAGAAAATGAAAATGGCTAACTACTGAGGACAGACCTAGGATCAGAGGAGAGATTTGCTTTGTTTTGTTTTGTTTTGAAGGTGGGGGCAATTAAGTGTTTGTGCGCGTGTGCTGGTGAAAGATATCCAGAAGGCATTGGCAACACAGGGAGTAGGTCACAGAGGAACCATGAGATCGATCGAGTGTTCCTTCAGGGGAGAGGCTAGCCTTGGGTGGGAGCACAGCCAACTGGGATTTCCATAGATTGAAATTTACTTTTTATTTCTTCTGTATTTTTTCACTGAAACAGAAAGGGCAGTCACCCCTGCAAGAGGAGGCAGAAAGGCGGGCTGTGGGCTTGAGCAAAGTGGAGGTATTAAGTAGTCAGCACTAGAACCCCTCAGAGTGGTTTGAAAGGTTTTTGGGGTTTTGTGGGTTTTTTTAACACACACCCCCACCTTGTTCATGTTGGTTCAGCTTTTTTTAAAAGGGAAATAAAATAATACCTTACCCTTACCATTATTAATTATCTCAGATATTTTCGGAGAACTGGGATCCCAGTTTGAACATTAAGCACACCACCTCCCTAATTCTCACAGCCCTCCTACCCTTCTCTGCGTCTTGTCACCTGGCTTAGTGCTTTGGGGACTGTGGTCCCCTGGGCTCCTTTTTACTGTTATCCACTCTTCACCCTGATACTGAGTGCTGGCAAGAACCTTGGCAGAGAAATTACAGACTGAGATTCTAGTCCTGGCTCTGCCACTTACTAATGTGACTTTAAGAAAGTCATTTACTTTACTTCTGCCCTCTATGCCTTCACTGTTAAGTCTGAGTTGGCAGAACCCTGGTGTAAGTAATTGTATGAGCTCCACTGGATGCTTTGAAACACTGAAGTTATGGTTAGGATCCCGGTGGTCGTCCTTTGTAGACTACCATGTGGTAATTTGAGATAGTTCAAGAGGAGAGGCGAGCCTCGAACCTGTCGTTCTCTGTCCTTGATACAACATAGTCTCCAGATCTTGCATCATCAGGCGTTACCTTCCCTTTCTTCCCACAGGTAGAGGTGTGATGGACTGCTCGGTGATCACCCAGCCACTGGGAAGTGACATGTGGCTGCCCCTGACAAATCAGATAAATAAGAGTGGTAACAAGAGCGTCCGAATTCTTGTCACGATGGCAACGTCTCGAGGAAGCAAAACCAACAAGAAAATAGTGTCTTTTGATCTTGCGAAAGGGGGCTATCCAGATCATCTAGAGGACGGTTACCAGTTCCAACCAGAAAACCTGAGCCTGGGGATCCTGGCAAGCAGTAGGGAGAATGAAGGATGGTACTTTGTGAGCTTGGAGGAGAATGTGTCTGTTCAGCAATTCTGTATGCAGCTGAAACTTTATGGTAAGAATGGGAGTTTTCACACTTCACACAGGAGGCCTCGAAGCCTTGGGCCTTTCTCAGAAGCAGAGTGTCTGCAATTGGTCCAGCGAGTATTTAAGCTTAAGGGAAACACTTTGACAGGCTGACATTTAGTTAGTTAGTTAGTTAGTTAGTTAGTTAGTTAGCTGGTTAGTTATATTCCAAACTGCACACCAGAGGAGGCTGAATTGATTCCTGCTTTAAAAGGAAGGAAGCCCACTGTGTGGGGCCTGAAGGGCTTTCCCCTCTAACAGGCTGAGTCTGCATATCAATTTTTTAATAAAAGCATTTTTTCTATCAAGCCCAAAAAGTACAAAGTGGGATATAACTGAACAAACCTAACCTCTCTGTCATTGCCAGGGACCCCCAACTCCAGGGGCAAGTGGTTCTGCACGTGCTTGCCCACATTTGTGTAGGCTGTTTGCTGAAGCAGAGGTTCTGAGTACAGAAAGCTGACATTCCACCCACAGGCAGCTAGCTCACCAAGCCCAGAGCCCTGGGGGAGGCTTCCACCTACATGGTGAAAGAAACACCTTTTTTTCTCATTTGAACCAGGATCTGGTTATGTCGTTGTTTAGTTGAGGGACTGCCTGACTCCAGCGCTTTCTGAGTTCCTCTGACCTCTGCTCCTGTTCCTTAACCACACCTTGAATCCCTATCCCACAGGCCCAGAGCCTCATCTGCTTTCCAAGGCTCCCTGGCATCTCTGCGTCTCTGTGGGGCTTCCCTGGTCTTTCAAAGGGATCTCTTGCACCACCAAGGATGGGATAGGAGGTCCACAGCCAATGTTTCATTGAAACTCTCAGATATCTAGGGGAGAAAAAGAAACATCTTGACTCTCTCCTGCCCCGGTGTTTCCCTCCTGCAAATAGAGAATGCAGAATGCCCATAGCCCTCTGCTGAGTGTGCACGGAGGCCGCACAGCATGTATTATATATGTCAAATGATCTGTCCCTTTGTTCTTATAGATTTACTGAGATTTACAAAGTTGGGTACTTTGAGAACTGTGGTCTCTGCAACCTTGACTTTCTTTACCGGAGGCGGAGGAGCGGGATGGGGGGGCGCTGATTTCAGACTCTGATGAAGGTACTTAGCGAGGCCACTTAGAAGTTGCATAATGTCGAACAAGACATGCATTTCTCTGAGACTCAGTTTTCTCATCCACAAAATGAGAATAATTATTTTTAGTTATAACTATTGAGAGAATTAAAGATGAATATGAAATGCCAGCAATGTGCTGGTCCTGTAATAGCTGTAATAAGCACAACCACCCTTTTCTCCTTGCCTGTCTCGTGGCTTTAGAACTGTATGGATTGACAGGGCCTATGGCTAACCCTGAAAACCTACCGCTGCCGTCGACCCACAAAACCCTTGCTACACACACACACACACACACACACACACACACACACACATACACCCACACCATACACACCACACACACACCACACACCACACACGCATACACCCACACCATACACACCACACACACACCACACACACATACACCACACCATACACACCACACACACACCACACACACACATACACACACCACACATACACACACAAACACATACACACACACCATACACACCACACACACACCACACACACACATACTACACACACACACACAGACACACACACAGACACCACATAGGCACGATGAAATCCTACCACTGAAAACTCAAGCTTTTAGCTCTAGGAGGCTGTACTTCAAGCCAATCAAAACCTGTCTTATTCCTGATAGAATATAGCAGAACAATTTACATAGTGAACATCAGGAAAGGCATGCAGTCCCGTAACTGTATTAGCAGAAAGGAACTAAAAACCAAATGCTTCTCTATCTCAAGAGAGTCCTAGGAAGAACAAAGAGGGGTGAGGAATGATGTGAATGACAGTTTTCCACAGGAGACAACTCACACTTCTCGGTGAGGGGAAAAATGCCATTGTCTCGTAGGGGATGTCCTTCTGGATATATGTTTCTCTTATTGGTTGATTAATAAAACACTGTTTGGCCAATAGAGGCAGGAAGATATGTGGGACTAGGGAATGAGGAGAATTCTGGGAAAAGTAGGCAGAGAGAGATCGCAAAGGGACACCATGTAGAGACCAGAAAGATATGACGCACCAGGCATTCTCTGGTAAGACGAGGCCATGTAGAAATACACAGATTAGTAGTTATTGATTAATTATTAAGATAGAACTAGCCAATAAGAAGCCCTAGCCATCAGCCAATAGTTTTATAACTAATATAGCATTTGTGTGTTTATTTGTGGCTGAAGCAACCTGGCTGGAAAGAAAACTCCAGCAACACTTGTCTAGAATTTGTTTTGACAAATAAAGCAGTCAATAGTTCCAGGAGCTGTGTTTCAGTGATGGCCCCCTTCTCCTCCTCCTGACAGAGCAGGTCTCCACTCCAGAGATTAAAGTGCTAAACAAAACCCAGGAGACCGAGAATGGAACCTGCAGCTTGATGTTAGCCTGCAAGGTGAAGAAAGGGGATCATGTGGCTTACAGCTGGAGTGACGAGGCAGGCACCCGTCTGCTGAGCCCAGCCAACCAGTCTCACCTCCTGTACATCACCCTTAGCAACCAGCATCAGGACAGCATCTACAACTGCACTGCAAGCAACCCTGTCAGCAGTCACTCTCGGACCTTTGACCTATGGCAGGAGTGCAGGCGAGAATCCTCCTCCGGTGAGTACTCTGTGGTGGCTAGGGCACTCGTCAATGGCAAGCCCCAGAATAACTGGCCCAATAACTCTCGTCCATAGTCAAGCCTTGCCAATGACACTTGTTTTCTTTATACTGCCAAAGCCTCTAGGTATATTCAACAAAGGTGCTTTCATGGTGGCCCCAGCTGACATTGTATAACATTTGGTTCACAGTTAAGGAACAAAAGGGGAAGGAAAGAAAAAACAGAATCAGACCCAGAGCAAAGGTGTCCAAAAGAAAACCTTTCTCCATGCCTTCTGCCCTGGATCCAGCTTTCAATGATGTCTGGAAAAGGGATGCAGGTGTCAGGTCCCAAGTCCCAAATCCATGCTCCATTATGGTGAGACAGTTCTATGCCATCAGCAAGTGCTTCCCTAGCACTTACGCTGCAAGAGAAGGGAGTAGATACGATGTGTGCTCTCTGCACCTCAGCGACACAGTGCAAATGTGAGATGTTTGCTTGATAATGAAGCACAGGCTGTAAGGGAGGGGCTTGCACTAGGAATGGATTGTGAATCTCAGAGCCAGTTAGAGGAGCAGAGAGAGAGGTAAGCTAAGTCCTGGAGCATGAAACCAGGGAGCGGTGATGAGATGAGGGTACTCCTTACCGGCAAGGCACTTTGAATGTACCGTCTCTGGTTCACAGCAAATTTGCCAGGTGGGTGACATTACCAGCTTCATTTTACATAGGAGGAACTTGAAGTTCATGGAATTTAAGTATCTCTTTCAAGTCTGTTGGATTTCAAATAGTGGCGTTAATGCCTAACCTAAATATTTTGAGTAGGTCTTCTCTTTTCCTAGATAGAGAGCATGACTGTTCTGTTGGGAGAGAATGCTGATCAACTAAGCCCATCTAACCAAGAGACAGAAGAGACCACTTCTCTCTTGTGCCAGGCTGTGTCTATGCCACAGGAATGTTCAGAGAGAGCCCTGGAAGGCATTACTTATATCCTGACATGTCCTAGCAGGGGAGGAGAGCAAGAGTCATTCCAAGGAGACTCCCACCCACACAGACTTGGTGTCTGTGTGGCACACCAGATGGGCAGAGACAGAGGAAAGGGTACTGGAGATACGTTATGCCCTCAGCATAGCACTTCCTGTAACTGAGACTCCCCACCCCCCAGAGGATTCTCAGATAGGAAATAGCCCTCCTGAACCCCAGCATATTCCTTTGAGTTCTTTTCTGAACCTACTGCAGCTATGTCATGGAAAGAGCCAACCATCTCTACTTTCTGAATGTGGCCCACAAACCATGTGTAAACTATTCTCCAGGTCTCTCCCTGCCCACAGTCATTCAGGGTATCCTGGAGAAAGGAAGAAAACAATGATGTCTAGTGGGAAGATTCTAGAACATGGTCCCAGGGGGCTCTTTCTGATTACTGGAGTAAGAAGCTCAGCTTTCCCTGAGACCTTATTTTCATCTGTAACTGACGGCTGAGAGGATTTGACTGTTTGCTGTGTAGTGGCTACATGGCACATCATTAACCCTCACAGTAATCAAATGATGTAGATAGTGTTGACATCTTCACACTATGAATGAAGTGAAAAAGAAAAAAAAAGAACTATGAAAGGTTTGAGTAAGATCAAACACAGAGCAATTGAGAGAATTGAGCTGTTTGGTACTGGAATCATCGTAGGTTTTAATGGAAGAGTGAATTTACTTAAAATGCCCTTAGAAATCTCAATGAAAAACTAGTTGTTTTCCCTGGAGATGAGGAAGACCCATTGGAGCAGCCCGGGTCCTTTTTCGTGATAAAGCCTGTTTAGAGACAAGGGAGCAAGTTTTTACCCTGACCTATCTCAAAATGAGATGTGGGGATAGGAACTCCTTTCAAGATAGCTTGACAAGCATCTAACTAGTGCATAATAAAATCTTGGTAATCCATAAAGTTTACACCTGGGCATTTAGCTCAAGACATTCTAAGCAAACACTGAAGGTGATTTTACCCACTTAAGCCATCCTGAGGATGAAGTATACACTAGTGTGGCTGAGTATGAAGCAGGCTTCTGTGGGGTGTGGAGGGACACTAAGTGGCCCTTGAGTAGTAGGTGCTCTGAGTAGAACTCTATCAAGACCTTATCCACTCAGAAAAGCTACTAGACATGAAGCAGCCACTTTTTTCTCTTGGGCCTCTGTCTTACCATCTGCAAGACAAAGGGTAAATTACTGATGTTCCTTCCAGAGGTGACATGTATGATTTAATTCATGATTGTGTCAACAAGAACTGTTAATAAGAGTTGCTAGGAGTCTTAGTTTCCTGGGGAATTGAAGTCATAAACTGGATGCTTTAAGCTGTTGGAAATTATTGTCTCAATGTTCTGGAGTCTAGAAGTTCAAGAGCAAGGTGTTGTCTGGTTTGATTTCTCCTGAGACCTCTCTCCCTGACTTACAGATGGTCTTTTTTCCTCTGTCTGTGCATCCCTCATGCCTCTCTCCCTCCCCTCTTTTGATATGGATACCAGTCAAGTTAGATAAGGGCCAAGCTAGTGACCTTGTTTGAATTTAATTTAATTACCTTCATAACAACTTGTTCCCAAACAGTACTCTGGTGAGGCTTAGAGCTTCAATAAGAGTTGACAGTGTAGTAACTAAGCCATAGCACCCTAGTTTTTGGTTTTGGTTTTGTTTGTTTGTTTGTTTGTTTGTTTCGAGACAGCGTTTCTCTGTATTGTTTTGGAGGCTGTCCTGGAACTCACTTTATAAACCAGGCTGGCCTCTAACTCAGAGAGGTCCACCTGCCTCTGCCTCCCAAGTGCTGGGATTAAAGGTGTGCATCACCAATGCCTGGCTAGCACCCTAGTTTTAACTTGGTTATCTTTGTAAGGCTCCCATATCTGATGGAAGTCACATCCTAAGGACTTCCAAATAAAGATTTTAGAGAACACAATTTAACTCATAGTTGAAGTAAAGGTTCCTCCCCCTCCAAAGATGGAGACGTTCTTCACCATATCCAAACCAGACACACTGGCATTGTGCAGCATGACCTTTCCTCTACACAGAGCTGTAGAGGAAATTACCTAAATTACTGGAAAGCCACTTTCATTGGTCTATCACAGTGGTTCTCAACTTTCCTAGTGCTGTGATCCTTTAATACAGTTCCTCATGCTGTGGTGACCCCCGACCATCAAATTATTTCTGTTGCTACTTCATAACTGTAATTTTGCTACTGTTGTGAATCATAATGTAAATGTCTGTGTTTTCCGATGGTCTTAGGTGACCCCTGTGACGGGGTCACAGATTAAGAGCCACTGGTCTATCACTTTGTGTTTGTAAATGGAAGCTGCTAATTTTAAAAGTTCTGTGCTTGCTTTCACAAACATCTGTTGGGGTTTCACCACATTCCAGCATCATGCAAGGTACCAAGCACACAAATATGGAAAAACAGAGATGTACAATCATTGTCCTGAAGATAATTCTGTAAATAGACAATTATCCTAAATCACATAGTATGTAGGAGAGGTTATAAAACCAAAATATGTGCAAGGTAATAAAGAGAAGGAATGAACAGCACTGGTTTATCAAAGATGGGGATTTGAGGAATGTACAGAAGTTACCCAAACTTCTCTGACAAAAGGTGTTTTAAGCAGAGGGAAAACAGAGAAGGTATGTGCCACATTCTACACCATCCAGAAGGTTATAGTGTGATAGGAGCTGAAGGTTTCAGATGGGGAAGGGCTCCATTGTCTTTGCATTTCAAAGAGAAAGTACAGTGGTGCAGAGAATAGGCTGGGTTCAGTAAGAGGCCGAAGAGAAAGAAACCAGTTACAGCAGGACATTGCGACAGTAATCCATCCAGATGTGCTGAGACCCCTGTCCAAGCAGCAGCTGTTAGTACAACAAAGACTTCTTACATAGTGTGCACTAAGGGATGCCTCAGCCCCAGAATGAAACTGTGTGGTAGGCTGAGGGTGCATCAGTGTTGCCATCAGTAAGTCAGAAGAGTCATTTTGAAGACATTTTTCCACTTTAATTATTGACAAGGTGTGCATGAACATATTTGTTCCTTGAAAGGAAGTTTCAATGACATTTGTCTAGGCTCTCAGTCATATAATCATCTGGGTTCTGATTGGCATTTAAGAACCTCATAGATCTTCAATGTCCTTCATAATGAAGTCTCTTATGACAAGACCTAGATTCTTGGGCTCTACAACATCTTTTATCTAGGTCATGTGAAGCACATTAATGTGGTTTGACAGTAGATCCTGTGTGGGACTTGCTGCTGCCCTTAATCACTATGTTTTGAAAGTATTATGTCTGTGTGAGGATGACTGATTCAAAATCTTAAAACTTTAGCTAGAAGGGAATACCCCCTGGAAGCCCACACTAAAAGGAAAAACTTTCTCAAGAAGTTAGTATAATGCTGGCTCAGTGGAAGAAAGGGCTAACACCTGAGCTCCAGAGTGTCCCTCTCACCCCCGTCATTTTCATAGTCACTTAAATGTTCCATGCCATGGTCCTCCCCAGTGCCATCCCCATCTAGCAAACCTGACAGCAAGGGCAAAAAGATAGAGGTAGGATACTTCTCATCAGCTACAGTCTCATTATGTGGCTAAACGTGTTACAAGGAAATCCAGGAAGCACAGTTATTAGCTGGGCAGCTGTGTGTCCACAGTTATGAAAGAATGGAAGAAATGACTCTACATGGCTAGTTCCCTTTGCAACACTGTCTGGGGAGAAACAGGCTGCTGTAAGGTGGCATTTCAGAAGGTGTGAGTTCCATAAAAACCTTTTCTTGGATGCTCCCAGACTTAAGTTGGTATCCTCTCCCCACCCCCAATTCTCGCTGGAAACTACCACTGAGAAGACATCTCTTGAAGACTGCCGACTTCACAAGGAGCCTGCTCCATGCCAGTAACCTTGCTGACAAAACCACATGAAAGGCAGGAAAGAGATCCGGTACTCTCAGACCGTTATGTGAGCATTTCAGAGGCTCCTGGATGAACTACATTTATTTCTTGGGTTCTGTTTTGTTTTCTTTTTATCGTCTTCAAATAACATGATCTGAGGACTTGAAGGGAGAGAAGCTTTTGTGTCGCTGTGACGACAGAGTTTTCAGAGACAAAAAGGGAAAGAAGATGGCCAGCATTTTCCTTGGAGGTGTGACTCTGTGCAGGTTTTCTTACAGCTAACAGTTTTCCTTACAGTTAACTCACGGCTAATAGTGGAGAACCACAGGTTGGAGACTCATGCAAAGTACTGTCTCCTCTAAACAGCACAGGTGTTTTCAGCCATCCCCCTTAGCATCATATCTCTGATTCAGAAAAGGAAAAAAGAAAAGGAAAAAAGAAAGACAAGAGAAGAGGTTGAGGTAATGTTTCTTTGTGACTGAATGGCTTGTGGAGCCAAGGACAAGTTTTATCTGATTTCTGAGAACCAGCATCCTGAGAGGCCTCACTACATGAATGAGCAAAAGCAGAGAGAGTGGGATCTTCCGGTTTGGAAATAGGCGCACAGGTGATGTGCTTCGGGCAAGCACTCTCTTTCCAGCTTCGTGTTGTTATTGCAAAGCTATGGCAAGTAGGTCATTGGTACTTCCTTGGACTCCTGTCTCAGGGCATTCAGAAAGTGACCCAGCATGCCTTCTGAGACCTTCACATATTTAGCACTCTGATAACTTTTAACAAAAGAACACATGCCAGTTCTCTAAGATCCATTCATGTTCAATAATCCAAGTTCACAAAATGTATACGGAGCGACTTCATGTCCTGTATCTGATGGGATGGGGGGGGGCTATTTAAAAAAAGAATAGGCACAGAGACCACCTTTAGAGATGTCAACATAAATGTGACTTCTGTACTTTACTAGATGAAAAATAAACCTATCATTTTAAATAGGCTACTCCCAAAATACTTCCTCTTTGAAGGATACACAGTACTTAAGACATGCTTTAGTAGCTAGTAGAAGACAGACAATAAGGCCTTACCCCAAGAAATGTAGATATATAGCCTGGATGCTCTGAGAAAGGGGAAAGATGGTTTTCATACAGAAACAGAGCAGCTGAGGGAACGGGTGCATGCCTGTAATCCCAGCACGGGGAGGCTGAGACAGGAGCATCACAAGGCTACACAGCAGGTTCCAGGCTAACCTAGCCTCTCAAAACAAACAAACAAAAAACAATGAGGAAAAAGAAAAGTCTATCAGGCGATGTGTGGAAGCTCCCGGGTCACAGTAGCGTCTGCTCCTTGAGTGCCCTCAGATCCTCCACAGAAGACTGAAACACAGACTCTTGGTGGGGAGTTCTTCCGTCCTGTTTTAGCTTGGTGTAGAAACTGAGGGAGGGATCGGTCCTCGCACGAGACAGCACTCAGAAGAGCAAGCAGAGCAGGGGCAACAGGGGCTCAGAGGACCACAAGGAAAACATTTCCAGAAACTTTGGAAACTGTATGCAACCTGACCCCCACAAGCTAGCTAAGCGGCATTGTGTCCATATTTGTCTGAATTCCTCAAGCCTTCAAGTTTGATAGTTCCTTGATAACTTCTATGTATAAACACTATGACTAGCAATAGCACCAAGTGGGTGAACATTAAGTATAGGCACCTTGGGGCCTGCTACTCAGATGGGAAAACTAAGCCATAACCAAGTGACAGGATGGGACTCGGCACCTCAGGGCTTCAGTGAGGAGCCAATTCGTTTTCTTGTTCCAATCAACCATTAGGAACTTACTGAGGATGTCTGCGGCAAGTACTGAAGGGACTGAAAAGATATCTCTGTCAAGAGATGACCTCTGGCCTCCTGCAGGTTCACTGGGGAGCTGAGGCTAGTGGAAGCAGGCGACGTCCAATGATCATGTGACGAGTCTAAACGATGCTCTGAACACTATGTGCAGCATTGTGCTGGTTCATCAGAACAACCCTGTGGACTAGGTATTTTTGTGCTCACTTCATTGACGAGAAACAGGCCTCAGAGGGTACAAAAGTCTCTCTGAGACACACAGTTACTAATTAGTAGTCGAGGAGTTGAATCCATCCATCTGGTCTCTAATACCACCGGTTAAAATGGTTTGCATTGCAAAGACAACGGTGGAAAAACACAGATTCTAACCTATATGCCATAAACTACATGTGATGGCAAAGTCTTGAGAGGGCAGAGTGAGGCTGGAATGTTCAGGAAAGGTGACACTGGGGAAGGAAGAGTGGCCTGAGCAGAGCCTGAGGGGGTGTGGTGGACAGCTGAAGCACCCTCAGGAGGGGGAGTGGAGTGTGGAGGGAAGATGGCGAAGAGACAGGCTGGCCTTAGCTCTCCCAGGCATCTGTGGCTACTTTCCCCATGGGGCTCCATCTCAGAGGCTGTCACAAACCTCATACTCCACAGTTCTCACCTTCCCAGCTGGGCCACTGACATCTAGAATGCAGTATATACTCGTTTCCTCAATGTGAAATGAGGAAACTAAACACTATATATATAGTTCCTTTTAGGTCTTTTTTTCTTTTTTTTTTAAGCCAATGGTTTTATTTTTTTAATTCACCAATATATTCATACATATTTTAAAAGGCAGGGAGAGAATTAGAGTTGATAGAAATACCTTTCAATATGAGGGCCAGATTGCCTCTCATATCTAGCAGAAGCTGGTCTTTTATGTCACGAGATGCAGGCAGCAGGTTGATTGCATCCTACTGGGATCCTGGGAAGACACGGGCCTGGTGTCACCGTGCAGGGAGCCCCAGTCACGTATCTGCAGTTACTGACTTCTGTGACTAGGTGGGCAGCAGGGCTGCAGCAGTAGGCCCGGGGAGGGGAGAGAGGCGGCTTTGGCATGAAAGTCTGTCATCTGTTGTTTTCCAGCAGCAGGGGCATCATCTTGGCTTTTGGTCTTTTTGTAAATCTCTTATGAAATTTAGAAGAAATATTATCTTTGGAAATGATATAAATGGTTGAGGTCTTTGGTCTTAAATTAGCTTTTATTGTAGACTTTCTCAAGATACAAATGTTAGAAGAAGAAAGAGGAACTCTCTCAAAATAGTAAGTGCTACTATCATGGTTTGCTGGACTAGTACCACGATTTGTGAAAGGAGCTCGGGCTGCTGCCCCTGCTTCTCTCCTTGTACCAGGGAGTTTTTCTGTGTGTCCCTGGTACTGACAGCAAAAATCTGAACCAAGTATACTCTCAGTCAGCCATACATGCACACATACATACATACATACATATGCACATACATACACATAGGGTTCTCAGCCATCATATGCCATTCAGGGTGTCATACAGAGTTATACAAAGACAACTCTCTGCTTACCAGTGTTTGTTCATTCATTCATGTATTCACTTTTAAGGCAGGGTCTTACCCCATAGCCCTTTAACTGTCAGCCTTCCTATCTCAGCCTTCTGAGTTGTGGGACTAGAGGCATGAACCACCACACCTAGATCCTCTCCTTTTTGACTCAAGACTATTGAAGTTGGTAGTTGGCCGAGTTAAAACATAGTTTATTTGAAAAAGAGAATCTGTCATTGCAGCGGGATTGTGGCTGGCTATATGGAGAGCCTATGAAGAAGGTAATTCTTCCAAGCCCAAAAGGAAACTACTGAATAGCTGCTGGGCTAAGGCCTTTTATTAGTTCCGTGGGACTTCTGTCTATATTTTCATTAGTTCTATAAGCAACTGAATGGTGTCTACAATTACTCTGTTCCTTTGTAACCCACTTAGTTCTTCCTTTCAACTTCTGACATACCCCTCAAAGGTTCAACAACGAGGAAGTTTTCTTATTTGTATATATGTATACTGCTGGGTAAGATGTTTATAAACCCACTTTTCTCTCACTATCATTTTTATAAAGTGTCCCTACACATTAGTGCTAATACCTGGTATTGCATTTGTTTCATTAGTAACACTAGAACCTAGTGTCATTACTTAGAAACCTGGTGCTTCAAATGAGACCTCACTGCTCATTCCAAGTCCAGGAATCCCTCTGACCCCCAGGGAGCTTGACTTTAGTACTCAGTCATGTTTTCTCTCCTATCCCTAGCCCTAATTCTTGATATTCTTCATGCCGTTTCCTTGCTTATAAAATGGAAAAAATAAAAGTGCCACCCCTTAGGACTGTTCGGGTTAAATACATTTTTGAGCAAGATTCACTATTAAAAACACTGTACTGTAAGTACTTAGTGGCTGTCCACTATCATGTTAGTAAGCACATGTCTTGTTGATTGAGACAAAGGCCTTATTCATTTTTCCAAAGTGGTGTTCTTGGTTCAAAAAGATTCAGCATAGTGGCTAAAGGAGAGAAAGCCACAAAATTTGTCTCTGCAGTTTCAAGCTCATAATTTAGTTAGCTTCCATAATTTAAAATATGACAACAACTGACAAGAAAAATGACATGCTTTTCTTTTAGTTCAGGTCTGGTGGGTTCAACACAATCATTTGCATTCAAAGGCAATAATAGCACCGTTGTGTTTATTTTTTTAAGAAGACAAGCATATTTCTTCCTCCCAGTTGTCTCATGGGAGTAGTTTGGGGGCATAGGGACAAGCCCATGGGACCGTCACATCCCTTTTACCAAAAATGGGCACATAATACTTTAGAAATTAAAAAAAGAGAGAAGCAGGGCAAGAGATTGCCTTAGGAGACAGAAGGCAAGTTAATTTTAGACAAGTGGTATTTAAAGAGAAAATAAAGCATTGTATTTAGAACATCTTTATGAAATTGGAAACGTGAACGTCAGGGATAGTAAGTGAAGTGAGGGTAAGAAGGCAGACATGGAAATCTTAGTGGTCTAAGGCTGGTCTCCAAAGCCACGTAAACAAATGTCTCCCTGGGGAGGCAGGCACGGAAATGGGGCATGAGGCTCAGTCTTCTCACTTCTGGGTGGGGTATTTTTAAACCCACAGTGCATCTGAGATTTGTCCTTTGACTTTTCTTTCAGAGTCAAGCTCATGGCTACCACAGACTGCTGTGCCTTTAGGCGTCATTATAGTCATCATCCTGATTCCTACGGCAGTGATGATGCTGAAAAAACAAGGTAGGTCTTGCAAGAAGGGCTTCTTACCAGCTCCCAGTGGTAAGCAGAAAAGATCTGTCTTATACAAGCACAGGTCGCTCTCACTATGAACACAGACTCACTCTCACTATAGTTTTTTACCTGGAGCACCCAGTGAAAAGTACTAAATCAATACCTCTTCACTCAATTCAACCTAATTCTAGTCTGTTGAGCCCTGTACCTGGTTAAGGGAATCCGTAGAGGAAAGAGTCACAAGCATCTGAGATAGAAGACAGTATGTAGACAGTTTGAATGCAGTACTGAGGTTGGCTTGTACAGAAGGCTAAAGGAATTGAAACAGGAGGCATACTCTACTGAGATTTGCTAGGGACGAGAATTCAGATAGCTCTTGCATCTGTGAAACATGTCCCGGGGTAGACTAAAAGCAGTAAGGCTGTGATTCCAAGTTTAAATGCTTGACCTTTCTTTGCTATCTCAGGGTCACGTGCCCCCCTCAGCCGTACTGACTCCCACTCACCCATCTGGATCAGAGCATCCTGACTCAGACTCCCCATTGGCCTTTCCTCGGGGAGCACAGACACCTATGCCGGCTATCACCAAGCTGACAGCTCCTGTCATTCTCAGGCAGATCAATGTGATCCGCACACGGTCTTCTTAGAGAAGCCTTTACCTCAGCACCTCGATGTCGGTTTTGCTTATATAAGAGAGATGTCGAGCACAGTGCAGGAGCTCTATCTCATTTCCTCCATCAAAGAGTTTGACAAGACAGTGGGGGAGGGCCGTGTTATTCAGACAAAACTTCTGTTGAGAGCTAAGGGGTCCGGGAGTGGGCCCACTTGGCTTTCCTTACAAGAAACCAGTGAGATCCCGTGGCTAAGAAAGCAGAGGACGTTTCCCACCTTCGCCTAGCTAGTGAAGGCGCGCTGCCCTTCCGCACCACGTTCCTCCCCGCACTCTGCTCAGCACGTGACTGAGCTCTGAGGGAGCAGTACTTCCCTTCCCAGCTTTTCCAGCAACCATTTACACCTTGTAACTCAGCATCATACAAACCTACGCCAAAACCTACATTTAGTCGCTGTACCCTCCACAAAGCATTGCTCAAGAGGTTCTGCTGGCAACGTGTAGTGTGTCTCCTCCAGAGTGCGCCCGACTCAGGAGTTTTAAGGTGGTTCTGGCAAGGGCGTTTCCAAGAGAATACGCTAGTTATGCGTGTGGGCATCGGGCAGTGTGCAGTGAGGCAAGCCTGTAGTAACAGCTGCTTGCAAGGTCTGAGGCAGGAGGATCACTCTAGCCCATGGATGCTATATCAGCCCTGAGCAACACAGTGAGACCCCCATCCCAAAATTAACAAATGAACACATGGGACTTTGGCCTTAGACAACAACCAAATGCAGACTTTGGCACTAATGAGCTGTGTAACCAAGCAAATGTTTCACCATCTGCAAAGCGAGGATATTATGCCTTTTGTGGTATTGCTGTGGAGATTGGCAAGCCAATACGCAGATAGCACACAGTGGTTTTCCTGGGTGATACATGTATACACATACATCTGTAAACAGATCTCTCAGTGTGAGTGGGCCAATATTTAAGTCTTAAGACCCACAGAGAACTATCCCAGGAGATTCTAGAAATGGTACTTAGAGAGGCTTAAAGTACTTGTAGTTATGGCCACATAAGACAATTTGTTGCTTCTTGTGAGAACTAAAAAAGTGGTTTATGCTCTGGTTTTACAACTACAGTATTTAAAGAACCTCACTGAAATGACTTAATCTGTTCAGTGCCTCAAAGCAAATGCTAATGCTGGTTCTAAGGCTAAGATCTAGGGCTCAGATTTTTTTCGTTACATCCAAAGACTTGGCTAACTTGGAGCCAAGTTGAGCTGCCTCCTGAAAAATCTGTTTCTGTACTGAAAAAGAGGAGGGAGGCAGAAAGAGAGGGAAGGAGGGAGGCAGAGAGAGAGAGGGAAGGAGGGAGGCAGAGAGAGAGGGAAGGAGGGAGGCAGAGAGAGAGGGAAGGAGGAGGAGGAATCTAAGCCACCTTGATTCAGTGGTCTTTTTGATCATTCGGGACTGTCCTGCCATTCTAAACTTCATCCTTATCTGGCCTGCAGGGTTAAAAGTTCTTAGGCTGGAGTCTAGTCTCAGTTTGCATAGCAGGCTGCACCTAGGAGAGGGCTGGGCAAGCAGGTCTCACTCTTCAACACTAGTGGATTTGAAATGAAAGAGTAGTATTTCACAGAAATCCCTGGCACCCTTCTCCTACCCCCCACGTGTTTCTATGCACTTATGAGCCCTAACTTCTGGTTTTTTCATCTTTCTCTGTGTCTCTGTCTCTGTCTCTCTGTCTCTGTCTCTGTCTCTGTCTCTCTCTCTCTCTCTCTCACACACACACACACACACACACACACACACACACCAGTGAGATTTGAACCATCCGGCATGCCATACCCACAGAGGAAATTTCACTATGATTCCTTGAACTTTCCCAGTAACTTCCCATCATTTCCTCACCGAGAGCCACACCCTCAGTCAGAAGCTCCCACCACACACACATCACAGGACTAGGCGTTTCTCTTCCAAGCAAGTGTACTTCCTGGGGCTGTCCTCTCAGAGGTGTGCTCCCAGCTTCTGAAAAAGATAAGTGAATTGACATTAGGCAAGTTTGCCTTGAAGGCTGTGGTTTCTTCTGAGCTGAACTGAGCTTCCGTGGTCTTGGCTTAGATCTTGCAGAGGTCCCCTGAAAGTCCTGCGCAGGTCAGTCCCTTCCTTTCCACATCCTCACCCGTGCATGGCGCATGAAGGGGAGTGATTCAGGGATAGGAAAAGTGAAGAGGTCCACTGTGGTATCATGAGGAGCCTCTGAACACATTGTAAGGGACAAGTCACAGAGATGTGTGATCACAATGGCACCGTTTGTGCAAAAGAGAGAAACCTATCAAATATAGACGGTATCTGAGATGCTCATCCAGTATTTAATTGAACTACTATTACGTAACAATTTCTTGATTTCACTAGTCACACAGTTCAAGTGCTTGCCACTTGTGGCTATTAGTCTATGCAGAAGGAACATTTATGCCCTCACAGAAGTACTATATTGCCCAGAGATGGACATACACGAAACTTTTTTTTTAATCATTTTTTATTTTAATTTTAAATAGCTTGTTTCACATGTCAATCCCAGTTCCCTCTCCCTCCCCTCCTCCCGCACTCCCCTTCCACCCTCCCTCCCACCCTATTGCCAAATCCCTCCACATAGGGGATGTCTAGAGTCTATCATTTCACTCTTGGTAGGGTCAAGGCACTCCCCTAAGAGTCCAGGCTGAGAGAGCATCTCTCTTTGTGCCATAGGCACATGAAGACAGATTGTATACCAGGGATAGACACTGATCCACAGCTCAGAGCCCCATAGGTTGCCCAGGCCTTCTCACTGACACTCACATTTGGGGGGTCCAGATCAGTCCCATTCTGGCCTCCCCACTGTCGGTCTGGGGTCCAAGAGCACTCCCTGTTCAGATCAGCCGTCTCTGCTGGTTTTGCCAGCCCATTCCTTGCCAATTTGCTCATCACTCCTCTCTCTCTGTCACTGGGTTCCTTGGGTTCAGTTCAGTGCTTAGTTGTGTGTTTGCCTCTGCTTCCATCAGTCCCAGGATGAAGGCTCCCGGATAGTTATAGACATCAAGTTCATTATCAGGAATGGGCATTCGAGGTGGTCCTTCCACTATTGCTTAGCTTGCCAATTGATGTTATACCTTTAGATCACTCGAGGTCACTCTGGTGCCTGATCTGTCTTCGATCCTATGATTCCCTCTTCCCCCTATTTTACCCCCACCCCCTCAACTTCCTGTTCCCCCATGACCAACTCCCTTCCTCTTTACCCCCTCTACTCTTCCCAGGTCCCACTACCCCCCTCGCCCTGTTCCCCATCCATTCAGAGGATCTTGTCTCCATCCTCTTCTCTTGGGTACTATGCATATATGCATATCTTTTAGGTTCTTTCCTGTTTCCCAGACTCTCTATCTGTGGAAGTGCAGACTGGCACTATCCTGATCCATATTTAAAATCCATATATGAGTGAGTACATACCATGTTTGTCTTTTTGCGACTGGGTTACCTCACTCAGGATGGTTTCTTCCAGTGCTATCCATTTCCCTGCGAATTTCAAGATTCCATTGTTTTTTTCTGCTGAGTAATACTCCATTGTGTAAATGTACCACATTTTCTCTATCCACTCTTCAGTTGAGGGGCATCTAGGGTGCTTCCAGGTTCTGGCTATTACAAACAATGCTGCTATGAACATAGTGGAGCAGATGCCCTTGTTGTATGAACCTGCCTCATTTGGATAAATGCCTAAGAGTGGAATTGCTGGGTCTAGTGGTAGATTAATTCCCATTTTCCTGAGGAATCTCCATACTGATTTCCAAAGAGGCTGTATGAGTCGGCATTCCCACCAGCAATGGAGGAGTGATCCTCTCTCTCCACATCCTCTCCTTTTTTAATTGGTTACTTCTAGGAATGAGACGGGGTTGGTTAATGAGGGAGAAAGAATTGTGAACTATTATCTTATGTATTTCTGTCCAACTTCAATTTTATGATGAGGAGTTTCTTTGTAATTTAAAAAGGAAAATGTAAATGTCAGCTAAAAATTAAAATGTTTCACAACTCACTAATTTACAGAGACCTCAGGCTCTGGGCTAGTTTTCTAGACTGCGAAGGAAAGAATGACACTGCTGAATTGTTTTCCAGATTCTTCCAAGTGCATCATCCCACCTACACCACCACCCCACGCACTAGCAAGCCCTCCAGAAACGGGGGGGGGGGCGGGGGTGAGAGAGCTGCAAGGAAGCAACGTGTCACCAGCTGGAGGATAAGAGACACGCTGCAAATAGCCAGCTATGGCCTCAGAAAACCTAGAGCCCTGTTAGGAGAGCAGATATGCACAAAAATAGAGATTACAGTAACTGAATCAGCAACTAAATACCACCCAAAGCTGGGAGTCACAGCACATATTGGACATTTGCTATCTGCTAGTGTGACTGGTGTAAATGCTTTGCAAGTATTATCTCATTTAATTTCTACAATAACTCTATGAGACAGGCATCTCAAATTCCTTTCGATGTTGGGGACACAGGTCTAGACAGATCGAGTAACCAATCCAATGCTATAAACAGATGAGTGGAGGCTGGGAACTAGTGCCTTGTTCTTTTGGTGGTGATGGGGAACATGGAGAGGGAGGGCCAGACAGGACTGAGCGGGAGGCTCATGCTGAAGACTAGAGGGAGATAACCACTGTGTCTCTTTACAGGTAAAAAGAACGGCCAGCCACCAGTGGAAGAAAACAGCCTTACCATTTATGCCCAAGTACAGAAATCAGGGGTAAGTTCTAGGCACTTCTTGGGACATATCTATCATATTTCCTACAGGATTCCAGACTAGGCCACATTGCACACATTCATGGTTCTTCAGGGGTTCTAGATTGATGAAATTAGGGAAGCAGAAGCAAGAATAAGAGCCCCCTAAAAATTGTTGAACCCGTGTCACTGGAACTCTATATTGTTTGAAATAATGGAAAACATTGAGCCATCTCCTCAACTGCTTCTTCATCACAATGAGATGAACTTATAAACACACAACAGTGGACTCTCTCCAGCTCTGGCATTCTAGGAGTCTATACGGCGTGTCCTCAGTTTCCTTCCTGAAGGGTACAGGCTTAGGAAAAGGGGGAGATATGGGAAAGCTATTGTGTGGCATGCTGGCCTGATTCAAATGAAGGTATCTGCATAGTACAACCAGGGTGAGAAAGGGAAGATATTGAGAATTCCAGTCAGTGTGGGGTTCAAACGAAGGGCGACATGTTGAATGGAGGGAGAGTTGAGCAAAACAAAACAGGTAGCATGACCACTGAACTAAGAAGGGAGTGATGGGAAAATATGAGACATGATAGAGTCCGGGAACAGATATGTTAGCAGTAGGAGATAGGGAGTCTATGGGATCCTCAATAGATACATAGTTTGGGATCCTCAATAGATATACACAGTTAATTCTAAGGGACTTTTAGCCCATAATTTGGCTATTTAGGATGGTGGGGGAAGCATATTCTTGAGTAAAGGTTATGAAGGTAAAGATAATTGCCTAATAATACAATAAATTCATTTCTGAGGACCAGGAGAGAGTCCTGAGCAGATCCCTTTCTGCTGCCTGCAATAGTCTAGTGGGTTTATTACATCATTGTCTTAGATAGGGTCTTATTGCTGTGAAGAGACACCATGACCCCAGCAAACTCTTATAAATGAAAACTTTTAATTGGAGCTAGCTTACAGTTCAAAGGTTTAGTCCGTTATCATTATAGTGGGTGGCATGCAGGCAGACATGGTGCAGGAGAAGGAGCTTGAGAGTTCCACATCTTGATCCACAGGCAACTGTCTCACTGGGCATGGTTTGAGCATATGTGAGACCTCAAAGTCCAACTCCATAGGGACACACTTCCTCCAACAAGGCCACACCTAATCCAGCAAAGCCATACTCCTTAGTAGTACCACTCCCTATGGGGGCCATTTTCTTTCAAACCACCACAATCATCATAGACTCCTATTAAAAACAAACCTCCATGTAAAGACATGAGAGCCCCAATGATACCCTCTCACCTAAATGTTCACTTAGCTGAGACTGAGTGTGTCTTTTAGAATCAGCTTCTCAAGTATTACAAAATGGAAAAAAAAGTTAGGATAGCATCAAACCTATTGACCTACTTTGAGAAGAAATTACATCTTTCAGTTTGAGTCTTCCACTGTAAAACACCACCCACCTGAAGCAACAGAACATGGCCAGTTCCTCCGAGAACACCTCAGTACCACAACTGTCCAACTCCTCCCCAGAGATAACGACTATCCTGGCTTCTAGAAAATATGAATTATGTACTTCTTTCCTTGAACTTCATAAAAGTAGAATCTGCCAGTATCTTTTCTAACATCTCATCATAAATTCACTCATATCTTTGAGCTCAGGATACATACATTCTCATTGGTTTATCGATGTGTGAATGTGCTGTTTTGGAATAGATTTAGTCAATTGGCTACTAACCAGCATCTGGTTATTTCCATTTTGAGGTCATTATGAAAATTACAGTAATGAAATTGATATGAATATCTTCTGATGAATATGTTTATACATATTTTTGTTGGACACATACCTAGAAGTAGATTTGCTGAATAATACAGTATATGGATTCTCCAATTAACTGGATAAGAGCAAATTGTTCTTCAAAGTTAATATCAATTTACTTTTCCAATAAATGAGTTTTAATAGTTGTACATGCTTGCCAAAATTTGTTCCCATCAGCCCTTTTATTTTATCCATATCAGTAAGGGGTCTTATTATGGCTTTGTTTTTCTGATAAGTAACAACTTTTCATGTGCTAATTACCATATTAAAATCACTGGACTTTCCAATCTCATGCCCATTTACGTTTGAATTTTAGACCTTTTTTTTTTTTTACAAATTAATAGAAACCAAAAGGCCATTTTAGAAGTGAGCCCTTTAGAAGTTAGATCCATATCATGTGTGGCTTACCTTTGTAATTTCTCAGTAAGACCTACTGATAAGGAACACTTCTTAATGTCAGGCTAGAACAATGTGGTAACCTCTTCCTTTACAGTTATCACTTTTTATAACCTGTTTGAGAAATGTTTCCCAGTCCTAGATAATAAAAATACTCTTGTGGTATCCTCTTTCACATTTATTTATTACACACTTGGGAAATGTTTTTGACTTTAGTGTAAGAGAGGCCAAGTTTCACTTTTTTCTCACGTGGATACATTCTTTGGTCATTTGTTGTACAGGCTGTTCCCTGACGGCCATGTCCTATTCATTACAATTTGAGGGCATGTATGTGTGGCTCCATTTGATGTCATGTATTCTGCTCCCTTGCCCACTGGCTGACTGTCTTGATTAGAGATATAAATTGTATCTGATTAAAAATGAGTTTTCCTGTTTGTTCTTTTTCATCAAAAGTTCTTGACTAATTCTGGTGCTTTGATATGTAGTTCAAAATCTTGCTAGAATGTTAATTAGCACTGAATAGACCAATGAGAACAGTAAACATCTTCATTGTTTTAAATTTTTCCTTATCCTTTCTTTAAGTCTTATTTAGTTTTTCTAAATGATCTTCTATAGTTTTCCAAATATGGCTGTATCGTTCTAATTTGTCGATTGGTCTTTTATATTTTAGAATATTATCACCATTACCCTTTTCAAAAATTTTAGTTTCTAGTTACTTACTATTGATATATCAATTTTTATATTGACTTTGTATTTGCAACACTGCTGAATTAATTCATAAGTTCTCATATTTGTCTGCAGATGACTTGGGTTTTCCCCTACACCACTGTATCATCTCCAAGAATTAGTTTTTCTTTTTCATTTATAAACCACATAGCTCTACCTGCTTTCCTTTGCCCTATTTCACTGACTGGGGTTTTGCAGTTTTGTGCATGATGGTGAACAGAAGTAGTGATAATGACATTACCCTAAAGCTCCAGGTATGAACGGAAAGCCTTTACATATACCATCATTAAGCATGAATTTTGCTGAAGTTTTTCTAGTGAGCTTTTTATAGCATTAAACATATTGTCAGGGCCTAGAGATTACTCCAGGATTAGGAGTGTATACTGTTTTTGTGGAGGACTTGGGTTCAGTTCCTAGTCTGGGAGCTTACATCCACCTGCAACACCAGCTCCAGGGCATGACATACCCTCTTCTGGCCTTGGCGGACACTTTCTCTCATGTACATGATCCTCCACACAGTCGGTCAGCATCCCAACACATACATAATTAAAATAAGATAAATAAAAAAATAATGTCAGGCTAAGCATGGAAGTCCATGCCTGTAATCCTAGCACTTGGAAGACAGTGGCAAGAGGATAGCAAATCCAAGGCTAGCCTGGACTATGTAAAAAGTTTCAAACCAACAGGGTTACCTACCTGTCTTAAAAAATTAAAGAGAGAGAGAGAGAGAGAGAGAGAGAGAGAGAGAGAGAGAGAGAGAGAGAGAGAGAGAGAGAGAGAGAGAGAATTAATATTGTCTGGGGCTAGAGATATAACTCAGTGATAAAGTGCTTGCCAGCATGTATGAAATGCATGAAGCCCTGGCTTCAGTTCCAGCCCTGGAAGAACACACACACACACACACACACACACACACACACACACACACACACACACTTAGTTGTTTCTGGGTGAAACTGGCCTGTCATCCTCCTTCCTCATAGCAACTCTGTGAGGTTTTTGTATCACGTTTATGCTAACCTCACAAATGGTGAGGCTTGTATTCTTTCAGTCAGACTGTCATAGCAAATTATTACAAACTTGGTGGTTTAAGCAACCAGAATTTAGTTTACTTCAGTTCTGGAAACCATTAATCCAAAATGAAAGTGACATAATGGCAGCACCCCAAATCCTCTGAGATCTCTTGGAACAAGCTTTTACCTCAGTGTGATCCGATGGCTCCAAACTTCAACATCTGTTGGTTTGTGGTTGCACCACAGTCTCTGCCTCCATCTCCATGTAACATTGCTATCTGCACCTCTGCCTTCTCCTTTCCGCCCCTTAGGGCATCCTACACTGGATGTGGGCCCCTCTGACCCAGTGACCTCACCTCAGTGTTCTGACTATCTGTCTTATCTACGCCTCTGCCTAGGCCTTAATGCCACAAAATGGCACACCCTGACTCTGGTGGCACGTATCTTTTGGCGGCCACAATTCAGCTCACCAACAAACATATTTTTTTTCATGACTCTCTGAAAATGTTTGGGTGGGATAGATCACATTTCTTACCTTATGTATTTGGCAGAAGTTTTAGATGACAGTCTCTCTGAGACTGGGGTTTCTTTGATGGAGGATTTTTTAAACTTATACTTTTATCATTCCACTTTATTCTGTATTTCATTAGTATTTAAATAACTTTTCTCCATTTTTAGTGGATATCCTAGAAATTACAAAATACATCCCTTAGTTCTTAATGCATTTTGTTTTCTTTTTTGTGGTTTTTATTGTTGTTGTTTTACTTTGTTTTTCAAGACAGGGTTTCTAGCCTTGTCTGTCATACAACTAGCTATGTAGACCAGCCTGGCCTGGAAGTCACAGAGATTTGTCTTCCTCTGTCTCACAAATGCTGGGACTAAAGGCATATGCCACCATTGTCCATTAGATCCCTGACTTACTAACGCACATTTGTTCCTTTTATTCTTTATACTCCAGTACAATACTTTAGCTATACTATAATTTTGAATCTTGATTTATGTTCTATTTTTATGTTTTTTTAAATTTATGTGTATTTTAAATATATAAGACATTATTATTGTTTTATATATCAATACATAGACTTACCTATATCCTTACAATTCCTTTCATTTATGTTTATCATGCTATCATGTTATCACTACAAAGATGATAACAAATAATTATTCAAAAATTAGCATTTCTTTCATTTTCATCATAATGGCTGCACAATATCTTTATATAATGCATAGTAACAGCCAGGTGTCATGGGGCACACCTTAAATTCCAGCATTCAGAAAGCAGAGGCAGGTGGCTCTCTATGAGTTTGAGGCAAGCTTGGTCTACATAGGGAGTTCCAGTCCAGCCAAGGCTACACAGTGAGACCATGTCTCAAAAAAGTGAAAACAGAACATAATAACATAGAAAATTAAACAACTGTTGATTGTCTTTTAGAAACTACTCCAGGACTTAGCATGGCTGCTGCCGTACACTGTCATTTCAAGGCCTTCCTTTCACAAAGAGTAGCAAAAACAAGTTACACACCTGATGTTGCTCCAATGTGGTATCCCTGGAGACGTGAGAATCAGTGCTCCTAACTGAAGACATGAGAAACAAAAATGGGCTACCTTGTTAAATTGTGTTTAGAGTAATTCCTTATACCTAGATAAAAATCTTAGAGGGAAATTCAACAACATTGCTCCAAGTACTCTCCTCTTTGTAAAATTTCCCAACTGAAGGCAGAACATATAAGTGATTTACCCACCCTTCATCCCTACATTTAGGTCTGGTCACACTGAAGTTCCCCCAGCCAGGAGAAGAGGCAAAGGGCGCACCAGTGAATGGAAGTTGATTAATAAAGCGCTTCCATCCGTTCCTCACCTGTCTCATCCCTAATCAGACATGTTTCATTAAATTAAATTTTTCTATAAACCGTGGTATCTAAGAAATGCATGGCAGTTGAGATGAACATTTCTTCTCTGGAGTGCAAATAAGGAATGATGTTGCCTTGGGAAGTTGTAAGTCCCAAGATGTCACTCTGGGAGTGGCTAGCAAAGTGAACTACAGGGAAGTTTGGGAGAATTCTCGCCAGGGAGGAAGTTAGAGCCAGTAACTAAGGAGGTTTTGAATGTGAGCTACTTTTCTGTGGGCTGGGGCCCAGCTTTCTGCTCAACTAATCTGTTTCCTCCGCTTCCCTTGTAGCCTGTAGAGAAGAAACTTGATGATGCCCTGACTGATCAGGACCCCTGCACGACCATTTATGTGGCTGCCACAGAGCCTGCTCCAGAGTCAGTCCAGGTGAGGCAACTCTCCCCCTTCTCACTGAGTGTCTGGAGAGAGGCAGAGAAGAGGAGGAGGAAGGTTGTTGTTTAGTCATTTTAGGGCAGAGATGTGGACTAGGAGAGTAGTCTAGACCACACAAGCAGCAAGGAATAGTTGCAGCCATGGTTAATTACACAAAACCGTTCATTCAGGCTCACGGACCGTGAGCCACTATCTACTGACTAGTGTTTCCCTGAGAGTCGTCCAAGGACACATCTGGAACACCTGGCGTACTGGTTAGAAAACAACGAGCAGGTACCACTTCTCTCATCCACATTTGGACCTCACTGGTCCCTATAAAAACTCAATAACTTAGACCTCTTTTGGCTTCCCCAAACTGTACCCTGGGCCTGACAGTGAGAGGGAGGGAAGGAAGATGGAGAGGGAGAAAAGAACTGTTGGAGAACTCAGTGATGGTTATTTTTGGTTGTCAGCTTGATTGGATTAAGAGGTGCCTAAGAAATTGGTGACGCATAGCTTTGGGTGTGTCTTCGAGGGCATCTCCAGGGGCAATAGATGGTGAGGGTTCTTACCTGATTGACAGGTTTCTGATCCATAATATACTCAAAACACAGCTATGCTGTTAGGACATGGTGAGGCCTAGTTGGAGGAAGCCCACCCACTGTGTCCTTGAAAGAGGATTATGTTGCTGTAGTCTCTTTTGGTATCCCTCGTTTCTGTTTCCTATCTGCCAGGATGTGAGCTTTTCTGACTTTGCTTTTCCTCTGACTCTCTTGGCCCTATGGGAGGGCTGTTAACTATTTTTATGTTACTGTGACCAAAATAACTAAGAGAACAACATGAAGGGGTTTGCCGTTGTGGACGATTCAGTCTATCATGTGAAGACACGGCAGAGCACGGCATGGCAGATGTCCTGACTTAAGGGAGTTTCTTCCAGAGGAGAAGAGGGAGTGGAGGAGAGGGAAGAGGAGGGAGGGAAGGGCGTGGCCAGTCTTCAGATAACTGGGGACACATCTCTCATTTCCTTGGCGGCACACATGCTTGGAAGAGAGACACAGCCCCGTTTGCAGGTAGGCGCTTGGAGACCTGAGTGGTGGCTCTAGCAATGTCCAGACTGTGACAGACTCAAAGCTGTGCTGCATGAACTCTAAGCCATTCCTTCTCTCAGGGAATGCTGCTTTGTTCACTGCCTGTGACCTTCTCCCCTGCCTCCTCACTCATGACCTTCTTTGCCCGCAGGAACCAAACCCCACCACAGTTTATGCCAGTGTGACACTACCGGAGAGCTGACCCCCAGACACCCGGTGAAAGGACTTTTTGAAGGAAGACGGAAGAATAAAAATACACACTGAGCCTGCCCGTAGGTCCCAAGTTCTCTGTGACGGGAGCTGCACGTCTGTACCCATCTCCAATCAATTCCCTGGTGACCGCTCTGCACAGGCGTATCTGTGGACAAGGCAGCGAGGCTTCCCAAGCAGGCAACCTGCTCTGCAGCTCACACAGACGGAGCAGAGAGCTCCTGATACAGCATTGCATCTTTGTTGTAGCAGACAAAATAGACGATGTGAGTTCAAGCATCTCACTATTTGCTGGGTTAGGTAACAAAACCCAAAGAAAAACAGCCAGGATATGAAACATCTGTCTCAGACGGCTGAGCACAAGGCACAAAGTCTGAAGATGTCTCATTTGACTCTCTGCTTTATTCTGGAAGATGATCCCAGTTACCTCAAGACCTGATCAAGGCTCTGTGTCTCAGTTTCCCTCTCACTCTCCAGATGAAGCGACGTACGAAGAATGAATTCTTTGTTGCCTGAGGTCATTCTATAAAAGGACCAGTATTTTTTGTGATTTTTTATTTAAATTAGAAACAAGCTTGTTTTACATGTCAATCCCAGTTCCCTCTCCCTCCCCTCCTCCCCTGCCCCCCCCACTAGCCCCCTATCCCATCCCCTTTCTGCTACCCAGGGAGGGTGAGGCCTTCCATGGGGAATTTTCAAAGTCTGTTGTATCATTTGGGACAGGGCCTAGGTCCTCCCCTGTTTGTTTAGCCTGAGAGTGTATCCCTCTATGTGGAATGGTCTCCCAGAGTCCGTTAGCATACTAGGGATAAATACTGATCCACTACCAGAGGTTCCATAAACTGCCCAGGCCTCCTAACTAATACCCACGTTCAGGGGGGTCTCGATCAGTCCTATGCTGGTTTCTCAGCTACCAGTCTGGAAAAGGACCAGTATTTTATTTGCAAAACCCAAACTAAGTCAATAAACTGAAGACGACTAAAGCTTTGGAAGACAGAATGCAAACTACCCAGCATTCCTTGCGGTATAGTTGTCAGCGAGCAGCATTCTGTTGAAATCAGTTAGCAAGTGCTTGGTAATGCTGTTATACAGTAACCTGGGATACTCAGAGGAACTTGTCCCACAGAGGTTTTTCACTTCTTCAAAGGACTTTTGAATCTAAGTTCTCTGTTTACTCCCTTAAGAAAAAAACCAAAAACAAAAACCCCAGAATTGTCAAGATTCTCCCTCCCTTGGCTCTGAGTCCATTTTATAACCCAGGTCTCCTGTGGGACTGCAGGTCTACCAAGCACTTCCTATTCACTGAATACCTCTTTGTACTAAATGTATCTTCAAATGAAAATTAAATTATTTTGATCAAACAGTTTCAAATGATTGGATTTCAATCACTTAGATAACAAGTTGTAGGCAGAAGGAGTCTTTCAATGTTAAGTCCTATTTTCTTCATGTTGTCTGCCCTCAGAGAGGCCATCTTTCAACTTACTCTCCCTCTTTCACAACTTGGGCAAATTCTTTAAGAAATAACTATTGTGGAGTTGGGGAGGGGGGTTTCACTGGATAGTACTACTTGTTTTGCAAACATCAGGATCTGGGTTCAAACTTCTGTCACCCATGTAAAAAGATGGGCATGGATGAGTGCCTGTATCACAGAGACAGACAGGTCCTAAGACCTTGATGGTGAGCTGGCCCAGCCTGTCATAAGTATCAAGTCCCCTGAGAGTGACAAAGGAAGACACTGGCATCCTCCTGTGATGTTTGCAAGCACAGCCACCTACATATTCACATGCGTGCGCGCGCGCCCACACACACACACACACACACACACACACACACACACACACTACAAAACCTACACATGCATAAAAAAACCTGATTGTATCATTCCATAACAAAGAACACCAACTGCCCAGCTCAAAACTCTGATGTCCCACTGCCCTATACATTTATGTATTTAGACAGTTTAAATGTTAAGTCCTGTTGCTCTATGTATCCCATCTCATGATATTAACTTCTATAAAAGGTTTCTAATTATAATAAAAAAGCTAACTTTGTATTTTTATGTAAAAAAGAAAATATATCAGTTGGTTCAAATAACTACTAGGATGTTCAGAAAAACCTTCTTTATTAGTTAGGGTTCTCTAGAGTAACAGAACTTATAGAATGAATATAGATGGAAGATTTATCAGAATGACTTACAGGCTGCAGTCCAGCCAATCCAATAACAGTTGGCTATGAATGAAAAGTCCAAGAATCCAGTAGCTGCTCAGTTCACAAGGTTAGGAGTCTCAGCTGATCTTCAGTAGGTTCTTGGAATCCTGAAGAAGCAGGCTGTAATGCCAGTGGAAGAATGGACTTACTAGTAGGAGAGAATGAACAGGCAAAAAGCAAAAGTTTCCTTCCGCCATGTCCTTATAAAGGCTTCCAGGAAAAGGTGCGGTCCAGATTAAAGTTGTGTCTTCACACCTCAAGATCTGCATCAGAGGTGTGTGTCTTACCACTTCAGATCTGCAGCAGAGTGTGTGTCTTCCTGCCTCAAGGGTCCAGACCAGGACTGTATTCACGAAGGGAAAAATAATCTCTCAGAGTTGTGCCCTCCATTTCTGGATTGTAGTTCAGTCCAGATGTAGTCAAGTTGACAACCAAGAACAGCCATCACACTTCCTTTGAAAGTAAAGAGGGTAAGGGGAGAATGGGCTATGGTTAGGGCCATCCTAAAATTGCAAAGCTATTCTAGGGATTGCAAGGCTACGTTGGGTGCCACTGTTTTGTAACCGTTGTCTACAACACTGAGCATAGACCACTGCCTTTCGCTTCTGCTGCACTAGTAACATGATAATAGTAGTTGTTATTGCTGCATTGTCCACCACCAAAATGATTGTTCCTTCCTTCATCTTTTTATCTCTGGCTTCTAATTCAAAGTTTGATACTTCATAATAGCCAAACCTAGCTCACAATGTCCTCATCTTACTACTTTTCTAGTGACTGGCAACCTCTACCTTTTATGAATTAGAAAGTTCTCCAAACAGAAGTGAGGCTTAGATGGCAAACCAAAAATGATTCGCTATATGCACTTGTACAATCTTCGACCAAAGAATCTTATTAATTCTTTGAAATTATCATATATGTACAATGTATTTTGATTGTATCCATCCCAACTGCCTTCCTATACAATTCCTCTAGAGACCCACCAACCCATTTTCCTTCTGACTCAATGCCCTCTTTTTTATTACTGAATCCAGTTAGTGCTTACCATGTGAGAATGGGCATGGAGTCATCCACTGGGACATGGACAACCTATAAAAGGCCATGCTGTAAAGAAAATTAACTCCTCTCTCATTAGCCATCAACTGTCAATAACTCATCAGCTAAGGATGGAGTTTTGAGAGATCCCTCTCTCCATGATGAAATTTTGACTGGTTTGGTCTTGTGGAGGTCTTATGTAGACAACCAAGGCTGCTTGTGAATTGATGTGTGCATCAACCGTATCAAGTCTGGAAGACTAGCTGTCGGTTCTGAAAACCATAGAGATACTTGGAACTGGGATGTATAAAGCCTAGAGTTACAAGTTCTCATTCATTTACTGCCATTCAGGCAGCTATAGAAGATCAGCTCCTAACACTTGAGTTTTTGCTGTGGCTGAGTTTTACCTGTGGAGATGCAGAAACCAAGAAGGAGATTCTATTCCCAAGCTATCCTGAATCCCTAGACTCCAGACCTCACTGAGGGTAGGGGCTATTTTTTAGAGGCATTCTTTTTGGCCACCCATCCAACAATGCTTGGCCTTCCCACCCCCCTGCAATCCCATGCCTAGCTAGCAGGGGAGAAGGAAGAGAACCCTCCCCAGTACTACACTTGTGTGCTTCAGTCTTCCCTGAATGGCCCTGACTGAGTCAAGATCACCTTTCCCTCAGGCTGCCAGTATTAAAGCAGAAGACTACAGTGGCAGAATTCCCCAGGTTGCTCTTCCAACGTTGTTTTCAATTGACCAAGCACATCTGAATTCTTCAGAAGTCAGGAGGAACAAACCCATTTTCAGTTTTAAGAGGCTAAAGCTCTGATGCCTGGGTGGAGTCCTCAGCTTCTTTTGGAGTCACACAGCCTGTGTGTGATGGTTACAGAACGCACATGTTGCTTGGGAAGAAACCGAGTGCTCATATGCCCCCTAAAATTTATGGTTCTCCTACTTTTAAAAAAAAGTCTTTCTATGCATTCCATGTCAGCTTTGAACTCCCAGTCTCCTGATTCAGCCTTCCAATTTCAAGAATTATAGGTGTGTGTCTATAGTTCTACTTTGGGGAATTAACAAAGTATAGTTAATCCACCATGAGAGGCTCACTTCAGTCTTATGTTTCTTAGTATGACAGTGTGACTGGACATGTTTTACAACCCATGACTCCACAGCCTTGTCTGTGAACACCTAAGGTGACTGCTTTGGTAAAATAAGTTGTGAGGCTTTTTCTTCCCCAAGGGAGTGGACAAGACTGAGTCCAGGCCTCTCCCTCTGCTAAAACCCAGGATCCATTTTCTGTATAGAGGATAGAGTAGTGTCTAAAAAGCATTTGACTTTTTTGTCACTGTCACAGTAATTCTCTGAATCTCCCCCCAACACACACACACACACACACACACACACACACACACACACACACACCAAATTCCCCTAGTAGAAGAATCTGGAGCCAGATTTCTCAACTGACATTTGGGGTTGGGCAAATTTTCGTCACGATGTTTTGTTCTGTCTTTTTAACACCATCCTTATGCTCTACCCACTGCCAGTAATCCTCTATTCTCCCTTTCTATGAGTGAAGATACTATTCAAAGGTATGGCACAGCCTATTGTATGAGGCCCTGAATTTGAACCTCAGCAATGAAAAAAATCAGTGGCCCCAGATAGTGCTAAATTTTGCCAAGTGGGCAAAATACCTAATTGAGAATCACTGACCCCTAGACCTTTACTTAGCTTATAATAAACTAAACACATGGTTATTGGCCAGGGCTCTCTAGAGTAACAGAATTTATAGACTGAATCTATCTATCCATCTATATACGTTATAATAAGTATATATGGGGGATTTATTATAATGACTTACAGGCTGTGGTACAGCTAATCCAACAATGGCTGGCCATGTCCTTTATAGGTATCTAACAGAAGGTGTAGCCCAGATTAAAGGTATGTCTTCCCTCCTCAAGAACTGAATTAAAGGGTTGTCCTTTCCCAGTTTGAAAGACCTGGATTAAAGGTGTGTGTGTGTGTGTGTGTGTGTGTGTGTGTGTGTGTGTGTGTGTATGTGTGTATTCCTAACTCAAAGACCTAGATTAGAAGTGGATCTTCCAACCATGTAATGGTGGTGCTTGCCTTTAATCCCAAAACTCAGGAGGCAAAATCAGTTGAATGTCTCAGTTCTAGGCCAGCCTGGTCTACAGAGCTAGTTCTAGTACAGCCAAGGCTGCAGCCTTGTGTACAAAGAAGCCCTGTCTCAAAAAAGAAGTTGATTTTCCTACTTCTAATTAAGCAAAAAAAATCCTCACAGGTGTGCCCTCTATCTGGGATTTTTAGTTCCAGATGTAGTCAAGGATATTCTTGACAACCAGGGATAGCCATCACAAGTTCACCCCTTGTCAACTTGACGCACAATTATATCTCCTTTTGTGACTAATTTTCAAATAAAAGCAATAACCAGGTCATAGTAATGCCTAACCATAATACAACATGTATAACTAACATGATATAATTATTCCCGATATAACTACAAATATATTATAAATTTAGAACAAGTAGTGATATCCCTTAAGGGTCATTTTTTCAGTATCTTAAACTTAAATATAACCACTAGTATTCTCTTAAATGATGTTACATCACATGGCAAAGAAATTGAGGAAAGAAAACACAAATGCATTCTTAAGAAGATGCAGCATAAATACTCATATTAACTATAGTTTACAATCATCACTTCTGTAACTGGTCACGTCTTAGCTAATATTTATAACTACCTTCCTCTACTAGTAATTCCTCCACCCTTGGCAAGAAACTCAGCAGGCTGTGTCTCTTTTCCTGACACAGGGATGGAGAGTTAATATATCCCTGAGGCAAAACAGTAAAGGTATGCTGCTGGCCTTCCCAACTGAAAGCAAATTTCTTCTGGTTGTCATTATGGACAAGTGCTGAGAAAAAGGCATTTGCTAGATATGTAGCTGCATACCATGTACCAGGAGATGTGTTGATCTGCTCAAGTATGGACATCACATCTGGTACAGCAACTGCTCACAGTCACTACCTGATTGAGTTTTCATTCTCCACAATCCATCTGTCTTCTGTGCTGGCCAGATAGGAGAGTTAAAGGGAGATGTGGTGGGGACCACCATCCCTGCATCTTTCAAGTCCTTGATGGTGGCACTAATTTCCGCAGTTCCTCCAGGGAAAACATACTGGTTTTGATTCACTAGTTTTCTTGGCAGAGGCAACTCTAAAGGCTTCCATTTATCATTTCCAATCATAATAGCCCTTGTTTCACAGGTCAGGGAGCTAACAGGGAATTCTGTCAACTTCTAAGTATATCTATCCCTTTTGTCCATTCTGGTGCTGGGGAAATAAGCAACAGAATGAGTCTGGGGACACACTAGACCTACTGTAAGTCAGACTTTAGCCAAAACTCCATTAATCATCTGAACTCTATAAGCCCCAGACTTTAACTGGAGGGCCACAATGGTTCTTGGGGTCTACTGGAATCTTTGTCAATTCAGAACCAGCATCCAACAGACTCTGGGAAGTCTGGTTGTTTCCTTCCCTTGTATAGTTACCGTTGTAAACAGCAGTAGGTCCCTCTGGGGAAGGGTAGGAGAAAGGGTGACTATAAAACTTTTAGGTGTTTACCAAGGTTCTTCCTCAGGAGAACCTAGCTGTCCCTTCATTAAAGGGGTTCTGAATCTGCAAACTGACTCAAGACTGGAAACTGATTCATGGGGCAAGATTTTTCTTTTGCCATGATCCAATGTAGTCTTTCTATCATTTGTTTGAGAATTTTTCTGCTTTTGGAGATTAAACAAAAATTCAGTAGGCTTCTTATATATTTCATGCTTGGGAACACTTAATATTTAGGCGTTTTACTGGCTTGCCTTTGGAGTTCTGACAAGATGCACCCTCAGCTGCTGCTACTAAGAGCACCACCTGTGGCTATTCCATATTTTCCCTTTTAAGAGGGCTCTGTCCACCTCCCATCCACCTCCTCTCTCTCTCTCTCTCTCTCTCTCTCTCTCTCTCTCTCTCTCTCTCTCTCTCTCTGTGTGTGTGTGTGTGTTCCTTTCTCTCTCTTTCTCTCCCTCTTTCTGTCTGTCTATCCCTCTCTCTGCCTCTCTTTCCTCCTTCCCATTGTTGTTGGAGACTAGTCTCTCCCGTCCCCTTTCCACTTATTATCCTTTTCCCTTAACTGAAAAATAAAACTCACTTGAACTCTGTTACATGGCATCTTTCTCTCTCAAGCCACTTTTTTTACAACAAACACCATGATTGATTATCAACTTCCAAAGGGCAAGACTAGTCATGCCACCATAAGATTCACTTTGCCTGTGCTGACCATTACTGGTTAGGCTATTATGAACATTGCTTTGTCTTTGCTACCTATTATGATAACTACAATCACCCTGCCTTTGTCACTTTGGTGCTGCCACCTCAGGGCCCAGGTAAAATCCATCCAACCGAGCAGCAGCATCTCCAAACCCCAGGTCTCGCACAAGAGAAAGAGCCACAGCAAAACTCTTCAGCCGTGCTGGTGCCCCTCTCACCATTTTGTGTCTTACAGAATTAGTGAAGGGCGTGTCTTCTGGGCCTTCCCATGGTGGAGGATTAGGCTTTGCACAAGAGTACCCACTTCAGCATTGCAATTTCCCTGAGCTTTAAAAATCCCTTCATCAACACTAAGCCAAGGGATATCAGGCATCGCCAACTGCATTTCAGTAGGCCATCCTTTGACAGATGCTTCAGTCAACCATTCAAACACATTTTTGATGCTTTTTTTTAATTGCAGGAGTTTCCATATTAAACCTAGAACCTCCACTCAGAGGACCTGCATCAATAAACTCAGCCTGATCTAGTTTTATGTTCTTACTCCCATACCCTTAAAAAATCATTCCCACCCATTTCCCCACACTTCTACTTGAAAGAATTAGCAAACTCATTACTTTCTACTGTATTTAAAAGTCTTATCATTAGGAAAGTTGAGAACTACTGTTTTAAATGGTTTCGTGCATGCGGAGCTGGATGACTGTATCACTAAGTTCATTACTGTGTTTCACCATATTCTGAGATGCTAAAAGCTACTGATTTTATCACAGAGCTCAACCCTATCTTTCGTCAGTTTATCCAGAGACACTAAGAGCAACTAACCAGCAGCAACATTTTCTTTATTTTCCCCAAACTATACAGGGTCACCAAATCCATTGTCACTCACAATTGGTGAGATCAGCACATCGAGTGCACTTATCTCGTAAGTTTGTAATATAGTTCACCCCATGGGCTTTCAGTACTCTTTGAGCTCCCAAGAGAGGGACTAGGAGGCTTCAACAGCTATAGGTGCTGGAGAATTGAAAAGCCTATTCTAGACGCTTAAAAGATTCATCCTTATACTTTCGTTGTTCTAGAACCATGTCTGGTACCAAAATTTACATTAGTTATGATTCTCTACAACAACATTTTCTAGAGAGAGTGAATATATATTAATATAATATAAATATTATACACATGAATATTTATTATTATAATACATTATATTGAATGAATATTGTTTATATTGCATAAATATTTATATATGAGTACATATATAATCCCATATATATGGGATTTATTAGAATGATTGACAGGCTGTGATCCAGCTAAACCAACAATGGATGGCAGTGATTGGAAAGTCTAAGAATCCAGTAGTTGCTCAGTCCACAGTGTTGGATGTCTCAGCTGGTCTTCAGTAGCTATAGGAATACCAACAAGTAGGCTCTAATGCCAGTAAAGGAGTGAGCATGTTATCAAGGTGAGGGCTAGCCAACAAAGAGCAAGAGCTTCCTTCTGTCATATCTTTCATGGTTCCTAGCAGAAAGTGTGGCCCTGATTTAAGGTGTGTCTTTCTTCCTCAATATCTGGATGAAAGGCATGTCTTTTCCCAGCTGGAAAGATGTGGATTAAAGGGGGGATGTGTGTGTGTGTGTGTGTGTGTGTGTGTGTGTGTGTGTGTGTGTGTTCCTAACTCAAAGATCCAGATTAGAAGTAGATTTTCCTCCTGAGGTAACCCAGATCCAGAAAGACAAGTACAGTATGTACTCACTCATAAGTGGATATTATATGTAAAGCAAAGGATAGCCAAGCTACAATTCACAGCCCCAGAGAAGCTAGGAAACAAGGAGTGCTCTAAGAGGGATGCATGGATCACCCTGAGAAGGGGAAATAGATGAGATGCCCTGGGTATACTAGGGGCCCAGGAATGGAAGGGATGATGGATAGGAACTAGAGAGATCGGAATGTTCAGGTTGGGAGTGAGATGGGGGGAGTAATGAAGGAAATATCTTGATAAAGGGGGCCATTATGGGGTTATGGAGAAAACTGGTGCCAGAAAAACTCCCAGGAACCCACAAGGATGACCCCAGCTAAGACTCATAGCAATAGTGGAGAGGGTGCCTGAATTGGTCTTCCCTTGTAATCAGATTGGTGACTACCCTAATTGTCATCACAGAGCCTTCATCCAGTATTTGATGGAAGCAGAAGCAGAGATCCCCAGCTAAGCACGGGGTCAAGCTCTGTGACTTCAGTTGAAGAGAGGGAGGAGGGATTGTATGAGCAAGGTGGGTCAAGACCATGATGGGAAAACCCACAGAGACAGCTGACCTGAACTTGTGAGGGCTCATGGACTCTGAACCAACAGCTAGCTAGTTATCTGGCATAGGACCAACCTAGGCCCTCTGCGTGTGGGTGACAGTTGTATAGCTTGATCTTTTGTGGGACTCCTAGCAGTGGGACAAGAACCTGTCCCGGACACATGAGCTGGCTCTTTGGAGCATATTCCCTATGATGGGATGCCTTGCCCAGCCTTGATACAAGGGAAAGGAGCTTGGTCCTGCCTCAGCTTGATATGTCATGCTTTGTTGACTCCCATGGGAGGCCTTAGTCCTTCTGAATGGAGACAGAGGAGGAGTGGATGGGGAGGGTAAAAAGCAGGTGGGGGGGGAGGGAACAGGATAAGAGGAGGGGAAACTATGGTTGTATGTAAAATAATTTAATTAATTAAAAATTTTAAAAAGAAGTTGATTTTCCTACTTAAAATTAAGGAAAAATTCCCTCACAGGTATGCCCTCCATATGAAGGTTTTTAGTTCCAGATATAGTCAACTTGACACCAAGAATAGCCATCATACACACTTTCACTATTACCAAGGTTCTTCAGATGCCTTAAAACACACACACACACACACACACACACACACACGCGCGCAGAGAGAGAGAGAGAGAGAGAGAGAGAGAGAGAGAGAGAGAGAAATCGATGCTCAAAACAAGTTCTACACATTGCCCACACGAGGGTAGTATGACAAAAAATCATCTAAACCACGCCAGTGGCTCCACCATGGTCTCTCCTCTACATCTGAAGGATGTGGCCTTAGTTATGTACTTGCCAAAAGTGTAACTGAGTTCACCTTAGCTCAAAACACTTGAAAGCTAGAGGAAGCTGCCCCCTCCCTTAGCAGATTGGAAGGCTTAACATGGATTAGTGACAGGGTCTGAGCATGGTTAAGTCATTTCACTAAAGAATCCTACTTGTACTCAATGATTAATTCACTAAAATGTAGTTTCTAAGTTCCTACTATGGGTTAGAACGTGTCATGATGGGCTGTTCTGCTCATGTAACAGCATCCTTGTACTCTATCCACTAGGTGTCAGTAGCTCTATGAGTGAAGATCCTATTCAAACGTACAGCACTGCCTACGGTGTGAGGCTCTGAATTTGAACCCCAGCAATGGAGCTTCATTGAGCAAAGTAAAATAGTTTCGTGGCACTTAACACTGGGGATAATTTCTTAGAAATGCATAATTAGGCGATTTCACCATTGTTCAACCATCTTAAAATATGCTTTCACAAGTCTAAATGGTAGAGTTGACAATGTGTCTGTGGTATGTATGTATATTAGCTTACTGTTCCTCAGTCCATACTTAAGAAAATAATAGAGTCAAAAAATAGATAAAACACAAGAGAAAAAATGATGCACTACTCTGAAACACGACACAAGGCAAATGAGTGTCTGTTGCTGTGTTCTGCATGCCGCTTGACTGTTGATAGCAAAACTGCTTAACAAGGGTAAGGCAAAAAATTAGAACAATGAGCAAAAATTACAGTGTATAAATACATTGTTAGCATGGAAGTTATTATCAACTATTGTGTGCTGCATATGTAGGTTTTATAGGACTGACAATGTGGTAAGTTTGGCTGCTCCAAGATCACTGCAAATGTGTGAGTAATGCATTGTGCTACTATTAATAGGAAATTATTCAGCCCTTCGGTAATCTTATGGGGCCACTGTTATATGTGCAGTTGCTTGGGCAAAACCTTGTTATGAAAAACATAAATGGATGATTACAAGGAATTCAATACATTGTCTACCGGACCCACTGAAAAATAAAAGTGGATGTTGATAATATTAACACAAGGACCATAGCTACGGGATCCTAGCTAAGCAGATGGGATGTCTGCTCAGCTCAGACTTCGGAAGTCAAGAAGATAAGATTATTTTATTTGAGAGGTTTGGTCTGACAACGGAAACAGAGAAATTTAATGGAATGGCCAAAAATGAGATTCTGCAACTTAGGTCAAGAAATAGAACCACTATTTGACATCCCTTTATTATAAAGTCACTTGGAATCACAGAAAATAATGAAAATTCTAAAGAAGACAAAATAGTTACCTGTAACAGAAACTGCCAAAGGACACTGATGTGTTTGCAGATCATAAAGAGATCAGGATTGTGTGACATGATTTGGAAGAGGAGGAAATGAAACGGGAGACTTAAAAATCAATAGAGATTGGTGGGCCAAATGAAGAGTAACACATTTTCAATTCTTTTTGCCTTTATTTACTTATTTTGCCCCAAAGATCTTCAAGCCTCATAAATCAAACATTTTGCTTTACATAAGTGTAGACAGTCAGGGTTTGAAGCAATCATAGGAGCAGTCAGTGAAGTTTGTGCCCAGATCAAATTCCAACATCCCTGACATCATTGCCTCTGGGAGAGAGGAGACACACACACTCCGGTAGCCCTGAGTCCATCGCTGATGTATACCAAATTCAATGAGCTCAGCTGATGGTGAGAGCAAAGCCAATAATAAGCTCAAGCAGAAGATAAAAGAGCATGGGCAGGGCTGGAGATGGCTCAGTCAGTTAAAAGCACTGACTGCTCTTTCAGAGGACCCAGGTTCAATCCCCAGCACCCTACAGCAGTTCACAGCTGTTTGTAACTCCAGTTGCAGGGGATGGAACACCATCACACAGACATACATGCAGGCAAAACACCAATGTACACAAAATGAATAAATCATTTTTTAAAAAAGAATGGAGACAGTTTTGCCAAATAAAGAGAACAAAGGAGATGTTCTCAAATCAATGGTCTTCTGAAACAAAGAAAGTGGTGAAACTTACATGTGTTTATATAGGAAAGACTCATTGTCACATGTAGAGGTGGGAGCGCTTCTAAGAATACTCAGTGTATGGTCAGATAGCAAAAGATTTTTTTTAATTGTAGAGAATTCCATATTATAACATGCGAAGTTATGGGAGTGATTTTTTTCACTAGCAGGGATGAGTTGCTTATTAGACTGTGAAGGGGGTAGCTGTTGTGAGTGGCAGCTCTGTATCTCAGGACAGGGGTCAGCAAACTGTGAAGGGAGTAGCTGTTGTGTGTGGTCAGCTGTGTATCTCAGGACAGGGGTCAGCTGCTCCCTAGTCATTCCGCCTTAGCTCAGGGAAAACTGCTGTCAGGGCAGAGCATGCAGACTGCTCTCCACAGAGAAAGGGGAACTGGTGAGCAGGGCAGAAGGTCATAGAGCTGGGCCTGCTTCTGGGGCCGCAACACCCCAACAGTCTGCTAGTCCCTTTGGAAATTCTGAGGGCAACGGGAGGGATGAGCTGGGAAGCATGGGTGGAAAGCAGCTTCTACACGCGCGCATCGTGACATCCGCAGTCTACTAAACCTGCATCTACCCTGTTCTTCTGTTTAGACTGGAATAAAACCAGTCCTCCTTCCATCTAGAAATTCTTTGAATATTTAAAAACATTTCTTCATTATTTCTATTCTCAACATTTCTTTAGTTATTCCATTTTATTTATAGTTAACAAATTTCTCTGCCTAGAAGTTTTGCCAGTGTGTGTGTGTGTGTGTGTGTGTGTGTGTGTGTGTGTGTGTGTGTGTCTGTGTCTGTGTCTGTGTGAGTGTGGGTGTGGGTGTGGGTGTGTGACTCAGGGTAAGAGGGTCCTGCAACTACCTCCCAGAGAGTTCAGGAGAGGGGCAATGTGATTTTAAAATTCTGTTTTTTCTTGGTGTGCTCTTCCATTTCTGCATAAAACCTACTGGCAGCCTGCTTGAGAATTTGACTTAATGTGCCTTCTGAGCTTCTGGGCTTACTCTGCTGGCTGGCATAGTAGCAGAACAACTCTTTACTGCCAACCTTGGGAGAGAAAAACTCAGGAATAAGCTGGTCTTGGAGTTACTTTTAGCCTAGATGAAGTTTATATCAACTGGGGTAGGGGTGGGGGTACCAAGTAGATCTTAATAGCACACACCTTTAATCCTAGCACTCTGGAGGAAGAGGCAGGCAGATGTTTATGAGTTCAAGACCAACCTGGTCTAATTAGCAAGTTCTAAGACAGCCAGGGTTAAATCGTGAGACCCTTTCTCGGAAATAAAAAAAGTATTAACAGATTGTCAAAGTAGACAGAAAAGGATAGAATAAAACAGAAACTAAGAATGTGTGTGAGAGAGAGGGAAGGGGAGGGAGGGAAATGGGAAGGAGAGAGGAGAGAGAGAGAAAGAAAGAAAGAAAGAAAGAAAGAAAGAAAGAAAGAAAGAAAGAAAGAGGAAAGAGGAAGAGTTCAGTAGTCCAGGCTATCCTTGAAAGAGCTTCTGTGTATACGATTATAGGCATGTACCACTGTATCTGGCTTGAGAATGTCTTAAGACATATCCCTCCCGGAGAGTTCGCTCAGTGGACAAATCATGCTTCCTACACAAGCATGAGGGTCAGAATTTTGACCCCTTGCACTCCCATGAAATAGTTGGGTGGGTAATGTGGCCTCCCTGTAATCCTAACACCAGGGAGACAGACTGATCCTCAGGGCAAGCCAACTAACTATATGAGCTGAATTGGTGAGTTCTAGGTTTATTGAGAGCCTGACCTGATATCAGTCTCTAGCGCGCGCACACACACACACACACACACACACACACACACACACACACAGAAGGACATGTCATCTCAACCACGTAAATAAGCAATGAAGTCTTAGCATTCTTCATAGTCCAACCCTGACTCTAAATAGGCATGTTTTATGAGGTAGAATCATTCATTCATCTGTAGTGCAGTCTTTGGCTTCTCTCCCACTCCACCGTTCACTTACTTCAATTCAGTGTAAGAACCGCCTTGTGTGTTTGGAAAAACAGCTGTGCAAGCTCCACTCAGTCCTACTGTGCTGTCTGTCTCAGAGTCACTTGCATAGATTCTTGTCTACTTATGACAGCTTACAAGGACAGATTATACTCATGCTGGTCTTTGAGTTGTGCCTTTGTGAACTATTCATTCCTCCCCTATTCCCATTTCCCTACCTCATCTTCTTCATTATAATGATAGTGATAGTCAATATTTACCTACAGCAGTGGTTCTCAACCTTCCTAATATGTGACCCTTTGATACAGTTCCTCATGGTATGCGGGACTTCCAACCATAAAATTATTTTTGTTGCTACTTCATAACTATAATTTTGCTATTATGAGTCATAATGTGAATAGTTGGTACGCAGGATATCTGATAAGCTACCCCTGAGAAAACATCATTTGACCAAAGGGGTCACGACTGATAGGTTGAGAACCACTGACCTAGAGATTTCTAAGTGCCAATCATGGTGCTGAGAGTGCCAACCACATATCCCCCCACCTAAAGTCTTATTTGACAAACATATTTTTATTTATTTATTTATTTATTTATTTTTAAATTTAAATTTAGATTAGAAACAAGGTTGCTTCACAAGTCAGTTCCAGGTCCTTCTCCGTTTCCCTCCCCTCCTCCCGTGCCCTCCCCTTCCCCCCCCCCAATATCCCCTCATTTCCCCAGGGAGGGTGAAGCCCTCCTTGGGGGTGTCCATAGTCTGTCATTTCATCCAGGGCAGGGCCTAGACCCTCCCCCAAGAGTTCAGGGTGAGAGTGGATCTCATATTGTTGGATGGGAGTCTAAAGTCCATGTGTATACTCGGGATAAATACTGATCTACTGCCCAAGGCTCAATAGATTGCCTAGGCCTCCTCACTGACACTCACATTCAGGGGTCTTGATTAGTCCCATGCATCAGCCTGGGATTCAAGAGTTAATCCTTGTCAGGTCAGCTGTTTCTGGGGGTTAAACCAACCCAGTCTTAATCCCTTTGGTCATCAGTCTCCCTCTCTTTACTGGCTTTCTTGAGTTCAGCTCAGTACTTAGCCATGGGTGTCTGCCTCTTCTTCCATCAGCCACTGAATGAAGGTTCTGTTTCCCAGACTCTCTGGCCATGGGATTGTAGGCTCACACTCCCCAGATCTATGTCTGAAATCCATATATGAGAGAGTACATGCCATGTTTCTCTTTTTGTGACTGCGTTACCTCACTCAGGATAGTTTCTTCTAGTGTCATCCATTTGCCTGCAAATCTCAGGATTCCATTGTTTTTTCTGCTGAATAGTACTCCATTGTGTAAATGACAAACATATTTATTAATAATGGAGTTATGTTGAGTGAAGCCTTTTCCTTGCCAGCTGTTTTGGTTTTTCCCCACCAGTCGCCTGGGCTCTGCCACGTTGTAGTCCCCAAATAACACACAGGACACTGTATTAATTATGAAGCTGTTGGCCATTTGCTTGTTTCTTACTGGCTATCTCTGACTTAAGTATTTACTCCATAATTGTTAATCTAAGTATTTCTCTTACCGGAGAAAAGGTCCAGACTTCTTATCCCTATGGCGGCTACATCGTGACTCCCTGTGTTTCTCCTTCCCAGAGTTCTTCTCAACTCCTAGTCCCATCTATCTTGCTTCTCTATTGGCCAACAGTGCTTTATTGACACATACACAGGACTTCCCCATCAGAGTTAAAACTTTTTCTCTACCTATGTGATTCTTCTGTTTCAAAATCAATTCCAAACTCAATATCTGGCACACACACAAGTGTAAGAATAAGGAAGGCATCAATTACTGTTCCTTCCTGAAACTGACACTGTCTAACGGGTTAACTTGTCCTTTACAAATTTGGTATTTATTCTTTCTCTTTGCCAGGTATTCTAAATTCTTAAGAAAAGTCTCGTTTAAATTATTAAGATAATCGCTGTTGTTCCAGGACAATTAAACAAGAAAATTGTCCTTATGAACTCCTAATTCAGGAATTTATTTAAATGTATAGAACCAAAAACATCTGGAGGCCTTCAGATAACATCAGTATGAACAATGAAGATGTAGACACAGCAGGGTTAGTGATTATTCTGGTGACCAATAATCAGTTGCTAAATATACATTTGTTTAAATTTCCTATATAAGTTCATCTCTTGAGGTTGTAAGCCGAGGTGGTTCTTAGGACTTAACCGTAGAGCAATCACAAAACTACTGAATGCTCTCAAGTTCTCTGTCCAAACATGTTCCCTATGTTACAATGTTTTCTAGAGTTTGCCTGCTCTTGCCCTAACTATTGATGATAATCTAATCCTCTTCCGCATGACAAGTTTTCAAATATTTGACAATAATTGTCATTACTATATGACTCAATATCATGACTAACCATGAGCTTCTCAAATTTCATGTCTTCCCATCTTAAAATGCGCTTGTGAGAAAGTTAACAAAATAATTCCTAAGGCTTTCCTCTCCCTTAAAATTCTATTGTATCTATGTTAACTATCCCTATATGTACACAGATCCCCTACATATCTTTTCATCGTCCCTTATTTTTTTAATAACCTTCTGCTTGCCAATGTCTCTCAAAATTTACTGTTTAAGACTGAACTATATTTCAAATGTAAAATATGCTCAGTTTTAGGAAGGCTTGGAACCTTTAGGAGGTAGAGACTAGCTAGATTAAAGTGGGTTGTTGAAGGCAGACTTCAGGAAATATAACCCATCCTTACTTCTAGCCAAAGACCAATACTTTCCAGACCACTAGAAAGAAAAAATGAGACATCCAGTCTTATGCTTTGTCCCCATAAGCCCTGTCATGATTTTCCTACCACGATGGACTGCGCTTTCTCAAAATATGAGCCCAAATAACTTCTTTCATCTCAAACTGTTTCTGTAATATTCTGTGACTGAAGTGCGAAAGGAAAATAGTAGGGGAAATTGTTACTAAGTGGGGTTGTATAAGTTTAATGAGTAAAATTGGTTAAAAAAAATCAAAAGCCTACAATGCTGGTAAAAATAGAGATAGAAAAGTCTAATTCATTAAATTTCAGAAGGAAAACAAGGAGTCTATTGGAAACTGAGCTAGGGGCCATTAGTGTTACATTCTGACAAAGAACAAGACTGCATGCTGCCAGTGTCCTGAAAATCTGAGTGAGGCTAAAGTAAAAAGTTGAACTAGTTGATTTGGCAAAGAGAGTTTCAAATCAGCATAGCATTTGAGTTGCAGCATTATTACTGTTTATAATTCAGCTCTTAGGCCATGTTATAGTGTAAAAGAGGAGAATGTGTGACAGAAAAGATGTGACAATTTTTCAGTATGGTGAGAAAAGAAGCATAAGCAAATTTGAAGTTACCAACAAAGCAGCAGTAATTGTCAAACAGATCGGCATAAATAGAGAGAAGCCTGAATCAATGTCTCACCCATTGAAACCTCCACGGTGTAACAGTGAAAGCATGCTTGAAAAACTTGAATTTAAAAGGAAAGTGGCCTGCATACCAGTGAACTGCTGGAAGCCACCTGAGTCCAGGAGACTGGGCACTGGGGAACCCATCCTATCAGTCCAGCAAACCCAGAGACTGCCAAGGCCCCAGTACTAATCAGGCCTCCATCCATGAGAAGAGGAGAGCCATCAGTGTATTGGACCTATTTGCACTCACCAGAAGGAAACCTTGGACCCATACCCACCAGGGGAGGAAGAGACTCCTCCTGTACCCACTGGAAGAAGGGATGGGAAGAAGACAATATAAAAACACATTCAACAACAGAAAAAGCAATATGACACCACCAGAGTCTAGGGATTCTATACCAGCAAGACCTGGACATGCCAACACAGATGAAGCAGAAGAGAATTACCTTAAAATAGCTTCACAAAAATGATAGAGGCTTTCAAAGATGATATGAGAGAAATCCCTTAAAGAAATGGAAGATAAAACAAACCAAAAAATGCAAGAAATCAACAAATTTCTTAAAGAAAGCAAGGAAAGTCAAGAAAAAAAACAATCAAACAAATGAAGGGGAAAAATTCAAACAATTCAAAACATGAAAACTGAAATAGAGACAATAAAGAAAACACAAACTGAGGGAATTCTGGAAATAGAAAAGCAGGTAAATGATCAGGAACTACAGATGCAAGCATAACCAACAGAATACAAGAGATAGGGCCTGACAGTGGTGGTGCACGCCTTTAATCTCAGGAGGCAGAGGCAGGCAGATCTCTGTAAGTTCGAGACCAGCCTGGTCTACAAGAGCTAGTTCTAGGACAGTCTCCAAAGCCACAGAGAAATCCTTTCTCAAAAAAAAAAAAACAACAAAAAACAAAAAACAAGAGATGGAAGAGAGAATCTCAGGCATTGAAGATACATAAGTAGAAATAGATTCAACTAAAGAAAATCTTAAGTCCAACAAATCCCTAACACAAAATATCCAGGAAATATGAGACACCGTGAAAAGACCAAACCTAAAAATAATAGGTATAGAAGGTGAAGAAACTCACCTCAAAGGTGCAGAAAATATATTCAACAAAATCATAGAAGAAAATTTTCCAACCTAAAAAAACGACATGCCAATGAAAGTACAAGAAGCTTACAGAACACCAAGCAGAATGGATCACAAAAACAAGTTCCCTCACCATATAATAATCAAAACACCAAACACAGAATAAAGAAAGAATATTAAGAGCAGCAAAGGAAAAAGTCCACGTAATTACACCTGGCTTCTCCATGGAAACTCTGAAAGCCAGAAGATCCTGGATAAATATTCTACCAACATTAAGAGGCCACGGATGCCAGCCCAGACTACTATACCCAGGAAAACTTTCAATCACTATAGATGGAGAAAACAAGATATTCCATTACAAAACCAGATTTAAACAATACATATCGACTAACCCAGCCCTACAGAAAATTCTGGGAAAAAAAAAACTCCAACTCAAGGATGTTAACTACAACCAGAAAAACATAGGCAATAGATACAACAGCCAAAAGGAAAAAGGGATGGAAATCCACACACAATCCCACCACCACCACCAAATCCGAAGCAAACAAGAATGAACAATCAATGGTCATCAACATCCCTCAATATTAATGGTCTCAACTCACCTATAAATGGACACAGGCTAACAGAATGGATACGAAGACAAAACCCATCCTTCTTCTGCATACAAGAAACACACCTCAGCTTCAAAGACAGACAGTACCTCAGAGTTAAGGGTTGGGAAAAGATTTTCCAATCAAATGGACTCTAGGAGCAAGTGGGGGTAGCATCCTAATATCTAACAAATTAGACTTTAAACTTAAGTCAATCAAAAGAGATGAAGGAGGTCATTTCATATTCATCACAGGAGAAATCCATCAATATGAAGTCTCAATTCTGAACACCTATGCCCCAAATACAAAAACACCCAATTCGTAAAAGAAACACCACTAAAACCAAATCACACATAAAACTTCACACACTTTAGTGGGAGACTTCAACGCCCCACTCTCACCACTAGACAGGACCACCAAACAAAACTTAACAAAGAAACAAAGGGACTAATAGAAGTTATGACCCAATTGGTTTTAACAGACATCTATAGAACATTCCTTCCATCTATAGAATATACCTTCTTCTCAGTGCCACATGGAACTTTCTCTAAAATCAATCACACACATGGCAACATAGCAAACCTCAACACGTAAAAAAAATGGGATAACCCCCTTTATTTTATCAGACCACCATGCTTTAAAGTTAGAATATAACAACAACACAAATTGCAGAAAACCTACAAACTCATGGAAATTGAACAATGCACAATTGCACCATTCCTGGGTCAAGGAAGAAATTAAAGACTTCCTAGAATTCAATGAGAATGAAGACACAACATACTCAAACTTATGGGACGCTTTGAAAGCAGTGATAAGAGGAAAGTTCTTAGCACTAAGTGCCCACATGAAGAAACTGGAGAATAGTCACACTAGGGAATTAACAGCACAACTAAAAGCTCTAGAATAAAAAGAAGCAAACTCACCCTGGAGGAGTAGACACCAGGAAATAATCAAATTGAGGGCTGAAATCAATAAAGTAGAAACTAGGAAAACAATACAAAGGATCAATGTAACAGAGTTGGTTCATCGAGAAAATCAACAAGATAGACAAACCTTTATCCAAACTTTAAAAAAATGACAGAATGAACATGCAAATTAACAAAATCAGAAATGAAAAGGGTGACATAATAACGGACACTGAGGAAATCCAGAGAATCATCAGATCATACTTTCAAAACCTGTATTCCTCAAAATTCAAAAATCTAAAAGAAATGGACAATTTTCTGGATAGGTATCACTTACCAAAATTAAATCAAGAACAGATAAACAATTTAAATAGACCTATAACACCTAATGAAGTAGAAGCAGTCATCAAAAGTCTCCCAACCAAAAAGAGTCCAGGGCCAGATGGCTCCAGTGCAGAATTCTACCAGAAATTCAAAGAGCACCTAATACCAATTCTCCTCAAAGTATTCCACACAATAGAAGCAGAAAGATCATTGCCAAACTCTTTTTACTAGGCTTCAAAAACCTTCGTGCCCAAGACACACAAAGACACAGCTAAGAAAGAGAACTACAGACCATTATCCCTCATGAACACTGATGCAAAAATACTCAATAAAATACTGGCAAATTGAATCCAAGAACACATCAGAAAAATCATCCACCATTGTAATGTGTAGTCTTCCGGCCAGTTGCTTGGGTCCCTTTGCTACTTTAGCCCCCAAATAGCACACAAGACACTATATTAATTATGAAGTTGTTGGTCATTTGCTATGGTTTCTAATTGGCTATCTCTGACTTAATCATAATCACCAATATATATATTTATAAGGACTTATCTTTCTGAGAAGGCCAGACTTTCATTCTCTCCTGCCTACTCTCTTCACTACATTTCCCAGAATCCTCCTAGACTCCCAGTCCCACCTATCTTGCTTCCCTTCTGGCCAATACTGCTTTATTTACATATACACAGAAGGACTTCCCGCATCACACCATATTCAAGTAGGCTTCATCCCAGGGATGCAGGGATGGTTCAACATATGAAAATCCATCAATGTAATCCACCATATAAACAAACTGAGAAAGAAAAATCACATGATCATATCACCAGAAGTTGAAAAAGCCTTTGACAAAATCCAACACCTCTTCATAATGAATGTCTTGGAGAGATCAGGGATAACAGGAACATACCTAAACATAATAAAAGTAATATACAGCAAACCAACAGCCAACATCAAACTAAATGGAGAGAAATTCAACGTGATTCCTGTAAAATCAGGAACAAGATAAGGCTGTCCACTCTCTCCACATCTCTTCAATATTGTACTTGAAGTTCTAGCTAGAGCAATAAGGCAACAAAAGGAGATCAAGAGGATACAAATTGGAAAAGAAGAAGTCAAACTGCACTATTTGCAGATTATATGATAATTTACATAAGTGACCCGAAAAACTCTACCAGGGAACTCCTACAGTGGATAAACACCTTCAGCAAAGTGGCAGGATACAAGATTAACTCAAAAAAATCAGTAGCCCTCCTATATACAGAAGATAAATGGGCTGAGAAAGAAACCAGAGAAACATCACCCTTTACAATTGCCACAAACAACATAAAATACCTTGGGGTAGTGCTAACCAAACAAGGGAAAGACCTGTACAGCAAGAACATTGAATCTTTACAGAAAGAAATTAAAGAACAAACCAGAAAATGCTCTTGGATAGGTAGGATCAACGTAGTAAAAATGGCAATCTTGCCAAAAGCAATCTTACAGAGTCAATGCAATCCCCACCAAAATCCCAACACAATTCCTCACAGACCTTGAAAGAACAATTCTCAACTTTATATGGAAAAACAAAAGATCCAGGATAGTTAAAAACAATCCTGTACAATAAAGGAATGTCCGGAGGCATCACCATCCCTGACTTCAAGCTCTATTATAGAGCTATAGTTCTAAAAACAGCTTGGTATTGACACAAAAAAATAGACAGGTAAAGCAATGGAATTGAACTGAAAACCCTGATATGGACCCACAAACACCTGATTTTTGACAAAGAAGCTAAAAGTATACAATGGAAAAAAGAAAGCGTCTTCAACAAATGGTGCTGGCATAACTGGATGCTAGTGTGTAGAAGACTGCAGATAGATCTATATCTGTCACCATGCACAACTTAAGTCCAAATGGATCAAAGACCTCAACATAAATCCAGCCACACTGAATCTCTTAGAAGAGAAATAGGTGGTACCCTCGAATGAATTGGTATAGGAGACTGCTTCCTGAATGTAACACCAGTAGCACAAACACTGAGATTGACAATTAATAAATGGGACCTCCTGAAAGTGAGAAGCTTCTGTAAGGCAAAGGACATAGTCAGCAAGACAAAACGGCAGCCCACAGAATGGGAAAAGATATTCACCAACTCCACATCTGACAGAGGGCTGATTTCCAAAATATACAAAGAACTCAAGAAGTTAGTCACCAAAACACCAAATAATCTAATTAAAAAGTGGAGTGTAGAACTAAATAAAGAATTCTCAACAGAGGAATTCAAAATGGCTGAAAGACACATAAGAAAGTGCTCAACATCCTTTACCATCAGGGAAATGCAAATTAAAACAACTCTGAGATACCATCTTACTCTTGTCAGAATGGCTAAAATCAAAAATACCAATGATAGTTTATGCTGGAGATGATGTGAAGAAAGGGGAATACTCCTCCAATGCTGGTGGGAATGCAAACTCATACAAACACTTTGGAAGTCAGTATGGCAATTCCTCTGAAAAATGGGAACCAGTCTACAGCAAGGTCCAGCAATCCCACTCTTAAGGCATATACCCAAAAGATTCACATTCATACAGCAAGGACATCTGTTCAACCATGTTCATAGCAACATTGTTTGTAATAGGCAGAACCTGGAAGCAACCTAGCTGCCCCTTAATTGAAGAATGGATGGAAAAAATGTGGTACATTTACACAATGAAGTACTACTCAGTGGAAAAAAAAATGGAATCTTGAAATTCGCAGGCAAATGGATGGAAACCATCCTGAGTGAGGTAACCCAGTCACAGAAATACAAACGTGGTATGTACTCACTCATATATGAATTTTAGACATAGAGCGAAGGGTTTAGTATTTGTTCTGTAATGTTTCAGTCCTGATTTGGTCTGGTATATCCATTCCATTCTGCTTTTGGAATGGAAATATTGACTCTGCCATTAAAAGTCAGAATTATGTAATAAGATGGGTTTTTTAATTAATTTGCAAGGTCTCACAGTTAAGAGATTGCCTTGAGTTCCAGAAGAGATTTCAGACCTTGAACTTTTGAACAGTGTTGGAACTGACCTTTTGAAATTGAGCTGAATACATTTTGGATTATGAGAGAGCTATAAACTGTGGGGAGGTGGAACAGAATATCATGATTCAAGCGTGAAATGTCCCCTACGTGTTTGAAAACGTACTCCCCAGATAGTGTCAATATTTGGGGAGATTATAGAATGTAGAGATAGGCTCTAACTTGAGGAAGAAAGTCATTGTGGGGGATGGAAGATCAAAGTCAAGCCGGCTTCTGGTCCAAGCTGCCTGCTTCCTTGTCCACCAAGATGCGAGGAACCCAGCTTCATATTTTATTGCCATAAACTCTGCTATGACTTCCCTTCATGACAACTGTATCCTTTCCGACTGTGAGCCAAAATTAACTGTTAGTAGTGCTCCCTAAGAGCCACCCAGTTTGTTCTTGGAGACTATCATGGCACAGACTTCTTGTGGCCAATAAAATTATTGAAAGAGTTGGAAATTATAGAAAGACACACCCCATACTTTCAGTGGATAATAGACCACAGAGTAAGTCCACAGCAGTCTGTCTGTCCTTTGTTCCCATACTGACTGAGAAACTCAGAGCACATTTTCAGTTAGTAACAGGATATGAGTTAAGGCCAGAGAGTTTATCCACACCTCCCTGTGCTCATATTTGTATTCATTATTTTTGTGTCGTGCGACCATGATACTTGCCAAAAGCAATGCAAGGGAAGAAATGTTTCTTTTGGTGCAGAGCTTCAGAGGGTTTCTGTCCATCGTGGCAGGAAAGAAAGGTAAAATATCTCAGATCACGGCAGAAGGAGCATGCAGTGGAGGGAGACTGTTTGCAGGAGACTGTTCGCAGTGGAAAGAATGAGGTAGGAACTAGGGGCCGAGTATAGTCTTCAAGGATTCATTCCTAGACACTTAATTCAGCCAGGTTGGCCTCATTTCCTAAGTTCAGCAGCCTCCCAAAATAGCACTACCATCTGGGAAACAAGCATTGGAATGAACCTATATGGGACAATCAGATGCAAACCGTGACAGTCCCTGACTGTCTCATAATTTGTGCCCTTTAGTTCATTGTCTATACATTTATTTATATGTGTTTTTGCAATATAGGCACATATTCAAAATCAGTTTCAAGTTATACATACAAATAGATATGTCATTCTGTTTCTCAGACCTTTTGTCTGTTATTCAACATTGTACTCTTTAGAACTTTTTCAAGTTGGATATGTGGTTTTACTTGTATTTTTTAATAGAGTGTTATAGTCTATGGATAGTCTATAGTCAAATTTTGTGGTATATTTCCTTGTTAAAATTCAGGTTTCTTTGACTCCTGGTTATTGTATTTACCAACTTTTCATGACTTTGTTTCTACTCTACAGAAGTGTTCTGAGTAGTCACCAAGGTAGAATTGCTCTATGGAAAATTATGCAAATTAACTATTGTAGTGTATGTAGTTATTATTCCAAGTTCCTATTCCTATCCTCAGTACATTAGGATTCCTCTTTTCCTACCTCCTCACCTGCACTTGGTACTACAGTATCTGGGAGTTGGGAAGATTGTTTTATTTTTAGCTGATCAAGTATGTGATGCAGAACACTTGTTTTCATTTTTGTATCTCTGATCCCTGGTGGCAGAGAAGGAGATGGTGAATGCTCTCAACGCTTATTTGCATTTTATTTTCTACTTCTATGAATTATTTATACATACTGTTAACTGATTCTCCTACCAGATAACCTTTTCTATTCTTGAGCACGCACAGGCTTGTACTCTCCTTTTGTGATAATATTAGCTAGGCGACTGTGGCACCTCTTTCAACATTGTACTGCCCTTCACTAAGCAGAAGCCAAATTTGATTTAGATATCCATTTTTGCATTATTATTTATGCTTATATATCTTTTTAGATTTTTTCCTCATTACAAGATCATTAAGGTAGTCTTTTACGTCATCATCTGACTCTCTCTCTCATTGAGGATGAGGGCTGTGAATTGATTCCAGGGTCTCATGCATGCGAGACATGTGCTCTTCCACTCACACACTTGCCAAGCCCTTGCTTTCTCTTTCTCCTCCAAGTTATTAATAACATTTAAAATGTTTTATTGGCAAATATTAGTTATCATCTAACGTTTCATCGTGACATTTTGTATATGTACCTAGTGTATTTTTATCATGTCCACTCTTAGTTACTCTTTCACATCTCACTTCCTCTTCCCAGTAGGACTCCACATCTACTTTCATGCCCTTTGTGTGTGATCCTGGGAGTTTAATTAAGGTGTGCAGGAGCTTGGATGGGAGTTTGTTTCTAGTAGAGTATGCACCGTGCCAGTGGCTCCACCACCAAAGAAAATATCTCTCCCTCCACCGTCAGTCATTATCTGATAGAAGTCTTTGGGGAGAGCTGGAGCCCCAAGAACCCTTCCTGCTTCTTTGTGACAGCATGTTAACAGGCTTTGAAGTGGAAAGCAGAATGCAAATTGAGAGCATTCACCATCTCCCTCTCTGCCACCAGAGTTCAGAGATAACGAGAATGAAAATGAGTGTTCTGTATCACATACTTGATCAGCTAAAAATAAAATAAATGTCGTGCAGGTAATCACAGTTGCGGTGAGTTATAATGTGCAACTTCCCCTGCCATTCTTCTCCCCTTACTCCTTCCAGCTTCTCTGTTCTTTCCTCCCCTTCTTCTGTGATGTTTCCTGATCCTTGGAGGAAGGAATACAGATGCTTCCTTTAGGACCAGTCACTCTGATCAATCATTTTTGTCCGCATGGCATTTTTAAACTTAATGCATTATATATATATAGGAAGCTAAAACTTCCAGCTATATTATGTTCTATCAGACAACTCACTTCCTTTTTCTGTCATGCAGATCTTGTAAGAGGTTGATCACTTCATTGTAATTAGGAATTCAGCTTAGTCAGATTGAGTTTCAATTTAAGTAAGACTTAATAAAAACAAAATCTTTGTTTTACCCAGTTCCTTGGGTGTGGTCCTCCTGAGCCTTTAACTAAAATTCTGGTAAGCATCTGTCTTCCTAAGATCTAAGAGATCTTTCAGTTTACCCAGCCCACCACTTCAGTCTGGAATTCCACCCAATCTGGCAAATTAGTTAAGGGAACAGTAACCATGGAAGGCTCTCCCAGAACTACAGGACTGAGCAACGATTCCACAATAGAACACCATTATTTGGGATTAAGTTCCCAAACCCAGGCCCTGACAGACCAAACTACAAATTAAAAATGGAGTCACTCATACCAAACTCCCTAACTGACTAACTTATTACCTGGTTTGAGAAATCAGGAGCGGAGGTGGGGAGAATGCAACGTTTTCTAGCTTTTGTTTTGTGTTCTGATCAGTCCAGCCTGGTGATACTAGGGATCAATTTCACATATGCTAGGCAAGCTAGGTTCAGTTGCCATGGTGATAAAAATTATGTTTTCCTTAATACTGAGCAAGAAGGACAAAATAATAATGTACTATAACCCCGTGGTCACCAGTTACCTTGCTGTTGTTCTGCCTTCTGGCCCTAACTTTTAGGGAAAATAACTTTGCCTGTCCCTTCCCTGACCAAAAGAAGTTCAATCAATGTTCAGCCTATGCATAAACTCAGTCTTCCCTCTCCATCCCCAACAGAGAGGGGCAACAGCTGGTGGTTAGCAGCTCATGAAATTACAGATCATGGTATGCTGTTGTTCCCATAGCTCTCTGGTGCCCTTAAAAACACAACTCCAAATTCATCTTTATTTCATTCCTATGAGGACCATGAGACACTGATCTCCCATCAAGTGTAGTCATTCCTCTCAGAAGTTAAAGACTTAAGCTGTGCTGTATCTTTTGATATCTGTGAAGAATTTACAAGTCGAAATCTTATATTCCATAGAAATTCAATTAAAATTTTCATCATATTTGTTTGCCAACATTGCCAAAAAATAATAATTAAGTACAACTTATTTGATAAATGTTTTAGCATAAGAATACCTGCATAAGAAATGTATTTTGAGTGGAAGACTTAATGCATATAGAATCTGAAAACATGGTTCACATGTTTATATAGTCATTTAGAGTTCAGAAAGTTATGATCTGAATACTGGTACTTCCTTAAAATTGATATGTTGAACTCATGACCTTCAAGATGATGGTATTGTTTTGGAAGGCAGTTATGTCATGAGAGGGAAGAAAATTACCATTTTCAATTAAGATCTGTGCCCTTTCTTTTTTTTTCTTTTCTCACATATTACATCCCTACTCTAGTTTCCCCTCCCTCCCCTTCCCTCAGTCTTCCTCCCCCACCTCCCCTCTCCCCCAGATTCACCCTTCTTGCCTCCCTTCAGAAAAGAACAGGCCTCCCAGGGACAACAACAATGGCATGACAAGCTACAATAAGACCAGGCACCTACCACCACATCAAGGCTGGACACCACAACCCAATAAGAGGAAAAAGAATCAGAGACAGCCCCTGCTCTCATTGTTAGGAATCCCACAACCAAGCCACACAACCATAACATACATGCAGAGAACCTACGTCAGACCCTACAGACATATGCTAAGGAGTGGTATAGCCTATTGACAGTGTCCTTTGCCTTACAGAAGCTTTTCAGTTTCATGAGGTCTCAATGATTAATTGTCAAACTTAATGCTTGCATTATTGGCATTCTAATCAGGAAGTTGTCTCCTGTGACAATGCATTCAAGGCTATTCCTCACTTTCTTTTCTATCAGGTTCAGTGTGTCTCATTTTATGCTGAGGCCTTTGATCCACTTGGACCTGAGTTTTGTGCAGGATGATAGATATGAATCTATTTGCATTTTTCTACATACTGACATCCAGTTAGACCAGCACCATTTGTTGGAGACGCTTATTTTTTCTACTGTATATTTCTGGCTTCATTATCAAAAACCATGTATCCGTAGGTGTATATGTTTACAACTGGATTCTCCATTTGATTCCATTGATCTGCCTTCTGATTTTGTGCCAATACCATGCAGTTTTTATTACTATAGTTCTATAGTACAGCTTGGAATCAGGGATGGTGATACTTCCTGAAGACCTAGATTGTTTTAGCTATTTGGGGTTTCTTGTTTTGTTTTGTAGAATATTGTTCTTTCAAGGTTTGTAAAGAAGTGTACAGGAATTTTTGATGGGGATTGCACTGAATCTGTAGATTGCTTTTGGCAAGATGGCCATTTTTACTATGTTAACCCTGCCAACCCATGAGCATGGGAGATCTTTACATCTTCTGATATCTTCTTCAATTTCCTTCTTCAAAGACTTAAAGTTTTTATAATACATGTCTTTCACTTACTTAATTAGAGTTATCCCAAGATATTTTTTATTATTTGTGGCTATTGGAAAGGTTGTTTATTCTCTGATTTCTTTCTCAGCCCATTTATCCTTTATATATAGGGGGCTGGCTACTGATTTTTTTTAGTTAATTTTGTATCCAATCACTTCACTGAAGGCGCTTATCAGCTGTTCCCTGGTAGAATTTTTGGGGTCATTTGTATATACTACTATACCATCTGTAAATAGCAATACTTTGACTTCTTTCTTCCCAATTTGTATCCACTTGATCTCCTTTTGTTGTCTTATTGCTCCAGCTAGATCCTCAAGTACAATACTGAGTAGATATGGTGAGAGGGACAGCCTTGTCTTGTTCCTGATTTTAATGGAATTGCTTTGAGTTTCTCTCTATTTAATTTGATGTTAGCTATAGGCTTTCTGCAATTGCCCTTATTATGTTTAGGTATGTCTCTTTTGTCCCTGATATCTCTAAGACTTTTATCAGGAAGGGATGCTGAATTTTGTTAATGGCTTTTCCAGCATCCAATGAGATGATCATGTTTTTTTTTTCAATTTGTTATATGGTGGATTGACAGATTTTCATATGTTGATCCATATCTACAACTCTGAGATGAAGCATATTTAATCATGGCAGACAATCTTTTTGATGTATTCTTGGATTTGGTTTGCAAGTATTTTATTGAGTACTTTTGCATCTATGTGCATAAGAGAAATTGGTCTGCAATTCTTTTTCTTTTTCAATCTTTGTGTGGTTTGGATATCAGGGTGACTGTGGCCTTATAAAATGAAAATGGCAATGTTCCTTCTGTTTCTATTTTGTGGAATAAATTGAGGAATATTGTTATTATGTCTTCCTTGAAGGTTTGATAGAATTCAACACAAAAACCATCTGATCCTGGGTTTTGGGGGGGAGGGGCAGGGGTTGGGAGATTTTAATGACTACTTCTATTCCCTTAGAGGTTATAGGTCTATTTAAATTGTTTATCTGATCTTGATTTAACTTTGGGAAGTCTTTTAAATTTTCCAATTTTGTGGAGTACAGGTTTTTGAAGTATGACTTAATGATTCTTTAGATTTTTTTGTTGTCTGTTGTTATGTCCCCCTTTTTCATTTTTGTTTGAATATTTTCTGTGTCTTTTAGTTAGTTTGCCTAAGGGTTTGCTTATCTTGCTAATTTTCTCAAAGAACCAACTCTTTGTTTCATTGATTCTTTGTATTGGTCTCTTTGTTTCTATTTATTGATTTCAGCCCTCAATTTGATTAGTTCCTGCCATCAACTCTTCTTGTATGTGTTTGCTTCTTTTTTTAATTCTTTCTTTCTCTCTTTTTATTTACTTTTATTTTACATGCATTGGTGGTTTTCCTGAAGGCATGTCTGTGTTAGAGTATCAGATTTTGGAGTTACAGTGTTAGAGTTGCATGTGGTTGCTGGATTTGAACCCAGGTCCTCTGGAAGAGAAGTTGATGCCTTTAACTGCTGAGCCATCTCTCCAGCCACATGTTTGCTTCTTTTTGTTTTAGAGCTTTCAGGAGTGCTGTTAAGCTGTTAGTATGGGATCAATTTCTTTATAAAGACACTTAGTGATATGAACTTCCCTGTTAGCACCACTTTCATTGTGTCCCAAGAATTTGTGCATGTTCTCCATTCATTTTCATTGAATTCTAGGACGTCTTTAATTTCTTTCTTTATTTCTTTCCTGGCCCAGAGTTGCGAGTTGTTCAGTTTAATGAGTTTGTAAGCTTTCTGCTGTTTCTATTGTTATCTGGTAGTAAAAAGTAGGGTATTCAAATTCTTTTGTATCTGTTGAGACTTGCTTTGTGACCCAGTATGTGGTCAGTTTGGAGAATGTTCCATGAGGTGTTGAGATGAAGGTGTATTCTTTTGTGTTTGGGTGAAATGTTCTATAGGCATCTGTTATGTCCATTTGATTCAAAGGGTCTGTTACTCCGGTATTTCTCTGTTTGGTTTTTGTCTGGATGACCTGTCCATTGGTGAGAGCAGTCTCACCATGGAAGTCTCCCCTATTAATGTTTGATGTGTGATTTAAGCTTGAGTAATGTTTCTTTTACAAATGTGGGTACCCTGGCATTTGAGGCATAGATGTTGAATTGAAAAGAATGAAACATCAACTTGGTGGAGTTTTCCTTTGAAGACTATGAAATGTCTTTCTCCATCTCTTTTTATTAATTTTGGTTAAGTCTACTTTGTTAGATAATTAAAATCACTACCAGTTTGCTTCTTTGATGCATTTGCTTAGAAAATCTTTTTCCAACCCTTTACTCTGTGGTAATATCTATCTTTGATGTTGAGGTATGTTTCTTGTATGCAGCAGAAGGATGGATTTTGTTTTCAAATCCATTCTGCCAGTTAGCCTGCTATTTTGGTGGTGGTGAGTGTGTGTGTGTGTGTGTGTGTGTGTGTGTGTGTGTGTGTGTGTGTGTGTGTGTGTTTCCCTTGTTTGGGTTTTGGTTTGGGATTATTTATTGTCTGTGTTTTCATGGGTGTAGTCAACCTTCTTTGGTTGGAGTTTTCCTTCTAGTACCTTGTGTACGGCTGGATTTGTGGATAGATATTTGTTAAATTCAACTTTGTCATGAAATATCTTGTTTTCTCCATCTATGGTGATTGAAAGTTTTGCTGGGTATAGTAGTCTGAGCTAGCATCCATGGTCTGCAAGATATCTGCTCAGGCCCTTCTGGCTTTTAGAGGGTTGGGTTGTGGTCAGGGTACAACAGTGAAGGATATAGCAGTGGGGAAGGCTGAGGGGGCAGAGGGATGGGTCTTCGGGAACTGAATCTAGGGTGTAAGGCAGTTAAGCTGGCAGGTGAGTCATTCACCTATTCTTCTGATAGGTGCGGCCTGCACCTGAGCAGAGGGAGTCTACCAGTGTTGGGGGAAGGGGCCTGGCAGCAGGGTGAATGGTGAGATTTATGCCCTTTGAATAGGCAGCCTGGAGGGGCTGGAGGGATGGTTAAGTGGTTAACTGGGCGGTGCTCTTCCAGAACACCAGGCTCCATTCCCAGCAAATAACCATCTGTAACTCTACTTTCATTGGTTCTGACACCATTTTTTGACCTCCATTGACAACAAACTGAAACATGGTGCATAGACACATATTCAGACAAAACACCTATACACAAAATAAAGTTGGGGGAGGGGAGGGTTCGCACACTCAAGAGCTGCTTCTTCTCTTCTGCCACAATTCTTCCACAGTGACAGGAACATGTTATGAGGAAAGAGGCTCTCACCAGACCTGAATCAACCAGAACCTTAATCTTCACATTTCTGGCCTTGAAAACTGTGACAAATAGAAGTCACTCAGTTTATGATAGCTTGCTATTTAAAAAAACCAAACAAACAGAATAAGACAGAAGAAAGCATCTTCCATTCAGTATATTTTTGTAGTTGTTATTTTGGGTTTTGTTTTCCAAGCGTCATAGTGCCTCAATAATTACAGAAAGATTACTGTCTCAGAGAAAAATATCAAGAAGAATCATTTAATTACTCAGGGTTAATTATTCCAATAATTTTAAATACCATAAAATGTGAACTTGATAAAGTTTATAGGCATTTAGTTTACAAGAGAATAAACTAAAAGAAGACAAAAATTATATGTTATGTAGAATAAATTGCAATGACCAGGTACTAGAGATGATAAAAGTAGAACACTAATGAAACTTTGGGACTATGTACCATAAATTACTGGCCAGCTGTCTAAATATATCATAATATATGAGCAGTAATAAGTAGAATTTTTATCTTATTTCATCTCAGTAAAAGTAGGTGTTGAGCTTGGCAGAGAACTCAGTAAACCACATGCCTTGCAAACAAGTGGATCTGAGTTTGGATCCCCAGAAACCACATGGAAATCTGGGAGAGGTGGCACCCACTTTAATCTCAGCAGTGGTGAGAAAGGAGGTAGAGACCAATGGTGACTGGAAGCTCATGGGCCAGTTAACCTGAGTGACACAATAAAGTTTCAGGTCAATAAGAGGCTCTCAAAGTTGTCCTCTGGCCTCCGCATGCCTGTTGTGCATGTACACACCCACACGTACACTTGCAAGTACACCAACATGTACACACACACACACACACACACACACACACACCACAAAGACAGAGAGATGTCTTAGGTTTGTTTTTAGAAAGAATTTTTGAAGATTTATTTATAATTATGTACATATGTACAGTTCTATGTGTGAGTTTGTGCACATAAAGATATTGTCTGCTGAGGCCTGAAGAGGGGTCAGATACCCTGGACCTAGAGTTGCAGGTGGTTTTGGCTGTCTGACTTGGCTGTTGCACAGGTTCTCTGTAAGAAGAATACATACTCTTAACTACTGAACCATTCTCCAGCTTCTAGAAATAATCTTTTAAACTATTTTATCAGTTTGCTATTGTATCAAAACCTGTTTCTTACCCAATATATCATCATTTCAGAGCATCAAATCACATCTGTGAATTTAGTGTCCCCTTTAACCAAAGCATATGTTAGTGGTTAAGACATCTAAATGAATGTCTTAATCATTGTCCTATTGCTGTGAACAGACATCATTACCAACACAACTCTTAGAAAGCATTTAATTGGGGTCTTTTTGCTTATAGTTTCAGAGGTTTATTCCATTATTATCATCATGGCAGAAAACATGGAGGCAGGCATGGTAGGCGTGGTCGTTAGAGTAGAAATGGCTCCCATAGACTCCTGTGTTTGAATGCTTGGCCCATAGGGAGTGGCACTGTTAGGAGGTGTGGCCTTGTTGGAGGAAGTGTGTTACTGTGGGGGCAGGCTTTGGGGTCTCCTATGCTCAAGATACAGCCAGTGTGGCATGCAGTCTCCTTCTGCTGCCTATGGATTAAGATGTAGAACTCTCAGTTCCTTCTCCAGCACCACGTCTGCCTGCATGCAGCCATGCTTCTTGACATGACAATAATGGACTAACCCTCTGAAACTGTAAGCCACCCCCAATTAAATGTTTTCCTTTATAAGAGTTACTGTGGTTATGGTGTCTCTTCACGGCAATAGAAACATAACTAAACCAGTTGGCATGGTGTTAGAGAGGTATTTGAGAGCTACATCCTGATCCACAGGCTGAGAGGGGGAAGGGGCAGAGGCATGGGTTTTTAAAACCTCAACCACCACCCCAAGTAATGAGCTTCCTCCAACAGGGCCACACTTCCTAATCCTTCTAATCCTATTAAAGAGCTCCATTCCCTGGTGTCTATGGGGGCCATTTTTGTTCAAACCATCACAATGGAGACCTGACCAACAGAGTTCACGACATGGAGATGAAGACTCCGGGTCCCTTTTGGAGAAGAATAAAGTCAGAAAGTCAAGTAAGGGAGCCAGGTATGGTGATACACCTGTGAACCCAGCACAGGGGAGGCAGAGACAGAAAGATTACAAGTTCTGGACCAGCCTGGGCTGTATAACAAGGTCATGTCTCAAAAGGATGGAGGAGATATAACGGTAGAGGACACCATACTAATTTTTCAATGCTCGTATTGTTCTTCTTTAAGGTAGGTTCTCACTCTATAGCTCAGTGAGTAGTTCCTTCAGTTCAGCGTGCAAGCTGACATCAAAACTGTAGCAGCGCCACCCCATCCCCTCCACACGCTTGTATGTATCGTGTTACCACATGCTGCATCTGTTTTTATGCTAGAAAAAAAGCATCTCTTAGATAACTAGTCCCAAAGGTCATTGGATGCTTGGGAGGAGTTCACAAAGAAAGTAGCAGAATTTTTTTAAATTTCTATATTGAAATATCCAAGATTCAACCACACAATGAGAAGTTCCACAATAGCATTCCTGCCAGAGGCCACTCTTTTCTTGGTTTGAACTCCACAGTCTGTCACGAGATGACTACAGTTGAGTGGGGGATCTTCAGGTAAAACTGAAGTCAGCCCCAATTCCTTCAGCTATTTCTCATGTGAAATTATTTCCTGTAGTTCTAGAAATGAACCTCTACACCCAATGAGTAGTATGTCTTTTTGACTGTTCAAAGCCTGGTCCTTTGGGGGCACAGGAATTCCCAGCCGGAATCTACCAAAATCTTGTGTTGAATTTTTTTTAATTTTGTTTATAAAATCTAATACAATGGAAATGTTATGGAAACACAGTATTAAGGAAGTGGTAACAAGAAAATTTTTCACATTCAGTGGGATGCAGTCGTCTTCCCTACTCCCCCACAATCCATGGTCACCCCCTTTCCCTGCTGTATCCTTCCTCCATCAGAGCTCTCCTTTTGTATCTTGTGTGTTCTACTGTCCTCCACAGCCCAGCCCTTAAAGTTTTTCTCTCTCATCTGGCATGCACTAGCCTCCCGCCTTCTCTTACCCTCCCACTTAAATACGTAGATTTAACCATTAGAAGTTAGAATAAGAAAGAGCATGTTATGTTTGTCTTTCTACGCCTGTTACCTCATATAATACTATTCTCTAGTTCCATCCATGTTCTTTTCTTTACCTTTGAATAAATTCCATTGTATACATACACTATGTTTTCATTAGCCATTCATCAGTTGATGGACATCCAGGCTGATTCCATTTCCTCGCTACTGTAAATAGAGCATCAGTAACATGGATTTGTAAGCATCTTTACAGTAGAACACTGAGTTCTTGAGGGGTGTGCACAGTTCTATTTGTTGATTTTTGAGAAAAGCTCACCCAAATTTCCATAGTGGTTGCACCTCTCACACTCCCACCAGCAGCCAATAAGCATTCCTCTTTCTGCACATGCTCACCAGCAATTTTTATCATTGTTTTTCTTGATGCCAGCCTTCTGACCAGAGCAAGATGGATCCTCAAAGTAGTTATTGAAAGACCACAGAATGGGATGTATGGTTTAGCAACCTTAATTGCAGAAGGGCTGTAAACCCACAAAAGGCCAATTCCAGGCTGCTGACCACCTGTGACGAACTGACCAGAGAGCATCAGAGATGGGCAAACAAGATTCGTGGGAAACAAGGAGATGATAACCACCATTTACTTAGGGAGAGATGATTAACTCATACCAAGGTTTGAGGAATTTACAACGTGTAGGTCAGGAAGACATCTACTTCCCCCTGGTCAGTAGTCACGTATTCCCCCCCACCCCACCCCCACCCCGTCACAAGATAGAGACCCCTCCCAAAGGCTTGTGGTTTTTGTCTTTAAAAGCTGATTGTAACTTAACCTCGGGGCCAATCGGTCTAAAAGCTGACCCAGAGGCCCATCTGCAGATGCCTAATTAAAGCCTCTTGTGTGTTGCATCAATTGGCGCTTGGACTCTTGATTCTTGGGGTGACGAATCCAGCTTGGGGACCCCTCCTCAATTCGGAGAACCCCAACATTTGAAGGTTCCACCGAGATCATGTCCCCCAGACTCAACTCCACTGCCAATTGGAGGTAAGACTGAGCTCACAATTTATGTTCTGTATGTTCTCTCCTGTCTGAGTCTATACCGGTGCAGGACCTGTATTTGTGCTCTGGGGGGCCTGTATTAACTGGGTTTCGTTTTTGCACCCCAGAGACCTGTATTGTGCCCTGGGATGAAAGTTCCAGGGACCTGTATTGTGCTCCGGATGGAGGTGCCGGGGACCTGTATTTGAGCCTCAGACGAAAGTCGTGAGGACCTGAAGTGCCTGCAGGACCTGTATTTCGTGCCCGCACCGGAATCTCCTTTATAGCCGCGACCCGTCTGTCATCTTCTGTACTGTTTGTCTTCATCTGTACCCATGGGACAATCTCTAACAACCCCCTTAAGTTTGACTTTAGATCATTGGCCAGACGTTCTGGACCAGGCCCACGATGAAGCGTTGGAGGTTCAAAAGAAGAGATAGCGAACTTTCTGTTCTTCAGAATGGCCCACCTTTAACGTGGGCTGGTCTAGGCATGGTACCTTTAATATCACCATTATGTTGCAGGTTAAAGCTCGGGTTGTTCAACCCAAACCTCAAGGCCATCCTGACCAGGTCCCTTACATCGTCACCTGGGAAAGTCTAAGCCGCAACCCACCCCCCTCTACTAGGCTGCAGCCATGGAAAGATCAAACAGTGGAGGGAGCCGATGAGCCTGGGACCTCCCAGGGTTTCCCACTCCACTCGATGTGGGGAGGGAACTACCAATACTGGCCCGTCTCCTCTGCTGATCTCTACAACTGGAAAACTCATAACCGTTCTTTCTCACAAGACCCCCAGGCCCTAACAGGTCTCATCGAGTCCATCCTCATGGGATGATTGCCAGCAGCTACTACAAACTCTCCTCACAACAGAGGAGAGGCAGAGAGAACGTCCTGGGGCCAGACGGGAGACCTACACAGCTTCCCAATGAGATAGAGGCACACTTTCCCTTAACCTGCCCAGAATGGAACTTCAACACACCACAAGGTAGGGAGCATCACCGTCTCTATCGCCAGACTCTGTTGGCGAGTCTCAAAGGGGCAGGGAGACACCCCACAAATTTGGCCAAGGTACATGCAGTAACTCTAGAGTGCCTCATGGAGGTTTACAGAATGTATACTCCTTTTGACCCTCAGGCCCAGGAGAGAGAAGCTGACATAATCATGTCATTCATCGGACAGTCAGCACCCAATATACGAACTAAGTTACAACGCCTTGAGGGGCTGCAGAGATATACCCTGCAGGACTTAGTAAAGGAGGCTGAAAAGATTTTTAACAAAAGGGAGATGCAGGAAGAGAAGGAGGAGAGGCTACATAAGTTGCAGGAGGAGAAAGAGAGGACAAGAGAGATAGAAAGCGCAATCAGAAATTAACAAAAATTTTGGCCACCGTAGTGTAGGAGTCTAAAAATAGGCCTAGACAGGCGAAAGATCTGGGAGACAAAGCAAGACCAAGCTAATGCAGTCGGATATCCTTAAACCATGGAGCACTCCCCTCCTCCCTGTGAAGAAGCCAGACATGGGGGACTATAGGCCAGTGCAGGACCTCCGGGAAGTGAATCGGAGGACTGAGGACATTCATCCAACAGTACCCAACCCTTACAATTTACTGAGCACACTGCCTCCAAGCCACGTCTGGTATACGGTGCTCAACCTTAAAGATGCATTCTTTTGCCTCAGACTGAGCCCTCAGAGTCAGCCCTTATTTGCCTTTGAATGGAAAGAACCGGGGACCAGGTTCTCTGGCCGGCTCACATGGACGCGACTCCTTCAAGGGTTCAAGAACTCACCAACCCTCTCCGATAAAGCCCTGCACCAAGATTTGGCGGACTTCCGAGTCCACAACCCCAATATAATTTTACTCCAATATGTAGATGATCTCCTTCTGGTCGCAGAATCAGAACATGACTGCTTCCAAGGTACCGGGGCGTTATTACAAAGGTTGGGGGAATTGGAATATCGGGCATCAGCAGAAAAGGCTCAGCTCTGTAAGAAGCAAGTCACCTACTGTTAGGGAAGTCCTGTGTATATGTCAATAAAGCACTGTCTGGCCAATAGGAATCTAGATAGGTGGGGCTAGGAATCTAGGAGGATTCTGGGAAGGAGAAACACAAGAGAGTTCAACATGTAACCGCCATGGGGTAGGAGCCCGGAACTATTCTCCAGTAAGAGACATACTTAGATTAACAATTATGGGGTAATTACTTAAAGCAGAGCTAGCCAGTAAGAGACAAGCAAGGCCAACAGCTTCATAATTAATATAGCCTCCTGTGTGTTTATTTGGGACTGATGCGGCTCTAGAACCAGGCGGGCAGGAAAGCTTCACTCAAGGAAATAGCTTCTCTTAACAACCTACCTAGGGTATCGACTTCAGGACGGTCAGCGCTGGCTGATGGAGGGACGAAAACTGGCTGTAGCCCTGATTCCCCCACCCAAAAATTCCAGGGAGGTGCATGAGTTTCTGGGTAGCGCGGGGTTCTGCTGCCTCTGGATTCCTGGCTTTGCAGAATTAGCAGCCCCACTCTACCCTTTGACTAAAGTTATGGCCCCCTTTGTATGGAAAAAGGAGCACCAGGAGGCCTTTGACAATATCAAACGGGCCTTTCTGTCAGCACCTGCCCTGAGTCTCCCCGATATAAACAAACCCTTCATCCTCTACATGGATGAAAGGGCAGGACTGGCAAAAGGAGTCCTAACCCAGCAGCTTGGGCCATGAAAGAGACTGGTAGCATACTTCTCAAAGAAACTGGACAATGTAGCATCAGGATGGCCCCTATGCCTCTGAATGGTGGCTGTAGTGACTGTCCTCACCAAAGATGCAGACAAATTGACTTTGGGTCAGCCACTCACAGTGGTAGTCCCCCATGCAATAGAAGCTTTGGCCCGACAGCCACCTGGTAGATGACTTTCAAATGCACAAATGACCCATTATCAGGCGCTGCTCCTCAACCCCGACAAGTTGCAGTTCAGGGCAGCCACATTCCTAAATCCAGCTTGGGGATCCCTCCTCAATTCGAGGGACCCCAACATCCAAAGAACTCCTACTCCAGTTACATCGATGGACCCACCTCAGACATAAGAAACTCAAAGAACTCCTACAACGAGAGGAGCAATTTTATTATATCCACAACCTCAACAGCCTCCTTCAACAAATCACCAGTTCCTGGGCTCCCTGTGCCAAAGTAAACACAAGGAGGGCGGCTCAAGCTGCCTGAGGGGATTAGAGTCAGAGGGGAGCCACCAGGAACTAACTGGGAAGTCGACTTCACTGAAATCAAACCTGGAAACCTCGGAAACAGGTACCTTTTGGTTTTCATAGACACTTTTTCAGGATGGTCTGAGGCATTTCCCACCAAGCGTGAGACTGCACAGGTGGTGGTCAAGAAAATCCTTGAAGAGATCTTCCCAAGGTTCGGGCTACCCAAGGTAATGGGATCTGATAACGGACCTGCCTTTGTCTCTCAGGTGAGTCAGCTGGTGGCCAAAACATTGGGAATTGATTGGAAACTACATTGTGAATACAGACCCCAAAGTTCAGGACAAATGAATAAAACAATTAAAGAGACCTTAACCAAATTGACCATAGAGACTGGCACTAGAGACTGGGTACGACTCCTACCCATGGCACTGTTCCGAGTTCGGAACACTCCTTCAGTGCATGGGCTAACTCCATTTGAGATCCTATTTGGAGGGCCCCTGCCTATCCTGAGTACACTTCCCATAGACCCTAATCATCCCATTGAACCCCCATCCCTCCAGGCCCGATTATGTGCCCTTCAACTCGTCCAGAACCAGATCTGGAAACCACTGGCTGCCGTATACCAGGCCGGAAATTCCACAGTGCCTCACCCGTTCCAGATCGGGGACTCCGTGTACGTCCGACGCCACCAAGCTAAGACTCTTGAACCCCGCTAGAAAGGCCCTTACACCGTGATCCTGATGACCCCCATGGCTCTCAAAGTAGACGGGATTGCAGCATGGATCCACACCTCTCACGCCAAGAAGGCCATGGCCAGAGGAGGTTCAGCAGAGGACAGGACGACAAAATGGAGGTTATAGTGCACTCAAAACCCGCTCCAGCTAAGACTCTCACAAACTGCTTGATTGTCTTGTTATGCTTAATGCTTTTCTGTTTCCCCGCCCCAACTGAGGGAACCCCACATGCTCCCCAACAGCTGACCCTCACCCAAGTCTCGGGAAAGGGCACATGCTTGGGAAATGTCCCCAGGTCCCACCAGGACCTCTGTAACCAAACCATCCTACAACCCAAAACTAACATGGGCTCTATGTATCTGGTACCCAACAATATCAAGCTGTATCTAACATTGGGGCCCCCCTAAAAAGTTTTATGATTAAAACTATGCCCTAGAGAAAAGGGAGGAATGAAAGACCACAGAATGGGATGTATGGTTTAGCAACCTTAATTGCAGAAGGGCTGTAAACCCACAAAAGGCCAATTCCAGGCTGCTGACCACCTGTGACGAACTGACCAGGGCATCAGAGATGGGCAAACAAGATTCGTGGGAAACAAGGAGATGATAACCACCATTTACTTAGGGAGAGATGATTAACTCATACCAAGGTTTGAGGAATTTACAACGTGTAGGTCAGGAAGACATCTACTTCCCCTGGTCAGTAGTCACGTACCGCCCCCCCATCACAAGATAGAGACCCCCTCCCAAAGGCTTGTGGTTTTTGTCTTTAAAAGCTGATTGTAACTGAACCTCGGGGCCAATGGGTCTAAAAGCTGACCCAGAGGCCCATCTGCAGATGCCTAATTAAAGCCTCTTGCGTGTTGCATCAATTGGTGCTTGGACTCTTGATTCTTGGGGTGACGAATCCAGCTTGGGGACCCCTCCTCAATTCGGGGGAACCCCAACAGTTATAATTCGCATTTCTCTAATGGCTAAGGATATTTAACACTCCTCAAAACATTTATTGGCCATTTATACTGCTTTTGAGAACTGTCTGTTGAGTTCACTTGCACATTTATTGAGAGGCAAGGTACTGGTTTTATTGTTTGATTTCTGAAGTATTTTAAAACATTTCTAGGTCTCTACCCTTCACCTAGAGTGTAGACAGCAGACCTTCTCCCAATCTCTAGGCTATTCACACCATTGACATTTCTGTTGCTGTGCAAAAGCTCTTTGATTTGATGTGATCCCATTTAATTCTTGGGGTTAGTTTCTGTGCTTTTGAGGATCTGTTCAGATTTTATTCCTGTACCTATATCCCAGAGCATTTTCCCTCAGCCGTTTCAGCATTTCTGAATTTAATTTGGGGTCTTCAATCCATTAGAAACTGATTTGTGTACAGAATGGGTGCTGTGCAATAATTTCCTCTGAGTCTAACATCCCTGCCTTGAGCGGGTACGTGAAGCTCATGAGACTCCCGGAGTAACCAGCTCACAAGTCTCAGAATGCTCTTAACCTTTTATCAAGACCCATCACAACCCTCCCACCTCGGGCTTGTAGAAACTGTAAATCACTCCTGGAGGGGCAGACTCTGACCTGTGGAACTGTATACAAGCCATTTAGGGAGCTCCAGGGATGCGGCTTTAACATCCTGTCTCGAAAAAACAAAAAAACAAAAAACATCATCCCTTGGGTTGGGATGGTTCCTCTTTGATTCAGCTGCCATTGAGTCAGTCACCCATGTGCCTGTAAGTAACTCCATACCCACTAAAAGGAAAGAGAACACGCACCACATCTGTAATAAAGAGCCCACTCTGGGATCCCGGGAATTTATGGGAAGAGACAGACAGCAGAGAAGGTAAACTAAGGTAAGTGATGAGAGAGAAACTGGAGGTGGTGCATGATACCCAGTATAGGATATTGCTCACCAGAGAATTCAGAAAAGGGGTTCCCAGAGCCTTGATGAGCACCGTTTGGAACATGGATTTGATGAGCTAGGAAAGGATTTGGTAGATCTAAATGACTTAGACTGGCATGCAAATTAGGTTTATAAAGTGCTAATCTAGAACAAATAAGGAGAGGGCCGAGACTTTCCATGTCACCTGAAGACGGATGTGCAAGATTAGCGTTGAACTAGAGTTCCCACAGAAAAAAAAAAGTGATAAAAAAAGTTGTACTAATAGAGTGTTAAAGCAATACAAAAGAAAAGGACTAAGCTTGTCCTGAGGGAGGACAGTAATTCCCCTGAGTAAATTAAATTGTGTGTATCTTCCTCCTACCAAAAATAAAAATAAAAATAAAAAGAGAAATATGCTGGGGACTTTCCCAGAAGTCAGATATGGCTGATGGAGAGATAATGGGAGTGGCCGTAGCTACAGCTCAGATGGAGAGCCTATCAGACCCAGCCAGACGGAGCTGTGGCAGGCAAACCCAACTGTTCCTCCTTGGCCCTGACCTAAACTGCTTGCGCTGACCCCAATAAGTCCATGGAGGTGAGGAAGTGCACAGAAGTCCCATAGCAGTGGGCCAGGATAAGGAAACCAGACAACTAAGGAAGGCATAAATCTTCATCCTGGATTGAAGCTTGCTAACATTTTGCCTTAGCTGCTAAATTGTGTCAACTGATGATTCAAATGAACTGCTGTGGAGTTTTGGAGAGCCTGTTCACTGTTTGTTAAGAGGTATTATTACATGATTTTGGCATTTTTGTTGTTGTTGTTGTTTTGTTTTGTTTTATACTAACTTCTGAGTGTCTGACAAAATTAGAGAAATCTTTTTAAAAAATTGGTAAAAACAACAGTTGTTTTGCCTCAGTTATTTTAAAGGTATCTTACATGGGTTGGGAAAGGGGTTCCCAAAAGCTGTAAGGCTGTTAAATGAAAATCTCAGAACCAGGGGTGGGTTACCTCTAGGAGTTATTGGCCAGGGAGACCCTAGAGGCCTATAAAATGATAACTGTGTCCTAGTTAGGATTTTTATTTCTGTGATGAAACACCATAGCCAAAGGTAAATTGGGGAGGAAAGGGGCTATTTGGCTTATACTTCCACATTACAGTCCATCATTGAAGGAAGTCAAGACAGTAACTCAAACAGGGCAGGAACCTGGAGGCAGGAGCTGATGCGGAGGCCATGGAGGTGTGTTCTAGCTTGCTCATCACGACTTGCTCAGCCTGCTTTCTTACAGAGCCTGGGACCACCAGCCCAGGGGTGGCCCCACCAACAAAGGGCTGGGTCCTCCCCATCCATCGCTAATTAAGAAAATGTCTTATAGCTGTGGCTTAAGGAGGTATTTTCCCAGTTGAGGTTCCCTCCATTCAAATAACTCTAGCTTGTGTCAAGTTGACATAAAACTAGACAGCAAACACTGCTATTGGCTGTGTGAGCGAAATTTTTAAAGAACAAAACCTGGATGTTTTGACACTTTCAACAAAGATTAAGTGACCAGAGCTGTGTGGATTTATCTCTTCGTCCTTTATTACATTCCTCTGGTCTTCCTGTCTGTTTTTGTGTCAGTACCAGAGTGTCTTTGTCACTGTTATACTGTAGTAGCTGGAGGGCAGCTAACGTGATGACTCAGGATGTATTATTTCTCTTTAGAAACACTGATTGATCTTTTATGTTTCAAGTTTTATCCCACTGTTTTAGCAAATTATGTGAAAAAATATTGTTGAGATCTTGTGTGAATTTATAGATTATTTTTGACAGTATGACTATCAGCATAATTATTAATTTGCTAACCCACAAGTATGGCAGGTCTTCCTTTAATCCAATTTCTTTTCCCAGTGTCTTCAAATTTTCCTTGTAGAGGTCTTTCATTTCTGTGGTCAGGTTTATTTCTAGGTGTATTTTATAAGCTATTGTTAATGGGATACACTTTCTAATTTCTTTCTCAGCAAGTTTGTTATTGCCACATATATAAGATGCTGATTTTTTGTATACTGATTTTGTATCCTACTACTTTACTGAACTTTCAGGATCCAAACATTTTCTGGTTGTTTGTTTGTAGGATCTTTTAAGTATAGAATCATGTTATTTGCAAATAGAAATAATTTAATTTCTTCCTGTCTAGTTTTATTCTCTCTCTTTTTCTCTCTCTCCCTCTCTCTCTCTCTCTCTCTCCCTTCCTCCTCCCCCCCTCTCTGGGTGTGTGTGTGTGTGTGTGTGTGTGTGTGTGTGTGTGTGTGTGTGTGTGTCTTTGTCTCTCCAAGGTATCACTATGTATCCTTGACTGTCCTGGAACTCAATAAGTAGAACAGGCTAGCCTAGAACAGAGAGATCCTTCTGCCTCTTCCTCTCTCCAGTGATAAGATTAAAGGTGTATGTTATCATGCCTATTATATCTTTCCCTTGTCTTGTAGATCTAGTTAAAGTTTCAAACACTGTGTAGAATGGGAACGGAGAAAATGGACACCTTGTCTTATTCCAAATTTTGAGGAAAACAGTCTGTTTTTAAATATTTTACTGGGATATATTAATTATATATGCAATAATTAGTTTCATTGTGACATTTTCATGTATATATATATTTGATAAATTTTGATCACAATCACTCCCCCATTACCCCCTCTCATCTCCTCATCCCCACTGATCACCTTCCTCTTCTTAGTAAAATTTCCTTAGTCTTTGATGTCTTTTTTTTTCCTCCCAGTGAGTTTCAATACAGTTGTTTATAAGAGTATGAGTAAGAGTGCCTTAATACTGGCTGTTGGGGGAAATTTGTTTGTGTTGATTGCTCTGAGACCACCAATAGAGTTCAATCTTCATTTGGAGGGTAGAGTCCATATCAGCTGGCCAGAGTGGACCATAGATTTTCCTGAAAGGTTCAGACAGTGATAGGAGGAGGAAGAGAAGGAGCAGAGGGTTTGCTTGGGATTTTCCACCCGAGAAGTGGAGTAGAGAGCAGATGATTGTGTCTGTGGATCCATTGCTCTGTGGATCTCCCAGATTTATTCCCTAATATTTACTTGAGTTTTATTGTTTAATAAGACAATAAAAGAAATCACAATAAGTGACCATCTCACTGAAAAAAATGACTCTTCCTTCCCTGTAAGCCATTTACTGTGCATATTTCCAGGGAAGGTGGGCCTTCTGATTTCATCCACAGTCCATGACAGGATATTGGTATACATCTTGCGCGTACTTGGAGTTTAAAAACGTAGAATGCACATCAAACCTGGATGTCAGCATCACATAACACACTGACCTTTCTCTGGCTCATACAACCTTGCTACCCTTTCCTCAAGCAATGTTCCCTGGGCCTTAGAGGAAGTGATGTAGATGTCTCAATTATGGCTGAGTATTCAACAGTCACGTCTCAATAGTTCGATGAGTATCTGAAGTTGACACAGGCTACTGCAAAAAGAAGCTCTTCTTATTAAAACAGAGAGTATCACAATCCTATGAGCATAGACATAGTCATTTAGGAGGTAATTCAAGGGACACATGATGTACATTTACTAAGCAACAGCAGTAGCTTCTCTGCTAAGGCCTCTGACCTCTTCAGCCAAAGGCCTTTGGCCATGTTTATAGTATTAGATGCAGGTTTTCTCCTTGGGAGTGGACCTCAAATCCAATCTTAAAGTGGGAGTTATGTCCATGACAGACTTACCTCCACGACACCATTGGTCACATTTTGCCTGTATGCAGGGTCTCCAGCTGAGTAACACTGTTGAAGACAGTTTGTGCCCATCAGCACCTTCCAGCATTATGAGGGCTAGCCAATAGAGAGGAGGTTTCCACCCTAATTCCAGCCTGATTTCCCTCTGTCCTGTGACTAGAGCATGTGGAATCTTCAGCAATACCATCTTATCATCTAGCTCTAGTGTGAAATCAAAAGTGGTCAAAATTGCCCGTATTGTTTGGAGGTCCTGGCGAGGGAGGAGGGGGCCTCCCTGACCTCCCTGACCTCCCAACAACTTGTCAGCATTCAGCCCAGCCATGGCACTGGGATTTTCATTCAGATTCCATGGAAGTCCGAGGGTGTCTGATCCCCTGGAACTAGAGTTACAGATTGTTGTGAGCCAATGTGTGGGTGCTTGGAACCAGACTAGGATCCTCTACAAAAGTAACAAGTGCCCTGAGCTAGCTAACTCTCCAGTTTCATCAACCTCCTTTTTTTTTTTTTTTAGATTTTACTTAAATTATAAACAATCTTATTTTACATATCAATCCCAGTTTCCTCTCCCTCCGATCATCCCGTACCCACCACCGACTCTCCCCATCCCATCCCCCATCCACTCCCCAGGGAGAGTAAGGCTTTCCATGAGGGATCATCAAAATCTGTTAAGTCATTTGGGACAGGGCCTAGGCCCTCCCCTGTTTATCTAAGCTAAGAGTGTATCCCTCCATGGAGAATGGGCTCCCGATATCCGTTCATGCACTAGGGATAGATACATCCTGGTTCCACTGCCAGAAGCCCTACAGACTGCCCAGTGCTCCTAGCTGACACCCATGTTGAGGGGCCTGGTTTGGTCCTATGTTGGCCAGACTGGGATTCTTGAGTTCCACTTGCTCAGGACAGCTTTTTCTGTGGGTTTTCCCAGTGTGGCCTTGACCCATTTGTTCATCACTCCTCCCTCTCTGAAACTGGATTCCAGGAGTTTGACTCAGTGCCTAGCTGTGGATCTCTGCTTCTGCTTCCATCAGCTACTAGATAAAGGCTCTAGGATGGCATTTAAGGAAGCCTCTCCACTATTGTTTAGGGTCCTAGTTGAGGTCATCCTTGTGGATCTCTGTGCAATTCCCTAGTGCCAGATTTCTCTTTAAACCTATAGTGGCTCCCTCTATTGATGTGTCTTTTTTCTTGCTCTCCTCTATTCCTCTCCCCACTCAATCTTCCTGATCCCTCATGCTCTCCTTCCCCTCCTCTTCTCCCCCTCTTTGTCCTACATCCCTTCCCCCTCCTCCATGCTCCCCATTTGTTCAGGGGCTCTTGTCCCTTTCAGCTTCCCTGAGAGACCATGTATTTCTCTCTTACAGTCCTCCTTGTTTCCTAGCTTCTCTGGAGGTGTGGATTATGGACTAGTAATCCTTTTCTCTATATCTAATATCCATATATGAGTGAGTACATACCATCTTTGTCTTTCTATGACTGGGTTATCTCATTTAGGATGGTTTCTTCCATTTGCCTGCAAATTTCAAGATTTCATTGTTTTTTTCTGCTGAGTGGTACTCCATTGTGTAAATGTACCACATTTTCTGTTTCCATTCTTCAGTTGAGTGAGGGGCATTTAGGTTGCTTCCAGGTTCTGGCTGTTACAAATAATGCTGCTATGAACATAGTTGAACATATGTCCTTGTTGTATGAATGTGCATCCTTTGGGTATATGCCTAAGAGTGGAATTGCTGGATCTTGAGGTAGACTGATTCCCATTTTCCACATCAATCTCTTCTTTGATTAGAGTCCTGTCCAGAAAGTTCTTGCCTGTGCCTGTATCTTGTAGTATTTTCCCTACATTCTCTTTTGCCAGTTCTGGAGTTTAAAGTCTCACATGTGGACTAAGATCCATTTGGAGTTGATTTCCATACAGGGTGAGAGCTGTCGATCTAGTTTCATTCTCCTCTATGTAGATAAATGATTTTCCTAGCTCTGTTTATTGCATGTTATATTTTCTCCAATGATTTTCGGCATCTTTATCAAAAGTCAGGTGAATATAGTTGTAAGACCTTGTATTTGGATTCTGTGGTGGTTTGAAAGAAAATGCCCCCCCAAAAAAGTAGCACTATTAGGAGGTGTGACCTTGTTGGGGCAGGTGTGGTCTTGATAGAGGAAAAGTGTCACTATGGAGGTGGGCTTTGAGGTCTCATATATGCTCAAGTCATGCCCAGTGCCTCAGACCACTTCCTGTTGTCTGCTTATCAACGTGTAAAACTCTGTATGCTGCCATATCCCACCACAATGATGATGGATTGAACCTCTGAAACTGTAAGCCACTTCATTAAATGTTTTCCTTTGTAAGAGTTGTCAATTGTTAAAACTAATCATCTCTGACTTAATTATCTCAGTTCCTTCCTATGCCTCCAATCCCTGTTATTCTCTTCCCCATGACTGGTAGTTGGTGATGTTTTCCACTGCATTATTTATTTCACTGAAGTTTTTTTTTTCTAGCATCATTTCAGTTCGTTTTTTCTATCTCTTTTTTCAATTGCACTTTCTAATCTGACATTAGCTTCCTTATTTCATTAAGCTGTTTGTTTATGCCCACTTTCATTTCTTTAAATAGGTTTTAATTTCTTTGACTGTGTCAAAGAAATAAGAACACATTCATAATCATTCTATTAAAAGTTATTTCTAAGTCACTTTGATCAGGAGTCATTACTCTGGGATGTGTGGTTTGAGGAAGAAATGGGCAGGTTTTCTCCATATTTTTATTTTACTCATATGATTGTTTTGCAGGTGGGCCTGTGCATCACATGTGTGCAGCGCCTTCAGAGGCCAAAAGACAGTGGCCGATCCCCTGAAATAGGAGTTTACAGACAGGTGTAGGTGCTGGGAATCAAACACAGGTCCTCTGGAAGAGCAGAGAGCACTAACCACTGAATCATCTCTCCAACACAAGACAAGTTTTCTCAAATTTTTTAATGTTATTTGTGGTTTTGCACTAGAGTTTGCAGCTCAGGCATCTGACTTAATTCCTTGAGGTCACTTTTCTTATTTCTATGAGTGAGCGCAGTGTTCCAGAGGGATCAGATTGTAGTAAAGTTGAGTGATCGTTTCCCTCTGTGCTTCGGGCACTAAGCTCTGTCTCTCTAATCCTACTCTGAGAGCAGAACACCATCAGAAACTGTGTGTCTGCCTTTCGGAAGAGTTTGACATACCTGCACTAAGCATTAAGACTGGGTCTTGGTGTTGTCTTGGCTTAGATGCAGGCAGTTCAGTTGTAGAGACAACTGATGCTGATTCATGAATGAGGGAGTTAACTTACCTAGGTGACAGTGGGCCAATGAGAGGGATACAGTGTTTATGGACAGTGTATTTTTGTGATTTAGAATATAGTTAACTCTGTGGCTGATAATGCTAATTCATTCGGCATATTTATCTCATCTAAATTGTCAGTTCCTTTCAGAAATCTCCAACTCACCCTAGCCTGGAATAGATGCCTCCACTGTCAGAGGTCCTTGTATTTCTTTCTGCTGCAACACATATAGCCATTTATTGAAATTTCCTGTGTAATTATCAGTCCCTCAAGAAAATGATATAAACCCCACAAAAGGAAGGCAGTCAATTACTTTATTGCTGTTGATATTATCAACATCTGTAATATGTCTGGCTCATAGTAGCACTTAATAAATATTTGTTGAATAATTAATTAACAATGAGTAGGCACTGTGTTATATAGTGGAAAACACTAGTTAAGTAGAAAAACACTTTTTAATCAGCACCACTTCCTCTTTCAAGCTTCCTGAGACGTCAAAATTGTACAACAGAGTCTGCTCCCCGAGAAGACTCCAGCCTGACCGGAGATGGCTCCCCACCACATGTGGCTCTTGTTCCTTTGCCTGCAAACCTGTAAGTTCCGAACCTTATTAGAATTCACCTCCTACTTTTCCATAAAATTTTAGAAAGTATGCTTGGGGATGTATTGACATATCCTTTTGATCTATTTTCAGCAGACCATCCAGGGCTTCTGTTTATATTACACTCAAAGCATTGAACTACAGGAAGAACTTAAGATCCAAACTATGTGCTTTATTTCATTAAACCAATAAACCAATCATCCGCCTCTTGATAGTTCAGTCCCTAACTATGCCTTCAATTCCTGTTACTCTCTCCTCCTCCTCCTCATGATCCATTTTGCTGGTGAGGCTTTTCACTGAACTATTTATTTCACTTAAGTATTTCATTTCCAGCTCCATTTCAGTTTGACTTTTCTTTTGTATTTCCATCTCTTTACTTAATCATCTCAGCTTAGTTGTTCTTATATTCATACTATGCCTGGGACATAGTAGGCACTTAACAAACATTTTGTTGGGTAGTTATTTAGTTAGTTAATGCTAGGTCCTGGAGTCAGATAATGGGAAACACTAGCAAGTAGGATAAGAAACAATGCTTCTTTTTATTTTCTTTTTCCCCCCCTTTATTGAAAATAGATGTTTTTCTTATATAATATGTCCTGGTTATACTTTCCACTCTGTAAACTCCTCCCAATTCCTCTCCACCTCCCCTTCTCTCCAGAACCACTCTCCTTCTGTCTCACATTAGAAAAGAACAGGCTTCTAAAGATAACAACTATGACAAAACAAAAGCCATCACACTGAGGCTGGACAATGTAATCCAACAGAAGGAAAAGAGCTCAGCAGCAGACACAAGAATCAGACCCACTCTTTCACACACACAGGAGTCCTATTAAAAAACTGAGCTGAAAGCTGTAACATATGCATAGAGAACCTGGTGCAGCCCCCATGGAGGCTGTGTGCTTGCTGCTTCAGTCTGGGAGTTCATACGAGCCTTCTGAGTTGACTCAGAGAGCCTTGTTCTCCTGGGGTCCTCCATCACCCCTAGCTCTTACACTCTTTCTGCCTCCTCTTCTGTGAGGTCCCCTGAGCTCTGAGGGGAGGGATTTGATGTAGACATCCCATTTAGAGCTGTGTGTATTCCATGGACTCTCTCTCTCCACATAATCTGGCTGTGGGTCTCTGCATCTGTTCCCATCTGCTGCAGGAGGAAGCTTCTCTTATGATGGCTGAAAAAGGCACTGATCTATGAGCATAGCAGACTATCAGTAGGAGTCATTTTATTGTTACTTTTTTTTAAGACAAGTAATGTTTGGTTTTACCCTAGGTCTCTGGACTATCTGATCTCTGGGTCACACAAGCAGTGTCCAGTTTGGGTTCCATCTCACAGAGTATGCTTTAAGTCAAATCAGACACTGGTTGGTTACTCCCATGTAGGCACCAGGTGAAACTTCTCTGTGTTGAATGGGTTGTATTGGTGTTATCCTCCAAAATAGCGCCCCCACTGTCAGTTGGTGGAGAGCAACCCCTTGTGTTAGCCACAGCCTCGGTCACTTGGGGATTTTCATGAGACACCTTGCCTAATAACTAAACCAAATGAAGCCTAGTCCTGGTACTGGAAGCCTCATTTGGTGACAAGACATGGCCAGTTGGGACTCCATCTCCCCAGTTATTAGGAGACCTCATTAGGAGCGCCTTCACATATTTTAGAAATTTTCCACTGTGCTATGTTTCCACGTCATCTCTCAGATGTCCCTCAATTCCAGCTGTCTCTCCCACATTCCCTCCCTTGACCCTGTCTCCTCTCCCTATTCCCACCTGATCCTCCCACACTGTTTCTGTCCCAACATGCCCAAGTTCGCCCATAAAATCTATTCTATTTTCCTCTCCTAGAGAGATTCGTGTGACCCCTCTCTTTTACCTTCCTCTATACATAACCTCTCTGGGTCTATAGATTGTAGGTTGGTAATCATTTATTTAGTGGCTAAAGTCCACATATAGGTGAATGCATACCATATTTATCTTTCTGTGTCTGGATTACCTTACTCAGAATGATCTTTTTCTAGTTCCATCCATTTGTCTACCAATTTCGTGATGTCAGCTTTTTAAAACTTAGAAATACTCCATTGTGAAAATGTACCACAATTTCTTTATTCATTATTCTGTTAAGGAACATCTAGGTGGTTTCTAGTTTGGGCTATGATGAATAGAACAGCAATGAACATGGTTGAGCAAGGGTCCCTGTAGTAGTATCAAATATCTTTTGGGTTTATGACCAAAAGTAGTATAAATTTATCTTGAGGTCGATAGATTCCCAACTTTCTGAGAAACTGCTGTATTGATTTCCATAATGGTTGTACAAGTTTGCATTCCCACCAGCAATGGATGAGTGTTCCCCTTATTACATATCCTCTCCAGTATGAGTTGTCTCTTGTGTTAATAATGATCTTAGCCATTCTGACAGGTTTAAGATGGAATCTCAAAGTAGTTTTGATTTGCTTTTCCCCAATGGCTAAGGATGTTGAACAATCCTTTAAGTGTTTCTCAGCCATTTGAGTTTCCTCTACTGAAAATTCTCTGTACCCCATTTTTTAAACTGGATTATTTGGTTTTTCAATATTCTTGAGTTCTTCATATATTTTAGATATAAGTTCTCTATCAGATGGTGAGTTGCTAAAAATCTTTCCCCAGTCATTAAAACTCTCCCAACCAAAAAAAAAAAGCCTAGGGCTAGAAATATACCAGACTTTCAAAGAAGAGTTAATACCAACACTCCTGGTATTGTTTTGTTTTGTTTTTCCATATGGAGTTAACAATTGTCCTTTCAAGATATGTGAAGGATTGTGTTGGAATTTTGATGGAAAATGCATTGAATCTGTAGATTGCTTTTTATAGGATGGCCATTTTACTGTATTAATCCTACCATGATCCATGAGCATGGGAGATCTTTCCATCTTCTGATATCTTCATCTATTTCTTTCTTCAATATCTTACGGTTTTTATCATACAAGTCTTTCACTTGGTTTGTTACAATTAACCCAATAAGATATTTTATGTTATTTAAGGCTATAGTGAAAGGTTTTTCCATGATTTCTATAGAAGGGCTACTGAATTTTGTGAGTTAATTCTATATCTAGCTACTTTGTTGAAAATGTTTATTAGCTGTAGAAGTTCCTGGTAGAATTTCTAGGGTTACTTATGTATATTATCATATCATCTGCAAATAAAGATACTTTGATTTCTCCCTTTCCAAATTGTATATCCTTGACTTCCTTCAGTTGTCTTATTGATCGGGTAAGGAGAAAATGGACAAGCTTGTCTCATTCCTGACTTTGATCGAAATGCTTTGAGATTCTCTCCATTTAATTTGATGTTGCCTATGAGCTTGCTGTAAACTGTTTTTATTATGTTTAGATATGTCCCTTTCATCTCTACTTTCTCCAGGGCCCTTATCATGAAGGTGTTGGATTTTGCCAAAGACTAATTCTGCATCTAAAGAGATGACGATGTGGGTTTTTTTTTCTTTCAGTTTATGGTGGATTACATTTATTAGTTTTTGTATATTGAACCATCCAGTTATTTCTGGGATGAAGCCTACTTGATCATGGTGGATGATCTTTTTGATGTGTTCTTGGGTTCAGTTTACAAGTATTTAATTGAGTATTTTTGTATCTGTGTTCGTAAGGGGAACTGGTCTGTAATTTTCTTTCTTTTTGGGTCTTTGTATGGTTTGGGTATCAGGGTTACTGTGGCCTCATGAATTGGGAAATGTTCTTTCTGTTTCTATTTTGTGAAATACTTTGAGGAGTGTTGGTATTAACTCTTCTTTGAAAGTCTGGTATATTTCTAGCCCTAGGCTTTTTTTTTTTGGTTGGGAGAGTTTTAATGACTGCTTCTATTTCATCTATTTCATTGGGGGTTATAGATCTGTTTAAATTGCTTATCTGATCTTGACTTAACTTTGGTAAGTGGTATATATTGAGAAAATTACCCATTTCTATTTTATTTTCCAATTTAGTGAAGTACAGGTGTTTTAGGAATATACTTTTGGCTCTCTGGATTTCCTGGGTGTCTAGTGTTATGCTTCCCCTTTTCATTTCTGATTTTGTTAATTTGGATATTCTAGCTCTGCCTTTTAGTTTGAATAAGTGCTTGTCTTATTGGTTTTCTCAAAGAACCAACTCTTTGTTTCATTGATTTTTTTGTATTGCTCTCTTTGTTTCCATTTTATTGATTTCTGCCCTGAGTTTATGTCTTCCTGTCTACTCCTCTGGTTGTGGTTGTCTTTTTGGTCTAGCACTTTCAGGTGTGCTGTTAAGTTGCTAGTGTGAGATCTTGCCAGGTGTTTGTTTGTTTTTTAATGTAGACCTCTTAGAGCCACTTTCATTGTGTTCCTTAAGTTTGAGTATGTTATGTATTCATTCTTATTGAAATCTAGAAAGCCTTAATTTCTGTCTTTGTTTATTTTTAATTCAGTAGAGAATTGTTCAGTTTCCATGAGTTTGTATGCTTTGTGTGGCTTCTGTCTTTTGTTTTCTTTTGATGTTCATGTTTAATCTGTGGTGATCTGATAGAATTTGGGGAATTATTTCAATTTTCTTGTATCTATTTGCACTTGCTTTGTGTCTAAGTATGTGGTCAATTTTGGAGAAAGCTGCATGAGGTACAGAGAAGTAAGTGTATTCTTTTGGGTGAAATGTTCAGTAAATATTTGTTAGGTCCATTTGGTCTATAAAGTCCAGCATTTCTCTGATTAGTTTTTGTCTGGATGGGCTCTCTATTAGTGAGAGTTGGGTAGTGAGGTCTCCCAAATAACAGTGTGTGAGAGTCAATCATGATTTAAGCTATAGTGGTGTTTCTTTTACTACCTTTGGTACCCTCGTGTTTGGGCATATATTTTAAGAATTGCAATGTCCTCTTGGTGGATCTTTCCTTTGATGAGTGTGTAGTGTCTTTCCCTATCCCTTTTGATTAGTTTTAGTTTGAAGTCTATCTTTTCAGATACTAAAATGCCTACACAAGCTTGTTTCTTAGGTCCATCTACTTGGAATATCTTTCCCTACCCCTTTACACTGAGGTAATGTTCATTCTTATGTTAATGTGTGTTTCTTGGATGCAGCAGATGGATGGATCCGTTTTCACATCCATTCTTTTAGTCTGTGTCTTTTTAATTAGGGAATTGAAGTCACTGATATTGAGAGATGTCAATGGCAAACCATTGTTGATTTCTGTTATTTTGTTAGTGGTGGTGACAATAATGGTGGTAGTGGTGGTGATGGTGTGTGTGTGTGTGTGTAGTAAGTGCTTGAAAATGTTAGCCAAGCATAATGGCATATACCCTTAATCCCAGCATTTGTAAGACAGAGGTACAGGAATTCCAGACCATTCTGGTCTACATAGTGAGTTCCAGGTCAGCCCTCTATACACAGTAAGACCCTGTCTCAAAAACATGTATATGTTAGCTAATTCTGTTGCTGTGTTTCACACTTGTATTTCATGCTTTATTAAGAAGGGTCCTGATTCTGTTATACAGAGATCCTGGGCAGGGCTTACCTATTTGTGGGATGGTCCAAGGAAGCTAAACAGAAAAGTGGTAGCAGTTTGAGGTTGAGTACAGGCTCAAACTTACTGGGGTTCTAAAAATGAAACCAGGGATGAGATATTAATTTTGTCAGGCATCCTCAAAACAGGGAGTGGGACCTTGTTTCCAAGTCAGAAGTACAGATCATCCCAAGTGTACCTAAGGGCACAATATGCTCTAGATTCCTCCTGCTGCTCTCCTTGGTAGAGTGGTCCCTTCTACTTAGTGCTGGGCATGGATATCAACACTGCTTTTTTGCCCCCTTCCGTGGCAATCTGAACAGAGAAACAGTCAAAGAGTGAAGGAAAAAAATCTCCATTTTCCCCTAAAATCACTGATACAAGGAAGCTGGAGAGAGTAAACGCATGACTTCTCTGTACTGGAAAAGTTTTCTCAAAACCAAGGTTTAAAGTCTTATGCTCTGATTCATTTTTCTCATGGTTTTGTGAACTTTATGACAAATTGTCTTCCCTATGTCATGGAGCTACTTAGCCTTCAGAGACGGAAACAGAAGAGTCCACCACTTGCTTCTTGTTCATTCTTTCTATAAGTCTTTTCTGTATTGGTTTGATTATTTCCCTTCTTCCTTCCATTTTACTCAACCCTTCCCCTGTGATTTTTCTCCTATCTCCCATCAATAACAGCAAAAATTAACTATGCATGAAACAATCACTCCATGTCTTACACTATATGTCTAAATCCTCTACAATTATTGCTTTGTTCAATCCCATGATATTCTATAAGTTGGATAGTACTGATAAACCCATTTTCAAAGGAAAGCATTGCTACATAGACACTCAGAAGTCAAAAAGTGAGGAATTATGTTTTAGTCAAAGTTTAAATGTATGCTAATTGGAAAGGCATTAGTAAAGCAATGGGTGGCCATGTCCCCACCTCTGTCTGAGATTTTGTGTTTGGTTTAGATTTTTAAAGTATTGATTCGGAGTAAACTAAATCTTAAAAAAGATGACATAAAGTAAAAGTATCTTGGAAAATGGTATACTGCTATAAAGGGTTGTAGGTTTCTTTCAAACGAAAACAAAAAACAAAAAATTATGACTCAGGAATTTCTATAATTATGAAGAGTGACACAGGAGTTCTGTTGCCCAGCCCTTTCCTTCCTCAGTGCTCTCTGTAGCATGATAAATAAAAGACCCAGAGACTGGTATTGGGATTCAAGCTTCAAGCTGAAAATCAGAAAAGCAAAGCAGCTGTCCACTAGCTATTACCTCTACCTCAGAATGAAAGGTGATCCTGTCTCCACCAAACCTCAGACTGCAATCCCAGACTGCTATGCTCTCCTCAACATGGCTAGAGAATCCTGATACTCACTACTGAAGACCCTACTCCTATCTTTTATACCTCTCTAGGGCTGGGATTAAAAGTGTGAGCTCTGTTACTCTTTTAGACTGATTCAATCTCATGTAGCCCTGGGTTGCCTTGAACTCATAGAGATCCATCTGTCTTTGTCTTCTGAGTCCTGGGATTAAAGGTGTGTACCACCACTGCCTGATCTCTATAGCTTGAGGCTGATTTTGCCTTCTGAATCCTTAGGCAAGCGTTTATAAATCATAAATAATATATCACCACATCTCTCAACATCTCTTGAGTTATTTGCAAAATAACTGACTCTTATTTGAATGTTGTATACTCAAGCTATGTCTGTTCATCCTCCCAGGTCTCAAACATGGAGGGAGGTTCTAGCCACAATGCTAACTCTGGGATGGAGAACAAAAAAAGATAGTTTAGCTGCTGTCCCACCCCACCCCCAAAACAAGAACAAGAAATGCTTATTTAAAGAGCCATGAAGAAACAAAGGGCAGCAGTGAGTGTTAAGCAATAATTCAACCCCTGGTTCCTCTCTAAATATCCTTCCTCCTCTCTCCAATGTCCCAACCCTTTCTTTTTCCTGCAGAGTAGTATAAAGTATTATTTTAATCCCTTCAACAATGGTTATTTGTTTGGGGGGTATTTATGGATGAGAGAGAGAGAGTTATATGCCCATGTACATATGTGAGAACCTGCATGTACACCTTATTTTTTAAGACAGGTTCTCTAATTGAACCTGGAGTTCACTAATTCAGCTACGATGGCTGGCCAGTGAGCTTCCAGGGATCTGCCTATCTCTTCCCTCTTCAACCCCCACCCCCATAGTGCTGGAGTTACAGGGGTGTGCTGGAAATCTAAATTCAAGTCCTCATGCTTACAAAGCAATTGCTTGACAGACTGAGTCATCCCTCCAGCCTCTTATTTGTTTTGTATTTAAGAAACAATACAGTGGTCAGGATATGCCAATGCACATATATTAACTTATTTGGCTCTCATGACACTTTGGTTAATTTATTTATTTATTTTACATCCCCATTGCAGCCTTCCCCTCTCTCCTCCCACTCCTTCCTCCCTCTTCCCTTCCACCCCCCCTTCAATCTGCCCCTCCTCCATGTTTGCTCAGAAAAGGAAAGGTCTCCTCCCTTAGGCATCAGCAAAGCATCTCACAACACTTTTAGGAGGTCAGTGTTATTAATAATGTTGCTGTAAAACTGAGGAAACTGAGGCATGAGGGGGTCGCTAACTTTTCCTAGGACTGATGGCTAGTATCCCATGGCATCTGTAGCCACATCCAGGAAGTCATGTTCTTAAACAGCAGGTCAGCAGTGACTTAGAAAGGGGCAGGCCCAGGATGTTCCTCAAGGCAAGACTTTCTGAGGGTCACTTAATTCTCCTCCATTAGTACTCAAACTGGAGGGACCTGTCATATCATCTAGTCCTCAAAGTAGCTCAAAATGACAGCTCTGCTTAGTTTCATTTCCCAGGCAGAATTCCGAGACTTAGCTGCTTCAGTACAATCTTAGACAACTCGCTAGTCAGCAGTGAAGGGACCAGGGAAAAGCACCTTGGCCTAAGTACTGCCATTTTGACTTCAGACTCCATTTTACCTGTAGAGTGAAACAAAGTTCAAGCTCCCAAGCCTTAGGGAAGCTGAGAGCTTTCCAGTGGCTGACGGACCTCCTCCTTAAACAACAGAAATCGCTTGTTATGTTCCTTAGTTCTCTAAGACACTAACTATGGCTGTTCCTAACAACAGAAACTGAAGATCTCCCATTTTGTGTCAATTGACAGTGATGGAACACACAAGGAAAGTCCCCAATCTTTGACTTCTGATTGTGAAAATGGTATCTGTAACTTGCTAACAAATGTTTATGAGTTTTGTGTCTATAAACCCTGCTTCTGGAGGGAGAGGGAGCTGGGATTGACATGTGAAATAAGATTGTTTCTAACCTAAATAAAATAATAATAATAATAATAATAATTTTTAAAAACCTACTTCTGCACCCGCTTGGTGCTGTCAGGAGAAATCAGCTTCCTGAGTCCTTGTCCTACAGCCCCGGTGGGTCCGTGACCACATTTATGGGGTGATTTATTAAAGTCGTTGAAACCTGTAAGTGTTGTCTCTTTCCTTGTTGGCCACAATGGGCTGGTTGCAACAAGCAATACAGCCTGGCATGGATTATGTTTCTTGATCTGTAATTTGAGGCACTGTTGTTATGTTGTAGGTCCCCATTCTATAGATTGATGTGGATTTTCTTTTCAAACAGAGCAGACATCCCAGTAGACGGAAGAAAGGGTGTTCATGCTTATTCTCCACCCCACCCCACCCCACCCCCCAGCCCAAGAACTACTTAAAAACTATCCACTAGTGATAGGAGAAGCATTAGTGATGAAAACAAAACTCTGCATTAAAAGTAGGCTGTGTTCAGGGAAGGGGGACTGATGATAAATCAATATACATATTTGAAACCATAGTAGTGTTGTCTGACCCCAAAAGAAAACACAATGAGTAGGCCTCTTTAATGCTGGTGGTCAGGCGTTGGAACACAGTCCATTAATGAAGCTGTGTGAGGAGAATTATTAGTGCTTGTGAGATAACAGAACAAGAGTCTTGTGACCTCGGTCCTCCAAAGCACAGGATTGTTCTTGGAATGTGCTTTTGTGCCCCTTCTAGATGTAGCAAGTGGGAGAGGATTTGCTTCAGACTACCCATTGCATTTACTGTTGGTATTCAGCCAAGCACAGCTTGTCCTTGTGATTGTATACAGCTTGAACTTGTGTGAACTATGCTTATATGATGACCTTGCTTAAAGCTCAAAATTTAAAAATATCTGAGGCCAGACAGTGGTGGTGAATGCCTTTAATCCCAGCAGAAGCAGGCACGTCTCTACGAGTTCAAAATCAGCCTGGTCTACAGAGAGAGCTCCAGGACAGGTTCTGAAGCTACACAGAGAAACCCTGTCTCAAACAAACAAACAAAAAAAAGAAATTATCTGAGGCTCTAAATAAAGTTAACTAACTATTGCATGAGACTTTAATCCGCCTCATTTTTAGGTTCCATTCTCCCAGGTCCCTATGCCTTTAGAGTGCTGACAGTCAGGAAAACTCTTTCTGATGGGAGGATGTTAGAGACAAGACCTACATAAGATGAAGTTGTGCTGGAGAGGCTGGTAAGAAGAGAGAACAGAGCAGATACATATTCTGAGGTAAAGCGCCCTGGCCTGTACGGCTGTCTTGCATGCCTAGAATCCCCCTCCTCTTCCTTTCTCTCCCCAGAAATCCCATCTACACCTCCTACCTAGCTATTGGACATTCAACTTTTTATAACATCAATCACAGCAATATATCTTCACACAGTGTACGAATATCCCACAACAAGTAGGCTGTTGCCACTCTCTTCCAGCCGACAGTACGTCTAGACCATACTTTCTCCTATCATCCATCCTTCCAGCTGCTTACTATGTGGTCCAATCTCATCTCAGATTCAACAATTCTAACACTAACCATGCCTTTTCCCTTTGATATCTTTCCTGGATATCTCTTTATCTCTTTTCTACTACATGTGTTTCACTGGCACAAAGCAGAAGCAAAAAACAAATAGCAAATCAAGTGAATTGTGTTAGGTGCCTATTTCTTCATCGCCCTTCCTTGCACTCTCTCTCAAACTCAACCCTTCCTTTCCATTCCTATTATAACTCCTTTGGTTCATGCCCCATCCTCTTAAAGTTCTCTCTAGTTTCTTCACAGTATATCTGTTTCCTCTATTACTGAAGCTTTGTATTCTTTATATATATATATAATTACTATTTTAAATTACCCCAACACATTATTTTAATCTTAATCCTCAAAAACTTCAATAGAACCCTCTACCTCTACATTTAAGACTGACCCAACAATATAATTTGTTTCTAGCGCCCACTGTCTCTCTCTCTCTCTCTCTCTCTCTCTCTCTCTCTCTCTCTCTCTCTCTCTCTCTCTCTCTCTCCCCATCGTGTCTCCCTTCTCCATCATGAAAAATCTAAACTCAATTGGCATCTACATCTAGAGAATTCTACTCTTTCCAGTGTTTTTTTTTAACAGCCACAGTTCAAAGTACTCTTTCCCTTTTTGAGTTTTGACTGAAATTACTATTGAAGGACATCATTCATTCAGCTGACATTTCCTACTTCATATTACCCCAACTTAGTATTAATTCCCCTGAGGCTCCTTTAAAGGCATTTTTGTGCCACAAGTTCTCTCCAAAATTGGATTTTGCTGAGATTCCCTCTGGTGATATTATGTTATTCCAGTCTCTGTAGCTTGTAAAAAAATAAATATTGGAGTTGATTGGCAGAATGATTCTTTTTTTCAGAACTGAAGGTTTTTAAGAGCAGATTTGAGATCCACCAAGTAGAACATTTAAAAGTATCCAACTCAGCTTTACTTGAATTATCCCATAAATCTGCTTTAAGGCAGTGGTGGGAGGATCCAATATGGCCTCAGCATCACTGAGTGGTCATAGGGAAGGGCCACGCAATCTTTAAAATGTGTGTGCCAATTGATCAAGTCCAACACCAGGAATAATTCACAGTAGTTCCACTTTGATATTTAACATAGCACCCCTGCTCACATTACACCATTTGCTGCTCACTGAGCCGATGAGGCCAATGGTATAGCTATTATAGACTGAGAGAGGTTTTGTAACTTTATTGAGTTTGCCCAGTTTGGAAGTAGATGCCCAGGCTGGAGCCTGTCTCGTGTGTTTTTCAGCTGTAAGAGGTAGTCTTACAGCCACCTCTCTCAGAGCAGTTGCGTGCCTTTTAAAGCAGCAGAAAATCGGGTCACACCTGTTCAAATTCTTTTGCTTTTTCTCGGCGAGCTTGGGTTCTTGCAACAGCAGCAGCAGTGCACAAAGCTGCAGTATTTCCCCTGCAGCATCACCTACCTATCACCCTCCCTGCTCTTTGATAGCCCAGTGTCATTTCCTGAATGACTTTACTGTGGGGAGTGGAGCATAGCTTAACACCCACACCACATACAAACACTTGTGGTTGCACAGCTACTCTAACACCAAGAAGCTCTTGGCCTTAGCAATACCTCCAACATTTCAGAATATAATGATGGAATACAGCCAGAATTAGATTTCATGTATCTGATTCATCTCATACCTAACTTAAGCCCAAAGAGTAGAATGACAGTTACGCCATAGGACCTCGATTTAAGAAAGCTTTGAGACAGGGGTTGACTATGGCATTTGCAGGACCCAGTGCCAAATGAAAATTTGGGGGCCTCTGTTTGAAATGCATTAAGCATTTAGAAGTCACACAGCACTAGAAAACAAGTTCTAGATCCTTTGAGTTTAGCCTCTGGCATGCTATACCTGAGACACAAGTTGAGATATTCGAGGTGTCCTTTGTGAACACTATCAGCCCAGTAGGATAATTTATCTGGTGACACTTGATGTTGGGGATTTCTGCAAAATGTGGCTACCACAGACAGCATTAATCTAACCTTATGTTTCTTTCTGCTGTCCTTTCCATTTGGCACTCATCATGTTTCCTTTTATATTTTGTGGGCTTCTTGGGGCTAGAGTAGCACCCTATTATCCCTGGGGTCCTAACAGCATGAATGTGAGAGTAGCACTTAATAAATGCTAGTAGGTAAGTGTCCCTACTTTCCTCCTGTTCTACCCTTCCTTGTTGTAGTGCCCTGAATGTTGATTTATCTTACCCATTCCAACTAAGGCACCAGTATATTCCTCCTGAGGGCAAACCTTCCACTGGCCCGAAAGGAAAGAGGTTCATCCTGGCAGTCCTGGGATCCTGCAGAAGCTACTGAGTGAAGGGCAAAGGTAGACGTAAGTGAGAACACCACCAGGTTAAGAAATCCTTTCATTTTAGTGACTTGCATTTTCAACAGACCCTCTGTATAACATGCCCTGTGTCAACTTTAGGGTTAACCTGAATCCACTTATGTGGAAAACATAGCTTGGCCTTTGGGGCCTACACATTACTAGTTCATATCAAAACTGCCCCGCTGGTTGTTCATGATTAACACCATTTCTGACTGGTCAGTTCCCATGTCATATCTATTATTGCATACTTCATGTATCATCCCTGCCAATCTCAAACACTACCGGTTATTAAAGAATCCAAGGTAAGTAAATCTGCTGTATTAAAACATGTTTACCTAGATGCATAAATTCTGAAAGCTAGAAGTCATTCAAGGAAAAAAAGACCAGGAAACTTCCTTATGTTCAAGATATCAAGTGTATTCCTTCTGCCCAGCAGTAGAAGAATACGGGATAAGTTCCTGGAGCAAGAGAGTTACTGCTTTTGTTTGTTTGTTTATTTTTTACTGTGGTCTTAAAAAAACATGTTATATTTTTCCTTTTGTCTTTGGAAGATAAAAGTCAAAGAGTTCTTCTAGGTTCTCGCAAAATGATTCCCAAGGTTGATGGTTTTGGGGTATCTTTTCTGTTCACTTCTATCTTCCCAACCTACATAGAGTCTTTGACATACAATGGCTGTTATGGAGTGAGTTAAGTATTGGAATTCACTCTTGTGTTGTATAGACTCTCTTGAAGCAAGTAAGGCTAAGTTCATTTCTTCATTCGTTCATTAATGAATGAACACATGTATTTGTTCAGGGATAGTTTTGTTTCAGACAACATAAATTTTGGTTGTCATGGCACATTAAACATACTTAGAGTAAGCTGGGCAGTCATGCTGTATGTCTTTAATCCCAGCACTAGGGAGACAGAGGTGGACTGATCTCTTTGAGTTCAAGGCCAGCCTGGTCTACAGAGATAATTCCAGAATAGCCAGGACTACACTCTCTCTCTCTCTCTCTCTCTCTCTCTCTCTCTCTCTCTCTCTCTCTCTCTCTCTCTCTCTCTCTCTCTCTCTCTCTGTCTCGAACAAACAAAAAAGAAGAAGAAAAACATACCTAGAATGAAAGAAGAAACCCTCACAACACAGGATGAGCAGTGTCTGCGGCAGTTCCTCAGTGATACTCAAGAAAGAGAAGGGACACACAGAGGTTCAGCATTCTAACGGCTTCTGTTTTCTATTTATATCCTCAGGGCCTGAAGCAGCAGGAAGAGATGCCGATTCACTCGTGGTGAATGGGATTCTTGGGGAGTCGGTTACTTTCCCCTTACATATTCAAGAGCCACAGAAAGTTAAGAACATTGCATGGGTTTCTAAGTCATCCGTTGCTTTTGTAAAACCAGGACTCCAAGGAGCACCACCTGACGTGACTGTGACCCAGGCCACTTATGAAGGACGAATAGCTGTCATAGATCAGAACTATGACCTAGTCATTACAGACCTGAGGGTGGAAGATGCAGGAACTTATAAAGCAGACATAAATACAGAGAATACCATCACCACCACAAAGCTCTATCACCTTCATATCTACCGTAAGTTATGGGAGAACACAGGGAGGATTTTACTTTTGCTTTGGATGTTTCTGACCTAAAGTGTATCCGTAGTTCTGAAAATGATTTCCTAATTCATACTTATAATTGTATAGGCACGTCATCACTTTTAACGGTCTAACTTTAATGCTGGCCAGCACAGACTTTAGCAGTATTATTTTTCCAGTGATCTTGTCCTTGGATCTTTATTTTCTTCGTTATAAAATGTCAACAATCATACTATTCAGTTCATAAAAGTTATTATGGCAACCTAGTAAGATGCCATCTGCAGAGTGGTCTTTAAAAAGCTGCTTTTTTCAAAATAATTGCAGAATACACAGGAAAATGCAAGGAACAAAAGGAGGTGCTGCGAGCCCTTCACTTCCTCTGTTCTGCTCCTCTAGACACCCCCCCCCAGGCTTCTCTCCATGCTACAGCAAACCCTCTGGTGTAACCTCTCTCCACTGTCTCCCCGATTCCAAGGAGATGAAATCAGCAGGTGTGGGTTGAGCACTCCCCCCCTGCAAGTGTTAATGTTTACAGAATGGCAGCTCAGTGTGCAAGGTCAAAACCAGGAAACTGATGCTAGTGCAGTCTGCAGAGCTGACTTAGAATGCTCCAGGTGTATCTGTGCTTATTTATGAATGGAGTCCCTCGAATTCCTATAGAACTTAATCACGGGTGTAGCACTGGATGCCATGATCAAGGTAGTCAAGTGTACCATCCCAAGAGTCCCTTGTCTCAGCTCTGGAGGGGGGAGATCTGTCAGCTCTGACTCTGGTTTTCTCTGCCTAGCAGCTATAGGTAACATCTCGGTTCCTGCTGAGAAAGTGAAATGAGATTGTAGTTTTCACCACTATGGCTACACCAATACCCACCACATGCACACACACACACACACACACACATACACACACACACACACACACACACACAAAGTCTCTCTAAAAATAGGTAAATATGTACAGTTTTCACCACTATGGCTGCACCAATACACACACACACACACACACACACACACACACACACACACGCACACAGTCTCTCTGAAAACAGATAAATATGGTCTTTTTATTGGGCTTCAGATGCTGGAATATTTGGGACCTGCTGTGGCAGGGCTGCTGGGCTGCAGTGGAGACATATTTCCCTGCTTATTATTGACTGTGTTTTGATGCTGGCATCTAGGTACCTGGCATTGGGATAACTGTAAGTCTATGTTGGAAAAATACAGGAAATTTGGGACACTATAAAAAGACCAAACCTAAAAATTATAGGAATATAGGAAGGAAAATAGTCCCAGCTCAAAGACCGGAAATATATTTTCAACAAAATAGAAGAAAATTTTCCTGACCTAAAGGACATATAAAGGTACAAGAAGTTTAAAGAACACCAAATAGATTGGACCAGAAAAAGAAGTCTCTTCAGCACATAATAATCAAAACACTAATTGTACAGAACAAAAAAAAGACTATTAAAAGTTTCAAAGGTAAAAGACCAAAGTAACGTATCAAGGCAGACCTATTAACAATCACACCTGACTTCTCAACTGAGACTCTAAAACCAGAAGGTCCTAGACAAATGTGCTATGGTGTCATCCCAGACACCAAAACCAGCAAAAGTTTCAATCACCATCAATGGAAAAAATAAGATATTCCATGATGAAGCCAAATTTAAGCAATATCTATCTACAAATCCAACCCAACAGAAGATGCTAGAAGGAAAACTCCAACATAAGGAGGTTTACTACTCCAATAGAAACACATGGAATAAATAATCTTAGAACAACAAAATCAAATGAAGGGATGTGTGTGTGTGTGTGCGTGTGTGTATGTGTGTGTGCTCGTGTGCATGTGTGTGCGTGCGCATGTGTGTGGTGTGTGTGGTGTGTGTGCACGTACGTGTGTGTGCACATAAACACACCCATGCACACCCCACTACCACCAACAGCAGCAACAAAAGCTAACAGGAGTCAACAATCATTGACATCTCCAATATCAATGATCTCAATTCTCCCAATAAAAAGACCCAGACAAACAGAATGGATGTGAAAACAGGATCCATCCAAGAAACACACCTTAACATCAAAACCAGACAATACCTCAGAGTAGAGTGGAAAAAGGTATTTCAAGCAAATGGATCTAAGAAATGAGCTGGTGTAGTAGCCATTTTAGTATTTGAAAAACTTGACTTTAAGCCAAAACTTATCAAAAGAGATGGGGAAGGACACTACATACTCATCAAAGGGAAAATCCACCAAGAGGGCATTGCAATTCTTAACATCTGTGTCCAAACACAAGGATACCCACATTTGTAAAAGAAACACCACTATAGCTACAATCATTGATTGACTCTCACTTAACAGCAGGAGACCTCACTACCCAACTCTCCCAATAGAGAGGTCATCCAGACAAAAACTAATCAGAGAAATGCCGGAACTAGCAGACTTTTTTTTCTGAGACAGAGTTTCTCTGTGTAGTTTTGGAGCCTGTCCTGGCACTCACGCTGTAAACCAGGCTGGCCTTGAACTCACAGAGATCCCCCTGCCTCTGCCTCCCAAGTGTTGGGACTAAAGGTGTGCACCACCACCACCCAGCTAACAGACTTTATAAACCAAATGAACCTAACAGATATTATAGAACATTTCACCCAAACCAAAGGAATATACCTTCTTCACAACTCATGGAACTTTCTCCAAAACTGACTACATATTCAGACATAAAGCAAGTCCCAACAGACACAAGAAAACTAAAATAACTTCATGTAGCCTATCAGACCAGCATAGATTGAAGCTGGTTATCAACAACAGGAAGCTTACAACAGGAAACTTTCCCATGGGAACGGAACATCTCTCTACTGCATGGAAATTGGGTCAAGACAGAAATGAAGGGGCTGGAGAAATGGCTCAGATGTTTAGAGCACTGACTACTCTTCCAGAGGTCCTGAGTTCAATTGCCAGCATCCACATGGTGGCTCACAACTACCTATAATGAGATCTGGTGCCCTCTTCTGGCGTGCAGACATACATGTAGGCAGGATGCTGTATTCATAATAAATAAAATAAATCTTTTTTTAAAAGACAGAAAGAAATTAAAGAAACCTTAGAATTCAATGAAAATGAATGCACAGCACACCCAAACTTATGGGACACGATGAAAGCAGACGCAAGAGGCATAGCACTAAGCACCTACATTTAAAAAACAGGGACCGATCTCATACTAGCAACACCTGAAAGCTCTAGAACAAGAAGAAGAACACACAAGAGGGGTAGATGGCAAGAAATAATCAAACTCAGGGATGAAATCAACAAAATACAAACAGAGAAAACAATACAAAGAAGCAATGAAACAAAGAGTTGGTTCTATCCAGGGCTAGGCTGCTGCCCAGGGCCATGTCTGTCCGGTGGTCCTGCCACAGCTGAGGTCTATACTGATGCCCATATCCCCATGGTACCACCAAAAGCCACATGAAGCCTGGGGTCTGGGCTGAATCCTGTGGCCTTGTTGGTGTCCAGGGGCCATGCTGCCTTCAGAGCCATCCTGAGTGCCCAGAGCCACCACTTAGAACAAGGATGTCAACCAGGCTGAGCTGATGGCTAAGGCCATGTCTGGTCTGTGGCCCATCTGCAGCTGGGGTCTGTAGCATAGGTTACCACTAGGACCCATACAGAGGCCCCGGATCTAGGCCGCAGTTGCAGCTAGGGTGGAGTCAGGGTGGGGCATGCTACATCACGGGCCATACAGACGTGGCTGGTCTGTGCTACCATCCGGGACCAGGTTATCATCCATGCACAGGCTGCTGCTGACAGCCGTGTCTGGGTCTGCGGCCCTGTAGCAGTCAGGGTCAGGATTGACATACCTTACTCCAGTTGACACCAAGTGCCTGAGTCTGTGTTGGTGACCAGGACCAGGATGCATCCATAGCTGAGTGATCTGTGCTGCTACTCAATGACATGGTGTCATCTGGGCTGGAGCTGCATCTGAGAACCATGTCAGGGTCCGTGGCCCAACTACACCCAAGGTCTGTGCTGATGTCCGATGCTCCTGCTACCATCGAAGGCCATACAAATACCCAAGATCAAGGGCCAAGTTAGTCTCTCAAGGTCATACTGTCACTGGGGGCAGTGGGGATATCCAGACCCAGCAGCTGCTAAGGACCATGTTGGGGTCCATGGACCTATGACGGCTGGGAAACTGACCTGAGATCCGGGTCCTGCATTGCTAATAATGGTCACATAGAGGCCCAGGGTTGGGGCCACAACCTGAGGCCTTGGTGGTGTCTAGCAACCACGCGGCTGCCAGAACTATTCCCACCTGAGTGGCCATTTCCATCACCCAGAGCCCAGGCTGTCATCTGGGCCTAAGCTGTGGTCAAGGGTCATGTATGGGACATGGTTCAGCTGCAGCTGAGGTGTGCATTGATTGATGTCTGTGGCCAGTGGCACCCCAGGAGGCTTTAGGAATCATGTGAGATGAAATCAGAGGGCTATACAGAGCCAGTCCTGCCTTCACTGCCCTGGGAAAGTTGCCCACTGCAGCAAGAGAGCTGGCCCCTGCACTCGGGAGAGGGGGGCCCCAACCTTCACCACAGGAGGGGATGAACCTACCCTGAGGACATGCATGTAGGGAAGCTGACTCCACCACCGCACCCTAGGCGGGTGGCCCCAGTGGCTGAATCTAACCTAATTGGCTAACAACCCAGGCCCACAACTGGACCTTGGGTTGACCCACCCTAGAATCTACCCCATCTAGGTCCTACAGGAGCCCAAAGTTACAAAATTTCCAAATTTCTGTGGTTTAAAAACTTTGACCATGACTAGTTTCTCTTCCCTCTACTCCTCCCGTTTCTTCTCCACCACCCCTTTTTGTCTCAGGATCTCTATATGAGAAAAAAAATCTGTTTTCAATAAAAAGGGAAAGTGAAAAAATAGATAGATACATGTATATGGATGTGTAGATATATGCATGTAACAATGAATAATGAAAAAGCAGGTCATAAACTTGAAAAAGGAAGAGTCTATGGAAAGATATGAAAGGAGTAAATGGAAGCGAGAAATTATTTAATTATATTATAATGTCAAAAAGAAAAAAAGGTTCTTGTTAAATGCTTAATGGGAGTGACAGAAAAATAAATATAGTAAAAACATTTATTAAGATAAAAACATCTTCTATGGCTGATTTTAAGATCTCTGGGGTTGAAAAGAAATGCTTACTTGTATGTTATTGTAGAGCATGGATGCAATATGTGCAACTCACCAAAAATGATTTTTAAGTAATTTTAGCATAATTAATTTGTTGTCATAACTTAATTTTTAATACTGTGTTTAACATCTATCATAAAATTCCTGAAAAGTTATAATTGATTCTCAGGAGCTTATAGATGCAGATTTCAGCTCACTGTAGGCTTGTATGTTTTCTCCTCATAGGTCGGCTTGGAAAACCAAAAATTACACAGAGTTTAGTAACATTTTCAAACAATTCTTGTAATGTCACACTAACATGCTCTGTGGAGAAAGAAGAAAAGAATGTGACATACAGTTGGAGTCCCTTGGGAGAGAGAAGCAATGTCCTTCAAATCTTCCAGTCCCCTGAGGACCAAAAACTGACTTACACGTGTACTGCCCGGAACCCTGTCAGCAACAGCTCTGACTCTGTCACTGCCCAGCAACTCTGCACCGGTAACCAGCTCCATTCATCTCTTCTGGAAAGCCTCAGAAATCACTCTGAAGAGCTTCAAGGCTTAGCCTTTGACTAATCTTCACACGTCTCCTCTATGCTGACATTATCCCTGGGTGTGTCTACACCCGGGAAGTATACGAGGGGGGCAGGGGTGGGGATCCAAAGCCTAGGAAGTGCTAAGCACTCCCAAGCATTTTGAGGAGCCCCTAGTTGACTCTGATTCATACTGTTAATCCAAGAGCTTTGGCTCTCTCATTGGGCATCCCACCTTGGCAGTGTCCATGAATGTGAACAAACCTGCACAGGATCTTGGCCCTGTCCCCTGGTAGACAAGACTCACAACAATTTCTCTTTCCAGACATTCCAAGCTTCCACCTTCGCCATGCTGTGTTTCCAAGGGGACTGGCTGCTACTCTCACCCTGCTTAGTCTCGTCCCAGTTTTGGGACTTCTGTTCTATTTGTACAAGAGAAGGCATAGTAGGATTCACCTGGAAGGTAAAATGTGAGAATGTGTCTGCTTTCTTCCAAGGAGTGAAGTCGTTTATTTACCTAGGATGGAGTGGAGAGTGTCATTTTGGGAAACGTAATAGTAAGTCAAAGGAGCAGGGGTAAAAATATTTGCCAATCTAGAACAAACATGCACAGAGAGAGAGAGAGAGAGAGAGAGAGAGAGAGAGAGATTTAATAAAGAAAATGTGCTATAAGGAAATTATTTGGTCTTACTTTCCAAGACATTTGTATGTAGCCAGTATCTGGGCATCTCACTATCATGTTAAGTAGTAAATTTTACAATATCAGCTATCTTTCTTAACATTAGACATTTGAACTAATCATAAGATGTCACTGGGGTCAGTCCCCAATTGGTCAGGGTCTGATTATTAAAAGGTAAGTGTTTATGCTTTTGAAGGAGGGGACATGAGTTTATCAGTACCCACACTGGATGACTCACAACTGCCTGAAACTCCAACTCCAGGGGATCCGATGTCTTTTTCTGGCCATTTCAGTCATGGAGGAATGTCCTCTGAGAGGTCAAGTGGGTCTTGAACAGCTGAGCCATCATCTCTCCAGCCTTATCTCTACCCCTCACTCTATAATCAACCAGTCCAATTAATTGACCAGAGAAGAAAATCTTTTTTTCTACTAGAGCTGCTTCAGAGCTGACAGGTGACAAGGGGCACTGGCTGGGGTTTCTGATCTGCCATAGGGTTGTAGAACGATAAGGCAAAAAAAGGCTCAAGTGGTATTATAGAGAAGGAAATGGTGAGAATTTAAAGGACAAACTAAGGCATCACTGTTGGCGGAGAGCCCATCACAGTGGAGACAGGTGCCAACTTTGATGGCAATGGTTGATACTCCTAAGACAACGCCTGGTTATTAAAGACCTGGAGGATCATGTCTCATGAGTCTGGATCCCTGGTCTAGTTTTTGAAGGTTTTGTTTAATATCTAGCGAGGCTTGGTATACATATGTATCCAAATGGTGCAAAGGTCCCCATTTGTCACTTTGTGAAGGGGAAGAATGAGGACAGCTTTTCCTTCTTCCCTGAATTTCCCATATGAAGTTCATAAGACTGTGAGGGAGAGAGAAGACCAGGGAAAGGAAAGGATCGTGAGGGAGTTAAAACTTAAAGGGGGAAGGAGCAGAGTTGCTACATGGGGTGGCTGGTGAGCAGGAGCTTGAGTGCAACAGAGGAAGGATGACCAAAGATGTCCTCTGCGGCTGAGTGTGGGAACACCATCCAAGAATGGAGTTATGTGAGAACTCTCAGTACTTGTGAGAAAACAAGACAAGTGTCTTGTGACCCAGTGTCTTCAAAGCACGGAATTGTTCTTGGAATGTGTTTTTGCGCTCCTCCCAGCTGTAGTGGATAAGACTGAGCTTACTTCAAATTACTCGTTACAACCAGCTGTTATCATGTATTTTATGCCTTTATGGAAAAACATGTTTTGTCACATGCGGCTTGTCCTTGTGATTGTACACTTTACCCAGGTGACTCTTCTCAACCCTCAGAGTATAAACTGTCTGGTGCTCTGGAGAAAGTTGGCTATTGTTTGAGGCTTTAATCTGCCTTATTTTCAGGCTACATGCTCAGAGGCCCCACCACCCCTACAGAGGTGACTAGTGTGAGATAATCTAGTAAAACACACACAACATCTCTCTTGCAGCTGGAGGCACTGTGATGAGGCCATTAAGGCTTAAATATAAGAGATCTATGTCCTTTTCTAAATTATGACAAAAGAAATTTAATTTTAATACCCAGTTTTATAGCCCAGTGTGCCAAGAGACTATTAATATTCTTAATCTGAGAGTGGATATTCAGGGTCAGATTTTATTGCAAAGTAAAACTAGGGGAGGTATTTTGCTTTTGAAAATCTGTGATTCAAATCTGTACCACTTCTTCAGCATACATCCCAGGGCTATGTCAGAAGAAATAATGGACATGAGACCCATCATGTGGGCCCTTCTAGAGGTGGAGTTTTTACCCAGAATGCACCACTTGAGGGAGCAGCAGAACTCTTGTGTCACAGGCAACATCTGGCCACACTGCACTGGCTCCATGGGGATGTGCCTGTAAGCTAAGGTGTCACTTGAGAACCGACTCTCGGGCTGGAGAGATAACGTCTCAGCCGTTAAAAGGCTAGGCTTGCAATCCAAAATATAAGAGAACAGAGACTCTTCTGGTGTAGGGAGAGTTAAACTCAAGTTAAACTCACTCAAGAGTTAAACCTCTCCAGCTGGTGAAGTCAAACCAACCTTGAAGGGAAATTTTTACGGTGTCATACTTCTGGATCAGGAAGTATTGCCAAGAAGCAGAAATAGGCAAAAGCACCATCAAGAAGTAGCTCTGCCGCCACCTGCTCTGGCGAGCAGCAGCAATGGATGGGGAAAGGAGTGAGAGAGGAGAGGACAAGTCCTCACATCATGTGCACGTTCACCCTGGACAAGCTGCTGGTGGTGAGTGCACTATGCTTCGAGAGTCAGGTGGCCCGTCATTCTTTCAAACTGTGGGGGAGGCTGTTTTCTTTTTACTTCCCTCAAGTCCTATCAAAGCAGACCCTTGATGTATTAGTTACCTTTCTCATTACTGTGACAAAATTCACGTAGGGATGAAATTCCATCTTGACTATTATCTGGCCAGTTATTGTAGCTTTGTAAGATTCCATTGCCTCAGCTGTAAGACATCCATAATAATAGGGCTTACTGCATATACTTATTAAGTAGACCACACACACACACACACACACACACACACACACACACACACACACACACGCAATAGTCATCCCGGCCCCTGATAGGCAGGTACTAGGTAAACATTAGTTCCTCTGTGTATAATTGGCAGGCCTGAGTATGGTATAGAGGTAGCATTCTAAGGGAAAGGTTTTATGACATGCGTCATAACTCAAATGGATTCACGAAAGGGAACTGTCATAGTCCCTTAGGCATGATTTCTAAGTTTACTCAACGAAGCATCTGTCTTCCTCTCACAACTAAAGGAGTAAAGGAGAGACCGAAACAGAGTGAGATGCAGAGACAGATATATATAGGCTGATCTTTGCACCCACAAATAAGATTGAGAGCACTTTGGCTGCCTCACCAAGTCTGGGGCAGAGACCAGACTAGCTCTGAAATACTGAAGCCTGTGAGAATCTCTAATCTGATCCATTATTTGTACATATTTTTGGTGTCCTGTTATAAGAAGGCACAAAATACTGGCTGTCTCTTTTCAACTTGACCCTAAAACATTGTGTTAATACTAAAGAAAAAGAATATGTTGAGATTAATGCCTCATCTATCTCAGAAAAAGTAAGGATCTATGTAGCTTTTCTCTGTTTCTCTGGGGCCTCCTATAGAGGGTGGCACAAATGAATATCTTAATAAATACTTACCTATATCATGAATGTTTGTGGTTATAGTCAGCTATGCATCAGGGTAATAAACCCCTGACTATAATTAGAAACAATCAAGTTAAGTAATTGTGACCCTGACATGGAAAGTCCACTAGCCACGCAAGGTCATCAATGCCAGAGCTATCTTTGAATTCTATACAGGACTGGGGAAATTCTCCTTAGGCTAAACTGGACTTTGGGAATAAAAAAGAATTCCCACTGGGTTTTCGGTGAGATTTGAATGAGATGTATATCACACATGTATGTAATCCTTGGGATGGAACGCCCATCTGAAGATCCAGGCACCCTTCTCTGTAGGGCAAGGGCTATTTGACCTCTGGGTTTTATTTCTTTTTCACAAAAAGATAAAATAAGACTAAACAGTCTCTAAAAACCTACCTACCTTTCACAGACTAATGTTCTGTTTATTTGTGGCAGGTGACGTCTCAAAGGAAACAACATTCCATAAAATGTTAAGAAGTGATCGTCCCACAGAGTCCAGAATCTATGATGAAATTTCTGAGTCCAAGGTGAGCTGATGCTACTCATGAATGACCCTCTACTACCACCAGCAAAATAGGAGTCTTGGGCAGTAATTGCCCTCTATTTGCCATTGCATAGAAAGAAGCTACCTACAGCCAAGAATCTAGAGGAGCCCACCAAGAAACACTATGCTAAAGAAATGATGCCAAGGATCTCCCCATGAAAGCAAACATAGTCCATTGTCTTCTCATGGCAACCTCCATGGTATAAGACCCTGGGCTTCATGTAAAGGCCTAGCCATGGGTTAGATGTAATTTGTGTCTAAGAAGCTCTCCCCAGAGGTACCAAACAATGAAGGAGTCCTTATTGTGAAATGAGGGATGTCTTGGGGTTTCCAACAGGGCAAAGTCTTGGTAAGGTTGTCCCAAGGACACAGGACTGAAGATAGACACCTTGAACTACACTAGCTGGTCTATCAGAAACTTGCTGTCTCAGATTCTTTATTCACTATGACCCACACCTTTTGCCTTTTGTCTGCCTGTCTGGGCCTCACCTTCACTAAAGATCATTTTCTGTGCCTACACAAGTCTGCTCCTCTGGAGTCTGCAAGGACTGAAGGGAGACACTCAGGTTTCTCTGGTTAGTCTGACCCTGCATTTAAACTGTCGAGGTGTTATTAGAGATTCACATAATTCCCAGAAAACTAAACTCCCCACTGAGCAAGACTCAGTCCAAATTACACAGAACCCTCCTCTTGGCTCTTGGAGGTGTTTTTGCTGCTGGGCTGTGCCCAGCTGCCACCCATTCGTCCTTATCTCTACCCTAACCCAATCCAAAGTTGGAGGGAACGAAGAGCTGGTGCCAGGAAAGGAGGCTCACAGTAAAGTGGGATAGAAGTGGGTGATGGCGAGAGTGGAATTAGGACAGGAGACTTAAGGTTTGTCTTCTGCACTCTGAGGGCAAAGGATCTCTTTTCCAGGTGCTGTCCCGCAAGGAGGAGCCAGTGAACACCATTTACTCCTCAGTGCAGTTTTCTGAGAAGGTAAATCCTGTGTGGCTTCTTCCATTTGTTCTCCCCACCCTAGTGTATCCCATCCATCAAAATCTGATTGCAAACTCAAGTCTCCTCAAGCCAACGAGGAAGTTGTTCATAGCATCCTAAGTACTAGATCACAAGACACACTAGTGGTGATGAGATGCCAACAGTTACTGGTCTCTATGCAGGGCTGAAAACGGAATTGTTGGAGAATAGAAAGAACAAAGGCTGACCTAGGAACAAATAATGCAACCTGGATGCTGCTTGAAGCCTAACAATCAAAACCAATTTCCTACTCCCTTCTACTTACCTCTTCTGGGCTAAGAAGTTCCCTGGGGCTCTCAAATGGGGTGGGTGGAGCAAAGGCAAAGGGCTCACAGAGAAAATAGCCTTGCCATCCCAGATGTCCCAAGCACAGGGGAAATCTAAGACATCACCCTGTGCCGTTTCCTTAACTCTCCCAGTACCTCATGGGACTGGGCTTAGCCAGCCACACCTTTCAGCGAACACGCTTTCTTATTTCCCTCTCTTACACAGATGCGGAAAAATGACACAAAGGATGGCAGACCTCCCAAGACTTTGGGTAATGAAATTATCATCTAGGTGAGCAGGCAGTGTTCTCCCACTGGGAACTGAAGTTACAAGCAGTGATAGTGTGGGTGTCCTGGAGACCTAGACCTTCTTTGGCTATCCCTTACCGGGGCACTGCAAACCACCACATCCAAACACACAAGCAGAGTAACCTTCTGTTGTTGGGCATTCCTTGTACCCAGCTGGGCTTATGGTCACTTGCCCTTGCTTATCCCTGATATGGTGCCTCCCAGACTTCTGCATATCACAGAACATGTAAAAATATTTTTATGGCACACTGGGTGAAATTGCCAAGGTTGCTCATGTTTAAAGAAGATTGAAGATAGCTGGAGAGTACTCATGTCTAGACATAATGTCACTGCCCAGCATCTGTCGGAAGATATCAATAAATATTTTGGACACCTGGAACACACCATGGCATACCAGCTAGATGCTCTGTGCAGACTCAACGTGTGTATGGAACCCTGGTGCAAGGCCTCCACCAGTTGCTACAGTACCTGAAACAACTTAGGAAAGGCATCCTTGGAGCCTAAATAACCCATCCCTTGAATGCCAACTGTAGGATACATAGCAACCCCTACTCATTCCTCAGCTCAGGAACCACCATGCAGGACACAACTGCCACTATTAGCCCAAATACAGATGACTGTGCAACCTGGAAAGCTGTGAGTTGTGGCCCTACCCCAGGCAGACACACTGTCTAAGTGTAGCATGATAGTGTGTTCTTTCTGTAGAGATTTGACTGCTGGAGATCTTCAGAAGCCTCCTAAGGTTCCCTTTCTGACCAGGCTTGCCTTCCCTGTGTATTACTTCAGACAGCCTTGGCAAGAAGACACCATACCCAAGAGCCTCACTCTCCAAAAAGAATTGTTCAGCTACATTGCTGACACCCTGAAGGAAGTGGGTGCAAGCAAACCATCAAAACAAGAGACCTTGAAGATCCCAGTAATTGTGGGATGCATTGTGGGAACCTCCTCAGAGACACCACACATGTTCTCAAGCTCCATGCTTGCTTGTAACACAGTGCCTCAGCCAGGACGTATGCCCCCAGCCTTGTCTGTTTACATGCCATCCAATCCCACCTCAAATAGTACCTCCTCTGTGAAGCTTTCCCTGGCATTAAGTAGTGAAATTTCTGTACCCCTCCCCCATTCGTCCTTATTTCACTTTAACTCATTTCATTTTGACTTACAGAAGAATTATTTGTTTCCTCTGTGTGACAGATACATTTTTTAAATCTGTTACTTTCATTTACTACTTAATTTCCATTTGCATTTGCCATAAGCCAACATAACACATTGTAGCCTGTGTAAGAGCAATAAATGCTGTTGAATAGAAATCCAAGTGAGGAGTCAGCTCAGAGGCACACATTGAATGCAGAGATAGATAAAAGCCGATAGACACAGGGCAGCCAATTTACACTAAACATTAGTCATAAAGATGCAGACACCGACTATAGTCGAATTGCAAGGGCATTTGGAGGGAAAAGACTTTCCGACAGACCAACTAAGAGGGCACCTAAAGCCAAGTGTACTGATAAATGCCTATAATCCCAGAACTGAGAAGGCAAAGACAACTTCAGCTACACAACCAGTAAAAGCCCAGCCTGGGCTATAGAAGACTCCCATCTTTAAGAAACAAAAAACAAAAATTTTTTCTTCTCCTTGGAGCATGCCCTCCATACTAGGTCAGCTGAAGTGACCTGGGCATGAAGAGGCAGTACCCTGGAGAGTTACACATGGAAAGGAATACAGAGACTTGACCATAAAGGATGGAGACAAGTCAAAGTTACACTTGACTTCCTCAGAGTCACTCCTCATCCTGTAGTTGAGCTGAGGAGTCTTGGACAGATCTCGTTCTTCAACTTGCCCCTTCCTCTCCCTGATGAGGGCACATTTTAAAGCCCTGGTATACAGTGCCAAATAGAAAGGACCAGAGGCAAGAGTTCTTTAGGCATTCTACAAGACCAATTCTGTTTGAAGCATGGGAGTTCTTAAGGTGGCCTTTGGGTTCAGGACCATTCTGCATTTGTTTCTTTTTTAGGAATCTTGTGATTTGCAAAGATACAAGCTATTCACTCCTTCCTTTGGACTCAGTTCTCAGATTCTTCTGAAAAATTAGAGTTATATTATTTTCCTATTTAAATATTTCTAAATCAACTAGGTTGTGGCCAATAGGTCCATGAAAATCAAAGTATACTTTCAATAGGACAGGATCTCTTACTAGCCTACAATGTGCTCACATACACACACAATTGAGATGTCCAACACAGTGCCCTCTAGTGAAAAGTGCTGGTGAGCCAGGATGACCCCTCTTCACAAATAAAAGACTTCATGGAGGATTCAACTAAGTAAATGAGAAGTTGCAACTCATGCTCCCCAAGGAATGGGGAAATGGAACTATTTAAAAATATTTTAATCTAGACAGCACACAAGAGAAGAGCTTGGCTGGGCATGAAGAAGCCCATGTGGTCTGCGCTAGATCAACAGATACCGGCCTTAGCTAAAATGTAGTGAGAAGAAATTATTGAGCCAGAGTTTCTTCCAAATTTATGCCTATTTTGACTTTTTTCTGAATTTCCCTTGATTTGTATAGTTTTCTAAAGAGTATAGTCTCTACTGGCTATAAATGAAGCTTGAAAAACAAAGACAAACAGAAGAAAACATGAATGATCAGAAATGTGGGCTCTGACCCTGGAGTACCTAAATCTAAAACCTAGTTTCCTAGTGACCTTGGAGCAAGTCACTTGAACCTCCTGTCCTCAGGTTGCCCATCTATAAAATGGATATACCTATCTTGGTTGGTTGTGAGCATTAAGTGAGATGTTACTATAAGAATATGCCAGAACACAGAGCATCCTGGGTCCTTTTAATTCATTCCTTGTGACTAAGGCTATTTTGTTACAGGCCCATCTGTTCCTTCTGTCCTACAAACACACCAGTCTACTCACCTACCTGTGTCCTCAAAGATACAGAAAAGACAATGGCTATATCTAAATAATAATTAAAATGAAATGGAGAGCTCTTGTAGGGCAAAGAGTTTGTAACAATTCACTTGGGACTTATTTTGCATATCAACCATTACTACATTGTATATTGTAGCCAATACAACAGCCCTGTAAAGCAGAAATTAATTCTTCTAGTTTGCATTAGGACTAAAGGAATAAAAACATTGGCAAAATCAGAAATCTGGGAAGACAGGAGTTGAATGTGAGATTTCATACATTTGCACCCTGACATACAGCCTCAGACTGTGGATCCCCTGACAACTGGCCTCAGACATAGCACACATCTGACATTTTCGCATAATAGATGGATCACCAAACATCTGTTGAATGAATACTTGCATAGAATATTATTTTAAAGCTACTAAAAGTAGATCAATGCAAATATACTGACATGTTAATTCCATTGTTGTGCTGGTCAACCACACAAATTTTCTGTTGGCAATGACCATCAAAATAAAGAAGCTTGTGTAAAGTTTTTTGACTGCATCTGGGAAAAGCTACTTTCATATCAAACAAGGGGCCATAGTCATGTATGTTTCTGGTGAGTTTTTACAAAATAAAGGACAGTATGTGTGTCCACCATTAACATCATACAAATAACAGGAACAGAAGAAGCAAGAATTTGTAGGATTGCACTACACTACTTAATGCTTCCTAGTATGAGAAGCCTTCGAGATTTTCAAAATATATTAAAGTGTAAAGATGCTTTGACAAATAACAGTAGAAGTATTGACTTCTAACCCAAGGAAGCAAAATAATGAATGGAGTATTACCTAGAGGCTTTCAGACCTTGAGAGATTTACTTTAAGAATGCATGAAGAAACTCCTGATGGCAGTGAACTTTTGCTGGGTGATTGTCTAGTCTGTTCTCAACAGCCCTATGCAACTCTCTGGGTATAGGTGGGTCCACTCTCTGACCTAAACATGGTTGTGTCTTTGAAAATGATCCACGAACTGCCAAATCATTTCCATAACACACACAAACACACACACTTTTGCCCATATAGTATCAGTCTTCAAAGTTAGACTCAGTATCTTCACTTTGTTATCCCTCTCAAATTCCCCAACCAAAGCTAATTATATATCATTCTATTTTTACTTCTACAGTATGTCATGCTGAGTGGTAGCACTCACCACATCCTGTGGTGACTATATAGCTGTTATATTTTTTTAACAGTCTCTCTGACCAGTCAGTGAGTTGGTTTTGGTCAGGAACCCATCTTACCATATCTTCTGAGTTCTCCAGGCTTAATGAATATTAAATTCTCAAGATGATTTTTGCTATATTAGTTCATTACGAAGATCATGCTTTAATGATCATAAACATGCTACCAGAAGTTAGTAACACAATGTCTTATCTTCTCTTCTTGTAACCTTTTACTTCACTCATTTGTAGATTTCCTTATCTATAAGATTTACTTTGTGAGTGTTTAAAGCATTGAACTACAGGCTCCATTTCATCAGGTAAACACAATAAGCATTGTTTTATAATGCATCATTTCATTTGTCTGGCTACATCACCGAAATGCCCACCCAGGCATCGCTGAGCCTGCATCGCTGGATTCCCCTGAGCAACTTGCAGGAAGAGTCACTGAAGAATCTCCTTCCCACAGTGGTTTGCTGCTCCTCTAAACTTGGTGATGGGTTTTCCAGGTCATGTACGTTTTCATGAGCTTCCTAAGCCTTGTAAGTTATGTGATCTTCTTGATGAGTTTCCTGAGTCTTGTGAACCTTCTTCCTCCCTCCAGGAAGAAATGTTTCAGTTCAGAGGAAACAGCTATGCAACAACTCCATCCCTTCTTTCAACTGTTATGTTCTTTCTACCCTCTTCTACAATGACTCTTAAGGGGGTGTGATAACGATGGCTGAGTACTGTGGCACTGGTCCACAGCAAAAGTCACTTATTCTCAGTATTTTGACTGGTTTTCAACTTGTGCAGTAATCACTGCCTACAGGGGGAAAGAGAAATTCTGCTAATGTGTGGGAATAGACATAAGTATTTAGAAGGCAAATCAAGAGGTATGTAATACCTGTTTAACAAAACAGTAACAGTAGCTTCCCTCAATCCTATAATCCCCCAGTCACAGGTTTTACCCTGGCTTGTAGTACCAAACATGAGTTCTATCCTGTGAGGTGAACCTCAGATCCCAGCAGGAAGCAGTTGGCTGTGTCTGCATCAGCTGTGCCACTTGAACCAACTGCACATTCTGACTGGAGTGTCGGTAGTGTAACACACAAGGCCCATAGCCAAGCAGGACTGTTGATCACAATTCTTCTCCACGATTCTGTTATAGTTCTTTCAAGAACTACAAAAGCTAACCAACAAGAAATGAACTTTCGGCTTAGACAAATATGATTTTTTTTAGTGTCCTACAACAAAAGCATACAGTGTCTTCAGTTGTAGAAACTCAGCATCTACTTCCGACATGTAGCTAACAGCAGTGGTAATAGCTTATATTTTATGGGGATCCTCATGGACCTCCCTGACCAATAATTGCTCAAGAGATAATATACTCCTGATGTGCATATCCTTTTTATCTCAGCAACTTTGTGTTCCTAGAATTGCCTTTTCCCCACCCAAACAGGGTGCATTCTTCAAACTTTTCATCTACCATTTTTACTGTCCTTCCAGATGATTTTCCAAATATGTAAGACACACAAAGTTTAACGTTACATAATGAATCCTTTCACAGAGGGTGGGCAGGGACTCTGATGTTCCATTGCTGTCTCTTCTAAGCAAAGGCTAATTGGTCCTGGAATTCAATCTAAAGGGATTATTTTTTAACATTAGTGGTATAGCATGAAAAGTATCCCATCACTTGTGTCAACTGTTTTTTTCAAAATTCGATTTAGATGCATGAATGGAGATACCACATTATTTAGATCTTTATCATCCATAATCATATAATCCATATGTCGTCCAGTATCTCATCCTGGGGAACTGCACACCTCCCCAACCTTGATAGGCTCCATGTGACTGGTTTGTGACACTCTGCCCAGGGGCAAGGGAAAGCAGATCAACCTTGTCATCATCACACCCATGATGAGCCTGCTCGTTGGATCAGACAGGCTTCAGACTGCTTCCTTGGCCACCACCTCTGTCAATCACCCCTGACGTCTTAAAGAACTCCATCCTGAACAACCTCTATCCTAGTACACAGTACACTGGGGGTAACTGACCAGTCCTCTTCCACTTACACTGACCTGTCATTCACTCCTTCTTTCACCCCTTTTGTGAACTGTTACTCGGGCTTTAAAGACAAGCACAGAATTTGTCCACATTTTCTTTGGGGCGATCGACCCCATTATCTGCTTTCTCCTCTCACTCTATCTTTTTAAATTACATTTATTTGTTTGCTTGCTTGCTTATGGGAGTGGATGCTGTGACATTGTGTGTGTTGGGAGCAGCCAGAAGACAACTTTCAGGAGTCATTTCTTTCCTTCTACCATGTAGGTACCAAGAATGGGAGTTGAGTCATCAGACTTGGCAGCAGGCACCTTTACTCACTGTGCCATCTTGCCAGTCCAGGTTTCCCTTTTCTTTTTTTTTTTTTTTTTTTTTTATATTAATATTTTTTTTATTTTCCATTTTAAATTTAGATAAGAAACAAGGTTGCTTCACAAGTCAGTACGAGGTCCCTCTCCCTTTCCCTCCCCTCCTCCTGTGCCCTCCCCCCATCCCCCCCCCCGTTATCCCCTCATTCCCCCAGGGAGGGTGAGGCCCTCCATGGGGGTGTCCATAGTCTGTCATTTCATATAGGGCAGGGCCTAGACCCTTCCCCAAGAGTTCAGGGTGAGAGTGCACCTCACATTGTTCTATGGGAGTCCAGAGACCGTGTGTATACTTGGGATGGGTACTGATCTGCTGTCCAAGGCTCAATAGATTACCTAGGCCTCCTCACTGACACCCAGATTCAGGGGGTCTTGATCAGTCCCATGCTGGATTCCCAGGCTGATGCCTGGGATTCAAGAGTTAACCTTTGTCTGGTCAGCTGTTTCTGGGGGTTCAACCAGCCCAGTCTTAATCCCTTTGATCATCAGTCCTCCCTCTCTGATACTGGCTTTCTTGAGTTCAGCTCAGTACTTAACCAGCCAGTAAATGAAGTTTCTGTTTCCCAGACTCTCTGGCAATAGGATTGTAGGCTGGCACTCCCAGGTTTCCCTTTTCTAATCCCTTCCTAAATACCTCAGCAACCATATAGACACAAATTGTAATCACATCATATGGCTTTCCAATTTTTGTAAAGATCATAACATAACAACAGACTCAGCAAAGCCACTTGCCCTATACCAATTCCAGGGTGCCTTTCTCTCTCCTGTGAACAAAGTCCCATCTGGCTTGCTCAGCTGGGCATTATTAAATACCTTGTCATGCATACACAGTTCTCTTGACAATGTCGGTCATTCCTTTATTGTCTTCTAGTCCCTGATATTCATGGAGATCCCAGCCAGTGATAGTCAAGCTTCCTAATCGTTACATAAGCCAGTTCATTGGGAATGGTTTCCTTACTTTGCCTCAAACTATTTAGCCTGTCTGAAAAGAGAAAAAAATCCATGATATCTCTCAGCTTCTCACTTCCACAAACTGATCCCATCTGCCTCCCCCATGGCCCATGGCCTCCCAAGTCAGGCATTGAAAAGTTCGTCTATTGCTTATTTAAAACTCTCTCCCACTTGAAGCATTTAAGGGACCAAATATCCACCAACTAGCATCATTTCCTGGGCTAAGAAATGATTAAGGCTTCTATGTGCATATGGAATCACAGATTTTTCCTTCTTATGTATTAAAATGCTGGTAATTCCTTCTGGGCAGAGATCTTAGCCTCAATTACTGCTCTTATGGCATCCAGCAGAGACCAAGTATCTATTTCTGTGACCTGCTTATAATCACATGCCATATGTGTCAGTTCTGGGATTACAATAGATTCTCTAGTTCATCAGCCACCGTGGGGGCATTCCTGGGCTTGATTGACAGACCACATTCATAAAAGGGGCATGCCAACCATACCGCATAGAGGAAGATAGGGTTTCCCCTCAAAGATGTTCCCCTTCGGTTGCATGTCTTATTCATATCAGAGGACACACAACTGCCCTGCTGTCCCATACCACCAGGAAAGAGTAATCACATCAGGACACTCCACCCACAGGTGGATCAGTCACTCTTACACGCGCCTCACCCATAGCAGGGAGTCATGCAACCCTCCCTCCCCCTCAGACTCATCTTTGTTTTGTTTGTCCCAGTTCCAGAACCAATTGTGACTATTTTTTCCTCTGGAGATTTGAACAAGTATGTCTATTCACTCCAGACAGGATGTTGACAACAAGACAAAGAAACAGCCCACACAAATTCTAGATTAGTTCACTAGGGTTACTGACCAGTGCAGGGGTGAGGGCTTATCTGTAGGCACATAGGTGGTCCAAGGCCTTTGCATACCTGAAAGCCCACTGTCAAAGCCCATCAATGGCATAATAGTCTCTCACTAGGACCTACTTCTCAAAGGTCCCACCGCCCCACCCCACCCCACCCTCGCTCTGAGTCACCACACTGGAGACCAAGCCTCCAGCACAGGAATCTTCTGGGGTCAGAAGCACAGGAAGTCTTTAAATAAAGGACCTGAGCAACACAACAAATCAGTAGGAGCTGATAGACATCACAGACGATGCCACAGACAAGGTGACCATTTTCTCAAATGCATAGATGGCTCCTGATACACATCTCCCTACATTTTTTAAATTAAAATTGTACCAGCTATTTCTTTTTTTTAGTTTATCCATCTCTTATGTATTACATCCCCACCACAGTCTCCCTCCGTCCTCTCCTCCCACCCTTCTCCCCACGTCTCCTTCATTTCCCTTCAGAAAAGTTTAGGCCTCCCGGGGATATCAACCCAATATGGTGTATCAAGTTACAATAAGACTAGGCAACTCCCCTCATATTAAGACTTAACTAGGCAACTGGGAAACAGGCATAGGACTGAACTAGGACCCCTGAATACGGGTGACAATGGTAAGGCTTGGGCAGTGGGACCAAGATCTAACTATAAAGTGTAAACTGACTTTGTGGAGCCCATTCTCTATAGAGAGATACCTTGCTCAGTCTAGAAATGTGGGGGAGGGGCAACTTGGGCACCTTGGTCCTGCCTCAACAAGGTGATGGGACAGACTTAGGGTAAGCTGAGAAGCAAATGGGAAGTGGGATGGTGGAAGGAGGGGAGTGTGGGAGGAGAGGAGGGAGGGAAAACTGGGATTGGAATGTAAAACATAAATCAATTTAAAAAAAAAAAGGCAACCCAGTAGGAGAAAAGGCATCCCAAATTCAGGCAAAAGAGTCAGAGACAGCCGGCCCCCACTCCCATTGTTAGGAATCCCACAAAAACACAGAGCTAACGAACCATAAATATATGCAGAGGGCTAGGTCAGTCCCATGCAGGCTCCCCGATTGTCACTTCAGTCTCTGTGAGCCTCTGTGAGCCCAGGTTAGGTTGACTCTGAATCTTCTTGAGGTTTTCTTGACCCTTCTGACTCCTACAATACTTCCCATCTTCCAAAGGATCCCAAGTTCAGTCTAATGTTTGGCTGTGGGTCTCTGCATCTGTTTCCATCAGTTGCTGGATGAAGCCTTTCTGATGGCGATTATGCTGGGTGCCTGTCTATGGGTATAGCAGAGTATCATTAGGAATTATTTCATTGACTTTCCCCCCTCCCCTCCCCCCCCCCCCGATGTATTTGATTCTATCCTAGGTCTCTGGGCTATCCAGCCTCTGGTTCCTGGATCTCCAGGCAGTGCCAGGCGTGGGCTCCTTCTTGTGGCATGGGTCTCAGTCTGGCTCAGTTAGTGGTTGGCCACTCCCACAATTTCTGTACCACCTTTACTTCAGCACAGTTTCAGGCATGACAAATTGTAGGTCGCAGGTTTTGTGGCTGAGTTGGTGTCCCAATCCCTCCCTTGGAAGTCTTGCCTGGTTACAGGAAGTGGCCAGTTCAGGTTCTGTATCCCCCATTAGTCTTAACTTATACAAGGTATTTCTATAGGTAATGTGTGAAAGTGAAGATCGTTAACCAAAGGCTTGCTAACATAGAGGAAGAGCTCTCATCACCAGAGGAAAAGGAAGTCTCAGTGACAAGCTGGTGACAGAATGGTTGTCTCAAGGACTCCAGCGCCTGACTCCGCCGGTCAGATGATGGTCTGGCTGTTCCCACTTGTCTTCTGCCTTGGCTCAGGTAAATGTGGACACCGATATTGTCGCTGAGTGAGTTCCTTCTTTGGGACAGCTCGCTCAGTTTAAATCGTCTAGATCAGGCTGACTGCCTGGATCTTTGTCAGAGACTGAGGAAGTCCAAGGTAGTTCATAGCAAACTGCTTCCCTCAGACTGCTGGGGGACTGATTTGGGGCAAAACTTCAGCTGGGCCTGATTGAAAGGGGGTGTTTCTGGGCATGGAAAATGAGTCTTTGTTTGTGACCAGCATGTGATACAAAAATAAGTTTAAGGAAGAATAAATCTTCAGCATTTTAACTGCTGTGATACTGTGTAACTTCAGGGGGATTCATTATCTTTTCTGAACTTCACTTTTCACTCAAATACTGAAAACCCAGCACTGCAGTTAGGAAGGGACTGGCTGAGTCTGCTTCTTCTCCTGTTGTCTGTTACACAGAGAGCAAGAAGGCTCACATGTTTAAGAAGTCACAGGATGGCATCTGGGCTGAAGTGCAGTGTTCTAAGAAAGGGTACCAAGGGCTCCTAACTCAGACCAAACCTGGGGGAGTTCACTGAAAAAAAATGGCTAGCATTTATTTTGCTCCAGAAATGGGCTAGATATTAAACATGCATTATATTTAGAAGTCTTATGGCATGTGTGTGGATTTATTCTATTAATAGCTTCATATTGACACAAGGAACTAAGACTACAATAATTTGAATAACTTGTCAAAATTTCATTAGCCAGCAAGAGGCTGAAAAAAACAGTTGACTAAACCTATCAGTAACACAAGAAAAATCAAGACATACTGCAGACATAGAACTAACTAGATTAATTGACAACAGAAATAAGAGGAAAGGAAGATTCATTAGGTCATTTGATAGCCATTCATTAAATGCCTACTGGATCGATAGCACTGTAGTAGTTTCAGGAATTACATCAGGACCAAAGTCAACAAAATTTCTGTTCTTATGGAATTAACATATTGGCAAGGAAACACATCGAAACAAGTATAATGTACACTGGCCAGCAACAAATAATCTTGAAGAAATGAGTGAGAAAGAGAGAAAAAACAGAGAGGGGGGGAAGGAAGTCCCATTGCAGACAGGATAGTCAAAGATAGAGTCAGTGATAGGATGGAGGACTGGCCACGAGGAGGAAGGTCAGCTCCTCTTTGGATATGTTTTGTGTTATCAGTGCAGTAGCTGAGAGGAGTTTCCTGAAAGCAGCTAGAAACTGAGGCACAAGGCTAAGGCTGAGAATAGAGACTAAGTCAAACTAGGGAGAACAGAGGAACAAGGACAGAACCTTGGGAAATACACACAAGATGTAGAGAAAGATGACAGTTATTGTAGTCGCATCCATGTTGCCACTTCCTGACCAGGGACCAAGTAGCAACTTGAGTTTTTAACCTCACGTTTATCTCTGTAAAACTGGAAATTTCTGAGAGTCCTCTTATTAAAACCCTTCCTCCATCTCTCTGTGGGTTCTTATAACAAGCCTGTGAAATGTGAGGCTCAGTCCCCATGTGTGGTTGACCAAACAAGGTGCATAACCTATGTAACAGCTCACTGCCACACAGCTGTGGGGGAGGTTGTAAAGTAAGAACATGGTTGACTGCATCTGCAGGAGACAGATGCAGGTGGTCAGAAACCTCTAGGTGGAGCGGAACTGTGGTTGCTGGGGTGGAAAGTGAAGAGGCTGGTTCCGAGGTAAAACTAGTCAGGACACCAAAAACAAGGGACTGCTCTGAACTGGGTGGTGAGGAAGAACTTTCTGGAATGGGTGAAAAAGATGTGCGGTTAAGTAGGGAAGGAATCAAATACAGAAACATGGGAGGGAGAGGGGAAGGTATAGGGGAAGAGTTTGGAGTAAGTGAGGAAAAACAAGACCGCTATAGCAAGTATGTAGGCCAAAGATGCTCTCAGAGCAGATGGAGAGAATGACTCAATTACTAGCTTTCAGGTAGGTGAGACACATCCTGATTAGATTAGGCTCAAAAGCTAAACCATATTGGAAATCTAATCTTATTTTCCTTTTTGTGTTCATATATGAGCTTTTACTTATTCTTGTGTGTTTACAAATCTGTGTGGGCAAGTATGGAGCATTAATTGAGTGGCTTCAATGGCTGCTTCTCTCTCTACCTTCATTTTTTGAGGTTGGGCTCTCAATGAACCCAAAGCTTGCTCATTTGGCTAGGCTGACTGAGCAGTAAACCTCAGGTCTCCCTCTGCCTCCCCAGGGTTCCTCCTGCCTCCCCAGGGCTCCCTCTGCCTCTCTGCCTCCCCAGGGCTCCCTCTGCCCCCCAGGGCTCCCTCTGCCTCCCCAGGGCTCCCTCTGCCTCTCTGCCTCCCCAGGGCTCCCTCTGCCCCCCAGGGCTCCCTCTGCCTCCCCAGGGCTCCCTCTGCCTCTCTGCCTCCCCAGGGCTCCCTCTGCCTCTCTGCCTCCCCAGGGCTCCCTCTGCCTCCCCAGGGTCCCTCCTGCCTCTCTGCCTCCCCAGGGCTCCCTCTGCCCCCCAAGGCTCCCTCTGCCTCCCCAGGGCTCCCTCTGCCTCTCTGCCTCCCCAGGGCTCCCTCTGCCTCTCTGCCTCCCCAGGGCTCCCTCTGCCTCCCCAGGGCTCCCTCTGCCCCCCAGGGCTCCCTCTGCCTCCCCAGGGCTCCCTCTGCCTCTCTGCCTCCCCAGGGCTCCCTCTGCCCCCCAGGGCTCCCTCTGCCTCCACAGGGCTCCCTCTGCCTCTCTGCCTCCCCAGGGCTCCCTCTGCCCCCCAGGGCTCCCTCTGCCTCCCCAGGGTCCCTCCTGCCTCCGCAGGACTGAGATTACAGCACTGGCTTTGCATTACATTCACCTGGCTTTGTACGTGGGTCCTGGGAACCTGAACTCAAATGGTCCTGAGATTACAGCACTGGCTTTGCACTACATTCACCTGGCTTTGTACGTGGGTCCTGGGAACCTGAACTCAAATGGTCCTGCTTGCATGGCAAGCACTTTGCCAGTTTATGCATCACTCCAGCCCCTTCATTCCCTTTAACTCATTTCCTTGGGGGCAAAACCAACTAACCATGTGACATGACAGTTGTACTCTTTGATGCACAGCAGCTGTGATTACCAGCACAAGACGTGCACAAAATTAGGCCTAACAATGTTCTGTCAAAGAGATAGAGGAGACCAATCAGGCCCATCCCTTCCCTCAGGGACTTTTAAGTGGTTAATGGTTGGGGAGGGGGAAGCTTTCCTTGGTGGTGTGGCCACTTGTCAGATGTCCTAGTGTCTGTATATAATCCCTTACCCATGTTCTCGTAAGCAACCCTAAGAAACTCATTGGTTCATCAGAGAAAAAAAGGAAAGAAAAATAGAAGATGGGTTAGAAGAAGGAGATTGATTAACAGGAGTGAAAAGGGGTTCAGAGATGGTACTGTGGGTAAATATGATCAAAATATATACATGTATGAAAATGCATTAAAACCTATTACCGCTGGGCGGTGGTGGCGCATGCCTTTAATCCCAGCACTCGGGAGGCAGAGGCAGGCGGATCTCTGTGAGTTCAAGGCCGGGCTGGACCGACAGCCTCCAAAACAATACAGAGAAACTTGAGAATTTTATTAGACTGGAAACTCTGAAAGAAAGTTATAAATATCTGCATTTCTAACAAACTCCCAGGTGCTATCAGAGTTGCCTGCCTGTGGACCACACCTTGACTGGACCACACCTTTACTAGCAAGGTTCTGAACCGTAGTCACACTGAAATTAGTGCCAGAGGGAAACAGGAACTAACTCTTTGGGTGGGTATGAAGGAGGCAGACACAGGTACTCTGAGGCCCAGGGAAGAGCAGTGACTGGATGTATAGGTAAAGGAAAAACACGTGGGCTGGCTCTGAAATCTCCTTCTCTCCTGCCCTCTTCCCTCCTCCCTTCTTCCTTTTATTTTGCAGCTAAGGCTCTGACCTAGAGCCTTGAACATGCTATCATTATGCCACTGAATTACACCCGCCGCCGCCCTGGTTCTGACATTTTTTGAGTCAAAAGTGTGTATAGTTCTACTGCTAACAGATTGTTTTGTTGTCCAATGCCTCCCCCCACCCCAGTACCGTTATCGTCTCTTTAACAACCATCTGCATGTTCAAATGGTTGCTTTACCTCATCAAAGACGGTGCTGTTTCACTTTTTGTTGTCACGCTCAAAGACACGTGACTTTCCAGGGCTCAGACCCTGTGTTCTGTCCCCTCTGTGGTCTCCAGCCTTCCGTGCCTCATACCTCTCCGCTTTGGGTCCCTCACTGCAGATCTAGCTCAGTTTGCTTCTTTTGCTCACCCTAAGGCCTTTCTTTGGTAGTTTCAAGAAGAAATGTGCATGGCATGTGTGCTGCAATCATCGAGCCTATTGTTTCCAAATATCCACGCTCAGAAAGAAAATTTCAGGCTGGGGATGTAGCTCAGTAGTAGAGTTTGTGTTTCGTTTCCTTTGGATCACACCCAACAGAGAGAGAAAGCTGTTTTTCTTCCTGTCCCCATCTCCTAAACCAACCCCAATATGCTTTCTGCATCCATTGAACAACTAAATGAAAGCGTACAATGACTGACCTATTGTGTCTCATCTAACAGAATGTTAAGGATCTGCTGCTAAGATACTGTTTCCTAACACTCTTGATACACATTCTTTTTTAATTTTGGCACAATATTTACCTTTTTTCTTTCATTACTTATGTTTTTGGTATCAGATCTAAGAATCTATTGTCAAATATCATTAATTGATATTTTCAAGATCATTAATAATGACCCCTACGGTTGTTTATAGTTCAAATCCAGAGCTTTTTTTTCTTTTTTTTATTATAAACAAGCTTGCTTCACATGTCAATCCCAGCTCCCTCTCCCTCCCCTCCTCCCCCACCCCCCTTCAACTCCCCAACCCCCCACCCAATCCCCACTCCACTCTCCAGGGAGGGTGAGGCCCTTCACGGGGGATCTCCAAAGTCTGTCATATCATCCGGGGCAGGGCCTAGGCCCTCCCCCATGTGTCCAGGCTGACACAGCATCCCTCCACATGGAATGGGCTCCCAAAGTCCATCTGGATGCCAGGGATAAATATTGATCTATTGCCTGAGGTTCCAAAGAATGCCAAGGCTCCTCACTGACACCCACATTCAGGGGATCTGGAAAAGTCCCATGCTGGCCTCTCATCTATCAGTCTGGGGTCCAAGACCTCTCCCCTGTTCAGGTCAGCTGTTTCTGTGGGTTTCACCCGCCCAGTCTTGACCCCTTACTCATCACTACTCCCTCTCTGCAACTCATTTCCAAGAGTTCAGTTCAGTGTTTAGCTGTGGGTGTCTGTCTCTGCTTCCTTCAGCCACTGGATGAAGGCTCTAGGATGGCATACAAGAAGTCGTCAATCACATTATCGGGGAAGTGCATTTAAGGTAGCCTCTCCAGTATTGGTTAGATTGCCAGTTGGTGTCATCCTTGTAGGTCTCTGGAAATCTCACTAGTGCCAGATCTCTCTTCAAACCTATAATGGCTCCTTCTATTATGGTATCTCTCATCCTGCTCTCCTCTTTTCTTCCCCTGACTCAACCTTCCTGCTCCTCCATGTCCTCCTCTCCCCTCCTCTACACCCTCTCTCCTTCTCCCCACTCCCTCTCCCCACCCCCCCCACCACCACGACCCCTAATGCTCCCAACCCCCTCAGGAGATTCTGTCCTGTTCCCCTTCTCTGGGGTATCATGCATATCTCTCTTAGGGTCCTCCCTGTTTCCCAGACTCTCTGGCTGTGGGATTGTACAGATTCAACACAATCTCCATCAAAATACCGGCACAATTCTTGACAGACCTTGAAAGAATAATAATCAACTTTATATGGAAAAACAAAAGACCCAGGATAGCCAAAACAACCCTGTACAATAAAGGAACTTCCAGAGGCATCACCATCCCTGACTTCAAGCTCTAGAACTATAGTCCTGAAAACAGCTTGGTATTGGCACAAAAATAGACAGGTAGACCAATGGAATCGAATTGAACACCCTGATATCAACCCACACACCTACAAACACTTGATTTTTTACAAATCCAGAGCTTTATTGCATGCTAAGCAAGTGCACTGCCACTGGCTGTATTCCCAGTCAAGCCCTTAGGTTTTCTTCTACAAGTTGTGTAGATTTAACTCTTACAGATACTTGACATAGTTTGAGTTTTGTTGAGACAAGGATTCACTTGTAATCTTGGCTGGCCTAGAATCACTATGTTAGACCAGGCTGGACCGGAACTTAGAGAGAGCTTCCTGCCTCTGCCTCCAAATGTTGAGATCAATGGCATGCACTGCCACACCCAGGTGTAGTTCAAGTTGGTGTGAGAGACATGAACTTAGCTTCTTCATTCTTTTGTATCTGGATATCCATTTGTCCCAGTGTTTTTTCTTTTTCTTTCTTTCTTTTCTTTTCTTTCTTTCTTTTTTTTTGCATAAGGATAGCAACTAATTCTTTAATTTTTCACATTTGGAAATATTTATCTGCCTGAGGATTATTGTTTTATAACTAAAAGTTTTGGTTTGGTAAAGGAACTTGAATAATTGCATAGTATCAACTTCTTTTCAGCTTAAAAGCTAAAAATAAAATAATGAAAATCTGATGCTAGGATCTTGCATATATGACAGAACATGTGGCATTTGTCTTCTTAGGTCTTATTTCATTCAGGAAAATTTTGGTTCCACCCATTTTCCTTAAATTATCATAATTTCATTTTTCCTTATAATTGAATAAAAATTCTATCATGTATATGTATGACATTTTAATTATTCATTCATCTATCAATGGTCACCTAGGGTGAATCCATTTCCTAGCTATTGTGAACAAAGCATCAGTGGGCATAGTTGTGTAGGTTCTCTGTGGTAGGATGTGGAATCCTTTGGATATATACCCTATAGTGCTATTGCTAAAACATATGACGGTCCTATTTTTAGTATATTTGAGTATACATTTACATTCCCACTAGTAATGGACGAGGCTTTCTCTTTCCCCACATCGTCAACCTTTGTAGTCATTTGTATTCTTCAAGCCATTCTGATTGGCCTGAAATGGAATCTCAAAATGTTTTTGATTTTCTTTGCCCTCATGAGAGAAGACATTGGACACTTTATATAAAGTATTTATTAGTATTCTGAATTTCTTCTTTTGAAAAATTCTTTGTTTCCACAGCCCATTTTTGATTAGGTTATTTGGTTTTTGATGTTTAGTTTCTTTAGTTCTTTGCATATTCTAGATATTAATCCTCTACTGGGATATATGACTGGTAAATATTTTCTTCCATTGTGAAAGCTGTTTTGACATTTGATTAATAGATTCATTTGCTATTTAGAGACTTATTTTCTTTGAACGTTCCATACATCTATACAATGTTCGTTGGTCACACCCATTCACCTTGTCCTCTCTCCCACACACACACACCCACTTTACCTCCCTCTCAGCTTCAGGTTATCCCTTTTTCTTCTTTCATATAGGCTGCTATTAGTGGCCCTCTGAGTCCAATCAGTGCTTCCCATATGCAGTGTGTGGCTATCCACTGGGGCATGAACAATCTACTATTAGCCACATCTCCAAAGGAGGGTGACTCTCCCTCGACAGCCATCAGCTGTTGTTAGCCCCTCTGGTATGTGTGAAATTTTGACTGTCTTCTCTTCTGCAGGTAACCGCAGTTGCTCTAGGTGGTTATATACAATATCCCTTTTACGTCTAGAAGTCAGTTTTTCACAGCTCTTGCATTCTTTTCTTCCCTCTTCTTTGAAGTCCCTGAGCCTTGCATGGTGAGAAATTGATACAATTGAGCACCCAGAGTTGTTTATACCCAGTACTTTGGCCAGTCATGAGTCTCTGCATTAACTACCTGTTACAAAAAGAAGCTTCTCTGACCAAAGTTGGGAACAGCACAAATCTGTGGGTATAAACGCTAGCAAACAATAGTATATTCCTCTTCCTTGCCCAGGGCCTATAATTTCCCCCATCAAAGTCTTTGAACCATGATAACATATCAGGTACAAAATCTTTCCTGTGGAGCAGGCCTTATGTCTGATCGGAAAATAGTTAGTTACCCCCCATAACTTTTCATGCTATGACTGAACCAGAAGGCCTATCTTGTCCACATGTCAATGTTGCAGTAAACAGGTTCCAGCACTGGGAGAGACCATTGATATCTTTTCTCCCCTAGCAGCTTGCCGAGCACCTTCCGGCACTATGTAAGTTAGCCAGCAGGCAGAGAGTGTCCTGGTAACTTAGCAGCTGAGTTCCCTATGTCCTGTATCCCAAATAAATGGTATCGTCAGCAATAGGGTCTTACCATATTGTTATGGGGGACAACCAAGAACAATTTCAATAGCTGGTATGTTTGAGGCTCCTCTGGGGCCTCCCTGACCAATAACGTATGTGGGGTATCTGCCTGGAACTGAGAAGTTTTGTGGGGTGTTGTTGCTGTTCTGTAACCCTCTGAGATGCCTGCTGGAATGTTGACTGATTTTGTTGGCTTGATCTTGTACAAGTAACCATGAGTGAAACTGTAATGTCATGTCTATAAATCAGCATTGCATAACACCCCTCTGCATTCTCTGTCTCTTACATTCTTTCCACATCATCTTCCCTGATGTTTCCTGAGCTTGTGGGGTTGAAATAGATGTCCTATTTAGGGATGAGCCCTCAACAGTAGTCCCTTACTTCCGCCATTTGACTATGAGTCATTGCATAGTCTGTTGTCTATAACAGAAGCTTCTCTGGCCAAGGTTGGTACTAATCTATGTACCCCTAGCTATGTTGTTCTTTGGGATGCTATTGTAAGTGGAATTTGTTTTCTTCATTCCTTTTCTAGATTGTATTTCTCTACACTAGCAATGAAGAACAAACACTGGATTTTCTTAAGGTTTTGTTTTTGTTTGCTTGTTGAGACAGTTTCTCTTTTCATAGCCCTGGGATCCTGGAGATCACTATGAAGACTAGGCTGGCTTTGAACTCATGGAGATTCACTCGCCTTTGCCTCTTAGTGCTGAGATTAAAGTTATGAGCCACCACACCCAGCCAAACTGGGTGTATAACCCCATAGTGTTTTTCAGTTCTGTTTGTTGATATTTTGTTAAGGATTTTTCCACATTCAGTCCAGCAGTGGTTTTCAACCTATAGGTCACAATCATTGGAAAACACATATTTCCAATGGTCTTAGGAACGCCCAACCATAAATTTGTTTTTGTTGCTACTTCATAACTGTATTTTGCTACTAAACAGTGTCTCAGTTCCTAAGACCATTGGAAATATGTGTTTTCCAAAGGTCAACGCCCACAGGTTGAGAACTACTGGAGAGTTAGAATTTTTGTTTGTTTGTTTGTTTTCTTCTTCTTTCTTTCCTTACTTTCCTTTCCTGATGTCCTTGGCCTTGTTAAATTGTTGACTTGAGATTTTCCTTCTTTCTTACTGTAAGCATTTGTAGCTGTAGACGCTCCTCTGTTCCGTGCCTTAGCTTATCCCTAGGTTGTAGCACCCTGTGCTTTCCTATCCACACCTCCCAGGATACAGTCTAACTCCACCCTGGTTTCCTCTCTAGTCCAGTGACTGTTTTAGACAATGGAGTCTGACTTCCAGATTATTTGTGCATTTTTTGTGTTTCTTTCTGGTTTTGATTTCTGGTTTTATTTCATAGCAGTCAAAGAAGGGTTTTTTCTATTATTTAAGACTTTTCAAATGTTTTGAAATTTTCTTTGTGCCTTCACATAATCTGTCTTGGAGAATGATCCAAGAATCACTCAGGACCTATGAGATCAATTTGTCTTATAACTTTGAGACCAAGTTACTTGAAGTGTCTAAATATCGTCCTTTACCTATAAATCTCTTAAGCCTCATCCTTGCTTGCCTTGATGGCAGAAGAAATCCACCTCTACTCAAAACTGACACACTTGTGCTCCTGAGCCCCACTCGAGCTTCCTCCTCAGAAACAGCTCTGCGTTTTAAACATTCCTTTCCATCATATCTTTAAAGCCCTTCTCCATGCACTGTTCCCTTTTCTCTAAATTTACCAAGGGCTCTTGTTATCCTAATGAACACCTTTCCTTCATCCCACATCCATCTAAAAGTTCTGCTCTGTTTCTCTTCCTTTCTCTGTAAACTCGCTCGATAAATCAGTCTCCGCTTTCTTTCACTCTGAATTCATTGCCTGGGAAATAAAACATCCCGCTATATCCTTTTGACTATGAACAGACCTAAGTCTTCTAGGTTAGAAACATCAGGGTTTCTTGTGACTTTTTATTCATTTTCAACGCCTTCTTAGGCCTTCCTATGCCTTATCCTTCCTAAAACACTGTTTTCCATATACTTTTTTACTAATACTTTACTAAGTCAATTCCACTGTTCAAGTGACCCATTAAGACATTCTACATTCCAATTTCATTCTGAATAACTTTCATTGGATGCTCTGAAGTAACTTCTGGAGAAATAAGAAGCTATGCCAGACATTATTCATGTTCCCAGTCCATTGGGTGGAACATAAAAAGTATGAGATAATGATCCCAGATTTGATATCACCAAAGAACATCAGCACCCTCTCCATAGTCCAAGTGGTCTTCCAGTGGTTTGTAGAGTGGCAAAGGGATGCTTTCTATGCTCCCTGCCCTGCCAACACGCCAAGTAGCCTGCCACAGCCAGAGCCACCATAAAATGTCTTTCCAACTTCTACTCTTCTATTCTGACTCTACTCTTCCATACTTACTGCCAGCAGAGTACGTGGAAGTCCCAGAACATTAGTATCCACACCAAGGGGTTGGCCAGAGTGATTAAAAGCATCTGTGCCCAATCCAAGAAAAAAAATCCCGTGTTTCCTCTGGGTCAATCCACCATCACCTGGTGGTCTTTTGAACATGCTCAGTAACTTCTGATCTTCATGCACTATGAGCTTGTTGTCTCAAATATAGTTTTAGACCTGCAGGGAACTACTCCTACTGTTCCTCTGTCCGTGCACCTCTGTCTTCAACACAACTCCCTTCTCCTCCCCTTGTACCAGTGAAAACTCCCACAAATCAAAGCAGAGGCAAACAGGTATTTCAGCCATCTTTCAAAGATAAGTAACAACTTACCACGTAGAAATAAAGGGAAAAGCATTTCAGACAGAAGTGACATAGTACAAAGACAGCAGAGTCATTGAGGAAATTTACAAATTGCTGAGCAATGGGAAAGTCCCTGTTGTTATTCAAAATCTTCCTACAACATCACATTTTTCGGCTTCTTCCTTCATAGCTGTCCCTGGTCCACCACTCACTATTGGTGCTTCCACAGAGTACACACATACCTCCATATGTTCTTTATTTGTTTGACTTGAAACTGTGCTAAGCAATAAGAGTACACAGAAAACATCGAAGATGGTATAATAGTGATACTAAGACCATGCACAGCACTCAGGAGGCAGAGGCAGACAGATCTCTGTGAGTTCGAGGCCGGGCTGGACCAATAGCCTCCAAAACAATACAGAGAAACCCTGTCTCATAAAAAAAGAAAGAAAGAAAGAAAGAAAGAAAGAAAGAAAGAAAGAAAGAAAGAAAGAAAGAAAGAAAGGAAGAAAGGAAGGAAGAAAGAAAGAAAGAAAAAAGACCATGCAGAGGCAAACCTAATCCCAAGTCAATGCCTACCAAACCACACCATAGTTACTCATTCACCTGTCAGTCTTCTCTGCCAGATCACAAACCAGCAAATCAGTACTATCTTGTTCATACATACAACATATGTATTTCCCAGATCCAGATCAGAAGCAGACATACGAAGGGGAATCAATAATATGGTCTGGATGCCATGATTTCTAAAGTTTTCACCCATTAAACTAGCACAAAACTAAGTAAATAGTAGAATACATTTATTCTCTTTGACTAAACTAATAATCCAGGCATGGTGACACATGCCTCTAATCCCTAGGCCTCAGGAGTCTAAGGCAGAGGATGGCCAGTTTGAGGTTAGCCTGGGCTATATATATAAGACCTCGTCTCAAAACCACAACCACAAAAAAAAGCCTAATAATTTTGATCTATAAAATCAAGAGAACTTAAAGAATATGCTGGGTAGTGGGAGGAAGTGTTCCTGCTAAGTCCTAGGACTTCTGACAGTACAGACCTGTCTTACTTGGTTTTAATTTTAAGTAAGCAGATTACTACTTGAGGGAGCCTTTTGTACTCAAGACTTTGATTGTTATATTTTACTCATGTGATTCTGAGAGGAAAGAGAAGTCAAGATGACAAATAGCCATGTGTCGAAAGGCTGATGGGAAACATGCAGGGCAGGCAGGGATGTGTGGCAGCAATTCGGATGTGCCTGGAAACTGTACAGCAATTCAGGAAAGAAAGCAGAAGTGCGAGGTCATGTTAGGGCTGAGTAAGTGTCAGGATCCTCTGGGCCACCCCATAAATACACACACACACACACACACAGCTTTTCCCTAGAAAATAGGAGACACGCCGCCCTCCCCCACCAAGAAAGTTGACATCACAATCAGGTTTATTTGTTGACTGATAGTCAAACGTTTCCACAGACCCCATCATGTGTCAAACACTGTGCTGGAATATGAGATCAACCACTGTGAGACAAGTAAGCAAAGCTCTAGAAAACAGAGTGATGCGTGCTAAGAACTTGGCATTACTATGAACATAGTTGAGCAAGCGTCCTTGTGGTTGGTATACATGCATGCATGTGACAATCATGTAGCTTGGTCTCTTAGTAAGGCTTCTAACAGTGAGAGCTTAGCTGGCTTTTGGTAGTCTGTCCCCATGCTGGATGACCTGGCTGACGGATTTAGGGGAGGAGCTCAGTCCTGCCTCACTTGTTGTGCCATGTTTTGTGCAAGCCCATGGGAGTCCTTTCCCTTTCTGAATGGAGATGGAGAAGGAGTGGATGGGGAGGGGGGTAGTTGGGAAAGTGGAGGGGACAGGAGGAGAGGAGGAAAGGGAAACTGGTTGGTATGTAAAATAAATGAAAAAAATTTATTTAAATAATTAAATTAAATTTAAATAAATAAATTTTTTTTAAAAATTGGCATTGGCTCTAAAGAAACATTGTCTTTAAGAGTTGTAAGCACAGGCTGGAGTGATGATGCAGCAGTTAAGAGCATGGGCTGCTCTCTCAGAACTCTAGTTTGATTCTCAGCACCAACATGACAGCTCACAACTGTCTGTAACTCCAGTTCCAGGAAGTCCAACTCCCTTTCCTGGCTCTGTTATTTTTTAGAGGTACAACCAAGGAAAGTGAGTTTAACCTCTCTATATCTCAGTCTCTTTATCCATAAACAGACATTTTTTTATCTGCCTCAAAGACAGCTACCAACATCAAACGAAACAAAGCAGGCAAAAGAACTGCATAAGCAGTAAATCCCTATTATTGGCTCTCTGGGTTGCAAAAGCATGCTACAAAGACAGTCATTAGGCAAACTGTAAATGACTGGGGTGGCAATACTACCATCAGCAAAGACGTGTGACTGTTGGAGTTTGTGTCAAGGGGTTAATAAGGCTCCTTATCTGTCTCACAGATTGGTGCCAAAAGATTTCAAAGACTGAGGTCACAAAAGTATGACCAGCCAGGGTGAAAGTAGACCGTGGGCCAGGATCATCTAACTAGACCAATTGCCTGTTGACCAAGACTGGCAGATATTTTGCTGGGGGTGGAGCTACTGGGAGTGTAACTACCTACCACAACACTTCTAGCCCTTTTTATTCTCCCAACACACCTCTGCTGTGCTTCCAGAGAGCTTAAACAGACTGGCAGAATTAAGAGAAAGGATACAGGAATGGAAGGGGCTTACCGGGACAACTTGATAGCCTTCTCCTTCTGCGTTTACAGGGAATGAAGTTTCACAAAGCAACGAAAGCCCAAAGGTGGTGAATGGTGTTCTAGGAGGGTCAGCAACTCTTCTTCTGGAGCTTCCAACAGGAAAGGAGGCCAATCTCATCATATGGAATCACGAAGGAGAAGCATCACAAGTCACTACAATCCTTATCATCCAGCTAAATAAGTCTGGGACTCCACAAATCATACACAGTGATCTAAAGATGCGAGAGCGACTGAGCATCACCCAGTCCTACTTCTTGCAAATCAACAACCTCACAATGGCAGACGCAGGATTGTACAGAGCACAGATAAACACAAAAGACTCTAAACAGGACTTCTCTATTTTTACACTGAGGGTCTTCGGTGAGTCCAAATACAGCATTTAATCACATGTAAACTGAAAACAAATCCAAATCACATATGTCAACCTTGTGTGCCAACAAGAGTGCACTGTAGCCTAGTGATAATGAGGATGGCATTTAGCTTCACCTTGAGGTCCAGAAGTAGAACAGTTTGATTATACTGCACAGCTAAATAGAAACTTACAGCTTCCTACTCTCTACACCAGTGGCTTCACTTCCCCTTTCAACCGGAAGTGTGGAGTTAATAGAAGCAAAACACTCAAACTACCATAGGCAGTAAGATGACTCTGTAGGTAAAGGTGCTTGCTACCAAGGCTGATGACCTGAGTCCGATTTCCAGGACCCAGGTGGAAGGAGAGAATGAACTCCTACAAGTTGTCTTCTGACCTCTTTATGCATACCATGGCACTCATGTACACAGACACACACAGAGAGAAAGAGAGACAGAGATACACACACAGAGAGAGAGAAATGAAAGTAAATAGTTAAACTAACTAAATATTAGCTGGGCATGATGGTACACACCGTTAATCACAGCACTCCTGGGGGCAGAGGCAGGTGAATCTCTGTGAGTTCAAGGCCAGACTAGTGAATTCCAGGACAGCTATGTGGCTAGGTACAGAGAGTCTGTCTCAAAACAAACAAACAAAAAATAAATTAAAATTTAAATGTTGTTACATTTTTAAAAATAACTATGTGAATTGGGTTCCATACTAGACAACTTTAAAGACCACTGAGATTCTGTAATTTCGATCCACTTAAGAATCCACAAGGTCTAAAATTCATTTATACTCCTTTGACTAAAGATGCAGAATTCTTTAAAAGGCACCATTAAAATAAAATGTCTCCACAAATCAGTTGCCCTGTAACCTTTATATTTCCTGTATATTTGATGACTTTGTCTTGTTACGCTAGTCAAAGTCACATCACTAAAAGAACATGACACAGAACAAGTAAATAGGACTGAGATAAAAGGGTATTTGGAAATTTTCTGAGCAGAGAATTCCACAAAAAGGGGCCAGAAAGCCTCAGAACAATGTATTTGCTTCCTAAAGTAGCCAAAACAAAATTTCGCAACTTTCATGGCCTAAATAACATGAATCTTCTCTTGTGGAGTTCTAGGTATGGGCAGAAGGCCATCTGCTCTTGGTGTCGCTGCTTCTGGTTATTATAGTTCCTTGGTGTTCCTTGGCCATCTCTTTATATTCTGTCTTGTTTGTCTCAAATGTCCCTTTGCTCATTTTTAAGACTGACACTTGTCATTGGAAAGTCAGGGGTGACCTCCTCAACTAGTCTATAGAAAAGTTGCACAACCCCTTTATTCAAGTAAGATAGCATGAGTCTGGAATTAAAATGTGGGTGTCACTTTAGGGCTGTCCTCATTCCAGACATTACAGTCAGGATCACCTACCTGATTTGTGACCTTCAGAACACTGCCAGATTTCTGAGAGAACTGAAATGCATACAACAGAACACCTGAGAGTAGATGCCGCCTGCCAGGCTCTAGCACATGTGCTGGGACACCATTCTTTTGACACTGTTCAGGACACCATGGCTTCTACAGCAAGCAGGCTCCTTACACTTTCACTTTCACCTGGAGCACTTTCCCTTCACAGACTCATACACACAAAGATATGTGAGCTGTGCACCAAGCTTTTCCTCACCAGTGCAAAGGAATTTCCAAGGAGAAATGCAGTTTTTGTTCCTCAGACATTGACCACACTCTCTGTATGGTAAGATAGAGATAATAAGTCAGATGTTGGTGGCGCACGCCTTTAATCCCAGCACTTGGGAGGCAGAGGCAGGCGGATCTCTGTGAGTTTGAGGTCAGCCTGGTCTACAGAGAGAGTTCCAGGACAACTTCCAAAGCAATACAAAGAAACCCTGTCTCGAAAAACCAAAAAGTAAAAAATTTTTAAAAAGAGAGATAATCAAAACTTGATCTTCTGGATCATTCCCAATTCATCGGGAGTAACCCACTAGAGTTTAGTATTGGCTATGAAGACATGGTATGTTTATTCGTTGAATAGCAAGATGTACGCCATGGATAATGTAGAAGGCAATCTGCTATGCAACTAGAAAACATCAGTGAACAAAACAAAGGTTGTTGCCCTCATGAAACTCACAGTATACCAAATGCTAAGGAAGAAAGGATTGGAGCATCAGTGGTGGCAGGAAGCATGGTGCTAGGGGCCAAAACTAGGCCCTTGAGCAAGCTAGGAAGGCGCTCTATCACTGGATATACACCATGCCCAAGGAACCTTTTAAAGGAAGTGATCAGAACAGACCTCATTGAAAACATCACCTGACGTTTGAATCAACATCTATTGGCGTTAAGAGAATAGACATGCAGATATCTAGAGGGAGAGCCATGGAGAACAGATAACCAAGTTCATGTGTGCTCAAAGAGCATCCCTCAAGAAGGCTTGACATCAGTCCTCAGAATCCACATAAACATCTGGGAATGGTGGCAAACATCTGTAATCCCAGCTCTAGGGAGGAAGAGACAGGAAAACTCCTGGAGCTTGTTGGGCAGCTATGCTTGACCAACTTGGTAAGCTCCAGGTTGAATGAGAGACCCTGCCCCAAAATACAAGGCAGAGAATGAGAGAGGAAGACATGCAGCCCCATGCATGTGAGCATGTACCCATGCACACATGCACTACCACATGCACACGCCAAAAGAAAAGGCAGGAAGGTAGAGGATGTTTTTCACAGGTTGATGAGCAATGCCATGTGTAGCAGAACTTTGAGGGGCCACCAACCAACTCCCAAATCATTACTTGGAGACTTATCAGCAATTAAGAATGCTCAATGTCCTACTCTTATCACTTACATTTTGCCTCAGGGCTTTTAACCTTCCTTTCCTTCTATATATCTTATGTCTATATATGCTTCTCACGTCTGACCTGCTGGCAGCTGCCCGACTGACTCTGGGCATCTCCCTCATTCTCTTTTCTCTTCTCTTTCCTCTGTCAAGCCTAGATTTTTTTTCCTCCTACTTGGTCTCTCGGCCTGCCAGCCCCACCTATCCCTCTCCTGCCTACCTATTGGCTGTTCAGCTTATTATTAAACCAATCAGGTGCCTTAGGCAGACAAGGTAAAACAAATGCAACACATCTTTACAAAATTAAACAAATGTAGCACAAACAAATATAATTCATCTTTATGTCGTTAACAAATGCAGCAGAAACAAATGGAACACACCTTCCCATAGTTAAAGTAATATTCCACAGCATAAACAAATGTAACACATCTTTGCCTAGTTAAAGTATTTCACAACAATCATGTGTCCTGCTTTTTTAATGTGCATTGGTGTTTTGCCTGCATGTATGTCTATGTGAGAGTGTGGATCCTAGAGCCACAATCAGTTGTGAGCTGCCATGTGAGTGCTAGGAATTGAGTTAGGATCCTCTGGAAGTACAGTCAGTGCTCTTAACCACTGAGCCATCTCTCCAGCCCAAGCCTTAACTAAGGTCTTTTTACACAGAACGACTGAGTAACTTAGAAGTTACCAACCATACTCGCCTGTTTGAGAATGGAACCTGCGAGATCCACCTGACCTGTATTGTGGAGAATCCAAACCATACTGTCTCAGTTGGGTGGCAGGCCTCAGGAGGCATCTCTTTAGGGGAACCAAATCTCACTGTCTCCTGGGATCCAAAGAATTCCAGTGACCAGAGTTACACCTGCCAAGCTGAGAATGCTGTCAGTAATCTGTCCGTCTCTGTCTCTGCCCAGAGTCTTTGCAAAGGTAACTCCTGCCTTGGGTCTTCCTGGGAGCTTCAAGCATCTGTGTAGTGTTATAGCATGGATTCACAGCCTGAGCAAGGGCCTGGACAGTGGCAGTGGGAGGAGCCAAACTCCTGCAGGGAGACGGACAGGCAGGTTCTAAAACTCTCATCTGTCTCCCTCTTTCCTTCCCCAAGTCCTCTTCCAAGAGCAAAGCCTCAGGAGCCAGGATGGTTTCTCCCTCCCCCAGTCAGACCCTACTGCCCTGCCTCCACAAGGGACCCCAGAAAGCCTGATAGGGCCCCAAACTGGGAGCATAAATGGCCATACCTTAGGCAGCCCAGAAGAGACTCAGGAGAGGCCTAAAACAAGCTCAAAAATCATTTATGTATCCTAAGAAGTTCCACTTCTCTTTTTTCTTCTTCTTTTCAGGAGTTTTACCTAAGGAAAATCTACAGTGGCAACAAACGTATATAATTATTGGTACTTTGCTGGTTATAGTCATTGTGTGCCTATTCATATGTTTTTGGAAGAAAAGAACAGGTAAGTTTTCCTTCTGCCTTCTTCGATCTCTAGGACTGCAAGTGTTTAGGGTCTAGGGCCTCTGGTTGCCAAGGGCCAAGGGAGGGTAGATACAACCGCTGGCTAAAAGAAGGCATTGGGATGACCCCCTGGGCTGTGGCAGGCTTCTGTTAATATCTCAAAGGAGGTGTACATTGAGAAAAGCAGGACACAGCTTCAGGATACAGTTGCTCATCTGTCCTTCATTTGGGATCTGTTACCTGCAGCCTCTGGAAAGACACCTGCTGGGGAAGGAGGGAGAAAAAACTTCCCTCCCTGAAGTCATGCATTTCAGCTTCCTGCTTTTATTTTTCAGGTTCTCTTTTTTTGGCTAGCCAACATCCAGGTGAGCATCCATGCTCTTAATTACAAAACTTAAATCAGACATGAAGAGATAGATGAAAGAGGAGAGAGAGGGGCTGGCCAGAGGGCTGAACCCTATGGTGTCAGAGAGCCTGGTTTGTCACCATGAGACCTGTAGAGTTCCTCCCAAGCATGTGAGGGGCAACATGGTTTTCTGTAGCAAGGTCAAGATCGCTTACTTCCTTTCTGAGGGAGAAAACAAGTCCCAGTGAAAGGATCCATGAACCATCCACTATCACCCAGCTGGTTTCAGAGATAGAACTTAATCATGAAACACTCAAAACCAGGCTCCATGAATGTACAATTGATGTTCAGCCAAGGTTTAGACCCCAGTAGATAGAAACCATTAAAAAGGAAGGTGTGATAAAGAGATGCTAATGCAGGCTTATTTTCTAAGTCTCAGGCTGTGGGTTATAGTTTCAAGATACCATTGTTGAAGAAAGGGCACAAAGTCAGGAGTCAAAAACAATTGCATTCCAATTCCTGTCCTACTGCTTCCTGAGTGGTTTTGTACAGGTCTATTGAGCTCTCTTGAACCTGCAATTCTTCATCTCTAAAACAGTCAAATCTGTCACACTGCCTGTGAAAACAGCTTCTCCAGAGATCCTGTGGGTGGTGGTCTTTAGTCCATCATGTGTTGAGCATGAAGGAGTCGCTGAGACTGTAAGTCATAACACTGTCAACTCACCCAAGAAATAAAGTTAGAAATAGACCACACGAAAGTTCTTGTTTAGCCCAGAATTCCAAAGACTGGGAGGTGAGGAGGGCGTCCTTAAGGAAGAACAAGCTAGAAACAACTGCTTTGGAGATAAAAAGAATACTCTGGAGATCAGCAAGACCCAAGGTCCTATGGGAAGCAACCCTGTAGTCCCAGCACTGATAGCCATACCTTTTTTGTGTTAGCCATAGATTCCTCCCAGAACACAGATGCTCCAGGCTCTCCAGGAAGCAACACTGTGTATGCACAAGTCACTCACCCAGTGCAGGTAAGTCCTGTCCACTCACAAACTTGTCACCATAATCATCAACATTCTTTATTGGAGAAGGCAACCATAGGGCTGACCATCCCAGTGTCTGCCATGATCACTCCTAAGGGAATATTTACTCTTATTTGATTCCCAGTGTTCTCTAACTGTTTAATGTTCCAGTAGGTCTTATCCTTTCTGGGTAGGGACAACCTGCTTGAAAGTACAAATTAGATATCCTCCCTTTCCCTTGCTTCATGTAGTATGACACTCAATGAGCACATGAATAGATCAGAGGAGATTATACCCTAGGAGGAGCTGTCTTCCAGGTAGAGGGGTGCTAGCAGAGCCTAAAGTGGTCTCTCAAGAGACAAGGAGGGCAAGTCCTATAACCCCTTCACAATAAAGAGAACTAAAGCAAGAGAACGCCCACATAATAGGATGGCCTTGGAAAAGTGCCAGGAAATCCTCTGTCCCCACTACCTATGATTGAGACAATTGTGAGGACACTTTTCTGAATAACTAGACAGACTGGGGAGCCAGTTCTCACACTTTCTGAAAAATAAGCCAAAAGAATGTGGCATTCTTGAAATGGCCCAGCTAGAAGTCTTGGATTCCCCAAGCAAGCACTCCTGGCCAAGCTCATCACAGGCTTTATGGAGTAGGTTCCTAAAAGAGAAGACAATAAAGGGCATTCACACCACTTACTCAATTGTCATCCCCAACTCCTGGTGGGAGCAAGCTCTCCAACAAACCCATTTGTCAGTTTCTTTGGAAAAAAAAAACAGCATCATACCTTGGAGAGTTTCTGGGGCCTTAATTATTCTCTAAATATTAAAACCAGGAGTTCCTATACTTCTAGTTCCCGACAATGACCACAACGTGGTGACTGGGCCATTGGAATAACAGGGATAAGTGGAGCAGGCAAGGAGGGTGGCTCTAGTTACAGCTAATAAAAACTGGGACAAAAGATACGATGCAATAACTGTTTGGTATGCAAGTTTTTACAGACAGAGGGGAAGCAAGCGTAGACTCAGATGCAAGACAGGAATGTTTTAGTCCCTTCACACACGGCCACCTTTCTGGCTCTCTAGTTGGGACCTTTGGATTGATGGGATGTTGCTCTTCTACTTAGGTTGCTTTTCTACTTCTCAAGAAATGTTGCTGAAACCTCACAGGTTTGAACTGGTGGAACTTGGTTCCCACCTACTCCTGGCATGCCACTTCTTTCTCATCACAACTGTCTTCCCCCCAAAAATATATGTATGCATGTACCTCTTTTGTCTCCGTGAGAGCCAAATGCATAGAACTCTTTTGTTGTTGTTGTTTACAGGAAATGGAAATACCAAAATCTACAAAAAATGATTCTATGACAATTTACTCCATAGTTAATCACTCCAGAGAGGTAAATCCATGACTGCTTTATCTTCTTTTATTTTGTATGAGTGAATATGTGTTTAATGTATGTATGTGGTTTGTGCTTAGGTGTGTGAGGGTGAGAACCACCCCTTAGTCCCCTCCCCTACCATTCTCTATCATACTCCCATTAAACAGTGCCTCTCACTGAACCTAAAGCTAAACCTGTGCCAGAAAGCCTAAACACTCTCCCAACCTCTCCCCGCTAAAGTGCTGGCATTACAAGCATTGTGTAGCTTTTTAAATGGGGAATGGAGATTTGAACTCAAATCCTCATGCTTGCTCAGCAACCATATTCTTGTCAGCCCCTATGATCTTGTATTTTTTTATGCCTCTCCCAAACCTACAATTTTTCAAATAAAATAAAAGGTCCATTTTACATATATCCAAATACAGATACTAAAAAAAAAGAAAGTCTTGGGACATTACCAAAATATAAAATGTTATCTTGGGTCTGGTGAAATAACCCAGTGGATAAAGGGCAATTTTCATCAAGCTTATGACCTGAGTTCCATCCCCAGGAGCCACACTGTGGGAGTGAAACAACTACAAGTTGTCCTCTGTTTGTACGTACATACATACATACACAAACATATACAAACTCAATAAATAAATAGATGAAATATTAAATTACCTTTTTTTGGATTGCCTATTATAATTAACCTACTTGGTTTTTAATGAAACCCTAATTCATGTTGTCAATAGCGCTACTATCTTGACCAGCAGGGCTTTCGTGTCCTCTCTGTAGCCATGAAGGGTAGGCTATGGCCTACCTTACTAACCTACTTCTTTCTCTCCTCATAAAACAAGCCCATTTCTCCCAGGATCAATACTCTTAAGGACATCAAGTAAGTTGGTGAAGGACTTTAAAGGAATTCAGAAAGAATACATCTACTGATCCCTTGGAAGCGAACAGAGAAGCCTGGTTTCCTACTGGCAATGGAATCTGGATATCCAGGGTTATCATGTCAGACTTGATCCTGCGTATATAGGTCAGATGCTTGAAGAGTAGCAAGATCTCCAGTGTGGAACTCCAAAACTGCTTTCTAATCCACTCCAGGACAAATCCTGCTTTGGATAACACACCTACATGTTGTTTTCTCTTTGGTATCTAAACAGAGTTTTGACCAACAGATTATAATTCTGCAGGTAACGATTTCTCTCCTTCTAGAAGGCAAGTGAAATGTAATTGGTTGGAGAAAGAATATGGTACGTTGGTTAACTGTGTATGGGCCCACACTCATGTCCTACAAATCATTTACTAGGCAGGCCTCCTGGGATGTTATTGACACTTGAAGCTCATAGCCAAAAATAAGAAGAGAATAGCAATACATCAGGTCCATTGCTAAAGCCAGGAATCTAAGCCATACCTGATTACAGCCTCTCTGTCACCAAGCCCTTCAGCCTCTACCTCCAAAATATATTAAACATATCTATCTCTTTCCAACTTGTAGACCATCGTTCTATATCCAGCCCTCCCCATCTGGAACCTGAATACTCCAACAACCTCTAAACATCTCTTCTAGTTTTTCTCTTGTCTCCCTGCAGCCCATGGCCCAAAAGACAACCAGCAAAATGTCCCTAGTATATACAATCTCTTTCTCTCACCTGCTCATAACCATACAGACTCCTCGTTGCACTCAGTGTGAAAGCCAGTCTCCACGGCCCAGGATGGTCTGACAGTTCCCCAGACTCTGCTAGCATCACTCTCTCCATTCTCTGCTTGGCCTCTAAGACCTCTCAGCTCCTCTATGCGAGAAGAACAATCTCCTTATTACAGTCACTTACATCTGCCTCAAGGCCTTTCCTGTGCCTGTGGGTTCCTCCTATTCTTTAGATCTCTACTTAAACACTTTAGCTTCTGGAAGAGATCTTCCCATAGCACTCTACCTGAAGTAGGTTTCCTTATCATTCTCTTAAACCTTCCATGTTGTTTATCATGTCATTGAATATTTATTTTTATTTTTAATATCTGTTTCCCTCATTAGAACATAAATTAGTGGGATCAGAGACAATAATTATTTTATCGCTAATACATTGTGTTAATTAATTAATTACATTGTGTTAATTAATACCTAGCACATTGTAAGTGTTCAAACAATATTTTAATAAATGAATGCATGAATGCATGTGTAAACAGTTTGTGCAGAAATTAAATATATAACACAGTTGGCTCTGCAACTGTGGGTCACCTTCTCTGTATTCTATCAACTTCAAAGTGAAAATATTTGAGAAAAATATATACATACTTTTTCTTATTACTCCCTTGAGGTAGATATGGGTTCTATACTATTTATATGAGGAATTGGCATCTAGGGATAGCCTAGAACCATCTACCAGGAATACCAAGGGATGACTGCAAACCTGAAGCCCTTAGCATAGTGCCTAACACATTGAAAAGCTCAAGAAATATCGGCTCTAACTGCTAGTTTTGCCTGGTGTCATCTGGCAGGCATTCGTAGAATCCCAATGCTTGGGAAGTGGACTCGAGAGGATTCAATGTTGTCCTCAGCTACACAGAAAGTTCAAGGTCAGCCTGGGCTACATGAAACATTTTCTCAAAAAAAGTGATCTTATCACAGATGTTATCATCACCATTAAATTTTATTCTTCTGAAGTCATAGAATCTTCTTGAATAGCTTCAGCACCTAAGACAGAAGAATCCTAAGTTCAAGGCCAACCTGGGCTACATAGGAAGTTCCATGACCATCTACATAGCAAGACTCTGTCAAAAAAGTAAAATAAGATAAGAAAAGAGAAAGTACGCTGTTTGACTACATTCATGCAATTTCTTGCCTTTACTCAAGTTTCCCATTCTATTCTTTTACCCCATGTGCAAAACAATGCTCCTCTATCCTTGAATAGGATTTTTAGTGGGAGAAAGAGGCTTTTAATAGTTCTTTTAGTATATCTCATTTTTTCTCAAAAAATAATTCATGTGCTTATTGTGAATAATTGACATACTCCAAAACAAAGCAACAAAGCTTGTCTACAATGTCCAAGATACCTACCATTAGCAATCCTATATTAAAATAGTACCATTTACCAAAATGAAATATTTTCATAATTTTGTCTTGGTTTTGGGTTTGTTTTTTGTTTTTGTTTTTCGTTTGTTTTGACTTGTTATATTTTTACTTAGCAATATCCCTTAAATAACTTTCTTATGTTAGAAATATATAATCCTACTAACAGTCATCTTTGCTCTTACTTTTTTTCAGTTTTATATACTAATAGTTGAAAGTCAAGCAATGATTTGAAATACATATAGAAACTAGGTAAAGGATTATATTTTATGTTCTCTACCCCCATACTTCCCATTCACACACACACACACACAAACACAACACAATATCTATTGATTTCTTACTAATTGTTAAAATACTTTCCCTACCTCATCTTTCTAATTTAAATAAATGTCAGCTTTAAATAAATACAGATTCAATGACTTTATCATTATGGCCATATTTTTTTAAAAAATGGCTAGTTACTAATACAATAAGTGATTTGATTACATTTCCTTTGTCACATGATTATTTTGTTTTTTTGTTTTGTTTTGTTTTTCCTAGAGTTAACAGTTGCCTTATTTTTTGTTGCTTGGTTTTCATTAGACTTTCATCTTCCTAATTTCCTCCTCAACTATATAAAATGACTCTCAATGTACTCTCCACCTAGTTAAGTCTATTAAGTTATAAGTTTATATTCTTTTAGAGACATCCTCCTGGAGCATATGGCCTTTTACTCCATTCTAAACTGGTTACTTTCTATGCCTGAAGCATAGCAATTGTCTTAAGCTTCCTTTGCATTGCCTTAGACAAGTGGGTCTCAACCTATGGGCCACAACCCCCTTGGAGTCAAACAATCCTTTCACAGGGGTCACTTAAGACCATAAGAAAGCACAGATATTTATATAACAATTCATAACAGTAATAAACTTACAGTTACGAAGTAACAACAAAAGTAATTTTATGGTTGGGGTGGGGGGATCACCACAACATAAAGGACTATATTAAAGGGTCAAAACATTAGGCATATTGAGAACCACTGCCTTAGACAATCTGTTCAGACTTTTTGACTCTAAGACATCCTAACCTTTGATTTCTTCTACATATATGTGAAATGCTTAAATCATTACAAGATCAAGTATTATTCTGTTGGTCTTTAAAACCAAATTCTCAACCAAAAAAAAAAAAAGGTGTACGCCTTTAATCCCAGCACTCAGCACTCAGGAGACAGAGGCAGGTGGATTTCTGTGAGTTCGAGGCCAGCCCAGTCTACAGAGTGAGTGCCAGAACAGGCTCCAAAGCAATACAGAGAAACCCTGTCTTTAAAAAACAAAAAAAGCCAAATTCTCATCAATGTATTGTTTTTAATTTAAAAATATGTTTTAAATTGAAATATAATTACATCACTTCCTCCTCCCTTTCCTCCGACAGGTCCTTCAAACCCCTCCTATGGTCCTCAACTCTCTTCTTTTTGCTTAATTGTTCATTTGTTTTTCAAGACAGGGTTTCCCTGTGTAGCCTTGGCTATCCTGGAACTCTCTTTGTAGATACCAGGCTGACCTCAAACTCCTGTAGCTCCACATACCTCTACCGGCATCCTAAAGCATGGAGGAAGACTCACTGGACAGATATGCAGTGCCCTTCTTCGCTTTTTTACATGTATGTGTGCTTGTGTACTTATCAGGCATGTGGGGGTCAGAGGATGCCTTAGTTAGGGTTTCTATTGCTGTGATGCAACACCATAACCAAAAAGCAAGTTGGGGAGGAAAAGGTTTATTTATCTTAATCTTCCATATCAATGTTCATCATCAAAGGAAGTCAGGACAGGGACTCAAATACAGCAGGAACCTAGAAGCAGGAGCTAATGAAGAGGCATGGAGTGGAGCTGCTTCCTGGCTGGTTCTTCATGCTTTGCTCAGCCGCTTTCTTATAGAAACCAAGGTCACCAGTTCAGGGATGGCACCGCCCACAATGGGTCAGACCCTCCTCCATCATTCACTAATTAAGAAAATGCCTTACAAGCCTGCCCTATCTTATGGAGTCATTTTCTTAACTGAGATTCCCTTCTCTCTGATGACTTTAGCTTGTCTTAAGTTTACATAAAACTATCCAGCACAGAGGACAGCTCGAGGGAGATCTCTCCTTCCACCTTGTGGATGCTACAAGGTTGAACTCAGGTGGTTGGGTTTGGCTGCAAGTGCTTTAACCTACTAACCTTCACACCCAGCCCATGAAGTGTTTTCATTTATCAAGTGATTAAAAATAAGTAAAGAAAATGTCCAGTGACCCTCACAGAGGGAGAAGAAATCTATAAAGTCGGGGAGGGTAGGAAATACATTCCCAAACAAGGTCACGAGGAAATTTTCAGGCAAGTCTCCCCTATATCAACAAAACATGTCGTATCAGGTTGAGTGCATACCTTCTTTGTCTTTCTCCATCTGGGTTACCTCACTCAGGATAATTGTTTTCTAGTTCCATCAATTTGCCTAACAGAAACAGAGGAGTGGATGGAAGGGTGCGGACAAAGGGAAGTGAGAGTACCGATGGAGGCCAGAAGAGGGCGTAAGGTTTCCTAAAAGTGGAGTTATAGGTGGCTGTGAGTTGCCTAATGTGGGAACTGTCTTAGGGTTTCTATGCTGTGATGAAACACCATGGCCAAAGAGCAAACTGGGGAGGAAAGGGTTTATTTGGCTTACACTTCAGCATTGCTGTTCCTCAGTGAAGAAGTCAGGACAGGAACTCGAACAAGGCAGGAACCTGAAGACAGGAGCTCATGCAGAGGCCATGGAGGGGAGCTGCTTACTTGCTTGCTTTTCATAGCTTGCTCACCCTGCTTTCTTATAGAATCCAGGACCATCCGACTAGGGATAAGACTACCCACCATGGGCTGGGCCCTCCCATATTGATCACTAAGTGAGAAAACGCCTTACAGCTGGATCTCATGGAGGCATTTCCTTAACTGAGGCTCCTTCCTCTGATGACTCTAACCTGTGTCAAATTGACACGCAAAAACAAGCCAGTACAGGGACAAAACTTGAATCTTCTGGAAAAGAAGCAAGCACTCTTAATCACTGGGCCATCTCTCCACCCTGTCTAAAGCAAGGTGGAAGGCAAGAATCAACACCTAGATTGTCTTCTAGCCTCCATACATTCAATATGTCAAGTGTGTGCCCAAACTCATACATACACACACACAAACACACACACACACACACACACACACACACACACATATATATATATATATATAGGAAAAACTGAATCCAAAGGAATTAGTGGCTGAGATAAGAGGAATAGACTGAAAAGTCAGAACATCTCTGTGGGTGACTGAAATTTTAAAATGAAGAGAGAGAAACTAGAGAAAAGAAATCAGGCCTAATTTAAATTTAAGATGCCAGGAGGACATCTGAAGGCTACTCATCAGTCACTCAGAAATATATTACATGAACAAAGGAGCTCAGTGAGGCTAGAGAGAAAGATTTGGGGGACACATGCATCTGGGCAGCAGCTGAAGTCATAGGTTTGTAACATCATCCAGAAAGTGTGCAAACAGTGAGAAGACAGAACATGTAGAGAACAATGTGGAATCCCACTGGGCAGAAAAGTCTACAAGATGAAAAAATGAAATCGACCCAAAAGATGGGAGAATAAACAGTTCCCAGGGCTGTAACATTTCAAGAGAATATAAATAATGAAGGGGAAAGAGCTATTCATGGTTAGTCACACACAGACACAATCTACAATCCCAGCACTCAGCGAGGTAGGAGGACTACAGTTCAAAACCAGCCTGCGCTACATAGCAAAACCTTATTTTTAATTTTTTTCAATAAGAAATTAAAAGGGAGGAAGGGTGAAAGCAAATAATGAAAGAAAGAAAGAATAAGAGGAAAGGAGAAGTGATGACTAGTTCTGAAGAAAACATCAGATAAAATTTTAGTAAGGAGGAAACCAGGCTGGCTCTAAGGTGAGTGGTTTTAGCCTGACCCACCCTACTCTTCCTGCTGTAGTCACTGCTCCCTATCAATTGACATGTTTAATTCGATGTTCTTTACCATGCCTTTCTAACTGGTCACTAGCCTCCTCCCCAATAGCCCTGCCCTCCATCCCTTTAGACATTCACTTCAGTCTTCCCTTTTTCAAATCTACTCTCCTCGTGCTCCTTGTGTTATCATTTCCCTCCTGCCCTCTGTTCTTTATCCAACTGCCTTGAGGCTTCTACACTTAAATCTCCTTAATAAATCAATCAGTCCAAGTAGACCTCCCAATCTCTCCACAATTCGTTTTTGCCACAGTTGTCCCCAGCTCAGTAAGTTGCAACTCCATCTTTCCAGTTGCCTAGACGAAGACCTTGGAGTCATCCTTTCCCTCTCCCGCCCAATCTATGGACACATGCTGTTAGTTCTCCCTTTAAAACAGAACTGGAACCAGCTGTTTCCCTGATGCTTCCCTGGTCCAAATCCAGTTACTGTGCTAGTTTTCTACTGGGTTGCTCTAATTCCTGTCTTAACCTTCAACAGAACATAGCCTTCTCTGCTCCATCCCTAGAAGTAAGGAGTCATTAAAATGGTCCATAAGGCCTACATGACTTGACCCCCCCATTGCATATCTGTCCTCATTTGTTACTAATTTCCTCCCAACGTTTCAGCTCTATCCTTACCAACTTTCTTGCCATTCTTTATAAGTGATAAATACACTCATACCTCCAAAGTCTCCATCCCTACTCCCTGGAAAGTCTTCCCGATACAGATATGGCTTGTGGTTTTTTTTCCCTCTCACCTCTTTTAGGGATCTGGTCGGAGAGTTACACATTTGGAAACCATTTTCATTTGAGTGAAAGCTGGAGCCGTGGTACTACTGAGACTGTGCTAGTGCGTGGTAGGGAAAGATGATCACAGAGAGCTTTAGTGACAGGGAACCCAACAGCACGGGAAAGGGGAATTGATAGAAGTGAGGGAACCAGGAGAACACAGCTTCACAAAACTCAAGGAAGGGGAGAGTTCCAAGAAATAGGAAATGTGTCAGTAAATTCTTCAGAAATCTTAAGTAATATATGAGTTTGGTGAGGAGGAAGTCAGCAGGGAGCGTCCACTCACATCGAAGCTAGAAAGCAAGGAACTTGAGAAATGTCAGGAAGAAATGGAAGTAGAAACGAAAACTGGAGATTGTTTTCTCAGAAGCTGAGCTCAGCAGATGCCTGTCTCGGGGGAAGAGCAGATGCTGGCCAGGAGGAGAATGCAAATAACATGAAGAGGGGTTTGCTTGGGGGGATTTCTGTCTTTTGTGGTTTCATGGTAAAAATGCAAATTTGAGGGTCTTGATAGTTTTGTGAGCCCAAGTCCAATTCTAGTACATTAGACAGCTCAAAACTGTCCGCAACTCCAGCTCCAGGGGATCGAATACCCTCTTCTAGTCTCTGCAGGCACCCATACACATGCTATACAGTCTCTCTCTGTCTCTGTCTCTGTCTCTGTCTCTGTTTGTCTCTGTCTGTCTCTGTCTCTCTCTCTCCTCTCTTGCTCACTCCCTCCCCCTCCTCTCTCCTCTCTCTCTCTCTCCCACACATACATACACAAAATAAACAAATAAATCTGTTTTAAAGATGCAAATTTGAAGGTGAGCAAGGTAGCGAGCATAGCAGGTAAAGGTGTCTGTCACCAAGCCTGAGCACCTATGTTTCATATCCAGAACTTCTCATAGTAGAAAGAGAAAACCAGCTTCTGCAAGTTGTCCTCCGACTGACTTCCACACGCATGTCGCGGCCTGTATACATACACGTAAATATATACATACAGTAAATAAACGAACATTGGAAAAATATATGTTTGAGTAAGTATAAACTAAAAGTTGGAGGTGCAAGAAAAAAAGTATTCAGAAGGAACAATTGATGTGGCTAAGCCCTGTCAAGGGCTTCAATAAATGCCCAGCTAATAATTATGGTATGCCTGCTACCACATGAAGCCAAATATTAGGATACAAAGGATAAAATCAATATAAAGTAGCCTTTAGCATAATGGAGGTGAATGAGGTAAAGACTACAATTGTGGGTCCCACTCTTTAAACTCAAAGAAAACAGAGACAGAGAGTAAGGTATAATATTGAAAAACTTCATATATTGTGGTCTCAATTTTCTCAGCAGTCCCTAGTCTACTGAGAGTGAGGGGCTATAAGGAGCAGACTTACTGAAGATAACTAAGGTTAAATATTCACAATAGGGTTGTCCAGATGGCTCATCAGATAAGACACTTGCTTCCAAGCCCAAAAACCCGAGTTCCATCCCTACCACCCACATAGCAGAGGGAAAGAACTGAGTCCTGAAAGTTGTCCTCTGACCTCCAAACATATTTTTGTGATATGAACATCACACACACACACACACACACACACAAATAAAATAAAATTTTAAATCATTTTAAAAGACTTACAGTAAGAGGAGGAGACAATAAAACTAACAACATTTCTATCTACCTAAATAATACTAAATTCTACTAATTTGTAGAAGCTCCATTGTCTCTGAGTTGGTTCCCTTTATTCAACACTCAGCATTAAAATATGGAAATATCTATACAACTCACAGATAACTGATGGCTTGTAGGTGAAGGGAAGTGACAAAATCCAAGTTGCTAACATGGGTTTTGCCATCTCTACCTCTTTTTCTCTTTACCTACCTCTCACAAGGAGACAACGAAATTCAAAACATTCCTTCCCCAGCTCCTCTGCCACTTTAAGAAGCCACATGACATGTTTTTTGGCCAATAAGACATACCACAGGTATGATCTGTACAGTTTTGCATTCAACCTGACTGGGGTGAGGAGGGAATGTAGAAAGAACAGGTGCATACATATAGAAAGCCAGGATTGAGTGGGCCATGCCCTCTCTGATGGAGACATACCAACCGCAACCTGGAAACTCAGCATATTTATGATGTATGGCTGACAAGGAAGTAGGTTTATTACATACAGCTGATAAGGAGGGTTAGCCCATCCCATAGAGGGGTGAGCTATCTCAGGCTGTAGTTATCTGGGAGGAGGAAGCTGTGGTTGGATACTTTCTGTAGACTCTCTCAACATGGATACTCAGACCATGGGCAGGTTTCTCCATTTCCATGGTCTGAGGCATTGGGGTCCTTGACAGTACTTATGTCAACAATATACATTCATTCAGAACTTCATCTATTCCCAACATCGTCCCTTTTTTATTTCTTCGATATTCCTGATGCAGCTTGACTTCTAACCCTGCAAAGCTCTACATAGTCTCTGGAGCCCAACTGAGAAGAGAAAGACACAAACATTGTGGACTCAAGTCTTGGATTATTTTACTCAAAACACTCAAAACCTAGAACAACTGAAAAACTGTCCTCCCCCTCCTGACCACCACATTCCACTTCCTGGCCCTCATAAGCTTGTAACAACATCATAACACAGAACTGCACTCAATTCAACTTCAGCACCTCCTAAAGGTGCCACCCCCAATAGTGTAATTGGCTTACGGGGGCCAATTACATTCAAACTACCACACTACCCTATTTCAAGGCTTGGCATTATTGTTTGGGTTAAATAAACATCTCTATAAGACAGATTTTTTAAAATTATTTCCTGGTAATGCAACCAACACATTAATTATGGAAAGAGAATTTGAAACTAGATAGGTTAGTCATAATAGTGTTAGAAAAGAATCGAAATTGTACTAAGAAACTTTATGGTTTGGGTGTAAAATATCCCTGATAGGCTCATGTCTTTGAGTACTTGGTCCCTAGTTACCTGTTTTGAGAGCTTGTGAAACTTTAAAAGGCAGAGCTTCACTGGAGGAACGGTGGGTGGTGGAGAAGGCCTTAAGATTGCATAGCCCCATCCCATTTAAGATTACATAGCCCCATCCCACTTAAGATTACATAGCCCCATCCCATTTAAGATTACATAGTCCCATCCCATTTAAGATTACATAGCCCCATCCCACTTGAGATTACATAGCCCCTTCCCACTTCTTGTTCACTTTCTGTCCCAGCTTCCTGACTGCTGAGCCAATGTGACCAGTTGCCTCATGTGCCTCCCCTGCCATAACAGATTCAATTTCTTTGAACCAGGAGCCAAAATAAAACCTTCTCTTATATTGCGTCTGACATTTGGTCATCACAACAAGAAGGTTGCTAACACATCAGTGTAATGAAAAAAGGGAGGGGATCGATCGGCTTATATAGCTGGAAAAATCTAAGATAGAAGTGGCTTCTAGCCCAGCAGGATCCCCAATTCAAATAACATAATAAGAACCTTGTCTCGCTTCATCTCTTAGTTCTGCTTGACTTCAGGCTCCAAATCTGTCCAATCACGTCAAGGCTCCAACAATTCTATTCTCGCGTGTTCGGTAGAGTTCACAACCCTTGGGCAGACTTGGGGCTTTTCTCTCACAGTGTAAACCTCTAACCTCAATAGCAACTGCTTGGCCAATCTGGGTCAGGAGCCCACACCCAGGTCTTGGGAATTAATGTACATTTACAAAAAGGAAGTGAAGTCTTAAAACCATTCAAAGTCGCACTCTGAATGGAGGAAACAAAGCCATGAGAACCTGAGAATTCAAACACCAGACATCTGTCTTCTATTAGGTTCATACCACTCAACCCTGGAGACCTCCTTAACTCAAGACACCACATGCTTAGAAAAGAGAGTCCCCAAACCGAGACCACCAGAGAGTCTCAAAAAAAAATAAAACAAAACACACGAATAAAGTGCTGATAAGTAAAAACGAACAAAAGGAAAGCTAAAGTCCCCAAGCACTTAAATAATAAGGTGACAACATTCACCTAAATATAAAATACATATGTTAAAATTATTTAAATACAAATATGTATGGTGTTGCACATCTATCCCACCACTTAGAAAGCTGAGGCAAGAAGTTCATGAGTTCAAAGCCAACCCCAGGTGCATAGTAAGGCCCTATAAAAGAGGAAGAGATAGAGAGAGGGAGGGAGGGAGGCAGGGAAGCAGGGAGGGAGGATAGGAGGGAGAGGAGGAAAGAAAGTAAATTAAAAACATAAATAGGGCCAGCTGCGGTGGCTAAAGAAACTACATTTTGTGCTAGCCATCCCTCTTGGTCCCCACTAGCCATTTGTCTCTGACTCCAGTCCCTAGACAATAAGTTCCCAGTAACGTACGGATAGCCATAACCACCTGTTTTGTTATGATATGACTAACTGCTTTTTTTTTTTTTACTTCTGTAACCTACTTATGCAGACATTCAAGGCATGGCATATTATAGTCCAGATTGAGTCTGTGGTCTCATCCTGGGGGTATTGAACGCCATAACATAGCAAGATGGTTCAGTGGGTTAAGGCACTCGCTACCAGCCTAATGACGAGGGCTCAATTCCCAGAATCTACATAGTAGGAGAGACTCCTGCAAGTTGTCCTCTGACCTACACACACACACACACACACACACACACACACACACTATGGCCCATACTCGCCCACCCACACAAATACAGACAAAAAAACAAACATAATAAAAAATTTTAAATAAAGCTGGGTATGGTGGTGCATGCCCTTAATCCCAGCACTCAGGAGGCAGAGGCAGGTGGATCTCTATGAGTTTGAGGCCAGCCTAGTCTACGGAACAAGTTCCAGAATAGTCATGGCTATACAAAGAAACCTGGTCTCAAAACACAGCCAGGTGGTACTGGCTCATGCGTCTTTATCCCAGCACTTGGGAGGAGGAGGCAGGCGGATCTCTGTGAGTTCAAGGCCAGCCTAGTCTACAAAACTAGTTCCAGGACAGCTCAGTCTGTTACACAGAGAAACCCTGTCTCAAAAAAAAAAGTAAAAATAAAACAAAGAGCAATAATTTACAAAATTTATTTTCTTTGATGGGTATGTAGTCATTGAAATTAGCAAATCAGTATATACTCAGCCCTAATTAAAAGAATTCTTTCACATGCTGCAATATAGATGATACTGTGTTGAGTGGACTAACACAGACACAAAAAGACAAACAGCTAGCTATGCCCGCGCATGCCCATGATACCAGCACTTAGGAGACTGAAGCAGGAGAGTGTGAATGTGAAGTCAGCTGGACTACACGCCTAGCTATGCCCGCGCATGCCCATGATACCAGCACTTAGGAGACTGAAGCAGGAGAGTGTGAATGTGAAGTCAGCTGGACTACACGCCTAGCTATGCCCGCGCATGCCCATGATACCAGCACTTAGGAGACTGAAGCAGGAGAGTGTGAATGTGAAGTCAGCTGGACTACACGCCTAGCTATGCCCGCGCATGCCCATGATACCAGCACTTAGGAGACTGAAGCAGGAGAGTGTGAATGTGAAGTCAGCTGGACTACACGCCTAGCTATGCCCGCGCATGCCCATGATACCAGCACTTAGGAGACTGAAGCAGGAGAGTGTGAATGTGAAGTCAGCTGGACTACACGCCTTCCAAGCCAGCTAGGGCTACATAGTGGTACAATTGTTTAAGTTAGATGATATAGAATTCAAAAGCCCAGGAAGTAAAATTAAGCAGTCACAAAGGTTTGGGAGGAAGGACCAAGAAAAGAAAACACCTAAGAACAGAGCAGCTAATGAAACTTCAACAGGGCTTTAAACTGACTGCGCATGAGAATGGGAAAGCTTTTTTATTTTTTTGTTTTTCGAGACAGGGTTTCTCTGTGGCTTTGGAGGCTGTCCTGGAACTAGCTCTTGTAGACCAGGCTGGTCTCGAACTCACAGAGATCTGCCTGCCTCTACCTCCCAGTGCTGGAATGAAAGGCGTGCGCCACCAACGCCCAGTGAGAATGGGAAAGCAAAAGGATTAATCCAAGGCATCTATCTCACTTGAGAACTGTGATACAAAATGAGAGGCCCAGGATTATGAACAGGAAGTAGCCTTCTTGTACTTTGGCTGTAAATGAGTTGAGAATGAGATAAGAACAGAGTATTAAAGGGGAAAGTGTAGCTGGAGAGGCAACACAGAGATGTTTTGGTTAACATAAAATATTATAAACAAATCTGGAAATTATGAGAGTGGCTACAGGGGTGTTTTAGAATATAAAAATGAATAGACCTGTCTGCCTTCTTCATGCAGTGCCCTTAAGAAACAATGTGTCTGATCCATGCATTGTTTCTCAGAGCCTCTTCCAGCAACCCCTTCTTGTAACAAACATTTTGGTGAAAACCTTCAATAGACTAACACCATTTCACCATTTCCTGGTGAGTCTTGTTTGTTACTGTGGCTACTAATTACCACAGTGTATCAGGTTTCTCTATTAGACCCTGCCCTATCAAGAGAATACTAATTACTGGGTTATAAGAGCCTCTCCTAACCCCAGTACCATCTAACCAGCCGTTTCATTTTGCTGTGTTCTAAGAACACAATTACCACTGATTTTCTATAAACAAAGGACTGAGAGATGACCCAAGAACCTCTCCTACAGAGAGCTTTTAGATAAACGTGATGATAGCCTTTTGTCGTCGCTAAGCTCTTCTTAACATTTCTCAAAGTCTGAGAATGTCTATGTGATAATTTTACTGGCATAGCTTTTGGGCCATACTTTCCATACTTTCCATGCCATCCTTACAGTCCAGAAAGGGTGGGACAGGCAAGGGGGCTCAATAGGTAAAGGCACCAAGTTCAATGGCCTGAGTTCAATCCCTAGGTCCCACGTGGTGGAAGAAGAGAACCAACTCCTAATATCCAATGACAATAATGACCAAAATCTTTTTGTGTCATACTTGTTTATTTAAGTTATGTTAGCATAAAACATTTCTTAAATAGATAAGCCAAATCTTTCCATGTCTTTTGCCTTTAAAGGTTAAATAAAAACTTAAAGTTTTTCAATGCTTTTTTGTACTTCACTGGGGATCTGCATTTCCACTGGGGATCTGTATTTCCACTGGGGATCTGCATTTCCAATGGTGATCTGCATTTCCACTGGGAATCTGCATTTTTCACTGGGAATCCGAATTTCTGAAGCACTGGGAAGAGATTATGCTTATGTTCACCTCCTGTCCTCTCTAAATTTCTGTGCCTATAGTCTTTCCAATCCGTTTCACCTTCTGCAGCTGTCCTCACCATACTGTTCTGTCTCAAACATGGGCTGTGCCCCTGCAAGACCAATACAAGTCTGTGTGTCTGTCTCCCTTTCACTTGAAGATTTCAGGACAAGGGCAGGAATCTAAAGCACCATACAGAGCAGGAAGCACAGGGCTGGGAGATTGCTCAGCTGGTAAAGTACCTGCCAAACTAACATGAGGACATGAGGTCAGAGCCCCAGCATCCAGGCATGACACAGCATGGGTGCATCTATAACGCTAGTGCAGGGACAAAGGGGAGACAGGCAGACACCCAGAGCTTGTTGGCTAGCCACTCTAACCATTTAATGAGCCCAGACTGAGGAAGAAACACCATCTTAAAAAAAAAATGAGGTCCATGATAAAGGAAGACACCAACATTGACCTCCCACCCCATACATGAAAAAAAAGAAAGGGGGTGCCAAGAAGCAAAGATTCAATAAAAATGTTTAAATAATAGGAAGCATTGAAATTAAGTGTTCTAAGTCACTATCCTCAGGGTGTGTTGTCATTCCTGCATGCCTGCAGAGGCACATTCTTACTGAGTACCATTTTCCCAAACTCCTGAAAGCATCCTTTCTTGGAACCTATCGCTGTTCTTGAAGTTATTCATACCTGCTTGGCCTATAACAAAATACTATATACTGGTGGACATCTTTTCCAGTAATTTAGTACAAATGTTTCCACAGAAATTGACAGCAGTTATGAACCAAATTTTTTGTTGTTTTTGATTTTGGTTTGCTTGCTTGCTTGATTGATTGATTGATTTTTACCAGCACAATATTCATCTAACTTACCCACAATGGAAGACTGAAACATACTCATTACTCTGTAATTCAGACCAATTTCAACACTTCATTCAACAGCTGTTCCCATTTCAGGTCAGGCTTTGGGGCCTACACCTGAACAAAAGCAGCCCACTGAGACTTTCCCAAGCCCAAGGGCCTTCTACTTCTTAGACAAAGTGTAGCAGCTGTGATCAGTTTCTAAATAATCTATTAACAAATCTTTGGCTTATCCCCTGCTTTCATCAATAATAATAAATACCAAGCATAACATCAGAATGAAGATGGCTCACAAGAAGGCAAAATGAAAGACAAGGCCAGGGAGCATGTGGTGTCTTTGGAAAAGGTGATGCTCCCTCTCAGAAGGGATTTGGGAGGCTCTGTCGTGTTGAAGGAAAGCTTTGAAAGCAGAGCTAATGGAAACTCTGGGAGGGGGTAATAAAAGTGAGAGAGCGCCTTCCCCTCCTTTGTGAGTCATTTCCTTCTCGATGCTTCCTGTTTGTCGTTGGTTGCTCCTCACACGGTTGTTGACCCCCACCTTCCACCCTTGCCTCCCTCCGGTTCGTGATTTTCACAGCTCAACTGTTGAGAGAGTCTACTGAGGCCTCCAAAGCCTTTGATGTTGAAAACTGTTATGAAGCCAGAAATGACTTCTGAATTTGCAAACTTTCCAGTCATTGTGAACCTGTCTTGGTTAAGCAGGTAGCCTCACGCTCTGAACCCAGCCCTGCTCCGGTGTTCCCCTCCCAATCTTTCTAGAGCGTCGTTTTCCTGGATTTAAAGGCACTTAGACTAGGAATGCTGTCTCAAACCGAATCGAAAGCCCTAATTTTAACCCACACACCTATGAACACCTGATTTTTGACAAAGAAGCTAAAACTGTACAGTGGAAAAAAGAAAGCATCTTCAACAAATGGTGCTGGCATAACTGGGTAATGGTATGCAGAAGACTGCAGATAGATCCATGTTTATCGCCTTGTACAAAACTTAAGTCCAAATGGATCAAAGATCTCAACATACATCCAGCCACACTGAAACTTTTAGAAGAGAAAGTGGGAGATACTCTTCAACGAGTTGGTACAGGAGACCACTTCCTAAACATAACACCAGTGGCACAGGCACTGAGATCAACAATTAACAAATGGGACCTTCTGAAACTAAAAAGCTTTTGTAAGGCAAAGGACACAATCAAAAAGACAAAAAGGCAGGCCACAGAATGGGAAAAGATATTCACTAACCCTACATCTGACAGAGGGCTAATCTCCAAAATTTACAAAGAACTCAAGAAACAAGTCTCCAAAACACCAAAGGATCCACTTGAAAGGTGGGGTACAGAGCTAAATAGAGAATTCTCAGTAGAGGAGGCTAAAATGGCCAAGAGACACTTAAGAAAGTGCTCAACATCCTTAGCCATCAGGGAAATGCAAATCAAAACAACTCTGAGATACCATCTTACTCCTGTCAGAATGGCTAGAATCAAAAACACCGAAGACAATTTATGCTGGAGAGGATGTGGAGAGAGAGGATCACTCCTCCATTGCTGGTGGGAATGCCGACTCATACAGCCTCTTTGGAAATCAGTATGGAGATTCCTCAGGAAAATGGGAATTAATCTACCACTAGACCCAGCAATTCCACTCTTAGGCATTTATCCAAATGAGGCAGGTTCATACAACAAGGGCATCTGCTCCACTATGTTCATAGCAGCATTGTTTGTAATAGCCAGAACCTGGAAGCAACCTAGATGCCCCTCAACTGAAGAGTGGATAGAGAAGATGTGGTACATTTACACAATGGAGTATTACTCAGCAGAAAAAAACAATGGAATCTTGAAATTCGCAGGGAAATGGATAGCACTGGAAGAAACCATCCTGAGTGAGGTAACCCAGTCGCAAAAAGACAAACATGGTATGTACTCACTCATATATGGATTTTAAATATGGATCAGGATAGTGCCAGTCTGCACTTCCACAGATAGAGAGTCTGGGAAACAGGAAAGAACCTAAAAGATATGCATATATGCATAGTACCCAAGAGAAGAGGATGGAGACAAGATCCTCTGAATGGATGGGGAACAGGGCGAGGGGGGGGGTAGTGGGACCTGGGAAGAGTAGAGGGGGTAAAGAGGAAGGGAGTTGGTCATGGGGGAACAGGAAGTTGAGGGGGTGGGGGTAAAATAGGGGAAGAGGGAATCATAGGATCGAAGACAGATCAGGCACCAGAGTGACCTCGAGTGATCTAAAGGTATAACATCAATTGGCAAGCTAAGCAATAGTGGAAGGACCACCTCGAATGCCCATTCCTGATAATGAACTTGATGTCTATAACTATCCGGGAGCCTTCATCCTGGGACTGATGGAAGCAGAGGCAAACACACAACTAAGCACTGAACTGAACCCAAGGAACCCAGTGACAGAGAGAGAGGAGTGATGAGCAAATTGGCAAGGAATGGGCTGGCAAAACCAGCAGAGACAGCTGATCTGAACAGGGGAGTGCTCTTGGACCCCAGACCGACAGTGGGGAGGCCAGAATGGGACTGATCTGGACCCCCAAATGTGAGTGTCAGTGAGAAGGCCTGGGCAACCTATGGGGCTCTGAGCTGTGGATCAGTGTCTATCCCTGGTATACAATCTGTCTTCATGTGCCTATGGCACAAAGAGAGATGCTCTCTCAGCCTGGACTCTTAGGGGAGTGCCTTGACCCTACCAAGAGTGAAATGATAGACTTTAGACATCCCCTATGTGGAGGGATTTGGCAATAGGGTGGGAGGGAGGGTGGAAGGGGATGGAGGGAGGAGGGGAGGGAGAGGGAACTGGGATTGACATGTGAAACAAGCTATTTAAAATTAAAATAAAAAATGATTAAAAAAAAAAAAAAAAAAAAGACAGGAAGTAGAGCGTTCTTGTTTCTTTTGACAGTGTCTCTATACTGTTGTGGTTGTCCTGGAACTCCTTCTGTAGACCAGGCAGGCCTTGGACTCAGAAATCACCTGTCTCTGCTTCCCCAGTACTGAGATTAAAGGTGTTTACCACCATGTGGGGGGGGGGGTAGCTCTGAGATGAAGATTTTGAAGCATCTAACTGGACTTCAAGTTGGTCTACTGGAATCATAAGAAACAAAGTTTTTGTTTTGATTTTTTTTACTTTTTTTAATTTAAATTAGAAATAAGCTTGCTTCATATTGTCAATCCCTGCTCCCTTACCCTCCCCTCACCCTACCACCCAATTCCCACTCTGCTCCCCAGGGAGGGATAAAACCCTCCCTGGGGGATCTCCAAAGTCTGTCATATCATCCAGGGCAGGTCCTAGCCCTTCCCTATGTGTCCAGACTGAGAAAGTATCCCTCCATGTGGAAGGGGCTCCCCAAGTCCATTTGTAAGCCAGGGATAAATACTGATCTACTACCCCGAGCCCCATAGATTCTTTTTTGTTTTGTTTTGTTTTGTTTTGCTTTTGTTTTCTTGTTTTGTTTTGGTTTTTAGGGAAAAAATCAGTGGAATGGCTGGAAGAGTAAATATTGACCTTCTTCCCCAGCTGTCTAGTCTTGGGTAAGGCACTTGGTCCACACCAGCAGTCTTCATCAGCACGGCGCTACTGTTAGGACCCTTAAGGCCAGTACCATCCCTATTGCCAATGACTATGCTGTACCAGCTGCAGATGTTATTAACTCTGAATATATTATTATATGTAAATAGCCTGTCACAGAGCTTGTCTGACACATAACTGTAAATGCCTGATAAATTTTAGTTCTACTAATGTTTTTCTTTTTCCTCTCTCCACCCCCATACCTCATCATCATGCAGTTCTGTTGGGAAACAGATTTTTTTAAATTATTATTCTAATGTTCCACAGCTTACAAAAAGGAAAACTTGGCCACAGAGGTGAATAGACTAAGAGCACAATACTGAGTCAGAGACTCCAGTACAAGACTGTTTATACCAATTCAGAACATGAACCAAAGACTCCAGGTCCAGGTCTCCACAGGAGTCAATTTATGGTTATCAAGAGAAAAAGAGCCAAACTATGAAATCAGAGGGACCTGGGTTCAGGCCCTGTTCCTGCCAGTTACTATCCGTGTGATCTCAAACAAGCCACTTAACCTCTATAAGTCTCATTTTCGCCTTGTGCGAAATGGCGACAACATACCTAAGTGGGATAGTCCGTGTGCAAACGAAGTCTTAAATGGGATTCTTTCTCATTTAGTTTTAACTGGTGCTCCAAAAACTAAAATCTAAGCTATAAGTTTTTCCTGTCTTACAAAGTGTGGGTTCTTATTTAAAGGCTACAACCAAAGCTGGTGTTGTGTCTGTCAGCACATCATCTACTTATCTCTGGCAGCTAGGTGGTGGTGGCACATGCCTTTAATCCCAGCACTCAGGAGGCAGAGGCAGGCGGATCTCTGTGAGTTCTAGACCAGCCTGGTCTACAAAAGCAAGTTCCAGGACAGCGTTCAAAGCCACAGAGAAACCCTGTCTTAAAAAACCAAAAAAACATTTGGGAATATTATGTTCTACTCCTCTCCCCTATGGGGAAAGGAAACTCTCATCAAGTCAATCAACAGGCTTCACTGAAAACACCAGTGGATCATTGGGAGAGCCTAGGTCCCCAGAGTACAGATAGTAGGAGAGAGGCTGTGGCAGATGCACTTGAGAGCACAGAGCAGACAATGAGAGTGACCATCTGCCTGTGATAGGATGGGCACACACTAGGGTTCTTACAGAGCAGCATAAGCATTCCAAGGTGGAATTCATTTGAAAGCTCACCACTCCATGGAAGCCCATGAAGACTAGGAAAAGAGTTGCAGTTAAAAACCATGGAGCCAGATGAGAGCTATAATACTAGAGTTAAAAGTCCCCAGCAGAGGAGTCTTTGAATAGCCTGACATCTATCCCACAAGAGAAACAGTCTTCTGTCTCATATGTGTCACGTTGCAGGTCACAGTTGGATGTAAGATGCATTCCAGCTGTTGCCAAAGTCCTAGGCTATAAATGGTGGGACTTAGAGGAGTCCCAACAAATTAGGTCTGACCACTCACTCCAGAAATCAAAAAGAAAAAGTAACAGTAGATAGGGATTTTATCCGCATATTTAAAAAATAAAACTCATCAAGGCATGCCAACCGTGGCTTTGAGAGTATTTCAGTGAGGTTTAGGTTTGATGAAGGAGGAACTGAGGCATGAGGGCAATATCGATGCATAATTAGGTGGCCTGGATCAAACTGCAGTCTGGTTGACCCTCATCTCAATTCTGGCTCCGTTAGGTGGGTCCACAGAAATCACTGTCACTTTAATTAAGGGATCATTCAGTTCCCATCAGGAGACAATTGCACCTCTGTTCCTGGCATGGGATAATTGCCCTTGTTTGTTGGGAGCACTCCCAACATGGGGTAATCTGTCTCCAAAACTCCTGTGTTCCCAGAATCCAACTCGACTGTATATTTAGAGCAATGACAAAAACTTTCAGATACATTTTCAAGGATCTAAAATAGATTTTGTAAAAGCTAGCAGTAAAATGCCTTTGTTCCTTTTATTTTGGTGACTTCAGTCTTGAAAGGTGAGGCAGAATAGGTAAATGTGAGGCTAATCAAGAAAACTAAATAAAAAAATAATGGAGACTAATAAACCTGTATTATTAGCTTTTACACAGGCACTTCTTAAGTGATTAACACGCCTATATGCAGAGCTGAATAGAAATCTGACCCAAAGTAAAAGACAGATGCAAAAGGAGGATAGATGTGCTAAGCCTTATCCTGCCTTTAATTTCCCAGCTGCAGGCCCAAGTGCAAGTGATGACTGTGGCTGTTAGGGTTTGAGCACAAAAAAAATCCTCCAAAAAGACCCATAGGTTGAAAACTTAGTCCCCAGCTGGTGGGTCCAATCATTAAGAGGTGATGAGACCATGATGACTCCAGCCTAATCAATTGATTAACCTTTTTCTTTTTTCTTTTTTCTTTTTTCTTTTTTTTTTTTTTTTTTTTTTTTGGTTTTTACGAGTCAGGGTATCTCTGTATTGTTTTGGAGGCTGTCGGTCCAGCCCGGCCTCGAACTCACAGAGATCCGCCTGCCTCTGCCTCCCGAGTGCTGGGATTAAAGGCGTGCGCCACCACCGCCCAGCTGATTAACCTTTTTCTAATGGTTTATTTTTATTTATTATTGGGTAATTTAGCGCACACACACACACACACACACACTTCCTTTACCTTCTCTTATCTGCTTCCCATTTCCTCTGGACCCCCACTGCCTTTTCCCCCAGAGAGTCTCTCTCTGCTTTGTTGTTGCTTTGTTTTCAAATGACTCACTAATTTTAATTAGGGTTGCTTCCATGGGCATGGGTATGAGGTTATTTACTGGGGCATGGGCAACTTGCCAGTAGTTTTACCACTGGAGAAAATAACTGTTCCTTCCTCAGCCACCATTAACTGCCAAAAGCTCCGGCTCTATAGTATCAGACATAAATATTTATGAGACATTTTGATAATACATCTGTTTAGCAAAGCATCAGTAGTAGGTTCCCCTTCTAGGGCCTATGACCTCCATGAGCTTTTGACCAGGTTTATAGTACCAGTCATGAACTCCCTTCTGTGGGGCAGGTCTCCAATCTAATTGGAAAGCAATTGATCATCTTCATAACAGTCATGCCACTATCACACCAACAGGCACATCTTGCCTGATAGGGTTAGCATTAAAGTTCAAAGGGCTCACAGTTAAGTAAGACTGTTGATGATTTTTCTCCTCCAGCAGCCTGAATAGCATCTTCCAGAACTCTGAAAGCTAGCTATGGGGGAGAACACTTCCGAGTCAGTTCCAGTTTGATTTCACTGCATCCTACAAACAAGATGCATGGTATCTTCAGCAACCAAGTCTTACCATCTAATTCTTACCATCTAATTCTAATTCTTGGGGACTAAGCTACTGAAAGATGAAGCCTACTTGGAGGAAGCAATAAGGGTATCTTGTTCCTCCCTACCCACCATGCACCTCGTAGGGAAGGGGCCTGCTTGGCAGCCATCCATCAGGAGGTAAATACTTCTGCTCTGTGACAGCATCCCCATCTTGTCTCAGGACCACAGTGATGGCACACCATGCCCATCTTGTCTCAGGACCACAGTGATGGCACACCATGCCCATCTTGTCTCAGGATCACAGTGATGGCACACCATCCCCATCTTGTCTCAGGATCAGTGATGGCACACCATGCCCATCTTGTCTCAGGACCACAGTGATGGCACACCATCCCCATCTTGTCTCAGGACCACAGTGATGGCACACCATGCCCATCTTGTCTCAGGATCACAGTGATGGCACACCATCTCCATCTTGTCTCAGGACCACAGTGATGGCACACCATGTCCATCTTGTCTCAGGACCACAGTGATGGCACACCATCCCCATCTTGTCTCAGGATCAGTGATGGCACACCATCCCCATCTTGTCTCAGGACCACAGTGATGGCACACCATGCCCATCTTGTCTCAGGATCACAGTGATGGCACACCCTCCCTATCTTGTCTCAGGATCACAGTGATGGCACACCATGCCCATCTTGTCTCAGGATCAGTGATGGCACACCATCCCCATCTTGTCTCAGGACCACAGTGATGGCACACCATCCCCATCTTGTCTCAGGACCACAGTGATGGCACACCATCCCCATCTTGTCTCAGGATCAGTGATGGCACACCATCCCCATCTTGTCTCAGGATCACAGTGATGGCACACCATCCCCATCTTGTCTCAGGACCACAGTGATGGCACACCATCCCCATCTTGTCTCAGGATCACAGTGATGGCACACCATGCCCATCTTGTCTCAGGACCACAGTGATGGCACACCATGCCCATCTTGTCTCAGGACCACAGTGATGGCACACCATCCCCATCTTGTCTCAGGATCACAGTGATGGCACACCATCCCCATCTTGTCTCAGGACCACAGTGATGGCACACCATGCCCATCTTGTCTCAGGACCACAGTGATGGCACACCATCCCCATCTTGTCTCAGGATCACAGTGATGGCACACCATCCCCATCTTGTCTCAGGATCAAAGTGATGGCACACCATGCCCATCTTGTCTCAGGATCACAGTAATGGCACACCATCCCCATCTTGTCTCAGGATCACAGTGATGGCACACCATCCCCATCTTGTCTCAGGATCACAGTGATGGCACACCATCCCCATCTTGTCTCAGGATCACAGTGATGGCACACCATCCCCATCTTGTCTCAGGACCACAGTGATGGTCCAACTACCCTTTGGGCTACTGAAGCTTCTAAAATCATAATCTGAAAAAAAAATCTTTCCTCTTTTAAGTTGTCTTTCTGAACTATTTGTCACAGTTATGGAAAAGTGACTAATACAGTGCTTTTTAACTTCTTTTTTCAAAATCAACCTTTGAGTCCTCATTAGTTTCCATTCTACCCCCTGAGGTATTCTGATATCTTCTTGAAGAGCAAAGTTCATGGTCACTCTATCTCTAAACTCCTACTTCTGATTAATTAGTGTATGAAACACTAATGGCCCATTTTCATGTGTCTTTCCTACCTTCCGTAAACTAGGTGTTCTACCTTAAACCTGTATTATCCTAATGGTTTTATTCCTTTACTTTTCTCTGTCTTCAATCTGCTTTTTCCTGATTTCAAAACTAGATTTCTTCCTTTTCTTATGCAGAAAAATGCAATCCAATCATTTCTAATTTTTCCCAGGTCTAGAGAAATGACTCAGAGGTTAAGAGCACTGACTGCTCTTCCAAAGGGCCTGAGTTTGATTCCCAACACCCACTTAGTAGTTCACAACTGTATAAATCCAGTTTCAGGGGATCTGATGCCCTTTTCTGGCCTCTACAGGCACAGCACACACATGGTGAACAAACATACATGCAGACAAAATACCCATGCATAACTCTTTTTTAATGTTCCCCTAAGTGCATGATTTCTAAAATCTTTGTCTTCAGGTCATTTCTTTCATCTTGAGTGTTTTATTGGGATATTTTCTTAAATACAAGAAAAATGTCTTAGGTGTGATAGTATACACCTATAATCATAGTACTTGGGAAGTAGATACAGCAGGATTAGGGGGTTCAAGGTCAGCAGACTGTACATAGAAAGAAAGGATATACTGGAAATTAGAGGACAGTCTGGGCTACAAGAGTAATTGTTTTGTTGTTGTTGTTGAAGAGTACTTGCTAAAAGAAGGAGGAAGGCAGAGCATTGGTGGCACACACCTTTAGTCCCAGCACTCAAGAGGTAGGAGAATCTCTGAGTTCAAGGACAGCCTGGTCTTCACAGCAAATTCCAGGACAGCCAGGGCTGTTACACAGAGATACCCTGTCTGGAAAAAACAAAACAAAACAAAACAAAAAATATTAATTAAAAAGAGAAAGAATTCAAATCAGTGGGCTTACCCCTAATAAGCTTCTGGATAATTGTCCAGGTAAATTATTTTCTTTCATCTATAGGCTTGTGTAGAAGAGCCGGAGTGGCCTCTTTAATAAGCTTAGAAAGTCAAGTGAACTGCCTAACTTTAGAAAAAAGTTGATAGTAATAAAAAAAATTGAGATCCTGAATTTTTGTGGAGAGTTCCCCTGACACAAAGCCTTTATGACTTGATTATTGCCAAAATGCAGGTTGTTTTAGGTTTGAAAATTCATTTCAAAGGGGAGCCCTGGCCTAAAAGGGAATGGAGATGGCAGAAGAATTACTATGGAGGACGGGAGTGGAGAAATCAGGGGGAAAGATAGGGCGCAGGAGGAGAGTTAACCAAAACTGAAGATTTAGGACGAAGTCACATGAGATGTTCTACTGTGTAAGCTATTTTTATAACACAATTTTCTAAGGGCTTTGAGTAGAGATGGCAATCCCAGAAACCATGGGTTACTAAACTAAAATCTCAATGATGGGTGTAGGCCACCTCCCTGGGAGTCGCTGGCCAGGAAGTCTCCAGAGGTCAGCAAAACTACCCAGGTTGTGGCCATCGTCCTTGGTTGCCCATCAGACCTGGATGGTAAGATCCTATTGCTGAAGACACCGTACAGCTTAATTACAGAGTGCAGAGAAGGCATGCTGGAACTGAGCAGGAAGTGGCTTCTCTGCTGGTTAACCTGCAAGTACCAAGAGTTGTTAGGAAGCCAGCTGAAAGGGAAAGCTATCAGCAGTCTTTCCTAGCTTTGGACTCTTCAAGCTGTAACACCAACTTTCCAGGTGTGAAGTGCTTATTGGTACAATAATGGAACAAGTGCTATGGGGTTCATCAACTGATTTGGGGTTGTGTCTGAGGCCCCCTCCATACAAGGGAGCTCATTGCCAATAGTGTAATTCTAGCCAAAGACCCACGACTGGGAAGGTCATAGGCACTAGGAGTGAAACTAGTATTTTTGCTTTGCTAAATAGGCATGTGGTTGAACTGCCTCCTAAACATGTTAACACCCCGGACTAGTGCAGGCCTCAGCCTCCACCAGAGAAACTTCTCTTGGCAATGCAAAGCAGTTAACGGAGAGACCAGTGGCTGGTCAAGGTGCTCAGCCTTAAACAGGACAGCCATGTCATCCCCTCCAAGCCTTTGGGAACACTGTAGAAAAGGGAGCTGGGAAACAATAGCTTCCGCACATGACACAGCTGTGCTCACAACAGTCGTCGTTGTCGTCATTGTTCACAAATGGCCCACACAAGACTGAGCCACACACATACAGTCATGGGTGGGAGAGGGGCTCACAGGACCCCACCCCATCCAGAGGAGCAAATGTCAATCTAGGGTTAGTGAAGAAGAAAGCATTGTCTTCAACAAGAAAGCTGCTGAGCAATTACCCATATTCCAGTGGGTAGCTTCCCACCTGTGATCACGTGAGTAGCCCCGGTTAAATCCAATGGGTCACAAAACAAACACCAAAACAGAACAAAGGGACATGGGAAGAACCAGTAAGGTGGATCCCCAGCTAAGGATGCTTGCTGCTGACCCTGCTGACCTGGGTTTGGTCCCAAGGCCCCCTAGGCAGAAGGAGAATTGACTCCTGAAAGATGTCTGGCCTCTACACGCATTCTTGCTGCTACACACACCTCTCCCAACAGACATACACAATTAATTAATTATGAACCAACTAACAAATTCATGGGAAAAAGCAAAACAGAAAGACTTGAAGGTGAGGTGGGGCCTCGGCGAAAGTGGGGAAATGGCGAGAGAGAGGCAGGATGAGTGTGACCGAATGTACTATATACGAGTGAAGCTGCCAAAGCATAGATTAATTTTTGAAGTTAATGAATTAAAAGGGCCCCTGCACTTTAGTCCCTCAGCCTTAAAACAATAAAAAGTAGATCACCGGTCTCCAAACACCAATCTGGAAGCCCCTTTTCTGACTACAAATAAAAACTACCATAAAGACAATAATAAATAGATTAATTCAGGTCGTCCAGGGAGCAGATGCCAAAGCTGGGTTGAGAAGACGCCTGTGAAGGAAAAAAATAACAAGAGCCGGAGAGAGCAGGGAGACTGTGGTGTAGATCTGACCCCTGGGAGAAAGAGGAAGGGGAGGATTAGATTAGCTGGGTCTCAGACTCCTGTGCCATTCTAAGAAAGTTTTAGCCAGGCCACCAGGGAGTCATCAAGTCAAAGCCACCCATCAAAGGAGTCTGCATCTTGCAGGCAAAGGGCTGCATTAATATTCATACCACACTTAATCACCGGCTAGGAAAGCCCATTAAAAGTACAAACACAATGATGAATTCAGAGAACAGCTGCTAAGTCATCCATCACTTAGACTTTCTCAAAACAAAGGATGTGAGTAGTGTCCTTTCTCGCTGCCTCAATAAAAAGACTCTGAAAGCAAAAGTCACACACACACACTTATATATAAATATTCTACATCTCTCCTCATTGTGTTCATGTGAAAACAAACTAAATTGTGCAGCTGAAAAATGCAATCTCTGAAATAAGATTCACTAGGTAGACCTAACTGGTGCAGAAGACAGACAGTAAACTTGATGGTATTCAATGCAAACTCTCTAAATTATGAATAAAGAAAAATCAGCACTGTTAAACAATATACTATAAATGGACCCCCAAAGAGGGAAGAACAAAAAAAAGAATTGAAACAATTGATAGCTTAAAATATTCCAAAGTTGATAAAGTTCCAAACACAGACATCTAAGGTGCTCAGTGAACCTCGGGCAAGAGAAACATAATGCACACTGCACCAAGAAATAAGACCAAATTGAAAAAAGAATGGCTCTAAAAAGAAAGTCTTAAAAGTAACCTAAGGAAAACAGAAAACAAGGGGACAGTGAGAACACCCAGGGGTGGGAGGGGTTGGGGGTGCAAAATTCTACTAAAGCACAATGTCAATCCAAAAGAAAAACGTCTTTAAAGTCTTGAAAGGAAGGTAAAAAGAAAAATGCTAAGTTCTAGCCAAAGAAAAATACATCAGGAAAGCAGATAAAAATTTTGCCATAGAAATAAAAAAAATCATGACTAGAAGTCATTATATACAGTATTAAAGAAAGTCCGTGAGGCCAAAATTAAAGGATTCTAGATATAAGTTCAGATATACACCAAAGGATTAAGATCCCTGAATCTAATCTCACCCAGCATCAATTAAAAACAAATCTCAAAGTAGTAAACAATTTCCAAGTAAATTAGTTATACCCACAACACTCAAAATTATCTAAAGGAGCACAAAAAGTTCAAATCTAAGTTTTCATAATGTCATGATATCTGACATCCAATAATGAATTACCAAATATGTGGGGCTGGAGGGGTGGCTCAGTGTCTGGGAGCAGTTACTGCTCTCCCAGAAGGCTCTACTTCATTTCCCAGCACTCATATTAGGCAGCTCAGATGGCCTGTAACTCCAGCTCCAGGGGATCCAATGCCCTCTTCTGGACTCCACAGGCACCTGCACTCACATGTGAATATACACTCCCCAAAGTCCCCAACAGGCGCGCGCGCGCGCGCACACACACACACACACAATTAAAAATAAAATATTTTTTATTATTTTTCTTAAAACAAAACTGGTGACCAGAGAGAAAAAACCTAGGAAGTACAAAGAAAGGACAAGAGTGACAGCTGACTTCTGGGTGGAAACCGCTCTGGCCGGGAGACTGTGAAAGCAACAGCCATCTGCAGCATCAATCGTCCTACAAGTCTAGACTCCGAAGACAACTTTGAAAAACAACCTTCTCGTACACACAAAAACCAGAAAGAAGTCATCATTAGATATTAACACTGCAAGAAATGTTACAGGAAAGTCTTCAGAAAGAATGAAAATGGTGACAGGCGCTTTAATTGGGTGGCGACAGGGACGCCTCTCAGCCCCTACCTTCTCCGGAAGAGCCCAGGTGGGGACTCTCGGGATGCCTAAAATCTTCAGAACCACTCCCAGCGCACTCTAAGGGACTTTCCTGTTCTCGCTTTCAAACAGGGCTGTTTTAGAACGCGTTTTCTCTTAGGTGGTACACACATTAAATAAGAGTAATGGGTGAGTGTGGCGGTTTGAGTGCAACGCCCTCCGCGGCCCATGGATTTGAGCACTTTGGTCCCCAGGCGGCCATGCTGTTTGGGGAAGTTTAGGAGATGCAGCCTTGTTGGAGGAAGTGTGTCACTAGAGATGGGCTTTGAGAGTTTAAAGACTCGAGCCATTTCTAGTTGCTGCCTCTGCTTCGTGCATGCAGTTCAAGTCGTGGACTCTCCGCTTCGTGATGTAGCTGCCAAGTCTTCCCGGCATGATGGGGTCCCATCTCTCGGAGCCTTAGACTGAAAAGACCTCTTCCTTCCGGAAGCTGTTTCTGGTCATGGCTTTTTAACACTGCAATAGAAAAGTAGCTAGGGAGATGAGTTAAGGTTTTATGGTACAACAATTAACAAATAACTTAGTGAGGTGATAATCCAAAACTGTCTTTTTCCAGTACTCGTGGTATGTTCCAAGTATTATCGAAATCATTAGTAATCAGGGATGTGGTAAGGGAAGCCAAAAGGGACAGGATGTTTGCTAGAACTCAGTCACAGGGAAAGATGATAATAAAAATCTCAGCAGTGGTAGTCAAAAATATACTGAAGTTGACCCTTGGGAAAGCGGGTTGGGGAATTCCCCTTCATAGCTAGTTATGTAAATTTGGGGCTCACACTTCTTCACATGTATAGCTGGGATGATGGCTGACTCTGAGAGCCTGTGATTCTATGAACGTGACTGAAGTGCAGACCTCTGACCATTTTAAACCCTTCTCAGTCTGACTAGGTGACAGCAGGAAATCCCCACATTCCCAAAATAACCAGTATTTGTGTAATTTAAAATTAAAATTCATATCTTGCTTTTGAAAACCTTTACAAGTCCAGGCATAGTGGCACATGCTATCCCAGCACTTGGGAGGCAGAGGCAGGAGGATCCCTGTGAGGCCAGTTTGGTCTATGTAGCTAGTTCCAGGATAGCCAGGGCAGAGAGATCTTATCTCAAAAAAAAAGCGAGAAAGAGAGAGAGAGAGAGAGACAGAGACAGAGACAGAGACAGAGACAGAGACAGAGACAGAGACAGAGACAACACATAGCATACATGTGTTCTCTCTCTCTCTTCATACATAGCACATCAAACACACACACAATGATAGTAAATTTTTTAAAAGACCATGTTTTTAAAATGTACACAGAATACGTTGTACTAGAACACATAAAATTATAGTCCAGAGAATTAACTAGGGTTTGGGGTGAAAACGGGGGGATTAATCACAAACTGGTGGCCCCGAGAAAAAATTTTAAGACAATATCTCACTCACTATGTAATCTGAGCTAACCTCAAACTCACGTTCATCCTACGTCCACCTCCTAAGTGCTGGTATTTCAGGTATACCCTGCGGTGCCAGCTCCAAGGATCATCTGAGTGTGGCAGAGTTGTTCTGTGTCTTGATTGCAAGAGTGATTTTTATGCCTGTATTCCTTTGTGAAAACCCCTAAAACTATACCCACATGCATGTATTTTAATGTGTTGAAATGTAAAACGAACAGTATTTTTAAACAACTAGAGAAGCAGTGTCAGTGGTGACACATATCCATGTTTTGTAAGTTTGCATCAGTTTAGTACGCCCTAGATAACTCTCCAGGTTTTAAACTTAACTTATACTTAGAACATTTAGTCTCCTAGGAGAATCTCGATTACTTTAAACATAAAATGTATAGTGTAAAATAAATGCACTCTTTTAAAACTATGACCGTTATGTTTCAAGAAGCATTCTGAGGCAGAGAGACAGCTCAGCATTTATTAGCACTGGCTGCTCTTCCAAAGGACTCAGATGGATCCCCAGCACCCACATGACAACTCACTACCATCTGTAAATCCAGTCCCAGGGGATTCGCTGCCCTCTCCTGGTCTCTGCAGGCACCATGCATACATGAGATGCACAGACATGCATGCATGCAAACATTTGCACACATACGATAAGAATAAATGCCTTTAAAAAGCATTATTAAAAACACTTATTCAAAGTCAGGCATAGTTGTGCACACCTTTAATCCCAGCACTCGGGAGGCAGAGGCTGAAAGATCTCTGTGAGTTCGAGTCCAGTGTGATTTACAGAAAGAGTTCTAGGACAGCCAGAGCTCCATAGTAAGACCCTCTCTCAAAGGAAAAAAAGAAAAGAAAAAGTAAAACAAAAAAAATCTATTGAGGTACAATTTCCATACCATATAATTTGCCATTCAGAGCTGGATAAATTTTAGAAATTTAGAGTTATATTATCACCATCTCAATTTAATTTTTGATCACTTCATCACCCCCTAAAATCCTCATCCCAATTTTCAGTTTAACGGATTTTCAAAAAAAAAAGAAAAGGCAAGAAGGCCCAATGACAAGCTTTCTGTCATAGAATGACCCCGTCTCTAGCCCCAGAAGCTCATGGGCAGCCTGACTCATACTTCTACACAATATCTGATGAGTTGCTATGAAGCCTAGCTATACAATATTGGTTGATAAGATTGAGTGGCTATCTTATTAACACCTCATTTCATCCTTGCCCGGGTCTATACATCACATAATTATTTTTCACCCTGAAGCTCTGATGTTTTCATGGGCCCCCTATATGCCCAAACTTCAAAAGGTCCCAACCCCACCACTGAAAACTCAAAAGTAGCTCTGTTGAGTGGGGGCGTGGGAGGCGGGGGCAGGGGGGTATGTTCATAAGACAGTTTCTAGGATTGAAGATCACAAGGAAAACAGAATCTTGAAACAAGTAAAAGAAAGCTGCAAGCATTAAAGCAGTAGAGAGGCCAAGGGATGGAGCATTGCCTTCAAGACAGGGGGGAGCTGGAGCACAGCCAGGAGCATGTCTGGGTAGAAAATGAAAGACAACAGAATAAGACGTTAGACAACGCAGATGGAAAGGTTCAGGCACTGCTCAGAGCCACTTGAGGCAGAACTTTTTGTGTCAAGATAGACTACCAGTGAAGTGAAGTGAACCAAGCCTACTGTTGTACAATTAAAAAGGAATCTAAAACCAGGATTGCTTACGTAATCCCATCTGATGGATGTCACACTTTCTACTAAATGGCTAATAACTTGCATGGCTGGCTCCTGTGTGCCACCTTAGACGTATGAAAAGACTAGAGAAAGTTCATTAATTCCATATGCCACCAAAGGCTTCAGACACTGGGTGTCTGGAAATTGTCATCCGGAAACAACATTGTTAGATCTGGAATCATGGATCTGTGACAAATATCATCACGCATGGTCTGTTGTTACTCATTTATGCATTGTTTATTTTATTCATTTAGGCAGGATCTTAGTTCCATGTTCCAGGTTGGCCCTAAATTCCTGGGCTCACACGATCTCCTTGCCTCAGCCTTTTATTTAGCTACTGACCCATGTCTGAAGCTCTCAAAAATATTTTAACAAAGGGCTCTGTTTTCATCTTGGCATTTCTGTAGCCAGCTATGAGGCCTATTCGCCCTGGCAAGCAGGAGACAAGGACAGTAGCAATGGTCACGCACCACATTTGTACAACCTCGTTGGGTTTGCAAGTGCTTTCACACACTTCTCATTTGACCCTTAACAATTTGCCTACTTAAAAAGAAAAAGAAATTAGGAGTACTAGTGGCCTGTCCAAGAACACAGATTCAGGGAATTTTAGCAGGAAATTACCAACCATCTGCTTTATCTTTTCCATGTTTCCGAGTTTGTTTCTCTGTTGCTGTGATAAAAATGTCAGCCAAAAGCAGCTTACGGAAGGGAAGGGCTTATTTGACTTCCAGGTTATAGGTTACGTCAAGGAAAGCGAAGGCAGAAACTTAAGGCAAGAACTGGAGCAGAGAACCCAGAGGAATGCTACTCTGTAGCTGGTTCAGCTTGCTTTTTTACACAACCCAAGACCACCTGCCCAGGGACGGCACTGCCCACCATGGGCTGGTTCTCCCACGTCAATCATTAGCCAAGAAAATTAATTCCCCACCGACCAATCTGAGGGAGGCAATTCCTCAGGTGAGGATTCGCCCTCCCCCGGTAACTCTAGATTATACCAAGGTGACAAAAACTAACCAGTTCACCACGATTTGTTTTACAAACACAAAAGTTCGTGCTTAAAGAAACTAAGCAAACGGGTTCTTGCTTCTACACCAGTGTTTCACTGACCACTCTGAGCTACCTCTAGGGAAGTTAAGGACCAACCATGAGCTGTTTGAGGCTGATGACATGAGTTATATGGTGTAGCATGACCAGAATGGTACTCAATGAGTGTCTATGAAATTGCTTTTTTTTTTCTTGATTTGGTTTTTTTGAGACAGGGTTTCTCTGTGTAGCTTTGGAGTTGGTCCTAGAACTCACTTTGTAGACCAAGCTCACAGAGATCCTCCTGCCTCTGCCTCCTGAGTGCTGGGAGTGTGCCACCACTGCCCGGCTTTGTATGCAGCTTCTATTTGTTTAAATACTCTCCTTTGGGTGGTGGTGGTAACGGTGATGGATATATAGGCCAGAGCCTTACACTGTGCTAGGCAAGCATTCTACCTCTGAGCTACAGCCCAATAGTTTATCATTTGCATATCTATTACCCCATTTTACTTCTCAACAAGCTCATATAATAAACAAAATCACTATTGTGCTTTCCTCATTTGTAAGTGAAAGAAACATGTTTGCAGAGGTTCTTATCTTGCCCTAGGGCCTCACAATGACTCCTAGAGCAAACTGCATGGGCCTTCATTCTTTCTTCTCAACGCTACATTTACCCTAAGCAGGAAGCTTCCTTTCCTGTTTCTCCCTACACGCATGCATCCATACTCTTCTCCCTAAAGCAGAAAGAAATCAGATGTGTGTTGAGCGCTCAGTTTAAACAGGTGCTATGAGAAGATCTGGAGCAATGGGAAAAGAAACCAAAAGATGCTAAAATTCCTGTATCCACACGGAAAAATGGGAGCAGAGTCCCGCTGTGTTTTAGGAAGTCAGAAAGACATTGAAGTTCATGAAGTCCAACGCTTAAACAAAACTGGGGGGGGGACCCAGATTATCATTTTCTATGACCAGTACTCAACTTCTACAGGCACTACTCATTGGTTTGCTGTCAGAATCCTCAGCCTGGTGACTTAAATCATTCCTTATACTCCTTAAAATATTAGAAGCAGGTGACTCTCACTTGTTTGACTTGGTGGCAGACTGGCAGACAGTGTGAAAGGGAACTTGTGAGTCCTCCCAATCATGATGATCTATCTGCCTCAAGCTGCCTGGGGGCATTAAGAAGCACTCCGTACTAAGCGTGCTGAAGTGTCCTCATGACACCATCATTGCAAAATGGCCACATGGAAACAATAAGTGAAAAAGAAGAAAGAATGGACACACGGTTAGCAATTCCATTACTCTCGCTTTTGCACAGGAAACACTGATGACTCAGACTGGGAAAGTCAACAGGAAGCTGACAAACAGCAGAGGTGGCAGGGAAGGGGAGAAGATTGTAACTTTTGTATTGTTTAATAAATCCCATTAAAAGGAGTGGGGTCTCCCTCTATGCTACTTGTCAGCATACATGACACTGAATTCCAGGAATGCTGTCAAAATGATGCTCTGAAAAGACACTGTAAGATCTCAAAAGAACCACAGAATACCTTCGTGACTTAGGCTTAAGAAGAGATTTTTTTAAGAGATATTTATTAGCCAACCTACAGTCTTCCGCTCTACCAACTGAGCTCCCTAGCCACTAGGGTAAAGATGAACAGCCCATGAAATCACAGATAAAGATGAGGTGTGGTCAGACGAGACTTCCAGGGTACCAGGAGCAGCAGCTGGGAGTCTGCAAGGTCCCTCTCATGACACCTGCAGGCTGCTTTCTTCTAGGGGGTCTTTCTGCCTCACCAGGGCTAGCAAATGGCTCAGCTGTTCTACTCTGAAACAACTAAAAATAAAACAAAACAAAAAATTCAAACTATTTCTATAACACACAGGAAGTAGGAGGTACCTGCTGTGAAAACAGGATGGACTGTAGCGACAGTCCCCACCCCACCCACCCAGCTGCTCCACCCCAGTGCAGTAGCAGGAAGCATAAAAGGTGGGAAGCTCAGTCCATATCCAGAAGAATAAGATTTACAATCCCTAGACTCAGTGGGAACAAAATATAAAATGTGTCTGAAAATTTTGCATTAAACCCATTACTTTGTATTCTGACAAAAAAAAATAATAATAATAGAGGCATGTTGCTGGGCACAGTAACCCACACCTTTGATTACAGCACTTGGGGAGGCAGTGCCAGGTAGATTGATCTCTGTGAGTTCCCAGCCAGCCAGTGTTTAAAATAATAATCCCCTAAGTCAGTGGTTCTCAACCTGTGGGGACATGACCCCCTTTGGGGGAAGTCAAATGACTTTTTCACAGGCGTCGCCTAAGACCATCCTGCATATCAGATATTTACATTATAAGTCATAAAGGTAGCAAAATTACAGTTATGAAGTAGTAACAAAAAATAAATTTAAGGTTGGGGTCACCACAACATGAGGAACTGTATTAAAGGGTCACAGCATTAGGAAGGTTGAGAACTACTTAGGGCCTAAACTGTGATGCCACAGATGTTAAAGTCTAATTTCTGAAACACTTTTGTTGGGTTAACCCATTATTGATATGAAAATTACCCCCTGGCAGCTCCCACCATAAATTATGATCAAATATGACTCTTACTTGAAACTCAAAGTTAATAAACTCAGGACAAAATAAATACTAAAGGCCAGGAGTGGTATGCTTTAGTCCCAGCTCCTGAGAAACAGAGGCAGGCAGATATCTGTGAGTTCCAGGCCTATGTGGTCTACACAGCAACTACCAGGCCAGCCAAAGTTACATAGTGAGATCTTGGCACAAAACAAACAAAGTAAATAACTAAATACTAAGGTTCAGCATGTACAATGTTCTCCCTATTTCTCTTTTCATTTATCCAGATGATTCTCCTTGAAGACACTTACAGAAATACATGTGACTCTGTACTCAGTGGCTTGACTTACCATAAATGACCAATGCTTTTTATGCTGTGATTCTGGTGAGCCCTAGAAAGTGTGGTCCAGCAGAAAGACCTTCTTTGCGATTCATGTAGTGTTGACTGGCAGTTATGACCCAGCCATGGACCCAGCCTCAGTACCATATGAAGTACTTTTGTGAGACAGGGAATCTTCGTGAGACCTGGAATCTTTACATTGACCAAGACAACCTTGAATTTCTGGTTCTCCTACATCCACCTCTCGTGTACCAGATTATAGGTATGTGCCACCAAGACTGGTTCGTGTGGGGCCGGGGATGAGACCCAGAGTCTAGGCAAGCACATTCTTATTTACCTATTAAATCCTAAATTCTTTCTTGGATGGTAATAGTGAAGATAAATTTGAGAGATATCACCCCACACCACTTAGGAGGATCTAACTGATAAACTTGGAGTAACAAGCTGCCGGTGATGGGAAACCTGGAGAATGTTAATGAACACTTTGCTTTGTCCACTTCGGCCGTCCCAAGGCTGTCGGCTATTCTTTGGGTCTAATAATTACCCTGCAGCGGAGGAGGGCCACGGTAGTAGTTAAGGTTTTAACCCATAATTATTAAGTAAAACACCAACCTGCCCAGCCCTCCTGTCTGTGATGCACTGTGCCCCAGAAGTGCTTGTGACCTTGGATTCTTAAATGGCAAACTTACTGAGGTTCCCAGGGAAAGCCCTCCCTTGGTGCATGAATAAAGTGTGTCCTGAAGAAGTCTTAGCCCTGTGCTTTTGTATCTCTGAGGGTTAGCTTCAAGCTCCAGACTCTTGCGTTCCTGCTGAAAACACTAATTTTATAAGTGAACAAAGGGCTGTGGCCTGACAGCCAAAGGGAAGGTTTCAGGCATCTCTCTCCCCTACCAGGGCCTTCATGAAGGACCATGATTGCACCATCACTGGTCTTAATAATATCCCCATTCTTGGTTCTAATGCCAAGAAATCTTTGAGCAACTTTGTAAGGTTCAATGATTTCAACACTCACTTCTTAGCAACTACTTGGACAGTATCATCACAGAAGAGAAAGGACAAGATCTCTTTGATCAAGGGGGGTGGTTTTTGTTTTTTTAATTGCGTGTGTGTGTGTGTGTGTGTGTGTGTGTGTGTGTACCTGTGCGTGCATTCACATGAGTGTAAGCGTACTCATACCAGGATGCACATGTGCCATGGTGCACATGTGGTCAGAAGATGATTTCAGGCGTCAATCTTCAACTTCCACCTTGGTTACCTTATTTATGGCAGGGTCTTTTCTTGTTTGTTTTTTTGTTTTTGGTGTTTTGGTTTTTGGTTTGTTTGAGATAGGATGTCTCTGTATAGTCCTAGCTGTCCTCACTCTGGAGAACAGATTGGCCTTGAACTCCCTCTGCCTCCCAAGTGCTGGCATCTTAAGGCGAGCACTACCACCACCCAAAGGCAGGGTCTCCTCTTGTTTTTCATATATATATATATATATATATATATATATATATATATATATAGGAAGAGAGAGAGAGAGAGAGAGACAGAGAGAGAGAGAGAGAGAGAGAGAGAGAGAGAGAGAGAGAGAGAGAGAGAGAGAGAGAGAGAGAGAGAGAGAGAGAGAGAGAGAGAGTGATAGCCAGGCTTGCTGGTTTTGGGCTCTTGGGAATTCTCCCTGTCTCTGTCTTTACTTTCATTCCACACCTATTGCAATAACTATAAATATCGGAGTATGTCACGGAATCTTATCTGGAATCCTTTAAACATAGAATTTCCAAATATCCTTTGTTCCATCAGTAGTGTTGACAAGAAGTTTCTGGTAGAGGACAATGAATTCATACTCCTGCTTTAGTTTTATGGCATTTCTAAGATTTATTTTTAACTTTTTAAAGTGTGTGTGTGTGTGTGTGTGTAAAAACTCTCCCAGTCTATTCCACCCTCGAATTACACGTAAGGTGTCAGTGGGGACTAACATTAACAGGAACTTGTAAAGAGCAAGACCCAGTCGGGCATTGGTGGCGCACGCCTTTAATCCCAGCACTCAGGAGGCAGAAGCAGGTGGTCTACAGAGTGAGGTCCAGGACAGCATCCAAAACAATACAGAGAAACCCTGTCTCGAAACCCCCCCCCAAAAAAGAGCAAGACCTAGCCCTATCCGCCTTATCTCCCAGCACAGTGAGACCCATGCAGATGTTTGGCATCTATGGTAGATCACGAGGCCCTCCCTTTCCTCTTCAGATGTTCTTGTTGCATTTCCACATTTTTATCGGAAATCTTTAGTACTACACTAGTGCTTTTATAGTTCAATCTATGTCTAGAACTACATACACATGGTTGTCCTTGGTGTTTTGCTTAGGGTTTTTTGTTTGTTTGTTTGTTTGTGTTTTATATAGACTTCAGTTTTCTAAGAGTGTGGTTTCTCAGGAAAATTAAATCTAATGCACAGAGATTTTCCTTAGCCCACCCCCTGCAACCTCACATGCACAGCCTCCCCCATTCAGCACCCTGTACTCAAGGAGGACATGGGTCACAATTGCTAAACCTACAATGATGCACATTATCAAAGCCCATAGATGACATTGGGGTTCAGTCTTGGTAAGGTACATTATGGATTTGAACAAAATATGATAATGCGCTCACTCTAGTAACATACACCACCACTATAGTAACATACATAGTCTCACTGCCCTAGAAAGAAGCCTACTTTTCCTGTTTTAACCACATATTTGCCTGGTCATGCAGCAAGCAACACAGGCTGGTTGTGTGCAAAAGCAAACTTTTTTCCAGCCACAGGTTCTCTTACGAGAAATCAGAGTACAGACAGCCTTGCGAGGAGTGGCTTGAAGATTTACACACTCACACACTGCTCCCTCCAGTCTGTCTCTTGCCTGTGCCATGGACCTCCTCTAGGGGAGAGTGCAATGTGTTCCCTAAGTTGTCAACAGGAGACAAAAATGACAATAATGGTATTCCCCACTTGTGCTAGCAAAAGTCCTGGAAGCTCCCAGGGAATGGGAGTGATGTTTGATTAACTTTTGCATGCCAATATCTAGTACAAACTAATGTCTTCCCAAAACTTACTGAGGTAAGAATCTGTTGCATTGCCCAGATTTCGTAAGTCATCTAAACCAGTATCTTTTCCCCTATTCCACTTAAATGTGACATTTGCTATGTGTTATGCCTGTCCTGCCCTTTGTAATAAATTTCATTGTAGCAGGCTTTTTCTTTGGGCTACCAATCAGCTCCCAAACCATGACATAGAGACTTCTTACTAGTTTATAATGCTAGCCCTTAGCTTAGCTCTTATTTCAATGTTTCTCTTTATCTACATTTTGCCTTGGGCTTTTACCTTTTATCCTTCTTGTATATCTTACTTTCACTGTTTCTTGTGTCTGGCTGGTAGCTGCCTGGCTTCTGGCCCAGACATGTTCCTCTCTTTTCTTTGTTCTTCCTCTCCTGTCTAGATTCCTCCTCCTATTATTCTTATCAGTCTACCACAAGGCGCAGAAATTCCACTCTTAGGCATATATCCAAAAGATGCACATTCATATGACAAAGACATCTGTTCCACTATGTTCATAGAGCATTATTTGTAATAGCCAGAACCTGGAAGCAACTAGATGCCCCTCAACTGAAGTGGATAGAGAAAATGTGGTACATTTACACAATGGAGTACTATTCAATGGGAAAAAAAAAACAATGGAATCTTGAAGTTTGAGGGCAAATGGACAGCACTAGAAGAAACCATCCTGAGTGAAGTAACCCAGTCACAAAAAGACAAGCATGGTATGTACTCATATATGGATTTTAGACATGGATCAGGGGAGTGCCAGCCTACAATTCCACTGCCAGAGAGTCTGGGAAACAGGAAAGAACCTAAGAGAGGTATGCATGGTACTCCAGAGAAGGGGAATGAAGCAAGGTCTCCTGAGCAGATTGGGAGTAGGGGTGGGAAGGAGGGGGAGCTGGGAAAAAGAGAGGGAGAGAAGAGGAGGGGAGAGGAGGACATGGGGGAGCAGGAAGATTAAGTTAGGGGAAGCATAGGGGAGAACAGGATGAGGAAATCATTATAGGTTTGAAGAGAGATCTTGCACCAGTGAGATCTCTAGCGATCTATAAGGATGACATCAACTGGCAAACTAAGCAATAGTGGAGAGACTACCTTAAATGCCCATCCCTGATATTGAGATTGACAACTACCTTATATGCCATCCTAGAACCTTCATCCAGTGACTGATGGAAGCAGAAGCAAACACCCACAGCTAAACACTGAACTGAACCCCTGGAACCCAGTGACAGAGAGGGAGGAGTGATGAGCAAAGGGGTCAAGACTGGGCTGGTGAATCCCAGAGAAACAGCTGATCTGAACAAAGGGGAGATCTTGGACCCTAGACCAACAGCTGGAGGCCAGCATGGGACTGATCTAGATCCCCTGAATGTGGGTGTCAGTGAAGAGGCCTGGACAATCTATGGGACCTTAGGCAGTAGATCAGTATTTATCCCTGGAATACAAATGAACTTTGTGAGTCCATACCACAAAGAGGGATGCTCTCTCAGTCTGGACCCTTGGGAGAGGACTCTGGATATCCCCTATGAAGAAGGGAGTGGGGATAGAGTGGGAGACTGGGGGAGCTGGGGAGAGGTGCAGGAGGAGGAGAGGGAGAGGGAGCTGGGATTGACATGTGAAGCAAGTTTGTTTCTAATTTTAAAACATGTAATAAATAATAATAAAAATGATGAAGAGATGCAGAGCTCGTTTCTGTAGAAAGGAGTTAACTGTCTTGCTCCCCCAAAACCCAAGTAACAAATCACTAAGAATTATGTGTAACATGTCACTTCACCAAGAGCCACAGACGGCTATTTCTTTTTTTCCAGCTACATTGCAAAGCCAAAGACAGACCATCACATTTGAGCAGTAACGTCAAGTAGTTTGGACATGACCATGACAATCTGCTAAGCTGAGTCCCTATCTTCTTCAGTGATAGATGAAGTGCTTCTAACTGTACCTTCTCAGCTAACGGTTACAAAAACGTTTTGTTTACATGACTAATGGCTGAGATCATGACTTTCACTCTTAGCAAATCCCTAAATAAGGTCTTCCTGACAAGTATTGAGATCTGACCTTAAATTGATTACTTCCTGCACCAGCCTTTTTGGTTAGTTGGTTGTTTTTTGGTTTTTGTCTTTTTTTGTTTGTTTGGTTTTGGTTTTTTTTTTTTTTTTTTTTTTGAGTCAGGATTTCTCTGTGCAGCCCTGACTTGCTCTATAGACCAGGCTGGCCTCAAATTAAGAGAGTCACCTGCCTCAACCTTCAGGGTACTGGGCCTAAAGGCATGTGTCCTATACCCAGCCTGGACCAGCTTTTAAGGAAAGAAGTCCATTATGTTAAAGAGACTGCTCAACGGTCCACAAAGGTCAGTTCGGTGACAGCAGGATCATGACCAATATCTTTACCAGCCAAGGTAGGATTCTTTAGTACCAGGTATCAAGGCGACAAACAAAAACTTAGTGTACTAAAAGGCATTTATTCTTTACTTAAATAATTTCACAAGTTTGAGGTAGAAATCTGGTCACAATAAGTCAAAATTTGACTGTGAGGTCAACTAAAAATAGCAAATAGAAGTATTCTTCTACAATGGTGCAGTTTCAAGAGAAGTATTTTTGTGTTCACATAAGAAAGACATTTTAAAGGAGAAGCAAGGGGCTGGGGTGCAGCTCAGTTGGTAGAGTGCTTGCCTGGCATCCGTGAAAGCCCCGGGTTCCACCCCTAGGACCACCTAGACTGAACGTGGTTGTGCAGGCCTATAAACACAGCGCTCACGAGGCGAAAGCAGGTCAATCAGGAACTGAAGGATGGCGGATCAGCTGGCAGCAAGCCACAGCTTAGAGCTTCCCCATCGCCTTTTGGGAACAAGGTTGCAGAGCAGCAGAGGAGAGCTGGTCTCCCAGTGGGAACAGTGGAGCAGCTGGTGACACAGGCCAGACTCCTCATTCTGTCTTGTAATCATCATACACTGATTTTGATATTAATAATCGCCAGACTTCCCTCATTATGTGGCGACCCACATTGGACATCAGATGTAAATTGAGGCATTTGTTTCCTGGCCTTCCAGTTCCAAAATAATCACACAGAGGCTTAATATTAATTACAAACTGCTTGGCCTATAATTCAGGCTTATTACTAACTAGCACTTACATTTAAATTAACCCATTTCTATTAATCTTTGTATTGCCACAGGGCTATGGCTTTTACCAGCCTTTTGGCATCTTGTTTCTTGAATGGCTGGCTTGCATCCCCAACTCCAACCTTTCTCGCCTAGCTATATTCTGCCTTGCTATAGGCCAAAGCAGCTTCTTTATTAACAAATGAGAGCAACACATATTCGCAGTGTTGCTATCCCACAGCATTTGTTGAGACAGGGTTTATCTGTGTAGTCTGGCTGTTCAGGAGCTGACTCTGTAGACCAGGCTGGCCTTGTACTCTGCCTGCCTCTGCCTCCCAAGTGCTGGGACTGACAGCTGCTCCACCACTGCCCAGCAGAGATGCATTATTCAATCAAGCACTCCATAAATTGAGGAAGAATATCTGGAACCCAGGAATTCAAAGCCAATTTGGGGTACATAGGAAGACCTCCCTCCTTTCTCTTAAGATTTTCTTTTGAACATTTAAGTGTTTCCCAGTCATTTGAGATTCTTCTACTGAGAATTGTTCAGATCTGTACTCCATTTTCAAATTGGATTATTTGATTTGTTGATGTCTAGTTTCTTACAATATATATACATAATTAGCCTGCTACCAGATGTGTAGTTGGTAAAAATCTTCTTCTATTCTGTAGGCTGCTGTTTTGTCCTACTGACAATATCCTTCGCCTTTCAGAAGCTTTTCAGTTTCATGAGGTCCTATTTGTTAATTGTTGATGTTAGTGCTGTGCTATTGATGTTGTTATGGAAGTTGTTTCCTGTACCAATGCATTCAAGGCTGTTCCCCACTTTCTCTTCTATCAAGTTCAGGGTATCTGGTTTTATGTTGAGGTCTTTGATCCACTTGGACTTGAGTTTTGTGCAGGGTGATAAATATGAATCTGTTCGCATTCTTCTACATGAAGACATCAAGTTAGACCAGCACCATTTATTGAAGATGCTTTCTTTTTCCCATCATGCATTTCTGGCTTCTTTATCAAAAATCATGTGTCCATAGGTGTATGGATTTATGTCTGGGTCTTTGACTCAATTCCATTGATAAACATGCCTATTTTTTAGCCATCAGTAAAATAGAAATCAAAATTGAGAGACCATCTTACACCTATCAGACTGGCTAAGATCAATTACACAAGGGACAGTTCATGCTGGAGAGGATGTGGAGCAAAGGGAACACTCCTCCATTGCTGGTGGGAGTACAAACTTGTACAACTGCTATGGAAATCAATATGGCCGTTCCTCAGAAAACAGAATTGATCTACCTCAAGACCCAACTATACTGATCTTGGGCATATACCCCAAAGATGCTCCATCCTACCACAAGGACACTTGATCAATTATGTTCATAGTGGGTGGCTTTATTCATAATAGCCAGAAACAACCCATCTGATCTTCAATCAATAAAGAAAATGAGGTACATTTACACATGGAGAATTACTCAGCTGTTAGAAAAAATATCATGAAATTTGTAGGCAAATGAATAGAACTAGAAAAAGATATCATCTTGAGTTATGTAACCCAGAAAGACAACCTGATCAGTGCTGAGCCCAACCATCATCAGAGAGGCTTCCTTTGGCAAGAAGGGATCAGATGCAAAGACCCACAGTCAAACATTAGATGGAGCTTGAGGAACCCAAGAGGGGAAGAAAGGATTGTAGGAGCCAAAGGGATCAAGGTCACCAGGAGAACATGGTCCACAGAATCAACTAAGCAGGGCTGATAGGGGCTCACAAAGACTAAAGCGACAATCACAGAGCCTGCATGGTCCTCTGCATGTTATGGTTGTTTAGCCTGGGGTTTTTACAGGACTCTTAACAGTGGGGATAGAGGTGTCTCTGACTCTTTTACTGCTCTTGGGACCCTTTTCTTCCTACTGAGTTGCCTTGTCCTGCCTTGATTTGAGGATTTGTGCCTAGTCTTAATTGCAACTTGTTATACCATTTTCTGTTGATATCTCTGGGTAGCCTGCTCTTTCTGAAGGAAAACAGAGGATTAGTGGGCCTGGGAGGGGTGGAGGGATGGGAAACTGTAGTCGGGGTTATTGTGTGAGACAAAAATAAATAAAGAGTGTGTGTGTGTGTGTGTGTGTGTGTGTGTGTGTGTGTGTGTGTGTGTATTTCTCAGAGGCCAGAAAAGGAAATCAAAGCCAGTCCTCTGTAAGAGCAACAAGTGCTCTTACCACTGAGCCATCTCTCCAGCCCCAGGATTCCATATTTTAAAAATAAACACAACCCAGGGGTGAAGTTTGGGGACTTTTATAAATGAACCATGTGAGAAGCCATCACATGAGCACTTTCTGGTTTAGACCGCCCACTCCAGTCCTTCACCTGGACTCCATACACACATAAGCTTCCTAGGAAAGGCACAGGCTGAAAGCAATCCCTCCCTCCTCATCCCCCTGAAGATTAACCATCGCAGCTCTCTCTGCTCAGAATCAAGCAGTTTCCTTTCTCATCTTCCCTTATTCTTCTCCAAACTGCCTGGGCCTGTGGCAAGACAAGGCTCACACTGCCCCCTGCTGCCCAGTGACATATTCTCTCTTCCTTGACAACCTTTAGCTCCCACTTGAAAAAAGAAAAGCAACAGAATACCCCCACAAAAGTCAAATGTCTTTATTTTATATATAAAAAAAATTTGTACAGTTTTAGTTCCTATGTTTAAGAAAAAATCCCTAAAATTGCCATAATGTTTAATCCACTGCAAACTGTAAAAACAAGCTTTTTATATATTAAAAAAAAATTTACATTTTACAATTTTCTACATGCATGCACAAGGTCTCAGCTCTGTAACCAAGAAAAAGGAAAGACAGAGAGAGAGAGAGAGAGAGAGAGAGAGAGAGAGAGAGAGAGAGAGAGAGAGAGAGAGAGAGAGAGAGAGAGAGGAAGGAAGGAAGGAAGGAAGGAAGGAAGGAAGGAAGGAAGGAAGGAAGGGGAAAAAAGGAATAAAAAAATCTAGATCCAACAATGGAAAATTCTACATTTACAATCTCACGTGGAAGAGACTCAAGAAGCCCCTTCTTTATGCACACAGAACAAATTACAACAATCACACATCAGAACAGAGTCCATCAGTAGATGTTGCCCCACAGGAAGGACAGAGGGAGGGACAGAGACTGACAGACACCAGGAAGGGACAAGGCAGAGCCAGGTCCAAGCAACAGGGAAAGCACAAACCCTGGGCAACAGACATTTGGAGTGAGGACGTCCCTGGAATCCTGCCTCCCTGTCTTTATTAAATCAGGGTTTACAATGGAAATGCTGTGGCTGGCTAGGAGCAAACGCGTAAGGGAAGAGATGGAAGGAAGGGGGAAGAAGTGAGAGAGACTGAAGGGACATAAATAAAGACAGAGAGAACAAAGACACATATGTAGGAGAAACTAGAAAGGGACAATGGGGACAATGACAGAGTGGCGAGGTAGGTGAAGGACTGAGGCACGGTGTCCTGGTGTGGAGGGAAGAGAGGTAAGCACTGCAAGGTCATCAACACAAAGGCCAAGCTGTGCAGTGGGGACGAGCTAGGATGCCACACAGACAGAGAAACAAGTGCACTGCAGAAGCCCAGCACAGCGTCCCCTATGCGATGGCGTTGGGCTGGGTAGGCACATTCCTACAGTGGAAGAACAGAAACCGAGTGAGAGCTGGGGCAGGACTGGGGTGGGGGGGGAGCTGCTCAGAGGAACTGAGTCAGCTGCCCACCCACAGCGGTTCACAGCATGAAGACAGTGTCCTATTCTGGAGAAGCAAAAGACAGACACACAGACACACATCTCTCTTCTCTCTCTCTCCCTCTTACACGCACACACGCGCACACACACAAACACACACACACACGCATGCACGCACACACACATGCATGCACGCACGCACGCACAGAGCTATACACTTGACGATTCATCCTGACATTTTAAAACATAATAACAACCGAAGTAGACAAAGATACCACAGTTCTGACACAAAGGACCAAAACGCTACCATTCTTAGTCACAGCCCTTAGTGCCTAGACAGAGTCAGGGAAATTTTTTCTCTTCGTTGTTAGGGAAAAGGAATGAAAATATCACAGTGATTAAAAAACATGGCAGGTTCTTAAAATAAACACTCCCGTGCCCCTAACCCTAGGGCATCAACTAAGATGCCAAATATTTTCCTTCTGCCCACCCCCGCCCACTGCTCAAACGAACAACCACACCCCATTCTTGCCCACAAAGGCAGCAACTCCAATCACCATCCAGGCCCTGCTATTCCAGGACAGTGAGGTATTTACGTGACCCAAAAAGGACTCCTCTGAAACCTGATTTTCTTCCTTTTTTTTTTTTTTTTTTTAAAGAAAAGATACCTTCCCATGACTAAGTACAGATTTATATCACTGGAATCTACCCAGGAACCTCTACCTCAGCCCTAGGCTCACCGTGAGGCCCTGTCTAAGTCAGCTCCAAATGCTCATTCCTGTGGGAACAAAGTAAGCGCTAATGGATGAGCCCCTTAGTAAGGGGTGGGTGGGCTGTGGATCCCACAGCCTCACAGCGAGATCAATGGGGACCTCATCTCTGCGTGTGCTTGGCACAGCAAATACCAGTAACACTTCCGGGGAAGCGAACGGCCTATGCCCGGGCTTTGGGAGTTGTTTAGAGAAGTGGCCCAGGGGCATTGCTCCATCCCAGCCATCAGAACCATCCTCTCATGGATCCTGGAAGGATGGATGTGGATATTTCCTATTTCTATTCCTTGTGATAAAAAATAATTTAAATGTGTCTGATTTAAAGGCTCAAATTGGCTCTGAAAATATCCATAAGAGGGTTAGTGAATCCTGCTCAAAGTGAGCTTTAAATTACTGGGATTCAGTCTTGGTGCAAAGGCTATGTTAGTTAAAATGGGGAGAGGAGCCAAAAAGGCAGGAACCCTGGTCCCTCACCCCAATACAGAGGCAAGGAGAGAAGAGGCTGGGACCCTGGAAGGCCATGAAAAAGAGACCCCTGAGGCTAAGAACTGGACTTAAGGCCAGGCATGAAAAGGAGCTGCTGGTCCCTCCCCTAAGATGAGGTGAGGCCACAGGTCTCTAGAGCTGGAAGTCAGCAGGGCTGGGGTAGCTGGAGCAGAAAAGGAAAATGTCCTGGACCACAGGGTTGGTCAGGGTCTGCATGTCATCAAGCCCCCACAGAAGTCAAATGCATCCTTCACAGGTAAGGGTGGGAGTGAGCGGCTCTCAGGGGTCTATCCTGCCCTTGTCCTCAGGAGTTGTCCACAGCCCTGGCAAAGTGGTCAAAGCAGTTTGCCTGTGACCATGTGATCACACAAGTTAGAAATAGCAGTGAAGACTCCTGGGTAGAAGATGGGACTTCCTGCTTGGGGTGTGTGTGTGTATATGTGGTAACACTGCAGGGAGAATGCATACTAACTCTGGGACTACTGTCACAGGTGCATCCTTGCCCAGGGATTCAGGGCTACGGGAGGGGACAGGTAATAGGGTTAGCTGCTGTCCTGCAGGAGTTTGGCACCATGGCTCTCTGGGGTCAAAGCTGTGCCCCCCAGAGAAACCCTATTAGGGTCCACTGGAGAGCAGGGCTCTAAGAACTCAGATTTGTTAAGTGGGAGCTCAGGGTTAGGGTACAATCAAGAAGCCCCTGTGCCCTTTGAGGAAGGACTTCCACCCAGGGGACACTTTGGGGAAGAACTGGGTAAGAGGCACTGTTTCCTGCAGAGCCTGGGGTGATACAAGCTTGGGGGAGGGCAGGGTGGTTCCCAGATACTGTTAAAGCAAGGTGGTCTCTCCAGATTTACACGGGAAAACTGAGGACGGATACAGGATAAGTTAATTCAAGTAAAGAACAAAAGAAAACAAGAGCAAGAGGAAGTGGGGCGGCAGGAGTGTGGCAGGGTCAGGGACCCGAGCCTCCCCCACTCTGCAGGAGCCCCACCCCCTCCCCTGACGCTGCAAAGTCACACAGAGGTCTCCGACTGCAGTCGCATGACGAACTTATGTGACTTGGGATCCACAAATTCCTCAGAGAGTTTGAAGAATGGCACCTTCTTGGTGCTCACCACCAGGCTGAAGTCCTGGCGTTTCAAGAGGAAAACGATGCCATCCTTAAGCCCATTGGTCACCGGCTCCTCGCTCACCAATGTCCACTGTTTGGCCAGCCAACGTTCCTTGTGGTATTGGATGGTGGGTCCGGCTGCCAAATATCGCTCTAGGAAGGCCTGAGGAGGGGAGAAGACACTGCCTGGGCATCTCTCCTACCCACCCATCCTTCATTCCCTGCCACACAGCTTCCAAAGACAGCCAAGATGTTTCGAGCTCATTCTATACACGTGAAGTTTCTTAAAGAGTGAGAGCAGAAGAGGGCCTGAGAGAAGCTTGATGAGGAGCACAGGCGCGACAGAGCTCCAGTAGGAACAGAATTCACGCCATCCTTCACTCTGTTCCCTGCGCACCATGCTGTTCCCAGGGCAACTCGATCCTCATTCTTCCCTCTTTCTTCCTTCCCTTCCACACAGCTTATATGATTAGCACCATGTAGGTCTGCACTTGGAGGTTTGCACTGCAAAGATTCCAGTGCAACATTGTGTGTGTGTGTGTGTACATGTGTATATACATGTCTGTAATTGTATGCACGTGTGTATACATGTGTGTGCATTTGTAAGCATGTGTGTATACATTTGTGTATGCATGTGTGTGTGCCTGTGTGTGTGTTTTGCTGGTAACTAAAATCAAGAACTCAGGCCTGCTCTAGCACTGAGCTACATTCCCAGCCTCTTTATCACCCACTCCCCAAAGAAGGCTCCGAGAAAGCCATTCTAGGAAGCTGGCAACTGGGCTGAGGTAAGCAAGGGCTAAAAGGCAGCACAGGTAAAAGCTTACTTTGTGGGAAAAGAGTGAGACTTGGAATGTAGACATTCCAGAGCCTTACAAAGAAGAGAAACAGGTCTCTGACATCCCCCAAATGGTTTAGAAGCATAGCCTTGCCTGCTCCACTCCGCGGACAGGACAGGAGTGGGGACGAGAAAAGAGATTACAAAGAAGAGGTGAGGATGAGACAAGGGAGGAAGGTGAGTGAGGAGAGAATGAGGAAAAATGGCCAAGAGCAAAAGGAACGAGAAGCTGGACACAGAGGAAAGTCGGAAGCAGCAGGCCTACCTTGGGCGTCATGTCGTGAGTGATGCAGAACTCCAAGTGCTGCAGGATGCTCTCCATGGTGTGGTAAGGCTGCTGCTTGGTGGTCCGAAGGTACTTCTGCATGGCACGGGCCATGGATGCAAAGATGGCTTGGGCCGCCTCCCGGGGATCCATCACCTCCCTGGGGTTCTTCTGCTCCTCTTCCTGCAGTCGCTTAATGTGAGTGAAGGCCTCTTCCACAGCCACCACGAGCCTGGGGGACAGGCAGTATCTGCAGCAGATGCCCACCACTCATCCTACCCTCTACCCATTCTTTGGCTCTGACTGTTGCAGCCAGAGTGAGGTCAGGCCTCTCTGCTCTCCCTGAAGTAATTGAGGCCCATTTGGAGCCAAGGGCCTGGGGATTGAGAGATGGGAGCGTGTTTTCTTCATAGGCAACAAGGAACAGTTGTAGAACTCAGTGGACTCGGACTAGGGACTTAAAGTGAACAGGCCTAGCATCAAATCTAGAAAGACACCTAGGAACTATATACTGAAAAGGCCAAGTATCCCACAGGACCCTAGGAAGAGTCCACGCCACACTACACTATATAAAACTCATAGATATAAGTAAAGGGAAATGGCCGTCACCACTGTTACTTGTTACGACTATTAAAGTCATGTGCGGGGCCGCATGCACACACCTGCTGTGAGGTTAGAGAAGCCCCTTCCCTCTTTCCCACATACAGATTCCAGGAACTGAACTCGGGTCATCAGGCTCTGGAAATAGCATTTCTATTCAGCCTCAGTAAGCAGCACAGGCCATGCTGACACCTGACTGGGGGTGGGGGTGGATTATCTGCAGCAGCTAAAGCCAACAAAGAACTGGTATCTGAAATATACAAAGAATTCACTACAAATCAGGAAGGAAAGGTTAAGAATCTTTAAAGTAGTGAATAAAAGAGGAGGTCGGAAAGGTAGTTCAGCAGCAAAAGAGACTTTCCACCAAGCCTGACAACCTGAGCTCTGGACTCAGAATAAAACCCACACCTAAAGTTGTCCTCTGACTACATATGAACTCTGAAGTGTGTGGCCACGTACACACATAAACAAATGTATGTAATTTTTTAATGGGCAAAGGAGCCAGGAATGATGACACATTTCTGTAATCCCAGCACTTGGTAAACAGAGGCCAGAGAATCACAGATCCCAGTCCAGGCTGATGTACTTAGTGAGACTGTTTCAAAAAACTAAGTAAATTCAAATAAAATCAGACCAAGGAAGTAAAGGGTTCATAAGAAACCTGAACGATAATAGGCAAGTAGAGATACAAATAAAACATTAATAAGGGGCTGGAGAGATGGGTCAGTGGTTAAGGGTGCCAGCTGCTCTCACAGAGGACCCAGGTTCGGTTCCCAGCACCCACATGACAGTTCGCTGATGTGTATAACTCCAGGTGCAAGGGATCCCATGTCATTTTCTACTGTCCTGGACACCAGGCACACACATGATACACACACATGCAGGCAAAACACTAATACACATAAAATAATATTTTTAATTTTTAAAAATAAATAAAACATTAATAAGATGCTTCTTCATCAAAATGGAAGATAACCAGCCAGGCGGTGGTGGCGCACGCCTTTAATTTCAGCAGTCTTGAGGCAGAGGCAGGCGGATCTCTGTGAGTTTGAGACCAGCCTGTTCTACAGAGCGAGTTCTACAGCTAGGACTACACACAGATAAACCCTGTCTCAAAAAAACCAAAGAAAAAAAAAAGGAAGCTAACTCTAATCCTAACACTGGATAGGAAGGCATGGACATTCTATGAATTACAATGCAACAATAGCATGTAATGAGTGACATACAGAACACATGGGTGAACCTCAAAATACATTAAAAGGAAGAAGAAAAAAGTCAGTTTATCAGGAGAACCTGTATGAGTTTGAGGTCAGCCTGTCTACATAACGATCTCCAGGTCAGCCAAGGCTACATAGATGACTTTATCTCAAAAAAACAAAACAAACAGTCACTCCACACTAACCGCACAGAGCCGATAAAGCCATAACACATCATTTGTACAAAAACACAAGCAGATTGTAAGGAACTCGAGCTAGACTCAAGTAGATAAAGAAAGACTGTGAAGAAACTATGTCCACAGAGCTGTGGACAGTGAAAAATGCTCTGTACTAAGTCCAAACACCAAAGCAAAGCCCACTGTCCTAAAAGTAGGACTGGCCTAGAGGGACAGGACAAGAAAGGATGTGAGGTCTTCATCCCAGAAGCCAGACATCTCAGGACCTTCCATGAGCTCAGGATGGAGCTCTGGGCTGGTATGTGCAATTTGTCTACATGTCTCCTTTCTGTGCCTCCTTCTACATCCCGAAGTTTCTTAGCAAAGTTTCTTTTGAAAAGATCTTTTTGCTTCAGGTGCGCTAACGTTTCCTATCAGCTACAAGCAAGGTAACGGGGAGAGGAAATAAGACCTTGTGCCAAGAGTGACAGTGGCAGGCCTAGTCAGGGGAAATGTCACAGAATTAGAACTGGTGGTCTTTAATCTCCAGGACACCACCTACATTAAAACCAAGACTGGGGGGCTGGAGAGATGGCTCAGAGGTTAAGAGCACTGACTGCTCTTCCAGAGGTCCTGAGTTCAATTCCCAGCAACCACATGGTGGCTCACAACCATCCACAATGAGATCTGGCGCCCTCTGCTGGTGTGTAGACACACATGGAGGCAGGATGCTGTATTCATAGTAAGTAAATAAATCTTAAAAAAAAAAAAGACCAAGACTGGGCTGTCTCTCTGCCTTGAAGCCTAGAATAGGAAGTAGGTAGACGGCAGGGTGGATGCTCTGGTCCCTTATTTCTGCTCATCTCCTCTGTGGTAAAATCCTGGAAGTTCCAGGTAGAACCTGGAGGCAGCAGGCACTAAAAAAGATTCTTCAGGCATGATTTAAGATCTTCTGACAAAGGGATAATTGAAGACAGCATTTAAGAATTTACCAAAAGAGGCCAGGAGTGGTGGAACACACCTCTAATCCCAGCTCTTGAGAGGAAGAGACAATAAAATCTCTGAGTTTGAGGCCAGCCTGAGCTACACAGTAAGTTCCAGGCTAGCCAGGGCTACATAGTAAGACCTTGTCTCAACGAAAATAGAACAAAAACAAAAATCCAAGGATGATGGCCTGTACTTTTAATCCCACCACCAGGGAAGGCAAGACCAGCAGATCCCTGGGATTTGGTGGCCAGCCAGCTTAGTCTAGCCTACTTGGTGAGTTCCTGAGCAATGAAGAGACCATCTCAAAACACAAAGTGGACAACACCTGAGGAACAGTAGCCCAGGTTGCCCTCTGGGCCCCACATGCATGCACACACAAGCACATGCACAAAGAGATAAAGAAAGGAAGAAGGAAAGAAAAAAAGAAAGAAGAAAGGGAGGGAGGGAGGGAGGGAGGGAGGGAGGGAGGGAGGGAGGGAGGGAGGGAGGGAGGGAGGGAGGGAGGGAGGGAGGGAGGGAGGGAGGACGAACAGATAATTATCCTTTTGGGCCTGAAAACCAGTCTTCCCTGTAGATAACAAAAGTCAGAACAGTAGGCTCCTGTTAGAAGAGGCTGGAAACTGTGGGGAGGCATGACATGAAAGTGATCCCATCAAAAGCCAGGAAGCTTGGAAGAGAAGCCCAGGCTCAGAGGAGAGCTGTACAGATTTTAGCCTTCAAGGTCCAAGCAGATGTTCCAGCAAACCTGACCCATGGAACAGAGCGATAACAAATGCTGTTTTACAGCTGCTGAGTCTGTGCTAATCAGTCACTAGAAAATGGAGATGTAAAACCTGCATTATCACTGTTCTATTCCCATCGGGTATTAAGGGCCTCTTGGACGTCCTCTCCCTAGTTCATCCCACAGGCACCCGCATCTTCCCCTCCCTGGGGTATTCACCAAGCCCTGAACTCACACAGCCGGTACCCACCTGGCCCTGCGCTTTCGCACTCGGCGCTCATGCTCGGCTTCCTCATAGTAGTACTCGTTGTGGCTGTTGTCCCGTCTCCGCGCTGCTGCCGCAATCACAGCCCTTGACTGAGCAGTGGAGTTATTGGTGCTGTTGTCTGCATGGGATCAGGACAGAGGAGATGGTCGATGAAAGAGCATAGCCTCTGGGCTTCGTTGGCGCTCTGGGGAAACGGCCTGACGCATCCAGAGGATCCATCCCCACCACCCAGCAATGCCTCCCAGTCCCAGCCCTCCTGGCCACCTCTGGGAGGAACTGCAGGAAAGCAACCAGGAAGGCACTGGAAGGGCAGAAGTTCTGCATATATACGCCTCCTGATGCAGAAGGCTTTGCAGTTCAGGGCTGCAGGGTAGAGAGACCAGGACTCTGAGAAGACACAGGCTCTAAACCAGGGGATACACCATAGCATAAAGAGGACCAGCAGCTAAGACCAGCTCCCTGAAGTCAAGGGAAATGACAGAACAGAGGGGGCTGGGACACAGGCCAGAGAAAGGAAAAGGCAAGGGAAGTAGCTTGGAGTCCTGCTTAGGAAGAGGCCGGGAGGGGCGGAGGAGCAGGGCCGCTCACCCTCTCCGAGAGAATACACCTTGAAGCCAGACACTTTCTTGGCCAGGACGGACTTGGGCAGGTTGAGGAGGGCGGGGTTGTAGACAGGGAAGTCATGGTAATACTTCTCCAGGATCCACACTGCCACTCGCTGGATGCTGTTGGGGAGACGGCAGGAGGGGGAGGGAGAAGGGACAGACAAGGGGCGCAGGGGAAGGGACACATCAGGGCAGGTCGGCAGGGCTGGAGAGGACACATGACAGGGACAAGCTGCTTCCAGGAGGCCTGGCTCAAGCCTGAGGTCTACTTACCAGGCCGCTAGCCTTTCCCAAGGTTGGGTCTTCTAGTCATTTCCTACTATACTGAAGCCCAGGGGTAAAAGGGCCCCGTCAAAGGTCTCCTCATCCCCCTCTAACAGTCTCCCAAGGTTACTGACAGGACCTGGGAGGTGCCACCGATGCTCGGCACAGCGTGGGGGGGGGGCAGGGGGGGACATGCTGCCCACAAGCCTGGTGGGTGTGACCTTCCATCTCTCCCTCTGGCCAGCTCATCTAGTAACATTCACTGACTTCTCACAGGAAGCTGTGCCTCCAAGAAAAGGTTAGAAACCTTCTGTCTATACTCCACACCCCTCTCCCCTTTGATCCATCCTCCTCTAAGATCTTGAATTGCCTATCACTCCCCGCTCACAAATCCACAGGCATCTTGCCCACAATCCAGCATACGACTTGGTCACTAGTCTGAAAACAGCACTGAACTCTCCGTGTGCGAACGCCCTTCCACCCGGCCCCTCTAACCCATTATTGGCTGCCCTCACCATCACGCCCTCCCCCCTCCACCCAGACCTCTCAGGTCTCACCTTCGCCCTGTGCAAGTCCCATCTCCGGCCACGCACCCGTACCTGAGGTGGCCCACGTTGTAGAAGCGGCTGGCCCCGTCTGTGGACCGCACCACCTTGAGTGTGAACTGAGGCTGGAGCTGGCGCAGCTCCAGCAGAACCACGGCCAGGTAGTGCACGAAGAGGAGGGCGTCCACCAGCGAAACAGCAAACTGAACCACGCCCTGGTAGCTGCGCTCCCGGGCATCCAAGATGCGCACGCCATAGAAGAGCCAGTAGGAGATAACAAGCAGGAAGACGAGCACCATGAGCAGCGCCCGTAACACGAAGACTCGGGGCAACGAGGCCTTGGGCCGGCGGAAGAACAGAGCCCAGCTGCCCAACAGCAGGATGAGCAGCTTGAAGGCCACAGAGATGAAGAGGCCCTCGCACGCTGTCCCACATGGCTCCAGCTCCTCCCGCCACAGCAGTGGAGGCAAAAGCAGGAAAGCCAGCGGGGTGAGGAAAGAGAGCAGCGCCAGAGTGGCCCCTGCCGCCACGCCCAAGTGGCGTGAGCAATCCAGCGGGACACTGTCCTCCATGTCCTTCGCGATGCGTGTGAGGTCATCGTGGGAGATGCTGTGCTCAGAGGTGCCTGTGACCACGGTGGTTGTTTCTCCCCAGTTGTCATCCTGTAGTCGGGAAGGGGAGGAAGAAGAAAGGCTAAGCAGAGAATCTCCACAGAGGAGCACATGGGAAAGCAGACGGCAGGAAGACGAGGGGAAATCGGCAAACCCACAATCAGAGAATGCACTGAGCTCTACCACGTGCCCGTCTCGTCTCTGCAGAAATGGAAATATAAAGCCCAAGTCCTTGGGAAGCTGCACAGAGAAAAAATACAACATGTGCGGTGATGACCCTCGGAAAACAGAGCGCAGGACAACTGGCAAGGGGACAGCCTGGGCAGTGGCAATGACCCAAGGGCAGGTTTGCCAGGCAAAACAGGCAGCTTCCAGAGAGTGACAGGACCCGAGCTGACCCCCAGCAGTGGGTGACATGCAAAAGCTCATCCGAATTAGTGGTTCCCAACCCCAGCTGCACACATTAGAATCACCTAGGGAGCTCGGAAAACATACCAATTATGCAAAGTGAGATCTGCTTGTCAACCTTTTTTTAAAAAGCTCCCCAGATGATTATAATGCTCAGCCACGATTGGGAACCCTGAGCTAAATGATCTCCCGGGGCTGCTGTTAGAATGCACTCTGCGAGCCAGGCGGTGGTGGCGCACGCCTTTAATCCCAGCACTCGGGAGGCAGAGGCAGGGGGATCTCTGTGAGTTCGAGGCCAGGCTGGACAGATAGCCTCCAAAACAATACAGAGAAACCCTGTCTCGAAAAAACCAAAAAAAAAAAAAAAAAAAAAAAAAAAGAATGCACTCTGCGGGCCAGCAGTGTGGGAGTCACCTAGGAGCACGTGAGAAACGCAGAACCACAGGCCCACCCCACGTTTGGTGAGCCATAGTCTGCACTTAACAAGATGCCCGTGAACTGTTTCGACTTAGGGCTCCAAGTTTCTTCCAGCTTTTGCAGAAGACCACGGTTTCAACAGAAGACAAGACAGAGATTCGGGGAGCAGGAGATTCAAGTGCAGGGGCAAAGAGCAGAGTGCCCAGGAAAGGGGAGTCAAAAGCCATTTGTGCAGGCCATGTGGCAATGCCAGACTAAGCAACAGACATCTATCCCGGCAACAGAAGTAACGCATGATGACCCCAGCACACAGGAGACTGAAGCAGGAGGACCGTGTGAGCTCAAGATTAGCCTGGGCCACAGATCAAGACAGTCTCAAAGAAGAAAAAAGAAAAAGCAGAGGAGGTAGAGGAAGAAAGATCAGAGGTTCAAAGCCTTCCTCGGTTACATCAGTAAGTTCAAGGCCAGCCTGAGTTACATGAGACCTTGTCTTTTTAAAAAGCCATTCACCCTCCAACCATGAGGAGCTACCACTGCTTTCTCACTAAGGGACAAGAGGAGATAGGATGACCTGTGAATGATCTAAACAGGATATGGGAAACACGCCGCACACTCAGGGTCACCGTGGGTCTCTATGAAGCTAGCCCTGCTGAATAAGCATGGTACAGGGTCTGTGGAGGTGAGCAGACAAGCTGGGCTCCTCGGGTGCCCTTCAGAGTGTGACCTACCCAAATCTGTTTCTCTGGCTAGAGACCATCCTACAAAGAAGCCTCGAGATCACCAGGGCTTTCAGTACCCACAATTCACTTCCAGGACAGCCTGGGCATATGGAGTCATACCCTGAAAGCCAAGGGATGCAGGTTCCAGGACTAAGTCACACAGTGCAGGGTAGGGGGTGGCCTGGAAGGGTCAGTGACTAGAGAGTTGAGGAGTCTCCTTTCCCAAGGATCGGGAAGAATCCCATCTGAATATAGAAAGTAGGAAAGCTGGCCACTGTCAGCTGTGGGACTAGAACCACACCCTCACCCGGTGACCCCAGATACACTGTCTACCCTCTCAAGGATCAAGGCCTAATCATATCTCAAGATCACTTCAAAAAATCTCCGAGACCTGGTACCACAGAAAGGAAAGAGTTCCCAATGTCAGGCATGTCCCCTATACCCCTGAGGAAAAAGAAACTGAGAGTCTCCATTGCCTGATGCTTCCAAGAAGAAAGCACAGGAATAAGAAGATTTGGGTAATCTCGGTGTCACTGCAAATCCTGTCCCTCCTAAATTCCAGGACTGTGTTCTGCCTACTCTTCTCTCAACCCAGAGAACGCAATGAACCAGAAGTTAGGGCAGAAACCTGGAGAATTCTTTTCCAAGGCGCCTCCCTTAACTGCTCAGCCTCCCCTCCTCTCTCTCCCTAGCTCCATTTACTCTTCTTCCAAAAGCTCTTTCCCAAAGGACCTAGGTGATGCTGTTCCATATGCTAACAGCAGGGGGTGTAAATCTGAGCCTCTAGGGACACCTGTGGTCTACCCACCAAGACTGCTATCTATCCTCCTACTCCAGCGTCCAGCCTGACTGACTGATAGAGCATTAGAGAAGTTGGGACATTTCTCCTTACTCAGCTAAACCCTTGAGGAAGGGTAGGAGCTAGTGCCTCCAGAAGGGCTTCCACTAAAATTCCCTGAATTCCAACAAGGCCCCACCGTGGAACACTAAACAAAGGAAGGGAATAGTAGTGCACCCCTGTAATCCCTACTTTTGGGAGGCAGAGACTCCCAGTCTGGAGGCCAGGCATAGTAGCACACACCTTTAATCCCAGCATTAATGGGGCAGAGGCAGACAGGGCTACACTCTGAGACCCTGTATCGAAAACAAAACCTAAGACCAGTCTGGGCCACATAATGAGTTCAAGTCTAGCTTGGGCTACAAAAGGAGATACCCTTCTGGATCCTGTATCTACCCTAGGAGACCAGATATCTCTCTCAGCCCTCCCCCTGCCTAGTGGAGCCTCCACCTCCCCTAGGGGGTCAGGGAATGTCAGCTCTAAACCACTTTATCCCCAGTACTCACCCGCTCGTCTCCCCTCGTGGACTCATTGTCCAGCAGGGGCTCTCCCGGAGCCTGGATCGTCACCGATTTATCCCCACGGCTCCCATCCCGGCTCTTGGAGCGGTGTCGGTCCCTGCGGTCCCTGCAGCAGGAAGCCAGAGAAACAGAACGAAAGGTCACCAGGGGATCCTTCAGCGGTCCCCACACCTCAGCATGGACCACCTCTCCACCAGCCAGGCCACTCCACCATCAGCCGAACCCACCTGTGCTTCCGGGAGCTGCGGGAATGGCCCGACTTGTAAGAATAGCCCGAGTACTGGGACTCGGTGTCCATGGCGTCTGAACGCCGTGCCTTGTAGCGCTCCAGGGTCGCGGGCTGGGGCCTCTTGGGGGGCCCCACTGCCACCTCCTTCAGCACGGGCTTCTTCAGGCCAAGAGGCACCTTTAGGAAGTCAACTGTCACCCTGAGGGACTCTATTTTGCTGGACGAGTGGGCTTATCTCAGAGAAATTCAAGCGACGATCCCTAAGGAGACAGAGCAGTTGCTTAGGGGTAGCTGGGCCCCCACCCCCATGGGTGAGAACACAAAAGAAAACTATCCCCAAATGTCACCAAAAGTTATGGTTAGCCCAGACACAAAAGTGAGAATACCTCATTTTTGGTTCCCGTTCTGTTCAATGGGCTCAGGTCCTCCTGCTCTGCCGGCTAGACAGACCCTCCCCCCACAATGTGCCCAGTATTCAGGGCTGGGGAAATGCTGGCACAGGCACCCTGAATAACCCAGCTTGGATGCCTCATTGGGAAGAACCAAGGCAGTACTTTCCTATTCTCAGCCAGGAAAACATTAACTTAGAGACACATGTATGTATAAGCTCACAAAGACACTCTCTCTCTCTCTCTCTCTCTCTCTCTCTCTCTCTCTCTCTCTCTCTCTCTCGCTCTCTCTCGCTCTCTTGATGGGTAGATGGAGGATGAAGATTGACAGCATGGTGGAGTAATAGAAGCATCGCCAAAACCCTACAATCTCCAGACAAGCAAGATCCAAGTCTCCCCGCTTTGGCTGACGGACAGTCTCTTTTATCTACACTGCATGTCTTACTCTCCGGCAGAGGATGGTATCTCCTCCCCAATTTTCCAAGCACCACCCACCATCCTTCAGAGCCCAGCCCCAACTCTCACAAAAGCCCCAGCTACTCTAGTAACCTGGGTCATCTTCTCCACTGCTGCTGGCAACACTAACTTCAGTCATCACCGTGCCCTGAGCACTCTGTCTTCACTCACTGATGGAGCAAGCCTCTCTAAGCCACCTCCTTTGAACTCCATACTTTGCTATGCCCTGGGTACTGTGGTGTAACTGACTCTGAGTTTATGGTCTGGGAAGATGTACACTAAACAGCTACGCCAATAAATACAAGCAGCCACGTGAGCGTGGTGGTGGTCAGACGACCACAGGCAGTGCATCGGGGGTTGAACCCTGCGTTCTAAGCGAGCGTTCGACCCCTGGGCTAGCTACATCTCCAGCCCCACGGAGACAAACCGAGAGTCTGGAAACATGGGGAAAAGACACTTAAACAGACACCCAAGAAAGAGAAAGCCCCAGGAGGGAAGGCCAAGTCAAGACAGGGCTCTGTGCACTCAGAACCACGGCCAACACAGCTGAGGACGAGAGAGAGGAGGACAGGAGCAGCGGGAGGCAAGCGGAGAGGTCGGGTTTTATTCGAAGGTTATCGGGAAGCCTATTCAGCTGCGCAGATTTGGGTTGGAAAGGAGAAAAAGCAGGAATGGAAAGATCAGCGAGGAGGTCTCACAGCGGGGAGACTTGGCCACCAGAACCGAGGAGGAGGTAAGACATGGACTCGCACAACCAACCAGACTTGATGAAAGGCTGGCCGAGGGGGTGAGGAGCAACAAAACACCCAGTCAAGCACCACAAGAAAAGTAAGTAAAATGCAATAAAAAAAAAGTCTAGCCTGAGCAAGGGAGAAGGTACTGAGTATCTGCTAAGGCGGCAGAGAACAAGAAGACGTTTGGGAGGATTCCGTTTATGAAGGAGCATGTGTGGAGTCGAGCAAGCGTGGTGAGGAAGGCTGCCAGCACTGGCTGTGGGGAATGGGCAGCTGGGCATCCAAAGAGCTGGAGCCTGAGCTGGGGGTATGGGCCACAGGCAGAGACAGTGCACCGAGCTCAGGAGAGCACTATGTAACTGGATGCAAGAACTCCAAACAGCACATGGTGGGGGGCGTGGGGGAGATCCAGCTAAAAGGCCGAGAAGGAGAAACCAGAGGCCAGCAGAGTGTAATCTCATGGCAGCCAATAAGGCAAGTGGACTTCCAGGGAGGAACAGATACAACCAGGTCCAACGCTGCTGAGAAGACCACTGTTTTACGCACTGGAACAGACTTGCTTTGTGGAGTTGCCCTTTTTCCAACCACTCTAAAACACCAGAAACTGGAGAATGAGCGAAATAAGTCATACATATTTGCAGACACCGCCCCTCCCATGGGTACAGGGCAAGTAACTGATACCCACCTAGTAAACGTATACGCTTGTCTGTCAGGGAAACTGCCATTGCGGGAGATAAGCATCAATGTGAAATCTATTCATTTCTCCTCCTAACAAAGTCACGTGGGAGCAATCCATGGGCCAGTGATATCAATACCCCCACATCAAAGCAATAGGTGATAGAGACATACTTGGGGGGCAGATAGACTTCAACCCAAACCTGAACCTCTCTCTAAGACAGGGCCACTAACAGGGCCCATCCATGTTCACCCCTCTGCAAATTTCGTGTTGGGTTCCTCTACCCCTCCCGGGGAACCCACTCTACTGGTTTACTCCTCCACACGGTTTAGACAGTCGCGGCCGCGCTGCTTTTTGATGTGGTTCCCACCTATTCTTTCTAGTTCCCCTCTTAAAGACTGAACTCTGCCAGGAGGCTCTAAGACCGACGGCTGGGGCAGTGGGGATGAAGTAAAAGGACAAAGAAGTGTCACAGATTAGATCCAGACGGACACTAGAGCCCTCGCTCATCATCCTCACCCCCCTCTATCTGCTAGAGCCAGCAGCAGAAAGAGCCTGGGATGTACACAAAGATCTGCGTTTAAAACCAACCTCTCCCGTTGCTGAGCTGTGACTATGGGCAAGTTACTGACCCTTCTGTGCGTATGGCACGGTGGGCCCTTTGGTAAAGCAAGAGGTGATGATACCTCCTTCATGGGGTAGCTTCGAGGAACACAGGGATGAGGGAAGTGCTTCCACAGACTGTGCAGCCACTAATAGTTAAGCAATTAATAAGCTCTCAAACTCCAGTCCCCAACCACTTCCTCTGAAACTAGGGAAGGCGGTGGTATAAATAAATTGTGCGACTAAATAAAGAACTCTCCCACGCACACACCCCGACCAGACCCACTACTTCAAACACACCCAGATGTGAGGTGAAGCTGTTTCCCCGGCAGATAAATTTCAAGCCAGACAGGGTGCCAGCGATCTCCCAACTCTTTGTTCTGAGCTACTTAGCCCGCAGCCCACTCCCATCCTCCCTAGCAAAAGACAAACCCCACAGCCCTGGCACAGAGAGCTGCCCAAAACGCAACAAAACGCCTCCTCACAGGGGGCACAAAGGACCACAACTTATGAAGCCTTTGCCTGCTGTCCTTTTGGGTACCCAAGGCAGCTAATCCCAGCATTGGGGAAGGATAAAAGGTAGGCAAAAGGATGGGCAGAAGTTCCCCCTTACTTAATCGGTCTCAAGAATCAGATTTGGAGGGTCTCCCGGGTGGGCAGCATTCCCAGGAAACGAGGTGGGGGAGGGGATCCGTGGATGAGATCAACAAGTAGAAATGTCAGAGCGATGAGAAGACAGGAGAGAAGTCTGGACTTGGCACAGGGCAGAGGGTGGGAGGCTGTTAAAAGCAAATATGCCCCAGTGTTTCGACTCACCCCCACTCCTCAGACACAAACACAGGCACCTAGTCCCCTACTCAAACCAGCCCTGGATTATCTGGGGTTAAAAGGAGGCCAAAGAGGAGAGAGGGAGAGCAGAGAGAGTCCCACACAAAAAGGAGACCCTTCTCCCCTCCAAAGGCCTTTCAGAAATAAAATTAATGGAATGTCTCAGTATCGTCCCAAGGGAATTGGGGGGAGGGCTGAGGGGAATGTGGGGGCTTTTGTCCCGGCTGCCCAGTTTCTCCCACATTGATCACCATAGCAACCAAAGCCCCCTGTTGCCTAGGTGATGGCAGCCAGGTCCTGGAACCCATACCCAGCATCCACAGCGAGAAAGGTTACAGAGGTGGGGGAATGGGACAGAGGGGGAGAGAATGGGGTTTCTCCTCTGGCAGCCCCAGCTTTTGTCTGAGCTGGGGATCAGGTTTCTTCAAGAAACAATCGGAGGCCTCTAGAAAAAAACAAACTGAAAACCTGGCAAGAGGGCCCTGGGGTACGTGGTGCATGGGTGGGTATGGGTGCAGGGTAAATACAGAACAGAACAAATGACCCTTCCTCACTGGCCACTCACAGGCACAGCCGAGGGAACAATCCAGTGCTCTGCGTGTGCACACGCACGCGAGGTGCCAACAAGTGCGGCAGGTGCTCAGGACAGCGACCAGGCATAGGAGTCTGTCGTCGCCGCCCCCTTTGCCACTGCTCTAGCCCAGCAATTGGAGCTAGGGAGGGACGTCAGGCAGAACACAGGAGGATAATCTGGGAAGAAGCAGGAGCCAGGGTGACTCAGCCACAGGAGAAAGGTGGGGAAGGAACCCAGCACAAGTGTACGCCTCAGAAGGGGCTGGCTGTGCTTCGTCTACAACGATGTAACAGGGCTGGAAGCGGCAGGCCTGTGGGGCAGGGGTTTCATGAGGAGGGAAAGGTAGGCAAGAAGCTGAAAGTTCTGCATTGACACAGAGATCTGTCTCTGCCAGGCCCCGTTTCCTCTTCTCAGCCAGGGACCAGGAAGGGTGGTCCTGCCTGGGCACAGTTAATCCTTTGGAGGCCTCCTGAGTAGGCATCCGTCTGTGGGACCTTGCCCGTTACAGCCCTCTGATTCCTACACAAGAGATAGACAGGGTCTTACTGTATCTGGCCTGGCCCCATTTCTGCAGCACAACCCGTATGTAGGTGGGTGACTCCTACAGGCACAAGTGCTGAGTGTCTACTTTGGGGGTTAGGGGTTTACTTAGCTATCTGGCCAGGAGCGGAGCACCTGGTCATAAGATCATCAAGATGTAAGGCAAAGGTTCAGAGGCTCATCTGGATTTCACCACACGATCCCCTGAGTTTCAGAGATGAGTCCAAACAGCTGGCCCTGTCAGGCAATAGTGGAGACTCAAGGCTTTTGATTTGAGTGAAATACACACCTAACCTGGATCCCTCAAGAAAGTGGTGGAGCTCTCTGATTCTGCCCTCATCTCTCCTACAATGGGAGACAGTGAACTGACCCACCCAATTCTCTCGGCAGCTGCAAACATTAGCTGAATGGCAACTCAAGAGGGAAATGGCTGGCCAGTGGTCACTACTTCCAAGACAGCCCACTATGGCCTCTTACTGCTGGGAAAAATTCTCTTGAAAGGCAATCAGATTCTTCTGCAAGTCCCCTTTTGCCCTTTCAACAGACAACACCACAAGAAGCTAAGGGAAATGGGAGGTTTGCTGACTCCTGCCCTGAGCCTTCCCACCAGGGACAAAGGGGTCAGAAGTCAGGCAGACCTAAGCCCAATAGCAAAGAATCCAGCCGCCACTCCAAAGCGCCTTAGCCTCCTTCATTCCTCCCCATCCAACCTTAGACATGGACAAGCCACCCATGCCAAGAGACTCATGCTAGATCTTTCCCATCACAGAAAGAACCAAGTCACAGAATGGTCAAGAGCCACCCTTGGCCTAAAAATGGGCTCTAGACTCACTCTTCTGCCCTCAGAAAAGATCCAGTGACTCTAGTGACCCAAGAGGCCAAAGAAGGCAGCTGGACCTCAGGGGGCCCAGTGAGAAGACTTCAAGGCTAGGTGCCCAGGAGTTGGCACCGAGCGCCCCACCCCCGTACTGCTAACCAAGCACTCTCCTGGGAGGGCCAGACATGAGCTCACCATTCTCACAGTCCCAGGGCGGGGGCAGGAGCCTTCTCCTAAGCAGGGGAGGGGCAGGATAGCAGGGGAAGAGCCCACAGATGGGCTCCTGCCAGGGTACCAGATACTAGATACTAGAAAGGAGTTAGAAAGCAGAGCCCCACCCCTTTCCACCTTCTGAAATATCCCTGGATGTAAAGCAGGGAAGTGTGGAGGACACCCTCCACATCTAGACAGAAACACTGGCACACATACACATACGCATACATTCTAGTTCCCCTTCTGAAACCTGGAATGGTTCCTGCCTGCCCCACCCAGCTCCACCCACCCTGGCTAGGCAGGTTCTGTAGAGACCTGTTCTGCTCTCTCTGGCACCCCTACCCCCATCTGGCTCTCAAAGTCCCTGCCCCCAATCCAAAACAGACACACACACACACACACACACACACACTCACAGCCCATAGCATCCCATCCTCTAGTTTCCCCTAGCCCCACGCCTGGTCAGTCTGGAGCAGGATGTTGAGGGATGAATATTCCCTTTGGCATCTTTCCCAGGCTGAGACTACAGGGAGAGAGAGGACACAGGACTTGTACAGAGGCAACTGGGGCTGGAATGCCAGGATGCTCTATTTAATTTTCACCACCCACAGGGCTTTGAGCCTCTGCCTCACAGGCTGTGGCAAGAGGCCCCTCCCCACACACCAGGTGAGGTGTGGATGTACTGAGGAGGAAAATGGCAGGGCAACAGGAAGCAGGTGACCTGGGCAGACCACAGGCCACTTCCCCACACACCTTCATCCAAATGCCTCCCTGTCTGCATGGTCTGCTGTCCTAAGTAGGCCTCAACTGTCCCTAACCCCAAGAGACCTCAAAGCCTGCTCACCCAGCCCCTGCCTCAAGGAAGGAAGAGTTATTTAGGAAAGGGAAGTCAGCCAACCTCAGGCTGGCAATGTGGACCAGGAGAGCTTAGATGTAGAGAAGGAGTGTGGGGGAAGAAAGACATATGGGACGCTGTGGGTGAAGGCCGGATTGTATGGGGAAGCTGTAGAGGGAGCCTCAAAGTGTGAGACACAGTGTGTGTGTGTGTGTGGCAGGCCTGGGTTTCTCCACAAAACCTCCTCCACCTACCTCTGTGTGTGTGTGTGTGTGTGTGTGTGTGTGTGTGTGTGTGTGTGTGTGGCAGGCCTGGGTTTCTCCACAAAACCTCCTCCATCTACCTCAACCCAGGCCACTCACATCAAGGAACACGGAAGGGATGAGTTCCAACCAGCCTCGGCCCCCCGACAACACCCACCTCCCTCACCCCAGATTCTCACTCTTAATGAAGATTGTCAGCTCCCCCATCCTTATTTCTACCACTTTCATTCCTGGAGTAAAGCAGGTGACAAAGTATGTGCTTCTGTTCACACGTGGCTGCTTTCTGAGTTACCTCAGGCTCGGCACCTGTTAACGTCTGACCTCCTCCCTTATCCTAAAAAGTCAGCTCCCATTTACAAGCCCCCTCTTGCCTTCTGTCCAGTCTGGGGGAACCAGGCACTGGTGAGAGCAGAACTTGAAATACTATAGTTACAACCGTGGGAAAACCCTGTGACAGTGATGGCCAGGTCCCTCTCCACACAAGACTCCATGAGCTATGGTGGTGAAGTGTTAACCTCCAGCAAGAGTGAAGCTTATTCTCTTAGCTACAGCTCCTGCTCCACACAGAAAGGAAGAGAGAGCTTCAGCTCCAACCAGAGCCCTGACAGGGCTTAGACAACGAGGTGCCTCTCCTGGGGAAAGCTGGGGTTTCTCCATAAGACCCCATCTGGTTCTCATCCTTGGATGTCTCCACTCATCAGGCTATATGGACTTGAGTTAGCTTGCAAGGGGAAGGAGAAATTAGTCACGTCCAAGATTAAAGCCAAGAATGAGCAATCAGAACCGGCATGACAGCATGGACAGATGACGAGAGCGCTTTGGGAAAAGGAAGGCCAAAGTGCAAAGAAATCAGAGGTGAAGCACAGCCGTTAGAAGCGATGCCATCTTGGAGTCCCTTGCCTTCTCTAAGCTTATTTTCCTGTCTGTAAAATGGGGACAATGGTTCTCTATATAATGTATCCAGTAAATCACAGAAGCTGTAACATATGAAGTGCTCGATAAGGCCAGGTATGATGGCCACGTCTGTGTGACCCCAGCACTTGAGAGGCAGAGACAGGCAAATCTCTGAGAGTTTCAGGACAGCCTGGTCTACAGAACAAGTTCCAGGCCAGTTAGGGCCACACAGTGAGACCCTTTGATAGATAGATAGATAGATAGATAGATAGATAGATAGATAGATAGATAGATAGACAGACAGACAGACGATACATAAATGATAGATACATATATACATGGATGGAGAGATGGTAGATAGATAGATGGATGGATACGTAATAGATGGTAGATAGATGATAGAGAGATACATATATACATGGATGATAGATGGTACAGAGATAGAAAATAGATGACAGACAGACAGACAGATGATAGATAATGATAGATAGATAGACAGACAGATGATAGATAGATAGATAGATAGATAGATAGATAGATAGATAATGATAGACAGACAGATAGATGATAGAGACATACATACATGCATGGATGATAGATGGTACAGAGATAGATAATAGATGATAGACAGACAGACAGATGATAGATAATGATAGACAGATGATAGATAATGATAGATAGACAGACAGACAGATGATAGATAATGATAGATAGACAGACAGATGATAGATAATGATAGATAGATAGATAGATAGATAGATAGATAGATAGATAGATAGACAGACAGATGATAATGATAGACAGATGGTAGATTAAAAACTAACGCTCAGTAAAATGTTGGTTTCCCAGCTCCTTTAGGTACTGCATCTACTTCCTTTCCTCTATCTTCATTATAAAAGTAGATTTCATTCAGAATACAGAGGAATCCTCTTTGGGTACAGAGGCGGTTCCTCCCCAACACGGGCCTCAGCCAGAAACTAATCCCACAGTGATCCATTTCCTAGGGAGTTCTTGGATCCCTTAGCTTCTCTCTCCCCTCCTCCCTCTTCCTCAGTGAGGTCAGGCCTAGGATCCAATGGCTTCCCTCTCTTCTTCAGGCTCTCATCCTAGCTATTCATTGATGGGCAGAGGAAGGAGGCTCCAAGCCTCCTGCCCCACCCCAGCCCCCAGCTACTGCCCACTCTCCCCTCTCTGGGCCCCACCCTGATTGCCAGGATAGCCCCAGTGCTGCTGATCCCAAGCTTACTTCTCCCAGACCCCATTCCCAGCTGTCTCATCTGTAATTACCAACCTTGCCAGGGGCATCAGACTGGCACCGCAACAGCTCATTTCCAAATGGCCCCACCACTGAAGCCTGTGCCTCCCACTCTGTCCCAAGCAGAGGGGGGAATAAAAGATGAAAAGATCCTGCACACTGTAGTTCTGTCCAGGTCACAGCTGAAGACCAAGCAGGATAGGCAGAGTCCACCTGCACCTCTGCTGTCAAAACCACATGGAGCACAGGATTACCCACCTGCAGAGGGTGGGAGGGTTCAGGTCAACTCAGAGACAGGAGGTTGATTGGAGACAAAGCCGGAAGATGAATTCCCACAGGAAAGAGAGTAGAAGCGCACAGTTGGGAGCTTCAAGGAGAGAAGAGGAAGGAGTAGGTTAAAAAAATTTGAGAGGAGACAATACAATCCCAGTCCCTCTCCCTGAGGCAGTCACTTCTACCGACAAACACCACAGGACATTTTGTCAAGTTCGTTTCTTAGCTAGGGAAACTAGACCAAATCCTCAACTCGTACTTCAAGATCCAGCAGTACCAAACACCCTACAGTCCTTGTTCATGCTCAGCCTCTACCAGCAGGCCCCTCCCTGCTCCCTCCCTGTCTTCTAGTCTTTGAAACTGGCTACAAAGGGCCAGGTGTGATGGCACAGGACTTTAATTCCTGCACCCAGGAACCAGAGAAGCAGGCAGATATCAACGAGTTCCAGGCCAGCCAAAGACAAAAAGCAAGACACTGACGATAGACAGACAGACAGACAGACAGACAGACAGACAGACAGACAGACAGACAGACACGGTCATCTGAGGAATATGTATGTAGTAGAATATTACTAAGCCATAAAAAGGGTGGCGTATACACATGCTGCCACATGAATAAGCCTTGCAAACATACTGAGCAGAGGAAGCCAGACATAAAAAGATGAAATTCAGAGGAAATAGCCAGAACAGGTAACTCCACAGAGACAGAATGCAGGTTGGCCAAGGACTGAACAAGAAGGCAATGGAAATTACAGCTTAATGAATTTGCAGTTCTGTCAGGGCTAGTAAAAACGTTCCGTAGCTAGACAGAAATGGTTGCACAGTATTGTGTGTGTGCACTAAATCCCATTCTCTTTAGTGTTCATTTCATGTTAATTTCTAAAACCCCAGTGGCCAGCACATCTCCTTCAGGAACCTTGCTCAATACTCCACCTCAGAACCAAACTCTAAGCTGCAAGGGCCTCCAGAATATACCTCCATCCGGCACTCAGGGGCTTACGGGGATAGACGTGTTCGAGCACGTTTCCCCCGTGAACAGTGTCTTCTTCACCTTCCATCCCCCGTGCTTCCCACACCTGGCAGAAAGCGGACTGTGCTGAGTGCGATCTGCCAGAGGCGAGCACCAAGTAAGCTCGCTCTACTGCCCTAGTGCCCAGACCTCCATCCCTGACTACACCCGCCATTCACTAAGTCTCGTCCCCTGTCTACTGAGGAACACACTCCTCCTGGGCTATTTCTATTTCGCTTGGTCCTCATAAACCTAAGAACCCCGAGTAACAGGTGAGGCTTACAGAAGTTGTCCGTTTTGTCTGAGGTCACAGAACTAGGATGTGGCAAAGCTGGAAGTTAGAGCGAACTCAACATGGGCGAGAGGGCACGGCGCGGGGAGCGGGACTTGGGACTCCTTGTGGGTGGGTTCAGAGTGGGCTTGGAGGGTGGTGTCTTAAAACACCTGGGAGGCTAAGGACTGAAGCTTAGTTACATGCATTAGGTCACACTGCTCTCAGCACTAAGTGAAACTGTCTGACTCTTCCTTTTGTCCTCATAGTGGAGGAGCCAGCAAAAAAGGAAAGTGGATTCCCTAAGGCTCAGGGGGAGTGAAGGGCCAGGGAAAGCAGGACCTGCCTCCTCAAGTCCTACAAGAAGGTGAGGGAGCATGGGAAGAGACAGAAAGGAAGGCAGCCCGGAGGGAACTAGAGAAAGTAGACAGCAGGACCAAGACAACGGAGAAGTAGGGGCCAATGTGGCCACTGGTTCCCAGCCTGGAAGCACTTGATGAAATGGCACTTCCTATTGTCTAACCACAACTCCTCCTGCTTGGAGGACAACTCCTATGGTAGGGAGCATAAACTGAGCAAATAAGGTATGCCAGAGGACACTTGCCTTAGCCACAAGCCGTTTGCAGGCTTGGGAAAAACCACCTGATAGGCGTCTGGTTTGAAGAAATGGGACACTGGGGGGGGGGGGGGAATCTAGTCTTTTCCTAGTCTGTTCCTCTTCCTAGTCCAACAGTTTCTAAACCTCTCCACTCTTTCCCCAGGCTTTAGGAAGGATAGGGAGCTCTGAGTGCTAAAGATGGAACATTCCAACTGCACATGCCCATTAGAGACCAACCTTCCAGTTGCAATTACCCAGGGACTCTAATGGGCATGTGCGACTACAGCCCCTCTCTTAAAACCTGTGTCTCCGCCTAACTAACCCCTGGAGATGACCACTCCTCTCTTCCCTTCACCCCAAAAGAATGAACAAGAGCAAAGAGGAAAAGGGAGGTAGCTGCTACTTCTCAGGAAAGAAGAGATGTCTTCATGGCCTCTGGCTTCCCACCCACTCTCACGAAGATGAACACAAACCCTTCCCACCATGTGGACATCTGGCCTCTGGCAAGCTCAGAAGCAGCACACACACACAGGAACACAAGCACACGTGTGCATATGAACTCACATTCACACGGGAACACACACACACACACACACACACACTCCATCCAAAGAGTGCTTCTCATCAAGAAACTGCAGGATAAACTACACTAACACACTAGCAAAAACTCCCAGAGAAGCACCCCATGTCTCTCTCAGCCCTGCAGCTCCTCCCAGGTCTCACGCCACTGTGCAAGCTTCTTCTAGCCTCCAGCCCACACGCCTCAGGATCACAGAGGCTGGGCAGAGTTAGAGGGCTCCCAAGTAGCCACCTTCAAGATGGCTTTCCAAGAGAGCTGTGACCTCAGAGAAAGTAACTAGGGCAGAGAAGCCAAGCATGTGGCCTCAAAGAGCACTAGAGTCCATCCTGTAACATCCTGTCACTACTCTTATTTGTGTTCTTGACTCCTTGAATCCCAAAATTTCTCTAGAACTACAGAGCCCCTCCACCTCCCCTGAACCTATTCCCCATTCCCCACAATACACACCGTCTTCCAGAAAAGCCCATCTTTCCAAATAAGCATCACCTAAAACAACGCACTACCCCCCAAATGCACAATCCCCACAAGACACTACCCTTGAACCAAGGCAGAGCCATTCAAATCCTGCAGCCTTCCCTGTGGGCTTTCTGCCAGGAAAATCTGCCTGCAGAGACAAGAGGTACCCCCAAAAACACACTCAAAAATACACGCCCTAGCAAAGGCAGGCACACACACTGACATCTACCCATCAGTACAGGTTACTCACAAGAGCACAGATACACACACACACACATACACACACACACACTCACACACACACACACCACCCATTCTGCTCTTATAAATCCACCTTCTCTAATACCTACCCACCTCTTTCCTATAAGCCCGTCTCAGCACATACACACAGATACACACCCCTTCCCTAGAGTATACACATATACACACAAATACATACCCAAACAGCAGATATATGGTCAGCTGGTGCTCTCTCTCTCCCTCGGGGGGGGGAGAGAAACATCTATACATCCAAACCCAGGGCCCACCTGCAGGAACACGCAGCACGTCAAGGCGTGCGCACACGCGCGCACACACACACACACACACACACACACATAAAAACAAAGAATCATGCATACCGATGCCCCTCCCTATCAACCCTTAAAACTCCCTAATGTAGTGCTCAAGACCTTCGATGAGTAAATAGGACGAGGGAAAGAGATGATGTCTCCCCTACACACCCCGACACACATTCCCCAGTATCACAGCAAGTCCCATCCTTGGGTTACACACACACACACACACACACACACACACACACACACACACTGCTGTCCAGGGCCATCTCTCAGGGATCCACTCTACACCCTGAATATATATCTGTCCTTCCCTCCCCACACTTCAAAGGTGTATATGCATCCCTACATACCTTCAGCTTCCAATACCTCCAGCCTCCAATCCTTCCACGGCCTCTCCCACCACCTCCAACACACGCTTCCCAATCCCAGGCTTCAATGGGCTCCCTTGGGATCGTTCAAGCTCCCGACCCGGGCCCCCGGCCCAGGAAAGTCCCCGGCTCTTAAGGCCTGGGCTCCGCCCCTTCCCCACGCGCCCCTTCCCCTCCCCAAAGTTGAGGGTACTCCGCTGTGCAGTGGAGAACAGACCGGAAGGGGGTTGCCTCAAGCCCCCCTTCCCCCAGAAGCCACCCCGCTTTCTCCAGGGCCGGGCGCTCACTGGTCCTTCGCATGATTTCCTTCTTTTTTCTGCTGCTTTCTTTCTTTCCTTTTTTTTCTTTTCTTTTTTTGCAAACTTTGCCCGCGCCCCCGCGGCCCGCCACTCACCCGCCGCTGCGAACAAGCCGGGTGGACGAGGCGCACGCCCCGCTCCGCTCCGCGCCTTTGTATCCGCAGCGCACCGGGTCGCTCCGAACTCCGCGCTCCAGGACCGGCAGCGCGGCCGATGGGGGCTGTCGAGGGGGGCTCCCGAGGTGGCTCACCCCGGCTCCGTCCCAGACCACTCGCCTCTTTCCCCCTCGAGGCCCCGGGGGCAGGGGGCCGGGGGACTGCAGGGTGCTCAGGCTCCCATGGCGGGACCGAGGACCAAGCAATCGGGGATCAGGAATCAGATCTCGAGCCGGCGGCGGAGGGGGAGGGGACAGAGGGGGAGGGGACCGGAGGGGGCAGGGGGCGGGGAGCGCGCTCCCAGGTGCCGCCTCCCGGCTGTTCCCGCAGCCGCCGCCCCTCCCGCCGCTGCGTCCATTGTCTGCGGCCCGGCTCTTCCCCAAGTCGCGGCACCCCCAGCTCTGCGCCTGGCCATGCCCTGCGCCCTCGGGATCCTGGGAATCCGCTCCGGGTTTGCGAACCTGGCCAGGAAGGTGGGCTTGATGCTGCCTCGGCTCTTGGCTTTGGTCCAGCCCGCAGCCCCTCTTGGAGCCTTCTTTTGCGTCCCCCCCCCCCCCTCCGTTGAAGACCTTTTCCCCTAGGCCCTGATGCAGGCCATAGTGCCTTCTTTGGGACCACAAACCCGGCCACGCAAAATCCAATGGAATCCTCTCCACCCCAGGCCCAGAGCTGAGAAAAGGGTCGTCCCTGATTTTAATTAGTGACAAGAGACAGGCCCCTCTCCTATGTACATAGAATTTCCCTAACACCATCGCCACCACACCCCCCTTCCTCCAAAAAAATAATTTAATTACTCGGTGTTCTAGCTGTGAGCGACGACCGCCTAGTCATACTGGGACGCTAGCTCATTAACACGTTTTCCTCCCCTCTGGTTTGAGTGTTGGGATTAATTACAAAGGGAATCCTGCCCTACGGGAACGGGGGAGGGGGGAAGACGGGCCTGCGACTTTGGGCGGTGGAGGGCAGGGGGCCTCCTCCCAGAAATCCTAGACTGAAAAACGCCTGGGTCGGAGCGGAACTCCTAGCTCTCCACCCTAGGACTTTTGGGTAGTTGAGGGTTGCAGGTTTCAGGGAGTAGTATAGGTTAGCACAAACTATTTGCACATTTAAGGCATTCCCACTTCAGAGCACACTAAGAAACAAATCGGTTAGAGTTCCTAAAGCGGGAAGGAGCCCAACAGGGGTGAGCCCACCATAAAGTGACTGTGGGAAGGCCAGATTGCCCTCGGAGTGAAAGCAAAAGTATCATTACACTGCCGCTAGTATTATTTACCGTGTAACCTGCCACTTACCTAGAACAGTACCGCTTCAAAAGCATCTTCACACGGGTCTCAACACCCCCACCATCTCCACCTTTCAATCCTGATACCTACCCTTCCCAACCCTGTGATTAAGAAAAAAAAAAAAAAAACCAAAAAAAAAAAAAAAAAAAAAAAAAAAAGAAATCCCAGAGAAGGCCACTCCTGGCCTCCATTCCTTTCTGTGATTGGAGTCTTTCCTAAAACTCAGTCTCATCGTCCTAACCGGACCGCACATTGGGGACAGATTGCCTTTGTCTGTGTTATGGCTGTTCAAAGGTGAAGAGTCTAAACAAATGCGTCCCATCCACCTAGCTTTTCCTCAGCCGCTGTACCGCCCTTACCGGTTAGCAAAGAACTTAGCACCAAGACTTCATGAAATAGCCATCACTTCAAGTACCACAGTCTGTGCAAGCACACTGGCCCTCATTCACCTGCTTCTGTCATGTGCTGGCCCTGGGCTGCTCTGAGGTGGTCCCATAACACCAGGAACGGAAGGGAAGGACGTGGGTAGCAGGGGAGCAGGAGATAGGAAAGACATCAGAGCCCCCCCCCGCCCTGTCCGAACACACCTCCAATGCTGAGCACGGTTTATAATTTGACAGTGTTGGGGCTGCCACGTCACTGGCAGGCTCTCTGTTATGTTTAGTGTATATTATATTCACGTTCTGCCAGCTTGCTTCCCAGACCTCAGAAGGCCCCAAAGAATTGGAAACGAGTTTCTGACGTCAGAATTACAAATGATTTTGTAGACTGGCCCCAGCTAAAGCTTGAAATGTAAATCAAGATGTCATGTCAATACATGAGACTTTAGGATTAAAATCTGTTAGGTGTGAGCCTGGAATACACTCAGTTCTTCCTTTTTCTCCTCTGAGGATGAGACATAATTGAGAAATTATGTCTGCAATGAAAATACTGTCTTATAGAGCTTTCCAACATTAAATGCAATTGTTCTAGTGTGTCCTATCCAACAGCTCTCTGAATAACCCTCTTCTCACTCATCCTCAAATCACAGAGTACAAGCCAAGACCCAAAGACAAGGATCATGTATTCAGGTCTTAGCCTAATTCTTTGGGAAGAAAAGCACTGAGGCAAGTAATATCTAACCACAATTTCCCCAAGGAGGACAAGATGCAGAAGCAGAGCTGGGCTGGAAACTAGGGAGGCCAGGAACCTGAAGGACTATGTAGTGGGACAATTGGACTTTGAGTGTGTGTGTGTGTGTGTGTGTGTGTGTGTGTTTGCTTGTTTGTTTGTTCCATTATATAATCCGGTTCTCTTTATGTAGTCAGGCTGGCTTAGGATTTAAAACCCTCCTGTCTCAGCCTCCCAAATACCACCATGTCTACTTTACCATTCTTGGATGTTGAAGGCACAGACAACTTACTGATTTATTCAAACCCTGATTCTATTCATATGAAAGGTACTAATGAGGTAACAGAAAGAGCCCTCTCCATAAACCCACAAGGCCCCAGTGAATTCCCAGTCAAGCTTCCCTTCCCTCCTTGCTCCATGCCTAGGGCACCCCTGGTTCTTTCAGGATTCCTGTTCAGGGAAGGCGATTCCTAGTCCAAAGTCAAGGCCTTCCAGAAAAGCTCTCTTAAGACCTTGCCAACTCATGATCCTGGTTAGTGGGGATGGAGCAAGCAGATGTCCCAGGGGTGACTCAGGGACCCTGGGAGATTTTGTCTTTCAAGAAAGTTTCAAAAAGTGAGAATAGCTTCTCTTCAGGAGGGCAGACCAGGCTATAGAAAAATGCCTGCTTCCTGTGGCAATAAAGCTGTCTGTCCCTGGATATTAGCCCTTGTTCTCATGATAAAGATTAGGTCTTCTGCTTTAATGGAAAGTAGGACTTTTTGTTTGCTTGTTTATTTGTTTGAGACAAGGTTTCTCTGTATTATTTTGGAGGCTGTCCTGGAACTTGCTCTGTAGACCAGGCAGGCCTTGAACTCACAAAGATCCACCTGCCTCTCCCTCCCAAGTGCTGGGATTAAAGGTGTGCGCCACCAACGCCTGGCAGACTTTTTTTTTAACAGTTTTGCTCTTTTAAAAAAAAGTAAAGGTTTATTATTTTTATTTTTATTTTTGTGTATGAGTGTTTTGTCTGCATGTATGCCTGATAATGTGCCTGACACCTAAGGAGGCCAGAAGAAGGTGTCGGATCCTACTAGAGTTATAGGCAGTTATGGGTGGCCATTAAGTGCTGGGAGCACAAAGTGTTTCAATGTGACTGACTAAAGATTTTATGTACTTATCAGGTTTGGTACCCACAGGCCAGATCTCCATCTTCTCACAGTTCTATGGATAAATCTAGGGGTAAGATGGCGCTCCTCCCCGGGCAGTGGTGGCACACGCCTTTAATCCCAGCACTCAGGAGGCAAAGGCAGGCGTATCTCTGTGAGTTCAAGGCCAGGCTGGACCGACAGCCTCCAAAACAATACAGAGAAACCCTGTCTCGACAAACCAAAAAAAAAAAAAAAAAAAAAAAAAAAAGATGGCGCTCCTCCTAGCCCTTGCTCACCTTCCTGGAAGGGCTGTTCTCAGTTCTGACAAAAGTATTTGTAAACCAGAGTGATGACACACTCAGTGTTCCAAAGATAGAAGGACTGGGACATTTCAAGGCTCCCTTGGGCTACATACCAAGTTCCAGGCCAGCTCGAGTTGCTAGCATGACCCCATCTCAGAAAAACAAGGGACTGGGGATATGGCTCAGTGATTGGCACAAACAACATAAGCTCTCTGTTGGACCCAGCATGGGTGTGGGCATGGCTGTTTCTAAACCTTACCTACACTATAGGATTGCTAATTTCTTGTCTGTTAATGAAAAGAAGAAAAGTAACAAATAAGCAAAAACTCTTAACTGGCCAAGACCTCTTCTAATGCTCTAGAGTTGGTGTGAGGTGCCTTTCTCACAAAAGAACTTGATTTCTTTAAGAACAAGGAGTCAGGGCTGGAGAGGTGGCTCAGAGGTTAAGAGCACTGAAAGCTCTTCCAGAGGTCCTGAGTTCAATTCCCAGCAACCACATGGTGGCTCACAACTATCTACAATTCAATCTGGTGCCCTCTTCTGGCAGAACACTGCATATATATGTAATAAATAAATAAATCTTTAAAAAATTACTAATATTAAAAAAAAAGAAAGAGGAGTCAGCTGGAATGTGCCAGGACACACCTCTATCCCCAGTGGATCTCTATGAGTTAGCCTCTCATCTCTACCAGGAGTTAGCCTGGTCTACATAGGGAGTTCCCAGCAAGTCAGGGCTACCTGGTAAAATTCAGGCTCAAACAGGAGGGAAGGTGGAGACTGAACCGTATCATGTCTGGACCTCTGGAGTATAAAAACCACTAGGTTGCTGTCCAGTCTCTTCCTTTCTAACTTCTTTCTTTTCTCCGTCCACCTGTCTCACACTTTTGTGGCTCTACTCACTTAGCCCTTCTTAATTGTCAGTTTCCTCGAATCCAATTCCATTATCACTAATCTAAAAACGTTCCCTACAAATTAAACCAGGGATTCTCAACCTTCATCACAGATTATAATCAATCTCATGTGAAACTCTGAAAGCATAGCAATGCCCAGGACTCGTCCCATACTAATTAAACCAGGAACTTCCAAGGTGTTGTCCAACTATTGGCATTTTCTTTCTTTTTTTTTTTTTTTTTTTGTTACCTTAAGTGATGGTTCCAATGTAAGAATCTCTACTATAACTTTATCTTGGTTACATTTCTGTTCCTGCGATAAAACACCATTACCAAAGCACCTTATAGAAGGGAGGGTTTATTTGACTTACAGTTCTAGAGGGATGAGAGTCCACCGAGGTATAGAAATGGGGCGGAAAACAGCAGACATGGTGGCTGCAGCAGAAGCCAGCGGCTCACATCTGGAACCAAGAGCAGGAAGCCGAGAGAGCAGACCTGAACGGCAGCAGGCTTTAAACTCTTAAAGCGTGCCTCCAATGACAGACTTTCTCCAATAAGGCCATACCCAGAGCCTCTGCAAACAGTGCCACCAACTGAGGACAAAGGACTCAACTGCCAGGTAGTGGGGGAGGGCATCTCATTCACCACCATAAGTGTTTTTATTTCCTTCCTCCTCGCTGGAAGAATAAATGATTGCCCTACCTTTCTCGGAACTACTCCCCCCACCCCACCCCTGCAGGAGACAGGTCTTGTCCTTTTCCGCTTCTCCCCAGTCTCTCCCATACCTGACTTGGACCTTTTCACTCACCTGCATCTCACAGAACAAAGTCAAATGCCAGCCAGGCAGTGGAGGAGCACGCCTTTAATCCCAGCACTTGGGAGGCAGAGGCCGGTGGATCTCTGTGACCTCGGTTCAAGGCCAGCATCCTCTACAGAGCAAGTTCCAGGACAGCCAGGGCTACACAGAGAAGCCCTGTCTCAAAAGAAACAAAAATATTTCCCTCCACCCAGTGCCCATCTTTGCTTCAGCCTTCTCTTCTTTCTCATTTTACTGTCTTCCACCCACCCACCACAGCTGTGTAACCGAGGGTGATCTTGAACTTCCAGTCTTCCTGCTCTACCTCTCGGGTGGTAAGTGCTGGGACTTCCGGCATGTGCCACGATGTCCGGTTTATATGGAGCTGGGAACTGAGCCCGGAGTGCCAGGTATGCTTGGTAAGCACGCTGCCAAATAAGCTACTCCTGCAGTCTCAGCTCACCTTCTTAAAGGAACAGATTCCTCATCAGTGTCCTCCTTCTGCCTTCGCTATGAAGCTCCCGGGACGTCCTTCCTCCTCTTAATGCCTGGAATTCATCCCTGTGCTCCATTAGTCTTCACACTGCTCTCCCAGAACAACGTCATTCTTTCCTGTCAGTTCAGTCTCAGTGCTCACGTGCTGACACTTCAGACTCCAGGACTCTCATCTAAGCTACGAATTCAAGTTTCCAACTCGACATGTATATTCATTGGGCAATAGTTAGGATTACTATTGCTGCGATGAAACACCATGACCAAAAGCAGGTTGGAGAGAAAAGGGTTTATTTAACTTATGCTTTCTCATCACTGTTCATCATCAAAAGAAGCCAGGACAGGATCTCAAGCAGGGCAGGATCCTGGAGGCAGGAGCTGATGCAGAGGCCATGGAGGAGTGCTGCTTACGGACTTGCTCCCCGTGGCTTGCTCAACCTGCTTTCACATAGAACTCAAGATCACCAGCCCTGGGTGGCCCCACCCACAATGCACTGGGCCTTCCCATACCAACCACCAATTAAGAAAATGCCCTACAGCAGTGGTTCTTAACCTGTGGGTCTCGACCCCCTGCCGGGTGGTTGAGCAACCCTTTCACGGGGATGGCCTAAGACCATCCTGCATATCAGATTATTTACGCTACCATTCATAACAGTAGTAAAATTACAGTTATGAAGTAGCATCAAAAATAACTTAATGGTTGGGTCACCACAGCATGAGGAACTGTGTTTAAAGTCACAGGGTCGGGAAGGTTGAGAACCAACTGCCCGCAAGGCTTGCCTACAGCTCAGTCTTGTGGAGGCATTTTCTCAGCTGAGGCTCCCTCCTCTCCAGTGACTCTACTTTGTGTCAAATTGACATAAAACTAGCCAACACAGTACCTTAAATCTAAAATTTTTCAAAGGAATACATTATCTTCCTTTGGTGCCCTCCTTGACTTATTCAGAATGTTACCACTTCCAAATCCATTTCATCCCCTCCAACCCCTCCTATATATTGCCAATGGGATTTTACTTTAAAAAAAAAAAGATTTATGGGGCTGGAGAGATGGCTCAGCGGTTAAGAGCACTGACTGCTCTTCCAGAGGACCTGAGTTCAATTCCCAGCAACCACATAGTGGCTCACAACCACCTGTAATGAGATATGGTACCCTCTTCTGGCATGCAGATATGAATGCAGGCAGAGTACTGTATACATAATAAATAAATAAATCTTTTTAAAAATATTTATTTTAGGGTCTGGAGAAGTGGCTCAGAGGTTAAGAGCACTGACTGTCCCTCCAAAGGTCCTGAGTTCAATTCCCAGCAACCACATGGTGCCTCACAACCATCTACAGTGAGATCTGGTGGCCACCAGACATACATGCAGGCAGAACACTATACATTTTAAAAAAAGATTTGTTTTTATTCTTTATTGTGTTATATATGTGTATGTCTGAGGGTGTGTCATGTGTGTGCAAGTGCCTGCAGAGGCTAGAAGAGAGTGTCAGATCTGCCTGGAATCACAGACAGATGCTGAGAACCAACCTGGAATCCTCTGGAAGAGCAGCAAGCTCTCTTAAACCAAGAGCCAACCCACTGGGCCCTCTGTGTAAACTCTTCTACAAAACTGAAGCAGGAGAAATAGTTCCCAGCTCATTTTATGAGGACAGATCAATACTGGAAAACCATTTTTTGCCAGATTGGGTGTCCCAGGCCTGTTAGCTACTCTGGAGGCTGAGGCAGAAGGATTGCAAATTCAAGTCCTGCCTAGACTGCAGAGATCCTGAGCAACTTAGAGAGACCTTGTCTCAAAAGTAAAAAAAGGGGGGGCATGCACATTCAAACATCACACATGATGACAAAGAGGCCTGAAGATACAGTATGTGCAACGCCCTTAACTCAAATTCCAGAGACGGGGCAAGAATGGATTATTTCTACATGTACTAGTGGTCTTCCTGTCCTACAGCTGCCCCAACAATGACCACAGATGGTGATGGCAAGGACCCTGTTTCCAAGCAAGGTCAAAGGTTAGAACTTCAACAGTTCTCTCTGTCTCTGTTTCTCTCTCTCTTTGTCACTCTCTCTCTCTCTGTCTCTCTCTCTCTCTCTCTCTCTCTGTGTGTGTGTGTGTGTGTGTGTGTGTGTGTGTGTGTGCTTGTCTATGTGATTGTTTTGGCTACATGTATGTCTGTGTCCAAAGAGATCAGAAGGCATCAAATACCCCAAAACTGGAGTTACAAACAGTTGCAAACTGCCATGTGGGTGCTGGAAGCAAACCCAGATCCTCTGGAAGAGCATCCAGTGCCCTTAACCTGAGCCACCTCTGTAAACCCCAAGAAATCTCATAGAGGAATACAATACAGTCCTTAACATTAGCAATGAACGCACACATAAGGAAAATACAGGTTAGCTGCGTGCAATGTTGCAAGCCTATGTTTCCAACCACTTGGGAGACTGTGGCAAAAGGGTGACAGGGGTCTAGGAGTGCAAGGCCAGCCTAGAGATCACAGCAAGACCCCGTCACAGAGGCAGGGAGATGAGTGAGGCTTAAAGGTGTACCCCACTGGTAGAGATCATGAGGTCCTGGATTAGGTCACAATACTATAAAAATGCTATTTATAAGAGCATAAAACAGGGACTGGAGAGATGGATCAGAGGTTAAGATTGCTGGCTGCTCTTCCAGAGGTCCTGAGTTCAATTCCCGGAAACCACATGGTGGCTCACAGTCATCGCTAATGAGATCTGGTGCCCTCTTCTGGCATACATGCAGGTAGAGCACAGCATACATAAAATTAAATAAATAAATAAATAATTTTTTTTTTTTTTGGTTTTTCGAGACAGGGTTTCTCTGTGGCTTTGGAGGCTGTCCTGGAACTAGCTCTTGTAGACCAGGCTAGCCTCGAACTCACAGAGATCCGCCTGCCTCTGCCTCCCAAGTGCTGGGATTAAAGGCGTGCACCACCAACGCCAGGCTAAATCTTTTTTTTTTTTAAGAGCATAAAACAAGCTGGGCTTTGGTGGCGCACGCCTTTAATCCCAGCACTCAGGAGGCAGAGGCAGGTGGATCTCTGTGAGTTCGAGGCCAGCCTGGTCTACAGAGCGAGTTCCAGGACAGTCTCCAAAGCCTAACCCTGTCTCAAAAAAAAAAAAAAAAAAGAGCATAAAACATATACAGTGTTATTAGGCAGTGGTGGTGCACGCATTTAATCCCAGCACTTCAGTGAAGCTTTTTAATTTATTTTTTTTTACAGTGAAGCTTTTTTTTTAAAGATTTTTATTTATTATGTATACACCATTCTGTCTGCATGTATGTCTGCAGACCAGAAGAGGGCACCAGACCTCATTACCATATGGTTGCTGGGAATTGAACCCAGGACTTCTGGAAGAGCAGTCAGTGCTCTTAACCGCTGAGCCATCTCTCCAGCCCTAAAGTGAAGCTTTTTTAAATTGAGATTCCCTCTTCTCAACTTGACATAAAATTATCCAGGAGAGGATCTTACTGCCTGTCAGTCCTAATGACCTGAGTTCGATTTGTGGAACCCACACGATAGAAGGAGTGAATGGACTGTAAGTTGTCTGACCACATGGTCACCATGACACATGTGCACATGCAAACATACACACATACACAAAATAAATAAATATTTAAAACTTTTTAAACATTTTTAAATGTCCCAAAACTAAAGCAGGGGCTGGAGATGTAACTCGGGCGGTAAAGTACTACTTGCCTAGCATGAGTGAATCTCTGGGTTCAGTCCTTGATACAGCATACACTGGGCACGGCTCTGTGCACCTATAATCCCAGCACTGGCAAGGAAGTAGGAGAATCAGGTTCAATGACATCCTTGACTACATAGGAAGCTAGAGGTCAGCCTGGACTATATGAGGCTCTGTCTCAAAAAACCTAAAATAAGGAGGCTAGAAAATGAAAAAGCCATTAAAACATTGCAAAGTAAGAAACATTTTTAAAATATTGATGTTTTAGTAAATGTATGGGATAACTGTGGAGAAAGTAAATACCTAGACTGAGAATGACGCTCAGCGGCACAGCATGTACTTACCAGGCATAAAGCTCTGGGTTCCAACCCAAGAACCAAAGGGCAAGAAGCAACTAAACAATAGTAATTATTATAACGGAACATGTAGTTTTTTCTGTTATGATTCTAGAGCAGAGAAGACTAAGACCCAACATGCAAATATTTTCTTCATAAACAGGGACTGGTGACTCTGACCTATAATCCCATCTGCTTAAGAGGCCCTCATCCGGGCTACATGCCTTCAAGTCCATTCTGGACAATTTGTTAAGACCTTGTCTCAAAATAAAAAGTAAAAAATAGGACTGGATATCTAGTTCAGTAGCACAGCGCTTGTCTACTCCTGAGTTTAATCCCTGGCAACACAAAAATGAATTAAGTAATTAAATTAGGCATGGTAAAAGTTACTATCTATAATCCTGTGGCTCCTGAAATTTTATAAACCTAAAGAACATAGAATGAGTTAGAAAATTCCAAGCAATCAAACAGAAAAATAACATCTTTCACTTTATATCACTTTACCTAAGTAGTAAAATTTAATAGTTGGATAACATGAAATGTTAATGAAGTCTTCCTACCAAGGAAATGGTGCTCAACATGAGCTATTGGTATGGATATAAATTTGTGTATTTTATAGGACAATTTAGAAGTATATATTAAAATTGAATATGTGTATAGCCTATGATCCAGTTCCATTTTTAGCAATATATTATTAACTAACCCTGAAAACGATATACAAAATAGCATAGTCAAGGATGTTTATTGCAGAAAATGGGGGAAATCTTATATTGTAGGTTTCAGAGTATGTACATAGCATATATAGATATAAAAGATGAACTATATACCATACATTGCATTTTAAATTCTATCCCCTGTGTAAAAGCAGAATATTTGGGCTAATAATGCTATCCTCAAGACAATCTAGCAAACTCTCCAACAGCAGACATGAGAGGTTCCTTTTGAATTGTTGGTCAGGGCTGTTCTGAAGACATCCAAAACATCATTGGCTATTTGCTGTTGCCTTTGGTTGCCTACCAGAGGTGAAAGGTAAGTCCCTATTTCTATTGTTGAAGATATATGCACTTTGGACACAGGACCCAGAGGACCTGAGCTGGATCTGATCTGAAAGTCTCCCCCCCCTCCCCCGATGAATAGCTTTGATGGTACCAGAAGGTTGTCCAAGCCTCCAAGAGAGGGACGTAACCATCAGTCCTACCCAGGTGTGACACTTATGAACCACAACAACGTCTAACATGTCACAATAACATAAGGGTTTATATAGTGGCATACATATCTTAGAGATAACCAAACCTCTAATAGGAACTGATCAACAAGAGGGAAATCATTCCTGGTACTGTAAACACAGCCAACGACCCAGGACTAGAGAAGTCATGGATCTTGGAAGAGAATCTAAAACCACCCCTTTACCAAACCAATAGAACCCTAACTGTATCCTAAATATTTATCCTTACATCCACAGATGCATGTAGTTCCCACCCCTCATCAAATACGCTTCTATTTTGTAGTGGTCATTACAAAAACCACAACTGACTAGGCTGGAGAGATAGATGGCTCAGCAGTTAAGAGCGCTGGCTGCTCTTCCAGAGGACTTTGGTTCAATTCCCAGCACCCACATGGCTCACAACTGTCTGTGACTCCAATTCCAGGGCATCTGACACCCTCACACAGAGTATATACAGGCAAAACACCAGTGCACATTCAATAAAGAAATCTTTTAAGAAAAGAAAAGAAAAATTACAACTGATCAAACCGCAGATAAGAAACTGTGGGGTACCCAGTGCTAGGTGATTCACCTTCAACACAATTCTTGCATCTAAGACTCCATGATCATTGCAAAAGAAGGGGCAGAAAGACTGTAAGGGCCGGAGGCACAGGAAGTTTGCTGTGAGACTGCGTGACCTAGAAATGTCAGAGAGGCTACCCAAAGGAAATCTCATCAGCATGGCTGCCTAAACAGATCTGAACAGTGACACCAGCAGACAGGCTAACATGAAAGCGGGGAGGTCTCACAGGGCGCCACCCCTAGTCAGAGAACTGCAGGCAACTAAAGAATGCTGATGCAATTGAATGAGGGAGCCATGTTCCAGCTCCAACAAGCAATAGAACTTGGCAACTTTGGTCACATGTGAGTCAACGATACAAGAAAGGAGTTATGGAATCTCCCTCTGCAACTAAGGAGAGCCTATGCCAGGGGTATTCCTGCATAGAAGCCTAGAGAGGTCATTAGGTGAAGCTGTGAAGGTGAAACCTCAGAGACCCTAAGATGCTGGAGATGCCAGAGTCATGGGATGCCTGCAGGGGAGGACTGCTAACAGGAATGGAAGAAGCCTAAGAGAAAAAAGCTGAAAGGAGTTGGAGATCTGAAGAGCACTTTTGACATCAAACATGGAAATGCAGAGTTTGGAATTTGCCCTGCCTGGCTTCAGTCTTACTTTGGTCCAGTATTTCCTCACTATGATCCCTTTCCTCCACTGTGGAATGGTAATGTATATTATTGGTATTCAGGTGTCTGTACTGGCCTGCCCTTGGGATCCTGACAGGATACGTCCTCAACTGCAGCCACTAAGTGCACATTCATTGTCTTCTCTTGCCCACCTCCTCTCTCTCTCTCTCTCTCTCTCTCTCTCTCTCTCTCTCTCTCTCTCTCTCTCTCTCTCTCTCTCTCTCTCTCTCTCCCACCACTTTTGTCTCCAGGGCAGTCTCTACCCCCTCTCCACCCCCCTCTCTGCCCCCCTCTCTGCCCTTTCTTTCTCCTCTTCAAATACACCTCCTATATGAGCCTTGTTGCATGGTGTGACTTTTCTCAGCATTTTTAAATAAATTACAACATATATCCTGTGCCATCGTATGTTGGAACTGTGTGATCTACTTTTCATTTTGATTTTACAAGGGACTACAGTTAAGAGACTGCTTCAATCCCAGAAGAAAACTTTGAACTTCCGACTTTTAAACAATGTTGACACTGTGGTAGACTATGGGACTTTTTTTGTCGAGACAGGGTTTCTCTGTATTGTTTTGGAGGCTGTCCTGGAACTCACTCTGTAGACCAGGCTGGCCTCGAACTCACAGAGCTCTGCCTGCCTCTGCCTCCTGAGTGCTGGGATTAAAGGCATGAGCCGCCACCAACGCTGGGCTGACTACGGGCACTTTTGAAGGTGGACTGAATGCAGTTTTGCATTACCATATTGCTACAAGTCCATGAGGGCCTGGGAATGGAATGATTTGAATGAAAAAGGCCCCCATAGGCTCATAGGGAGTGGCAGTATCAGAAACTGTGGCCTTATTGGAGGAAGTGTGTCAATGGGGAGGCTCAGAGGTTTCAGATGCTCCATCTACACCCAGTGTCACTCTCTCTTCCTGTCGTCTGAGGATCCAGAACTCTCAGCTCCTCTCAGTACCACGTCTGCTGGCATGCTGCCAAGTTTCCCACCATGATGATAAGGAACTAAACCTCTGAACTGTAAGGGAGCCAGCCCCTGGTAAATGCTGCTCTTTAGAAGAGTCGCTGTGGTTATGGTGTCTCTTCACAGCAATAGAAACCCTGAGTAAGACAGAGGACAATCATGGAGACAAGCATTCACAGAGCAGGAGCACAGTGGAGTGGGGCCTGGCTTGGGGTTATTGGAGGAACAGGTCACATCTAATAGGGTTTTAGAGGTGAAGACATCTGTGTTGTCTTGAAGGACCAGTTAGACTTACACAGATGAAGTGCAGAGCAAATAAGAGACTGGGAGGGAAGCCATGCAGGTGTACCCACAGAGGTGGGGGATGCTTAGGAATACGCCGGAGATTGCTGAGCTCCTGAGAGCTGCCAGACCATAAACTGCAAGAATGAAATGGCATCTGGGCCTGGACAGAGTGGCATGAGAAGCACCATGAAGGAATTTCCATCCCAGCTGAGAGAACTCGAGCTTTATTCTGGAAATCATGGGGAGTCACGGAAAAGACCTAATTCAGACGAATCCTGCTTAGATTTGTGGTTGGGTAAGTTGTGGACTCAAGAAGAGGGTCCTGGGAGGTAAGCGGGGCATCTAAGCAACTGTGGAAGCTCCATGGGAATAAAGCAGAGGCACTGGTGGACATACGAGACAGTTCAAGCCCCGTTTAGGAAGTAAAATCGTAGCCTGTGGTGACAGGCTGCCGGGGCTGCAGGATATTCCATCACACAGTGAGTCCTGAGTTAGAGTTTGTGCTAATTAAATAAAATTAACCTTGGGTCAAGAGGCAGAGCCAGCAACTAGGTGGCAAAAAGTAGTCATAGAGAGTCAGAGGAAGTCTGGAAGACAGACAGTAGGGAGGGACTTGGAGCGCGGAGGTCTGTTTTGGTTTGGGGGAGCAGAAGGAGGCTCTCTTTCTGAGGCAACAGTGAAGAGGGAAGGTCAGCTAGTTGCTCTTCAACCTCTCTGAGCTAGCAGGTTTTCACCCCAGCCTCTGACTCCTGAGTCTTACTGATTCATAGAAGATAGAGATTTAGTTTAAAACTACAGTTGGTGGCAGCAGCAGGAGGCAGATCTGGCCGGACATAGAAGTCCCATGGATTTGCTGCCTGAGAAGTGAGCCAGTAACTGTGGAGCCACATGTACTGACTGAAGCAGCAGTAGATTCAGGAGCAGCCCCTGTGTAGCGGCAAAACAACATGCAGGCGGCGAGAGGAGAGAAGGAAGGTGTGATAACCAGGATGATGGGATGCTGGTGGTGTACCGTCAGCACTCTGGTGGGGAACAGCAGGAGAGGTGTGGGGAGTGGGGGAAGATAAAATAACCTCTCCAGGGCTCCACACCCTCACTTCAGTGATACTTTCTCCCTGGAATATTGCTGTCCCAGGGAAAGTTCCCTGGGGAATGGATGTGGGTGTTTAGCTTCAAAAGCACTGGGATTCTCTGCACTCTGCTTAAACGCTGTTTTCGTTTTGGTTGTGTTCTATGTTTTCTGCTTGTTATTTTCATCGCTGGAGACTGAACACAGGGTCTCACACAGACATCGTAAGTGAGCATTCTGCCACTGAACCACATGCACAGTGGGAACTGGGTGGGCTCCTTGACTCCGACGCTGTACACGGGCAAGTGCTCCCAGGAGTGAACTTGTTGGGTGTGAGGCAATCGCAGGATTGCCAGAGGCCTCTGGTACTCCCACAAGGACTCTCAGGCTCGGGATAACCCACACCAACCAGTCATTGCACGTAGATGCCCCCGGGAGAGAGCCTTCTTCCTCCCAAGGCATGTCCTGCAGAGGCTCACCTGTGAGTCAGCCCTCCCACACCTGGGAAGAGAGGGCCCTGTCCAGTGAAGAAGGGAATGTCAAGGAGACTCTTGGCAGCGGGCTACAGCGGTCATAATAATAATGAGAGGCCCATCGGTCAGATTTTACCTGCCCTCATCAGTCTTGCCCCCACCACTCCTATAACTTAGGTGTCTTCGTGTCTATACCCACACTTCCCATCCGAAGTAGGTGGGGGAGGGGTGCTGAGCCTGTACTAGAACCTGCAGCAGTGCTGGATACACTTGGCTTTTCAGTAGATACGTGTTGCATTGTACGGATTAGAATCCTCCAAGATTATAAAAGGGAAAACTGGACTTGAACGCCTTGGAGGACAGAAGAAGAAAGAAAAGATGTAACTAGCAGACCCTTACCTCTCCCCTTGCTTCTCTGGGGAAAATCCAAGTCCTCCATGTTAGAGAAAAGCAAGCATCTGAGCTCAGAACCAGAAAAGCCAGAAACTGCAACATGCAAACAGCCATGTGGCTGATGGAGCTGAAAGCAAGAAGTAAAACACAGCGGGATAGGAGGGACTCCAGGGAAGACGAGAACACCGCCCCTTGTTCTTGCTGCCTACCTAACAGCTTCTACATTAAAGAAAGCATGGAGGGCTCAGAGGTTATGGATGTTCGCTGTTCTTGTGGAGGACCAGAGTGTGTCCCTGGGACCTACAGCAGGTGGCTCACAATCACCTGCAACTCTAGCTCTGGGGCACCCAGCACTTCCGGCCTCCACTGGCACATGCACTGGTGCGTGTGTGTGCATGTGTGTGTGTGTGTGTGTATGCACGTGTGCATGCGCGTGTGTGAATGTGCGTGCATGTGTGTATGCATGTGCACATGCGTGCACCCACAAGAAACAAGCATCAGGACACAGGTGCATACACACAGCAAATGAAACAGCCACAGACAAAATGATTTGAAATTCTAAATAGGCATAAGAAAACACAAAGTCTAGTCTATGTGCCTAGTCAACACCTCACATTCCCCCACGTCTCAGAAACAGAATCCTGGGTTGCATGCCCCACCAGCAATTTCTCTGCTCTTTGTCCCAAGACTGGTGGTTTCTTCCCTTAGTTTCTTAGCCTCTCTCCATCCGAAGACTGAAGACCAGCTCTACTAGATGCCAGCAGGGGGCAGTGTTCAACAAGAAATAATTTTTGATTTTTTTTTTCAGAAAGAGGGATTGGAAAAGCCAAAGAAAAAGGTCCTTACAGACCTCTCTGATGCCCTATTCTAGATCTTCAAACCCCTATGCCCGCTTCCTTGGCTATGATTTCTCCAGTCTGAGTTTAGTATATCTCACAACTTTCTTATTCCCAACTCTCCAAAGAGGATTGACTCAGAACCAATTTTCAGGAACCCTTATAAGAGGCTTGATCCCAGAGCCTCTTCTCTAAGGCTGTGTGTATCCTCTCTAAAGTGTAGCTGGTCTGGTGGAAGAGGAGCTGAGTGTCAGAACCTTGCAACACTGTAACCTGTTATCTCATATAGTGAACAAAATATACAAAAGTACAGGTAGATCCTGCTGGCTACTGTCCGGAGGTATCAATTATGAGCATATATTGTATGGAGCTCTCTCTCTCTCTCTCTCTCTCTCTCTCTCTCTCTCTCTCTCTCTCTCTCTCTCTCTCTCTCTCTCTCCTGAGACAGGGTTTCTCTGTTTAGCTCTGACTCTCCTAGAACTCTCTCTGTAGACCAGGTTGGTCTTGAACTCAGAGATCCACCTGCCTCTGCGCCACCACTGCCAGGCATAGGGAGCACTTTCGTGCAAATCTCATTTAGTCCTCCTAGCACTCTGACAGGTCTTAACTACCTTTCCACTTTACAGATGAAGAAGTTGACAGCAGAACAGGCCGTTTGTTTATTGTAATATAGAGTAAAGGTTAAGCAGGTGTGGCGGCCCACACCTGTAATCCCAGAGCTCAGAAGCCAGAGGCAGGAGGATGGCAGCAAGTTCTTTGTCTCAAAAATACTAATAGGAAGAGGAGAAGGAGGAGGGGAAGAAAGACAGAAGGAGGAAGGAAGGGAGGGGAAGGGAAGGAAGGAGGGGAGGAGAGGGAAGGGAAGGGGAGGGGAGGGAAGGGGAGGGGAGGGAGGGAGGGGACAGGGAGGGGAGGGGAGGGAAAGGAAGGGGAGGGAGCTGGGTCACCACCAGTCCTCTGACTTCCAGGCATGGACTAGGCTCTCTCTCTCTCTCTCTCTCTCTCTCTGCACAGTGCTGCTGCTGCCTGGCTCTGTTTCTCTCCCCCTCCCCCAATCTTACAGACAGGAGTTTCATGTTCTCCTGTGTTAGTGACCTGTGGTGGCGACTCTCTTGTTAACTCACTTTCCATACCTGGTCAAACTTGAAAGGTCATTAGAAAGAAGCAGAAAGATAAAGGATGGGGCTTCCAGCGAGAAAAGAAGAGGACAAACAAGACAAGCGCTCCATGGGGCACGGAGAAGGAAGGGGTGGGTGAGGAGAGAGAGAAGCTCCCGCATTCTGTGCCCAGGCTGTAACGGGGCACAGACAGGGCCTCCATTGTGTGGGTACAAAGGAGCCATATGTCTGCCGGTCTACTGCACTGCGTGTGTGTGTGTGTGTGTGTGTGTGTGTGTGTGTGTGTGTGTGTGTGTGTGTCTGCACACGCATGTGCAGGGAGGACTGGCTTAGAGACCCCGTCCGGAGCCCTTGGAGCCTTGCCTTCTGCTGTCACTGAGTTAAGGCTTTCTGAGATAGAGGGCAGGGGAACAATTACATAGAAGACAGGACTAGAAGATCAGGGCCTGTAGTCGGGGGTGATCAGCTGCAAGAGACCTAAAGAGGAAGAAAGAGATAGTGTCAGACTGTCCCTCACCTGGATCCAACGTAATTGCACCTCTTAGCTGACATCCCCTTCACTCATACCCTGCTGGCTCTGGGTCTCGGTTTTCTTTTTCTTTTTCTTTTTGTTTTGTTTGTCTTGTCATCTTATTTTGTCTCTTCTTTTGGTTTTTCATTTGTTTGTTTTTGAGATTAGGGTCTTGCTATGTAACTGGTTGGCCCAGAACTCTCTGCAAAACCAAAACTGGCCTCCAACTTGGGAGCATCTGCTTGTCTCTACCTCTTAGTGCTGGGATTCCCGGCATGAGTCCCGGCATGAGTCACCGTGCCCTCCTCTGGAGCAGTGCGAGATGAGCTGTGCTGTTCTAGTCCTGTCCTCTCTCACTGCCTGTCAGCTTTGCAGCGGCCACTTTCCTTTCCTCCCCACAGCCCAGGGACTGCCCTCTCCCTCACCGCTCCTCTCTACCCCCTCCCATCTCCAGTTCTCTTCTCTCCGCACCCCCCCCCCTTCCCTGTCTTGCCATGCAGAGCAGAGCGGCAGCCGGGGCCAATTGATTATCTGGAGAAATTCGGAGTGAGCAGGACAACAGCTGCAGCCGCCCTCTCTCATGGCCCTCAGGCCCTGAGGGACCTGGGAGGGGAGGGTCCCCTAACCCTCTGCTCTCCATCCTGCGGGGGAGGAGGTGGTCCCTGAGCACAGAGGCATACCCAGGACCCCGGGGCCTGTCTGCCATCATAGTGAGTGACATCACTTTTCTGGATAGGCACCTGTCTTTGAAACAAAGGTGTTACCAGGCATGGCGGCACACACCTGCAATCCAAGCTTTCTGGAGCCTGAAACAGGTGGTTGGCAAGTTAAAGGCCAGCCTGGGCTATTTAGTGTGCCTTTGTGTCACAATGAGTGAATAAATAATCAAAGGTGCAGGCACCCTTGTATTTCTAGCCCTGGGGAGACTGAGGCAGGAGAATGGCAAGTCAGAGACCAGGCTGAGCTATGTAGTGATACTTGGTCTCAAGTTAAAAAAAAAAAAACGTTAAAAATTAGGGCCAAGTAATGGTGGCGCACGCCTTTAGCCCCAGCACTTGGGAGGCAGAGGCAGGTGGATCTCTATGAGTTCAAGACCAGCCTGGTCTACAGAGCAAGTTTCAGGACAACCAGAGCTACACAGAAAAACCCTGTCTTGAAAAATAAACAATCAAACAATTTTAAAGGAAGGGAGGTAAGGATGGGGGCAAGGGCTGAACCCAGGGATCGTCTGGGGTCCTCCCACGCTGCCACTTTGTAGCGTTCAGGTTTTCCTGGCCTTGGCTCAGCCCACCCTCTTGCCAGGCTCTGGGCATAGGATATTTCATTTAACTCACACGCAAAAGAGAAGGCACTAAATCTTGGCAGTCCCTTTCCAATTCTAGTATAAACCCCTAGTAGTCATGCATTCTGTAGTCACCCTTCAAGTACTGGAGACTGTCTCAGTGTGTCTTCCCACTGCTGTTACAGTCGGTCATCTTACATGGCCCGAAGAAGGAAAGCCTCTTCCACCGTCTCTAGCCAGAGTTCCATCTGGAGTAAGAACGTGCTCTAGGAGTCTTTATAGACTAGACGCTCCAGTCCCCTGCTTGGATTCCTCTTTATAGGGCAGCTGACTGGGAGGCTGTACAGTTCCAAGCACTACAAAACCTGCTGGGGTTGTTCTTGGAACTAAAATCTGTTATCCTCTAGTCTCTACTGAGTGGGCACGATTCTAACTTCTGGAGGCACACAGAATGTCCACTTTTGTTTCTTTGGTTAGTATTTGAAGGTGAGGATGGTTTTACCTCCGAATCCACTCTTTGCTTGCTTTGTTTTCTGGGACAGGCTCTCACATATCTCAGAGTGGCCTCAACTGTAGCTGAGAATAACTGATCCAACTGCCTCCACCTTGGAGTGCCAGGGTTAGAGGCGTGCATCCAACCCCTTTTATGTGATGCCAGGGGTCAAGCCCGGGTTTTTGTGCATGCTAGGCATGCACTTTACCAACTGAACTGCCCCTAACTGTACTACAAAAAAGTGTGTGCGTGCGTGCGTGCGTATGTGTATATACATAGTCTAGCCCCTTTTATCAAGACAGACCCCTACCTCTTCCTCCTCCCCCTGCCCAGTGGTACAGCTCTTGCCTACAACGTGTGAGGCCTCTGGTCCTATCTCCAGCATCAAACCAAAAACAAAACAAAAGCCCCAAATGTATTTTCTGTTTTCCTTGTGGTGTGATTGCCAGACCTTGCACCACCACTGCCCAGCGACCTTTTGCCTTCTTAACCATGCAATAGGCCCCTCTGTTTTATCAGAGTTCCTGTTAAAAGTAAGGGGCCCAAATGTCAGGTTGGGTCATTTTAGAGAGGCCAGGATTTATCGATAAACAGGTGTAATTCTAGCACTTGGGAGGTTAGCAGGTGGAAAGATCTCAAACTTAAGATTGTCTTAGGCTATGTGTCAAGTTCAAACAAGCCTGGTTTGCAAGAAATTGAGTTTTAAGAAGGCAAAGGCAAGTGTGTGTGTATGGGGTGCACACCTTTAATCCCAGCATTTGAGAGGCAGAGGCAGGCGGATCTCTGTGAGTCCCAGGCCAGCCTGGTCTACAGAGGCAGTTCCAGGACAGGCTCCAAAGCTATAGAGAAACCCTATGTTGAAAAACTAAATAAATAAATACAATGAAGCCAGCCTGAGCTACATGAGACCCTGTCTTCAATCTGCCCACTTGTCCCCTTCCCACAAAAGAAACCGAATCTGAGTCTTAACTGTGTCCCTAATAGCTGTGTGACCTTGGGCAAGGCTGTCTGATTCTGGGCTTAAATGTCTTTATCAGTTGGTTTTAGGGTCTTTTCTAGAATCCCTCTGATGTCAATTCAGCAACTTCTCCCCCTTTGCTATTTTTGGGCGGGATCTGAGGCTAGACTTGAACCCATGACTGCCTGCCTCAGCCTAGACTTGAACCAGTGACTGCCCGCCTGCCTCAGCCTTACAAACCCAGCCCCTCAATATTCATTCTCTCAGTATCATGCCCTCCATCATGCTCTATCCTTCATCTAACCCTGGAAAGCATAGGACAGGCCAAGAGCTGAGGTTTCAGTTAATGTTGACCTAGCCTGGAGATGCTAAAAGAAAAGGCAGTGCCTTGATTTTATACCACGGCTTTCTCCAGCAGCATGGACCTACAGATACGGGTTTAACTTGGGTTCTGTTGGCATGCTCAGTTATCTTCTTTCAAGACCAGAGTGAAAAGAATCTGAAAACGGAAAGCTTCACTCAGTGACTTCTAAGATGGAATGTGTGGGGTTTCCGGTAGGAGACCCGGAGCCTACGCATGATTTCTTTTCTCTGTATTCCCTCTTCTCTGTCTTCGTTTACCTACCACACAAAGCTCTCAGGATACAGACACTCTGAAGAGGCTTCAATGCCTAGGACCCTCGGTAGCCACCTTACATAAGCTTCAGGCCAGCTTCCCAACACAAAGCAGCCACAGCCACATCCGGTTCTAGATCGAGGTCACTTTAATTTTTCTTTTTGTAAGAAATTAGGAATGTAACCAGAGAGAGACTTACACACAGGCCACCAGACACAGACCCTGGGGTCTGCTCTTGGTGGTGTTGGAAAAAGCGGGTCGATAAACGGAATGGAGGTGGATAGCACTGGAGTGGGATTGTCAGGGTCAGAGGGGCTGAGAGAGGACACCCGGAAGGTGGGAGGCTGGGGGAGGAGCACTATTCCAGGAAAGGGGACTGGTATGGTGGATGAAGGGATCCCCACACATACCTGCCCTGGAGAAGGAGCAAGAAAAGGAAGGAAGTTAGCAGGGGGGGGGAAGGAGAGTCCCAGCTAGAGCCAGCTGTGGGGAGTCCTCCTCACCATACCCCAAAGTGCATAACTCAGTAATAAATAGTAATATTTATAAATAAATAAATGAATAAATAAATAAATACATAAATAAATATCCTTGTAGAGTTAGGAGTTTGGTGTGAGGGCGGATGGAGCGCGAAAAAGCATGAGTTCATTTTTTTTCTTCAGGGATTCTTAGGCCCATCTACTCCAGTTGCACAGGCTACCATGGGCAGGTGGGGCTCATGGGCGGGGCACCTTCCTCCCCACGGCAGCTTAAGAAAGGAAGGGGTGGAAATAAGAAGGCCCCAGAGCGTGCACAGGGGGCAGTAGCAGGCATCCCTTCGCGTCTGAGGGAGGAGCTGATGGGGCTGGCGTGTTCTCAAGGTCTTCGGGATGGGGCTGGGAGCAGCTGCTGCAGTGATGCCCCGCCCAGGGCCTGGGCCTTCCCTAAGGTGCCCTGGGCTGTTTGGAGATGTCATTGTCATCCAGGACTGAGGTTTTCCTTCTTCTAGCCCGCACAGGGAAGGGGAGAAAACTGGAATGGCAGACCATGGGAAGGGTCAGGGGAGTGGCCAGACAGCTCCAGGAAGGCAAGGCACTCACTACCAAGTAAGATCTGAGGTCTGTATATTCTAAGCCTCAGGAACGAGATAGACAAAGGAAAGGCAGACTTTTTCTATGACCCCTGGCTACCCGGGAGTCACCTCACTCATTTCTCTGTGTCCCAAGAGCCCATCCCTCCCCGCAGCCATGGCTAGAGAGGTCTGGGACTTAGGAACCCACTCCCCACTCTGCCCCTGGCCATTTCCCCTTCAGATTCTGATGCTGGGTCCCATCATGGCCAGAAGAGAATCTGGGTCTGGGGTCTCTGAAAACTTGGACATAGAGGAGAAGAGGCAGCAGCTGAGTCTGGGTTAGTAAATCCAGCAAGGACTCCATTCTGACCACTGTGGCAAGCAGCTCCGACCAGCTAGGCCCTAAAACTCTCTGAAGGAACCCATGAGAACATCCCTCACATGCCTAGGTCAATGAAAAGAAGCTGGCCTTCAGGGCCAGTGGTGTGGGCCCGGTGCTCTGGGATGGGAAGGAGCCGGCCATTCTAAGTAATGTGTGGTGTCAGGGGGCTCTGGAGAGGCCCCGGGGGGGAGGGGGAATCCAGAGAGGGAGGCGGGCTGAGCTCAGACATCCAGCACGTGATTCAGGTAGGAGATATAGCAGATGGCCAGACGCAGGATCTCAATCTTGGAGAGTTTCTTGTCTGGGGGCAGAGTGGGCAGCAGCTTGCGCAGCTCGGCAAAGGCCAGATTGAAGGCTTCCACGCGGATGCGCTCCCGCGTGGCATGTGCGGTGCGGTACTTGGCCGTGGCGCGGCGCCGGCGCCTGCGCTCCTCCCGGCTCAGGTGCTGCAGGTCTTTGCGGCCGGACTCTCCGAGCTCCGAGCTCCGGACCTGGCCCACTCCGGGATCCCCCGACCCAGCACCATCCGGGCCAGGCCCGCCCCCACAGTCGCTAAAGCCCGACTCGGTCTCCGAGTGGGTGGGAGGCAGGTCCAGCTCCATGGTGTCGGAGTTAAGCATCATGATGGAAGCCTCCGGCCTAAAGAAAGGCGGATCACCTCCCTACCCCTCCTGCTCTGCTCTGAGCTTGAAAACTGGGCTGTGGTAGATGCAGGAAGGGCCTGGAGTGTCGGCCTCGGCCACTGAGCTCAGGAAAACAGGGTCACTTCAAGGTTCCATGGTCAGTATTCCAGCCTGGAGCCTGAAACAGAGAAGGAGAATTAAGAACTGACCGCTGATGGGGTGGGCAGTGAGAGCTGGGAGAAGAGTTGAGTGTCGGGGCTGTCCAAAGCTAGCGAGAGCAGCAGGTGGAAAGGAGTAGGAGGAAAATAGAGGAAAGAGAAAGTACTAGGAGAGACACAGCAGACAAGCTAACACTGAATGAGAGAACCGAAGACCTAAAACCGTTGAATTCCTAGAAGAAAACAGGGGAAATCTTTCGAGACATTGCATTTGGCAGTCATTTCTTGAGTATGAGAACAGAAGCATAAGCAAAATTAAAAAAAAATAATTACACCAAACTTAACTGTAGTTCCTAAGGAGAACAATTACCACAGTGAAAATTCAACCTATGGAATAAGGAAATGGTCCTGAACCATACATATATCTGATAACAAGTTCGTATCCACAGCATATAAACACGTTCCTAGCCAGGAGTGGCAGCATATGCCTGTGCAACCCCAACACCATGAAAACTGAGGCAGGGGGATTATGAATTTGAGACTGGATACACACTGACAATCTCAGAAGAGGGAAGTTGGGAACAACCAAAAATATGGCATAAGCTAATTTTAAAGTGGGGAGAGGACTCGACAGACACTTCTTCAAAGGTGACGCACACACGGCCAACAACATGCTTATGAAAATACATGTCACACCACTGATCACTAAAAATGCAAAGTAAAACCACAGTGAAACGTCACCTCACATCCACGAGAGACAGAAAGAGAAAAGGAAAAAGAAAAACAACAAAAAACCTAAAACAGTCAGTGTTGGTGAGAATGTGACGAAGCAGGACTGTAAAGTGCTACGGAAACAGCTTGGGTGACCCTCAGGAAAAGAGGAAACTGCAACCACGGTTCGCACTCGTGATATGGACACACCCATGCTCCTAACAGAGGCAGAATCGACTCAGATGCTTGCCAGTGGGGGAGTGGATGAGCAGAACCCAAACGCGACTCTCCGTAACAGACCATGAGCTTTGAACAGGACCGGGATCCCTGTCGCACTGCAGCGCCGATTAAACCTTGGCGACATTACACTAGTGGAGTAAGAACTCACAAAAAGACAAGTCCTATGATGCCACTCGTTTAAGTTCCTAAAGTTGTCTAATTCATAGAATCAGAAAGTGGCGGCCAGGGGCTGGAGGGAGAGGCAAAGGAGAGCTGCTTTATAAGGAGCGAAGAATTTCACATTCACAAGACGAGGAAAAAAACATTCTGGAGGTCAGTTTCACACTCTCGGGCTCTACCCTCGTTTTTTGTGATAGCAAATTTTTTGTTATGTATTTTTTTGGAGGGGCTTAATAATAAACAAGGAGAAAGGCAGAGCGACAGCCCCTAGGGAAGCTGTCTGTAACTCTAGCCCTTTCCCAGTAGTAAGGGAAAGACTGCGAGCCTTGGCTTGGGAACCTTCTGCCCCTTGTTTCTTGCAGGGGGAGGGGACACAAACACAGACTGGTCGTTGTTGGGTGAACTGGGATACATGGAGCTCGGCACAACTTCCTCAGCTTCACCACTGCCGACATTAGGTCCTACCACCCTGTCCATTAGAACCAAAGAAAAACATTCCTTCTCAGCACATTCTGCTGCTTGGGACCAGCAGATTCCCCGGCTCAGTCCTCCACACATTTAACCCTTGTCATTCTAAGGCCTCTTGGAAATTCTGCAAGGAAGACTGTGGAAAACTCACTCACAACCTGTGCCGTGGCCTGCAAAGAAGACCTAGGAAGTTTCTTGGAGCTACCCTTATGGAGACGGCTAAGTTTGCTTGTCCCAGAATCCTGGGTCTTTCGCAGTGAGCTCAAGCCTTATTAGAAACAGACGTACTGCGGCTCCTTCCCAGTCACCATCTCCTTCATCCCCAGCCCCGGCTCTCCATCTGACAGACAGTCTCATGGGACCACCCTTCCTCTGAGGCTCGCCCCTATCCCACCACACAGAAGACAGGTTTGAGATCAGAGCAGTTACTGGGGCACAAGACCACCAGCACCTGATGGTGGAGAGACACCTACACACCAGCCACAACATGAAACAGAAGCCGATCAAAGTTGTAATTATGAACATACTATATATCCCAGAATCCAAAGAAAGAAGAGAGGAGAGAAATAGTGTAAGGTGGTAGGAGAGCATTTCCGCATTTCCCAGTACATGTGGTGCCCCTAACTCCCCACTGCAAGGTGGGCTGGAACCAAGAGTTCAGCCTTGGGGTTCCCGGTACTTCTATCACAACTGGAACCCCTCTCTGTCCAATACCCTTTCCCCTGCATCCTCCGTCACTCTCTGATGCCCTCCCCTTCTCTCTCCTGCTCCCCATCTGTCATGACCCATCTCCACCTCTACTCCCTCTGCCCTCCTCCACCCCCAGCAGCAGCTTCTATTTTCCCATCAAGTCTTTCCTCCACGTCTGGTCTCAAAGTCCAGGGGCTCCAGGGAACAGGGAAGCAACAATTCCAAGCATCCAAGACAGGGATTCCCACTTCCTCCAACTGCAGCTGACCCAGGCTGCACAAAGAATCGAAGAGACGTGGAAAGAGAGAGAGGCAGAGGTTGAGAGAGACCCAGTGAGGGGAAGGTTCCGGGAGGGGACTCCAGCCAGAGATGGGGAGTGGCATGCCCACCCTTCCCCAGCCCATGGTTCCCCCTTACCTAGAAGGACTCTGCCAAAGGATCCAAGCGGGTGAGCGAGGGGGACAGTGTGGAGAGCTCCAGTCTCTTCGGGCTGCTCAAGGGTCATCTGTCTGCAAAGTTAGTGACCAGTTTCTAGAGCTTTTAGGGACAGCTTGTGGCTAAACAGGCCCCAGGACAGATGAGAGGGTTACACATGGTGGAGATGTAGGGCCTCGGCAGAAGGCGTGATCTTAGTCAAGCACTGGCGTCACCCACACTCACCCTCACACCGAGGCACACACTCACACACACACACATGCACACCGAACTGGCCCAGCCTTATGTGTTTATATGTGTTTATATGTATGGAGACACACACACACCCCCAGCTCTCCATTGGCTGGCCCAGGCAGCCCCCTCATCAATATTAAACAGCCAGGCCAGGCAGCCATTGGCAGAGAGATCTAAGAACCCCTTGGGAGCTGGGGGCGGGGGCTGGCCCTGAGGGGGGCGGGGAGTGGGGGAGCAGGGACATCTGTTCTCCATGCATATTTCATAAGCAAGAAATAGAGAGCTGGGGAAGGGGTGGGGCTGGGGCGAGAGCCAGGGCAGGACCACGGATGAACCCCCCTCGGTCTCCACACTAGAGGTGGCAGAGCAGAGCCTCCAAAGAAGCTGGATTCAAAATAGTCCCATTCTGAGTCCCAGAGTGGCTTAGATGGCCCCTTCCTCGTATCTCCCTTCTCCTAAGCACCAACAGTGAACCTGTGAGCAGACTAAGAGCACTGAAATGTGGAAGAGGACCCGAAAGTCCTCCCCTAAGTAAGTTCCCATACAGACAGTATTCATAGCTCAACGTGCTGCCTCCATACTGCTCAGGTCCTAGCCCTGTCATCCTGGGACTCAAGCACCCCGCCAGTCTCTTTTCCAGGACCCATTCTCCCACATACCCCATCACCAGGCCAGGAGTGGGGTCAGATTCTGGATAGAGCCCCCACCCCACCCCCATGGGAAGTTTTTCTAGACTGGCGAGCCCAAGCTGATCCACGGAGAATCAGGGGCTTGGGAAGAAAGTGGTAAGAGCTAATAGGAGGTCGGAGATCCAAGAGAGGCGGAACGGAGATCGGAAGGACTGGAGGAGAGGAGGGCAGGTCAGCCCAGGCTGCCTGAGTGTGCAGGCCATCAAATGAGCATCAAGAAAAGGAGATACAAAACCATGTGCAAGCCGGGCGTTGGTGGCGCACGCCTTTAATCCCAGCACTTGGGAGGCAGAGGCAGGTGGATCTCTGTGAGTTCGAGGCCAGCCTGGTCTACAAGAGCTAGTTCCAGGACAGACTCCAAAGCCACAGAGAAACCCTGTCTCGAAAAAACCAAAAAAAAAAAAAAAAAAAAAAAAAAAAAACATGTGCAAATGAGCACTGATTACGTTCACACCAACAGCCCAGCGGCCTCCAGGGTCCGTGCCTGTGCATGTGTGTGTGTTTGTGTCTGCGTGGGTGCATTGCAGGGTGGCCTGCGAGGAGAGCAAGTTTCTGGGGCCAAGGGAAGCACAGAGGAGCAGTGGGCTGGGTTTCCGCATGGAAACTCTCCCGTGCATTCAGCTGTAGGACGTTTCCATTGAGCCTCAGTGTCAGAAACAAACCATGACTGGAGAGACTCCAGACACAGTGAGCTACAGAGAAAGGGACTCTGTTAGCCGTATGACCTTGAACAAGGAATGACCTTTGAGCCTCAGTGTCTTTTTTCTTTAAAATAGGGTAAATTAAAACTGTTTAGGTTGCCATGGAGATAAACTGAGGTAATGCGTGTAGTTAGTGTAGACCCTGTAGGAGCCCAGGCTGTGGGAGGGATTAACCACTTCCCGTACCTTCTCAACCTTTCCCGGGCTTTCTCCAGGGTGAGGCCTTTCCTATAGGGAGCCCTATAATTCCTCCCCAAGCTCACCCTCCTCCCCCACCCCCAGGCCTGGGAGGTGCCAACTCCCACCTGGGCAGGCCCAGACAGGTGCCCAGGCGCCAGCAGATGGGTTGAGCTGGAGGGGAAAGAGGGCCTGAGGAGGGGGTGGGGGGGCAGGGGATCAGGTGGCGGCTTGGTTCTTGCATCATCATTACCATGGTGCTGATTAAAAACCAATCTCCACCTAATGAGCCCCCAGCAACAACAGTCCCGTTTCCCCACCCTCCTGCCCTCCAACCCATCCAAGAAGTTGGGAGACTGAGAATCGGGAGAAGGTGCCATGGGAGAGACGAGAGAAGACAGGGAGAAGCAGAGGACAAAGATGGAGAGAGGAGGAGATGCTGAGACACGGAGGAGACATGGAGAAAAGGAAGGGTGTCCTCACAAGATGAAGACAGAGACATAGGGGAGACAGGCAGAGGAGGGTGGGGCCGGGGGGCCAAGTCTTTGCGGGATGTGGAGATGCAAGAAGAGAGAGAAACCTAACAGGAGACTGATGGGAGGTTCAGGTGTGGACATACTCAGGGGTGAGAAGATGCACTAGGAGGAAGTCTGAGAGAAGCTGTAAGATAGAGGGAGATGTAGACACGGAGAAAACAGGGCGGACAGCTTCAGGAAGAGAAAAATTATGGGTGGTAAGGAAGGGAGGCATAATCAAGTATTAAGGTGTCACCAGATGGGGGACCCAGACCCCTAAGGGTAAGGCACTGAGGAACACAGAAGCAGTGAGACCACTGAGCAGAAAGGACTTGGGGGTGGACCCGGGAGGAAGGAGCCAAACTCCTGTTGCCAGCTTTCTCCAGGGCAGGCTTTTTGCTCAGATGCCGTCAGCCCTGCAAGCCCTGCCCCTGAAGCATTCTGCCCTAGCTGTCCCACATGCTCTGGAGACAACTTCTTCCTCCACTGCACCTGTCATCCCAAGACGACAGTCCCAGGCCTCACTCAGGAATTCAGCTTTTACCTCTTAGGATGGCAGCAGAAAAGAGGCACTAATAGCGCAGAACTATAGACGGCACTGTATCTACCGAACCCGGGTCTGCTGGCCCTCACTCCAGGTCCTTGTGGCCTTGGACATGTCATGTGACCGTCACTGAACTCTTTTCACCATCTCTCATATGGGCATGAGGCCGCCTTCTCTGTAGGCCTGTTGCAGCACCCAGTGAGACTGCCGAGTGAGCTGCAGAGTGTTCACCCCAAGTCCCTACATATGCATGGTGCTCAAAAGGATACAGGAAGCTTCATTCACACACGTATGTAAGGCAACATGACAGAGGAAATCTGAGGTGAACTCTCCATGTTGGAAGCTATGGACGTGTGTGGGGGGTACACGAAGCTTCATTCACACACGTATGTAAGGCAACATGACAGAGGAAATCTGAGGTGAACTCTCCATGTTGGAAGCTATGGATGTGTGTGGGGGGTACACGAAGCTTCATTCACACACGTATGTAAGGCAACATGACAGAGGAAATCTGAGGTGAACTCTCCATGTTGGAAGCTATGGATGTGTGTGGGGGGGTTGCGTAGGGGCTGTCTTCCCTGCAAAGACAAGAGGAACAGGCCTTGGGAATGGAGAAAATGATTATACCTTTATGGTTTATTGTTATTTTGTATTTTATAGGCATCTTCTTTTTCAGATTGTGGATCACAAATTTCTTTCTATCCTTAGGCAGACTTCGAGGTTCTGAGGGGAGAGAGGTTTGGAGGGTAGGTTAGACGCAGGGGCTGGGGCTAGTCCTTGAGGGTGAGGGGAGGGCCTGGAGAAGCCGGGAAACAGTGGGCTTGGCAGGAGAGGGGTTGACATATGTGGGGAGCCCTGGGGACCCAACCAGGCAAATGGCTGGCAGGGAGAGTAGACAGTGTTAACTCTTGCTGTGCCACACTGCCTGACCCTTCTCTGAGAGGGGCTGGGGTTGAGGAGTTATTGTGTCAGCTGCTGGGGGTGTGTTGGGTCCCAGGGGCCAAGGCAGGCAAGAAAAGCCGGAGCAGGAGCTACCGTCACTTGGAAATGGCAGCCATGCTTTAGTGTGTCTTCACCTTGGTCTCCACACGGTCTCTGTCAGTCCGTCTTTCTGTCTCTACCTCTCTGTGCCTCTAGAAGGTGACAGCGGGTCTGCACTCTGGCTAACTACACAATCTGTCACTCTCTGCGCTGCCAGCCCAGCTGGAGGCCCCCCTTCTCAGCACCCAGCCCAAGCCCTCTGCCCCTGGCCCCTAGGCCTTATCGCCTTTGTCTCCTAAGGCGGCCTCCCCTTTCTTCTTTCTCTTCGCTCACCTCAGAGCCCATCTCCAATCTCATTACAGCCTCAGCCTCCAACCACTGTACCCCAGCCCCCAGCCCCCTCCCTCCCCTCCCCCACCCATCTGTCTCCCCTGAAGCTCTCCTCTTTGTGTTGTCCCATCTGTCACCACCAGCGCTGGGTCTACTCCCCTCCTGGCCACACCCGCCTGGCCTTTCTCCCCTTGGGCTCAGCTCCCTCTCCCATCCCTTCCTCCTTTGGGCCTACTAGGAACCCAACTTCCTGTTTCCTTTCACGGTCTTTTTCAGGGTGTCCCCCTCACGTCATGTTTTAGTCCCGCCCCTGTAGTATCTCTGACTTGTGAGTTGGGGGAAGAGCGAGGACTCCAGGGTCCCAGCCCCTAAGCCCTGAGCAACCACTTAGTTGGGACAGAGGATGGCAATGCCGGCTCACAGTTGCATCATCTCGGTGAGTGACTTTTCCTAGGCCCCTGAGATGACTCCACTCGGGCTCCATGTCCCCTCTTTGGGCCCAGGGCTTACACTGCCCTTCTCCACCACAGCAGTGTGAGGCTCCCGGGCCTTGTAAGTCTGAATCCATGAGGAATAAACATTTACCCAGAAGCCCACTAGGACCCCTGACCTCCCAAGTGCTTCTGATTCTTCAGCGCTTCTCTTTTCTTTTTTCTTCCTTTTTTTTTTTTTTCTTTTTTCCTTTTCGTCTTTTCAAGACAGGGTTTCTCTATGTAACAGCCCTGCTGTTCCTGGAACTCTCTGTAGACCAGGCTGGCCTCGAACTCACAGAGATCCACCTGCGTCTGCCTCCCGAGTGCTGGGATTAAAGGCGTGTGCCACCAACGCCTGGCTTCTTTTCTTTTCTTTCTTTCTTTCTTTCTTTCTTTCTTTCTTTCTTTCTTTTTTTTTTTTTTTTGAGACAGGGTTTCTCTGTATTGTTTTGGAGGCTGTCCTGGAACTCACTTTGTAGACCAGGCTGGCCTTGAACTCACAGAGATCCGCCTGCCTCTGCCTCCCGAGTGCTGGGATTAAAGGTCTGCGCCACCAATGTCCGGCTGATCCTTGTGCTATCTTGGGAGTTCATGAGTTGATTTTTTTTTTCCAAATGGTCCTTATCTGGAGGAGCTTAGGGAGAAGAAAGAGAAGGCTAGAGGGGCGGTTGTACCTTCACAGAACCAGAGTCAATGTGGACTAGGGAGAGCAGCCCTTGTCAAAGACTAGACTCTAAACACTGGAGCCCAGAGAAGGACAATGTCCCTCCCAGGGTCACACAGGCGACTCCTCTTCACTGACCTTTGCCTGAAGCATCCTATTGTCCTCTGAACTTGGGTAGAAGCTGGCTAAGTCTGATCCAGTATGGAGCACGCACAGCCTTTCGGGGCTAGCTTGTGCCACGCCCCTTCCCTCCATCTAAACTTCAAAATCTTAAGGAAAAGATGCCGTATGTATCTCTGATACTTTTACCATGCATCAGGCCTTCCCTGTAGCCGTGCTCAGTAAATGTTTAGTACTGCCACGGCTGTCGGCAGAGATATAAGACATGTTCTTGTCTTACCTCAGTCTCCTCTATTGTCTGTCCCTGTGTAAACAGCAGCACTCCTCTGGGCTACTTCCCCCATTTATCAGGTCAAATGAGCAGAGCCTCTGGACATGGTGGCACATGCCTGTATTTCCAGCAATCAAGATACTGACGCAAGAATGACTGAGTTTGAGGCTAACCTGGACTTCCCAGAAAGACTGTCTCAAAAAAAAATAATAATAAACATGATTCCTCAGGTCTTAGAAATTATATGTTCCTGAATGTAGAGAGTATGGGAAATGCAATGGGGAAGAGGAAGATGACACATGTGTCTGAAAATGCCATAATAAAACTCGTTGCTTTGCATGCTAACTTAAAAGCTGGCAGAACTGAAGAGATACCTCAGTGGTTACGAGCACTGGCTTCTCTTCCAGAGGACTGGGGTTCAATTCCCAGCACCTCACAACTGCCTGTAACTCCTGTTCCAGGGAATCCAACACCCTCACACAGGCAAAACACCAATGCACGTAAAATACAAATAAATAAACTTAAAAAAAAGAGTAATATGAAAAAAAAGTTGGCTACAGCACACTCCTTAAATCCTACCACTCAAAAGGCAGAGGCAGGTGGATCTTTGTGAGTCTGAAGTCAGCAAGTACCAGGCTACCGGGGACTATGTAGTGAAACCATACCTCAAAATTAATAACTTGCTGGGCGGTGGTGGCGCACGCCTTTAATCCCAGCACTCGGGAGGCAGAGGCAGGCAGATCTCTGTGAGTTCGAGGCTGGGCTGGACCAACAGCCTCCAAAACAATACAGAGAAACCCTGTGTCGTAAAACCAAAAAAAAAAAATTTAATAACTTTCCCTCAAAGGCACAAGGTTCTATTGAGTAAGGTGGGATTTTGGAGCACCAGAATACAGATTTTAAAAAAATCTTGGACCGGGCTGGAGAGATGGCTCAGAGGTTAAGAGCACTGACTGCTCTTCCAGAGGTCCTGAGTTCAATTCCCAGCAACCACATGGTGGCTCACAACCATTTACAATTCAATCTGTTCAATCTGGTGCCCTCTTCTGGAGTGTAAACAGAACACTGTATATGTAATAAATAAATCTTAAAAAAAAAATCTTGGACCAAAGAGATAACTCAGTAAATAAAAGTACTTGCCTTATAAGCCTGACAACCTGAGTTTGATTTATGGGTCCCATGATAGGAAAGAACTGACTCCCCAAAGTTGTCCTCTGACCACATAAATGCTATGGTGAGCGCGTGCGCGCACACACACACACACACACACACACACACACACACACACACACTCCCCACATGTAAATACATTTTCTGAGAATGTATCTTTGGGCAGCAACCATGGTATTGAAAATAGAAAATAGTAATCCCCTTTATTCAAATAGACTGGTGAAGACACCAGCTGGAGGAAAAGCCTCCTGATACTTGTCACAGCGGGTACTCGGGCTGGCATCAAGGCATAGAGGGTCATTCATTCAACTCTCTACCTGGGCTGGGAGAGAAGGGCCAATATGAACTGACGAGAGTGGGGCGGGAGAGGCCCTCGGGGAAGGAAAAGGGGTTAGAAAACAACACATCTCAGAAGGCATGGGCCTATCCAGAGGACAAAGGAAAACTAAGGGATTACACAGCATTGTGGCCCCTAAGATGCTGCCGGTTGGTCTTCAGGGGCACAAGGGTACCTCTTGAGGGGCCACCACACTGATCTGAGAGAGGGAGACCCTGAAGATCAGTCTCGGTAGCTATGCTCCCTCCGTGACGCCTAGCCTCTGCAAAGACCATGAAGCACTGGGTTCTATTCTACTGTTGTTGGCGGGGGAGGCAGGGAGTGGCCAAGGCAGCATCTAACACAGACGTTGAGCTTCTATTCTGTGCTTCTCCCGAAGAACAGGAAACATCTTGTCCTCTTCTTTCTCACGTACCCCAATCCCTTGACTCTGCCCAAGCCTCTGTTTCGTCTTTCTGTTTGGCCCCCTCTCTGGTACTCAGCCATGTGCCCGCTTCCTGAAGCTGCCAGCAGGATGAGGGAGTTTACTGCGCTGTCCGCTGGGAGACCTGTTGGCCAAGGAAGGCACAGAGCCGGCCCAGGCGATGGCGGCAGCTGTGCTCAGCTCCCAGCAGTGCCAGCACGGCAGCGCACAGCTTATCCAGCTCCAACTGGGGGCTGGCAGGGGAGCGGCCGGGTACATTTCCTATCTCAGAACCCTAAACGTGCTTCCCCCAGGGAACCTGGAGAGAAACCTGGAGAAAAATCATCTCCTCTCAGCAGGATTCTCAAAAAGGTAAACAGCTCAAGCAAGAACAGTGTCTGAACTGTGAAGACACCACTTTTCCGTCTGTGCTGCTCGCTCTTTAGGCAATAGCCTCCTGGCCAGCAACAAGGAGAGAAAGCCCCACGTAGGCTTCCACCCCTGCTGGCTCCCTTCTCCCACCCTCGGCTGAGTCAGCCACGGCCCACGATCACTTGCAGCTCAGCTCTGCTCTACAATTTGGCCTCCACGAGGACGGAGGGAGTTTGTCTCCACGAGCTCAGGTTCTTTCTGAAACAGTCCCAGATGACTCTTGTGTTGAGCTACAAAAAGTCCACCATTACTGGAGGGCCCAAACTCCTTAGCAGGCCATCCAAGAACCTTCTGGTGTGGGCCCACCTCCCCTCGGCTTCTCCTCATGGGTCAGGCACACTGAGGACTCTCGTCACTTCCCAAACGCGCACCTTTGCTTGTGGTGGAGTCTCAGCCCTGCCTCACGCTCACTTCCACTGCCCTGCACCCCGTCTGCAGCACATCACAGGGCTTCTGTTTGGTCCACTAAACGCTACACCCGGGGTAAGTCTGCCTGTGTCCCTCACCCTAACCCCGAGCTCCTCCAGGCTGAGGGCTGCATCTGCTTCAACTCTGTACTGCTCAGAGTGAATAAAATGAGTAGCAACCCTACCAACAGTGTTCTTCTAAGGCTCTGGGGCTGCCAGAGGCCTTCTTCCCTCAGCTGAGTTGTAACAGCTTCTTACTTCTGGTGAGCAAGGCAGCACACACTGTTCCGGCCCAGTCACTGAACATGGTGATCTGGGAAGAATACAAAGCAACAAGTACAGATTGTATGGGATAATTTTAATGAAACTTGCTATTTATATATTTACAAAAAAAAAAAAGAACAAAGAAAACCCCCAACAAAAATAGACATTACAGTTTAATAATAAAAAGTACAACTGAGCACTGTGGGCCGGAGGTGGGATACCCGCCTAACAGCATGCCCACCTAACACGTCATCTGGGGACCCAGAGAAATGACAGTGACAGAGACACAGCTGGCTCAGCCAGAGAGAACCCATTCTTCTCCCCAAGGGTTCGGAGGTTTGATCCTGATGCTCAATCCTTCACGTCCTTCTTCCTGGTCCAGCAGGTGGTGGGGTAAGAGGTGGGGGTAGGGTGACGGTGGGATCAGAGAGAGGTATGGGGCAGGGTGGAAAGACAAGAGGTATCCCAAGAAAAGGCAGGTGAGGGTGGGCAACGGGGAGTTAACAGGGGCAGGAAGCTTCCATCATAATCCCGGGTACTAGAGAAGGAGGAACAAATGGGAAGGGGGGGGAGGGGAGGCAACTGTTCATCTCTCCCTGTCTCCACTCACAGTTCCATTCCATGTGTCAACCCCAGTCTCAGACAGACCCAGACACAATCCAGTGACAAATTAGTGGTTTGTTCCCAGTGGAACAACTGATCTAGGAAATGAAGTCCAAAGCTGGCAGGGAGAGCTGGAGTCCTCTTCAGTAAGACACGGCTCCCGGCTCTCGGGGAGCAACGAAAAGGACATCGGCTTTGGCATTGACGCAGTAAGTGACGATGAGGGACAAGACGAGGATACCGAAGCCCACGATCAGGGTGATAAACTGCAAGGGTGAGGGTGTGAGCAGGAGAGAAGGGAGTTCTGAGATGCCACTGTCCAAGGGAGCTCAGGGAGAAACAACACCACGAGTCTGGCAGTAGCCTCGAGTCCCAAGAGCAAGGAACAACCACGGGCTCACCCTCGCAGTGAGCAGACTGGGCTCACCGTCCCAGTGAGCAGACTGGGCTCACCGTCCCAGTGAGCAGACTGGGCTCACCTTAGGTGAATCAAGCAGCTGTCTGTGTTTTTTGTTTAAGTGATCTGAGGGTAGGCAGGACCCAAGGCTTTGGTCCTCGGTCATTATACTTATGCTCATGACTCACTTATAACAGGGGCTAAATAACTATTCGGCTAACTCCACCCAGCTGTGCTATAAAGTAAGCTCTCCTAACCAAGTACGCATCCCAACTATCAGCACAGAGAGACCTCCTAATGGGAGGTGATGGCTAATCAGGCCCAGATTTGCATTGGTTTTGCTGTAAATCTGGGACAAATGACAAGCAACAGAAAGGAACCTTCCAGAACTGAGACAAGCGGCAGTGAAAAGACGCCAGCGGCACTCTGCCACCTCCCTCCAGCCCAGGCTCACCTCAAGTTCTTTGCTGGCAACTAGGAATATTCGAGCTTGGATGTCTTTCCAGCGGCTCTCGGTCCACGTAGAATACTCTGTGGAGCCCCACTGACTCAGTTCAAAGGCAGGCGACAAGGCCCTAGCCAGCCGTACTGTGGAGCGCACACACCGAGGGAGCCGCTCTGTCTTGTTAGAATTCAAAGGGCCTTGTACCCACGAGTATTCATACAGCTGTATGAGAAGACAGGGCTGAAGTGACATGCTTCTCACTTGCTCCCCGTGTCCTATTAGCACCGTATTCCAGCCAGCTTCATCAACTAGCTGACTCTTGACCCCACAGGTAACCTAATGTCACTCAGGCTACTGCTTCCTCCACACAGGCTCACAGGAGTGTATCCCTCGACCTTTCCATGCCAATCCCCACATCTGCCCTGCAGATTTCCAACTCTCCCAATGGAAAGAGGCCCCAGGACACTTCCGACACCCACCGCCACTCACATCCTTGCTTTCATTTGGGACTTTACTTGGATCCTGGCACTGCTCTCGGGTGAGGTTGGTCACCTTGCCAGTCAGGTTTGCCAAGGCATACTGCACAACGTAGGTCGTGTTGGTAGGGCTGGAGACGGCAATGTAATGTTGAAGAGGGCCATCATCTGATTGCAGGCCGAAGGGAGAGGAGGAGGGTTTGGAAGGTGAGGTCACGTTGGGCCGAAAAAACCCAGAATTGACAGGAGCCAGAAGAGAGAAGGTTAAGAGAAAAGGGCCCAATAAATGCCAAGAAAGAGAAAGGAAAACCAGGAGGGAAAAAAGGGAGGGAAAAAAGAGTAAAGATTAAAGCAAATCTGATGCCTTTCCCTCTATATTTTGTTAGGCAGGGATCCCCTTTCTCACAACAGATGCTTACCCAAATAGGACCTTAGGTCCTGTCTGAGGATAGACTGAAACCATGAGTTGTTGGCTCTAACCAGGCACCCGTAGAGCAGACGTGTAACCTAGGATTGGGATGCAGAGAAGAAAAAAAAATGCTGTGATTTGCAGCATGACCAGGGAAACAATGAGCAGATATCAGTTATACCAGTGCTGGGAGACAGGGGCCAATTCACAAAGATGTAGATGAAGCCCACTCACGAACTCTTGAGGGTATCATCCTTGTAGGCATGAAGAGGCATGCTAAATTCCAAAGTTTAAGAAGTTGACAAGGACCATAGAGAAGGGGGGGCAGCCTGTGTTGACAGAAACAGAAAGGGTCAGGGCCCCATCTTTTCTTACTGTTTGGGGATCAGCCTGAATCGAGTCACTGAAGTTGGTTCCTCCTGCAAGTTCATACAATGCACGGGCCAGTACTGTGGCCACATTCGCCAGTGCCTGCAGCAGGGGAGAAGGGCTGGATGGCTCACCTGTCTCACAGTGGTTCACTCTGTACCATTTCTGTTGTATTTCCCATGCTCCCACCCAGTACAGGTCAGTACTACCTTGGCAGTGTCTGTCACAAAGTTCAGATCCTCTTCTGGGCTCTGCCACTCAGGATAGGTCACATTAATGTTCTCAGCAGTGTCATAGATGCTCTGGTAATACCTGCCAGAAAAGTCAGTATGAGCCCTGGCTCTATGAAGCCAGGTCCTTGTCCCTTTCCTATGGAAATGCCCTTATGTGGGAACTTGCTGCCTTAGCCTTCATCATCCAAGGGAAAGGAGAGAGGTACTGGAAATGGGGAAGTAAGAAGGACAGTGAGGTAAAGCAATTTGAAGCCTCTGCTGCTGGACAAAGTATCAAAAGTAAGCCAGCCCTAAGCACTGGACACACAGGAGGCTGGCCAGCTTTTCAGAGAACTACCGCCTTGTATGATGAGTGTTCCCACGAACGCTCACAATGACAGAAGGGAAGCTGTTGGTGCTAGCTAAGATCAGAGATGCTCACAGACAGACACTTTGGATCAGATCACTGTGATGGTTCCCTGTGAACTCCAAGGAAACAGATTTTAAAGAGTACCCTTAGCCTTCCTACTCAAATGCCCCTTATGCAGGAATAAATTGCTGCCCCATGCAGAGCCAAAAGAGCTACATAATCAAGTGAATGGTCTCTTACCCCAAAGTAACACACACACACACACACACACACACACACACACACACACACACACACACACACACACACACATTAAAAAAAAAAAGGAAAGAGACAGATTTGGAAAGCTGATAGTAATCTAGATCTGTTACCTGTTACCCCCTTGGGTGAGTAAGAAAGGATCTTTGCTCAGAACAGATAATCAAAGCTTAAGCATTTTTATTTAAAAACTCATTTGGCCTCAGTGAGGCTGCAGTTAGAGCCATCTAGCCTGAGTGACAGCAACCTTCCTCCCAGACTTCAGACTAGAGGGCCTCTGAAATCAAAGAAGGTGCAGGCCTGGTGACTTACCGGTTATGGAAGGAACCAGAGTGGTCAGCCAGAACCACACCAGAAATGTTTCGAGCCCGAAGAAATCGTTGTAGAGATGATGGTGGCAGGGCCTGTGACTGATTCTGTCTCCTGAGGACAACTTCAGGGACACCAGCACCACTCTTCTCCAGAGTGACCAGAAGGTCCTCTACCTAAGGGAGGAACAGAAGCAGACTGTTGGGAGTGGGGAGGGAGAATGGGAGGGCTCTCTCAGCCTACTATCTCCTAGATATATTCTTCAAACTCTCTGGAAGCAAGACTGAATTTCCTACAGTTCCCATGGCTCTTTCTACAGTTAGGAAATTAGAGCACAAAGAGGCCTGGTTTTTTTACATTTATAGGTAAGTTCTATCCTCGGGACTCTGCTTATCCTCAGTGGATGTTTCATGAGTCATTTGTGGTGCAGAAGCGGAGGAGCCAACCAACAACAAAATGCCAAATACGTAATTCTCTAGGTGCTACGGGGGCCAGAGCAGGGGTGACAACAAAGGCTGGAGTGGCAACAAGAGACGGGCAGACTTATGGCTGCACCTGGCAGGGAGTAAGGGCTGCAGATCAGCACGAAGAAAGAGAGGGGCAGAGCAAGAGAGACGCTCAGTGGCTAAGAGCAAGAGAGACGCTCAGTGGCTAAGAGCAAGAGAGACGCTCAGTGGCTAAGAGCAAGAGAGACACTCAGTGGCTAAGAGCAAGAGAGACGCTCAGTGGCTAAGAGCAAGAGAGACGCTCAGTGGTTAAGAGCAAGAGAGATGCTCAGTGGTTAAGAGCACTTGTTGCTTTTGCAGAGGACCCAGGTTTGATCCTCAGTACCAAGATGGTGGTTCATAATCATCTGTAATTCCAGTCCTAGGGGCTCTGCCCCTCTTCTGACCGCCTTGAGCACAGACACACATATGGTGCATGTACTTGCAGGCAAATACTCATATATAAAATAAAACAAATCTATGTCCAATCCCCCTCCCCAGTAGAGTGGAGGGCAATACAGGCAGAAGACTGATGCAGGCAGGACTCTGGCCGGCAGCCTTGACAACTGGGTCCACGGGACAAGCAAGAATAGAACAGGAGGAGCAAGTCACACCAAGCGGCGGTGGTGCGCACCTTCAATCCAGCACTTGGGAGGCAGAGGCGGACAAATCTGTTTGAGGGCAGACTGGTCTACAAAGTGAGTTTTAGGACAGACAGCCAGGGCTACACAGAGAAACCCTGTCTTGAAAAACAAACAAAATAAAAAACAGAACCCCCCCACAAAAAAAAAGAAAGGAAGGGAGGGAGGGAGGGAGGGAGGGAGGGAGGAAGGAAGGAAGGAAGGAAGGAAGGAAGGAAGGAAGGAAAGCAGAAAAAGAGGGAGTAGTCAGTCACCTACCAGCAGTGTTTGGGTGTTGAAGGATCAGAGAGAACTACCTATCCCAGGAATCCAATGAGATCCACTGTGTTTATGACGCTTTTCACAAAGCAGTGGTGCTCATCTTTAACCAACCCTTAATTTTATCCTTTCTCTTATCTGTTGGGTTACCTGGTTCTTCACAGACTCATTTTTCTGAGACATGGGATCTGTGTGCATCCAGAGATCTAGTGAAGTTCTTAAGGCCACCTGGGAAGGAAGAAGAGCAGCATGTCTGATGTGTCTCCTGCTGTGACCCATGTCTGGGAGACAGGCATCAGGGGACGTTTGGTGTCTGCAGAGCAGGGTGCTTAAGTTCAAGAAAGAGGTGGAGGATGGAGGTTCACACCTGTCCCAGCTCCACAAACGAGTCAATGTTCTCTAGCCGCACGGGAAACTTGCCGTTCTCCATGTCATAGACCATCCTTGAGCTGCCAATGTAGTCAAAAGTTTCCTGAGGGATGGAGATAGGAGAGATTCCCAAGGGATAGGGCAGTCTGAGGTCATCAAAGCGGGTTGCTTTCTTGGGTCATCTCAGCCGACAGTCATCTTACAGCCATGTGATCTACCACCCCCCAATATCTTCCCAGCTGTCTCTCACATGTATGCATCATGGGGTTTTTCCAGCCTAGACTTGGGGAAAGCAGTCTTTGCAAAGGCTCAAAGCAAACACCAGCTGTTACACAGTTGCTTCTTGATTCTCCTCTATCCCCACAGCTCTGGCTGCTATTACCTCACACTTGAGCCAGGCTGTAGCACCACAGTAAACATGAAAGGAAGCCTCAACAGATTTTGTTAATGGGAAAAGGAAGGGGGCACATCAATTCAGGAAATATAAGCTTCCTAAAACAAAGGATTCCAAAGGGGAAACAAGAGGCAGATGCAGAAACTCTGATTAATAGCTCAGGTCAGCAATCCCTCTCCTAACATTACCATCCCCTTTCTCTCTGTCATCTTGCCCAAGGGAAAAAGCCCTTACCCCCTGGAAGAAGACAAACATCACATTGCGGGGTAGGGCAGTCACATCTGGTGCCTTGTGCAAAGCTTCAGCTGCAGCCAGCTGAGTGACAAAGGAGGCTACAGCACTTTCTGCCCCTGGGGCCACATTCCAGAAAAAGGACCGGCTATCCAGCTGGAATAGCAGAAGACAAGACAGGGTGGTGGACTTTAAAACTGGGCCATTAGTGCCAAGCCAAGGACCTTCTCTTTGGGGCAAGTCCTAGAGCCACGGACTCCAACAGCCCAGCTCCCTCACCATTTAAGGCTCCCCAGTGAGTTCACTCTAAAATCAGATGCATCCAAAGAGCCCTGCCCATGCTACCCAGGGGCAACACTTACCCGGGTGGCAGCAACTACAACCCTGTCATCGGGTTCTAATGCCCCAGATGTATTTACAGGCTTCAGCATGCTCCATACGTTGTAGTCAGATAAGGGGTCACAGACGATTTCTGAGTGGGACACAGACAATGAGAGATCACAGGACTAAGGGAGAGGGTAGTGTAGAGAAGGCCTCCAAGACCGTTTAGACCCAGTCCTCATAAACTCCAAAGACCACTGTCTCTACCTTCAACAGCTCTAGCTCTGGCTCCCTGCCACCATCCACTTCAGGTGCAGGCTGCCTCTTCTCTTTAAGATTCTCCCATGCAGTGCCTGCTGCCTGGGCCTGCTCTTCCCTCCCTGGCCGGGTCCACTGCTGGGCGTGGCTCTGCCTACCTGGGTTGATGCTGAAGGTGCTCTGGATGAAGCTGCGGCGCATGCAGGTGGCGGTGCTGATGACGGCGTGCATGTGTGAGAAGAGCTGCATGGCACACAGCGGGAAGCTTGGCGCAGAGCCGTTCTGACCCAGGTTGTGATCTTGATAGCACTGGAGAGGAGATGGACCCCACTGAGACAGCTAGCTGTGGAGGTCCTCTCTCGCTTTCCAGGAAGAGGAAGGCCCAGCTCCATTCTTAAGCCACTCCCTTTTGGGAGACATAAGTCCCCAAGCTACAGGTGTCCTGGGATAACCATATAAGGCCAAAGAGAAAAATTTCTCCATCAGTACAAATAGCATGGACTCAACAGACTGGCTGGAGCAGACGAACTTATCCAATTCTAACTGGTGTGGTCCAAGCTTCAGTCACCACAGGGTCTTGCTACACAGTTTACAAAGGCCCCACACTCATAATCCTCTTTCAGCTTCCCAAGCATTGACAGTACAGGTGTGTGCTACTGTGCTTGGCTTCAGCCACTGTTCACAGTGACCGGAAATAAGGAGCAATGGCTAGAAATGAAAATAAAAATTTATTCTGAGGCAGCGTTTCTCTGTGTACCCTGGCTGTCCTGGAACTCCCTCTGTAGACCAGGCAGGCCTTGAACTCAAGAGAGTTGCCTGCCTCTGCCTCCCGAGTGCTGGGACTCGGGCCTGCTTGATCAAACTCCTTGATTGTTTTGAGGAGCCATCTTTCAAGGTATACACTAGGAAAACAAGCTTCCCTCCATACAGGACAGGAATGTGAAGATAATCCTTGTTCTCACTGGGACTGCCGGAAGCTGGCAGAGTCAGTACCTGCTTGATGACCTTGGTCTCATTCTCATCTTCAAGAAGAAAGATGGGAAAACTAAAGTCTTCGTAAGCCAAGCCATTGCCCAGTTCATTCCACAATGCTTGTTTGCAGTGAGCAAACTCTGACCCATAGGAGTTGGAGTAAATACCTGAAGGAAGGAAGTAGGAAGGGGTGTAGGGAACAGTTTATTGAGGTACCAAGTATTTAGGGACCTTAGGGACCAGTGAAGGTTAGGATACCATAGGGCTAAGAGTACAGAAAGAGGCAATGACTCTAAGAGGCAATCATGAATCTGTCATCAGTCCCACTAGAATAGAAACAGGTATCAGGGAACCCTAGGCTGGCAGATTAGGTATCTGAGCACGTAACAAGAAGGAACGATGGCAGAGGAAGAGGGAAAGAAGATGGGGTGGGGTAGGGCGGAGGGAGGAGGGTGGGGAGGAGTCAATTGTACATGGCCCCTGCCCCTGAAACCTGACACGGGTGCAACAATTAATTTTGTACAATAGAAGGGTCTCGTGATCTTTTGAGGCTCTTACCAAACCCATCATTTGGGCACTGCACACTAGGAGAAAAGCTTGAAGTTGAGTTGGGCTTCGCCAGAGTCACTGCAAGACCAGCAATTCTGCTTGTTCTCCCCTTCAGTTTCTCCATCACATCCCTACAGACAAGGACATGGGAGAGGGCAGGAAGGTATCAGACAGATTAGTACTCAGATTAGTACTACTGGAGTTAGGGACTCAGAACTACCAACTCACTTCTTCTATTGTGGGGCTTAACTTCTGAGTCTGGACTATTTCATCTACCTGTCCCTAAGTGATTTTGGACACTGTTCCTTCTTCTCTGAGGAAGGTCTAATTTTGAGATCAATAAGATGATTCCTTTTGATATTATCTCCTTTTAATATAAACCCTGCTTCCTATCCCATACCAGACTAGAGCAATGGAAGTTTCCATCCATCAGTGCAAGGACCAAATTTTTCTTTCTCTACACACAGTCCCAGGAAGACACAAACAGTTCTTACCTGGTAAAGAGCTTGCCCTCCAGTAGAACCATGTAAGGGGGATTGGGGCCATCTGTCAACACCCACTGCAGGTCCTCTTCTTTCTCCACTACGTGGATAACCCCTGTATCCCCACTAATTGAAGCTGCCGGGACAGAATGGGTCAAATTAAAGCTCCTACAGATGTTAACTCTGCAGATTTTTTTTTAAAAACAGGGTCTCACTATGTAACCCTGGCTGACCTGAACTGACTGTGTAGATCAGGCTGGCCTTGAATTTGCAGTGATCCTCCTGCCTCTGCTTTCCAAGTGCTGTGATTCAAGGCCACCACATTCAGCTTCTGCAGGTCTTTTGTCTCTAAAGACGTCACAAAATATTAGGGTAGACACTGCCACTTCTAGACTTGAAGAGCTAAACTACCCCAGCTCCATTTGAAGGAGGAAAACTAAAACAGAAGCCCAAGAGGGCTCATTAGAAGTATTTCTGAATTGTTTTTGTTTTTTTTAAGTTTGCACTTGGGTCATTAGGATTGTATAGCAAGCACTTTTACCGTTTGAGTCATCTTGCTGGCCTTTACAGCCCTTTTTATTAGATGCTGCAGAGGCTCTGCAATTTTCACTGTTTTTCCTTTTCTCAATTCTTTTTTTTAAGCCTTATTTATTCATTATGTATGCATATATGCCGGAAGAGAACAACAGATCTCATTACAGATAGTTGTGAGCCACCATATGGTTGCTGAGAATTGAACTCAGGACCTTTGGAAAGGCAGCCAGTGCTTTTAACCACTGTGCTATTTCTCCAGCCCTTTTCTGTCCAATTCTAACAACCCCACTTAAGTATATACACAAGATTCTAAAATACTAGACATTCAAGTTTCAAAATCTGAATTTTCCACCAGGAAATGCCAGATTCTCCATTTCCAGCTCAGACTTCTAGCTTTGATCTTGCTTTGAAAAGATACAGATTCTGTGGCCTCAATAGTGTCCTTGGGTTGCCATCTTCCAGTCTCCTTCCGGAATGCCTTTATCTGCTCCTGGCCAGTTTTAGGTGATTTTAATCTAGAGCTCCAAGTTCTCTAGAGTAGAGCTTCCCAATTGATAGGCCTGGGATGGACTGAAGACACACTGATAATCACCGATTCCTTCCTGGGAATCTAGGATTTCCTCAACTGTCCAACAAAAGTAGACTCCTCATTTACCCTGGATGACCTACGAATAATACCCATTTTTAAAGGTATAAGGATGCCAAGTCCAGTATTTCTATACATCTCATGATGTGGCAAAGACTGGGAAGCACTGTTTCAGAGGATGGATGGCCCACAGTCCAGGATGTCTAGAATTTGACATGATATCCTGAGTCTCTAGGGATCCACGTGGAGACCTCTTAGGGGACACTGGATATGCTATTCAAGAGTTACTTTAGACCCAGTCCTCAACACTGCTATGGAGCACAACTACAATCAAAGTCTGCTTTGTTTTGTTGTTGTTGTTTTTTTTTTTTTTTGGTTTTACGAGACAGGGTTTCTCTGTATTGTTTTGGAGGCTGTTAGTCCAGCCCGGCCTCGAACTCACAGAGATCCGCCTGCCTCTGCCTCCCGAGTGCTGGGATTAAAGGTGTAAGCCACCACCGCCCGGCTGCTTTGTTACTTTGGCACTCGGGACTGAGTCAGAGGCCCCGTGGACACTACTTACACTACCAATGAGCTGTACCCCCGCCACTGTAATTTTAGGAAGTATAAGTGTTTGGGCCTTCTCTCAGTGAGGCCTAGATATATTTTTCTGAAATGACCATATGTAATTCTTGGCTATAGGCAGTAAGACATAAGAACTATACTTCTAGACACAGCACTGAAATACTTGCAACTGGCAGAAGATTGAAAACAATCAAGTACTTCCTAATTGATAACCAAACAGAACTCTTCTCGTAGAAAGAAGAAAATAGTACATGCTAACGCTCTTAAAACACAAGAAAAAGAAAAGCTAGTATAGTAAATTAAAAATAAATAAATAAAGGTAACCAGTTCTAGCGGGGGCAGGGAAGAGACAAACTGTGATTCTGGACTCAAGAAACCTGGATTCCAATTCAGGTCCTAACTGGTGATTGGATAGTTTTAAGCAACGTGTTTGCTTTCGCTGGAGCTTCAGTAAGGAACAGTTTTTTGTTTGTTTGTTTGTTTTGTTTTTGGTTTTATCCCTATTCATCTTCTACCGTGGAGATGGAGGGAAAACAAAGTTACATGTAGCGCTCTTTGAGCACCATTAGGATCCAATAAAAGTAGGTCATAGCAATCATAAAATCAAATCTAGAGCTCAAATGTTCCCCTCAGTTTCATTCTGCTCCCACCCCTAATTAAAAAGGGTGTTGGCTGTGGAGGAATGGACAGATGTGACCAAGCAAGACTCAGAAACAAGTAGGTTGAAAAGGAAACAAGATCCTAATGAGGAAGTGGCCAGAGTCCGGCCCCTCCCTCTTCTCTCTGCTCTGGCTTTATCTCCAGAGGCTACTGCTTTGCTTCCCACAGGACTGCAGGAAAAACATGTAACATAATGACTCATCTCCAAAGGAGTTGCCAGGGCCCAGCTTCAGGAGGATGGATGGGGTCCTTGCAGTCTGGTTCTGACAAGTCCACAGTCTGATCTCAGCCTACCCAGGATCTAGTTCTCCTTCATCCACAACTCAGATAAGAAACTAAATCCAACAAAAACCTCAAGGCTGTTTGTAACCAAAGAATCCACTTGCAATGTTTCCTGTGTGGGGGACATGGGACAATCTCTTGTAGTATAGCTCACGGAAGAACGGGTAGAAAAGTATTAACTACTTCCCTGAGTAAATTCCTTACATTCCAGTAACTGAATTTCTTTTTACCAAGACAGATTTCTGGCAATCACATAATACTGTTTGATACTTTATTCCACATCAACAACAGACATTTATTTAAAAAGTGCTTGAAACAGGACATGGAGGACCAGGCCTACCATGTCAGTATTAGGAAGATCACAAGTTTAAGACCAGTCTGGGTTATATAATGAGATTCTGTCTAAACAAAACAAAACCAAAAACAGAAACATAAAAAGATACTTTGACTTTCAGCTTGCATATCACTATTTCAGTCATTATTAAAAGGACAAACTAAATAAATGTGATGATAAAGCCAAGATCAGACCCTGCTTATCTGTAAAATGATATTCTGACAGAGTTACTGTTCTTGGAAGACTAAATCTGATGATAATAGACAGCTTAAGCAGAAAGCAAGCTGTGATTTTTAATTTTTTTTAATATGTGTAATACTCAGAGATTGAATTCAGTCTTGTGCGTGTTAGGCAAATGTTCTACCACCGCACTACGCTTTCAGCAACTTACACAGTGTTGAGCGTGATAGTGTTGTCATGGTATTCTGCTTTGGAACACATTTACAAAGCAATAGGATAAGTCAAAATACTTCATTTATTTCTCTTACCACTATTTATTTAGTAGATGGGAAGGGCAATAGGGTCTCTAGCTCAGGCTGACTTTAGCAACTGACCATCTGGGTGTTGTGATCATAGCAGTGCCACTATGTATAATTTATATGGTGCTAAGGTAGAAAGCCAGGACTTACTCTACTGGCTACTGACACCCCCAGCCCTGCCCTTATTTGGCATTTGTGTGTATGTGTGTGCATATTCCTACATGCAGATGCCTGATAGAAGACAATGTCAGCTATCTGTCCTGTCTTCTATCTTGTTTGAGAGAGGATCTCTTTGTTGTTTTTCTACTGTACACAATAGACTGCCTGTGAGTTTCCATGGGTTCTTCTGTCTCTGCATCTCTATAGGAGTGCTAGGATTATACACAGTCACAGTTTTATTTTTTAGTGTGGGTTCTAGAGATTCAAATTCAGATTGTCATGCATGCCCAACAGCATTTTTTTTTTTTTTACCCACTGAGCCATGTCCCCAGCCCTTAGTTGTCATTAAGGAAAAAAGCAAATACAAATAAGTATTTTAAAAAATTATTTAAGTGTATGAGTGTTTTGCCTGCATGTATGTACGTGCTCAGTGCCAGCAGAGGTTAGAAGCATCATCAGATCTCCTGGAACAGGAGAAATAGATAGTTGGGAGCCACCATGTGGGTGCTGGGAACCAAAAATCATCCCTGTGCAAGAGCCACAAGCAGTCTTAATCACTGAGCTGACTCCACAGTCCCCTGCTTAGCATGTTTAAAGCTTTTCTTCAACTAGTTTACTGCCCCTGAAGAAGCTGATTTGGGGGGTTGGGGATACTAGCTTGAGGATAAGGATTCAGTCAACAGCATCACAAAGTAACAACTGAAAGATTAGACAAACAGTGGTCCATGTTTATAGTACCACACTCAGTGGAAGGTTAAAGCCAGACTGGGGTACACAGCAAGGTTCTGCTCAAATGGAAAAAAAAAAGGGGGCCATTTTGGCTAAAAAAAAAAAAAAAAAAAAAAAGATCACTCAGAGTGCCACAGTGATGATTAGATTCCATGGAATATGGGATATGGGATTCCTTTTTCCTTAGACAACTGTATGGTAAGAGAGTCCCACCAGGATTCATATCCTAGCATGATTTCTTACTATCATGATGATGCTGGGGAAAGTGAAGCAATTCTGTAAGTCTTAGTTCCATCATTTGTACAACGTTAACAAGGAGTGTTGCAGAAGTAAAAGTAAAATGCCCATATTAGAACAGCATTTACTAAATTTTAGCTCTTATTAATTATCTTGCCTGGTTTGACAGATGATAATCACCTCCTATACACACACTTTAATTTGAATGCCAAGATTCTTAAGCAGGACATGAGTGTTTCTGAGTATCCAGGATACACACTGAATTATTAATGGCCACAAATACGAATCCCAACTTCAACTCACACTGGCATCCAATCTGATGAGTGGCATTCAGCAAACGAACACAAGGAGCCGTTTTATTTAGGGGGATGTAGATTTTCCTCTCCACGGAGTTTCCCCGACACAGTCCTGACCAGAAGATAAAGAAGATTAGCAAAAAGGGACAGGCATTCTGCATTAGCCTCTATCATCATTAGCTTGATTCATGGTTTAGGTAAAGCATTCACTATCATATTGTCTAACATGGGATTAATGATTATTGTTTTCACTTCTTTGGTCATATTATTGGAACATAAGTGTTGTATAAAAGTACTTAGCTCTGTATCTTAGGAAGTTATTAAACTCCAAGAAGATCAATCAACAATAAAGCTAAAATGTAAGTTGTCAAAAGAAAAGCCTTAGACCTTAGATGTGTCAGCATCTAGCTGTATGGGTAAATACTTCTGCTTTTCTATTTTGTATGTATATTACTAATTAATTAGGAAAATACCTCTGGTCTAAGAGTATAGATTATCAAAACCAAACAAAGAAAAGCATTCAACAACAAAACCAAGCTAAGAATCTGAACAGGCCTAGGAGAAACCTTATGCCACACACCTGTTAGATTAATCAAACACCCAATCATTTCTGTGCACACCTAGAGAATGGGGCAGCTAGTTTCTTCTTTGAAGATAGTCAAAAACAATGTCAAGTAGGGGGAGATATAGTCATGGGTATAAACATAAATGTTTGCATTTTAGGGTTTAACTAAAGAGCCATATACATATAAGGAAACATAGTTTTGCTTAATTTCTTAGTTGAACACACTAGAATTATAGATATGTTAGTGAGTGTAATTCACAATTACAAAATCACTAAATAAATATTAGATTAAAAAAATGAAAATATTCATCTACATTAAATGTCTAAAATTCCTTGAATCACTACTTCCCTCTTAACAGTTTAAAGCGGCCAAGCACACATTAGCCTTACTTTAGAAAGTAAAGAGAATAAGGAACCCACATTTAGTGTAGAACCACGGACAGGAGGAAATGAGGTCTCTCATTTCTTTTTCAGTGTTGCAAAAGTGCCCACAAAACATGACTTTTGATCTCAAAAATACTAAACCAGCGAAAGGAGTCTGAGCTTTTTACACCTGTCCCTTCTGATTGTGGGTGGGGTGGCTGGGGCTTTAAAGAAAACGAGGAATAAGGAAGAAGAGAAACAGGTTGGAAACCCGAAAAGGGGGTTGGAGAGAACTAAGCGAAACGACGTGCCTCGGGATGTAAGAAATGAAGGTCCAGGCAAAGGGGGAACTTATGTCACGGGAACGAAAGGCAAGAAGGATTCACAGGGCGGGGGGAACAGAGGGGCAATGGGAACCAGAAGGGCAACAACGCCTGCACTAGCGATGGGCCGATCCGGACGGTTCTCCCTACAGAGCGGAGCTCCGGGGTGGGGTGGCCTCACCTGCCAGTATCACGGAAAAAGACAGGAGGAGGAGAAGACCCCGACTTCCTGGGTCAGGCCCAGAGTCGCCCCTAGTCGTAGCCATCTTGCCTCTGCGCTGAGCGGAAGCCTCGGGTCCCTTCCAGCCTCGTATCGGCCTCTCTAGGCTTCCGCTGGTACCGTCTCTGTGGCCCAGGGCCCCAGAGACCGGAAGTTAGTGTCTGAGGCGCTTCCGGGAGCCACGACCTCGGGTAGCTGACGTGGAGACTTTGGGAAGGCAACCGGGAGCGGCGGGACCGGGTAATTGGACCTGGGAGCCGGAGGCCTGAAGGATGCTAACCAAATTCGAGACCAAGAGCGCGCGGGTCAAAGGTAGTGAAGAGGAAAAGGGGAACGGCGAAGGTTGGATGTTGGGGGCGGTGCTGTCACTAAGGAATCGAGAATGGGCGGACTCGCTGACCGACTGGGCCCACTTGAACCCAGAGGAACGGCCGAGGGAGGCGGCTTAGGGCTAGGGGAGTCTCTGCAGCCTGCGCTTCTTAGTGAGTCCCGGGGCTCTGATTTACTCGTGAAATGGTTCCTACCTTGTAGGAGAGCCCTAGAAACGCTTCCCATTTCCATCCACCTCTTCTGGGGGCTGTGCTCCGGCTTTTAGTCTCTCTGTTCGTAAGGCCTTGTGACTTATGCCTTTTGATGACCGTATTCCGTGGAGTACCATGGGGATGGGTTCTCAGCCTCTGCCCTGTAGCCCTTTTGGAGTCAGGCACTGGCGACTGCATTAGCCTGTCTGCACCATCTCAGTGTCCCGTGCTTCCGTTGGGCCGTGTTGCCTACCTGCTAATACAAGCCCCATAAAATCCAGAAACTGGTAAAACTGTTCGATGAAATACAAGATGCTTTGTATTATTAGATTTGAATATCAGAAAAACAATTTTTGGTAATATTTTTTGAAGAACGATGGCCTGTTGAAATTAGAAAAGCAGAGAATTAAGTCTACTGAAATCTGGCTAAAAATATGTCTGGAATATTTCCTAGAATGAATTATAGTGAAGTGGTTTGGAATTTGTTCTTTGGAGTCAAGTGAACTTGCTGAGGAGTTCTGAAACACCCACCAACAAGCTGTATGAGTATTAGGTGGCATACTTACCATCTCTAAATCTCTACATCCTTATTTTTAAAAATAAGGGTAGTTAACATTCTTTTATAAAGATAATTGAAATGCGAAAGTATATTAAATATGTTTATAATTAATAATTCCTGGCCAGACTCAGCAACTCAAAAACTGGAGGCAGTTTAATGTGAGGCTGTATTCTGAACAGTTTCTAAGTCTCTTGGGAATTTTGGTCATGAAGGGTACCATTGAGAATTCCTACTACCACCATGACTATGTAGAGAGCCTGTCTCAAAATGGCAAAAAAAAAAAAAAAAAGAAAAAGAAAAAGAAAGAAAGAGAAGAAAACTGTCATCTCTGGTGTCAGTCATGGTGGCTTTAGTCCCAGCACTCAGAGCCAGATGCAGGTGGATCTCTGTGAGTTAGAGGCCAGCGAGGTCTATACAGTGGGCTTCAGGCCAGTCAAAGCTGCACGGTGAAGCATTATTCCCAACCCCCCTCCTAAAGAAAACGTTCTAGGGCTGGAGAGACATGGCTCCATTAACAAGATTTACTGCTCTTTTTTGTTTTTGTTTTTTGTTTGAGACAGGATTTCTCTGTGTAGCCTTGACTGTCCTGTAACTCACAGAGATCCCTCTGCCTCTGCCTCCTGAGTGCTGGGATTCGCCACTGCTGCCGCCACCGCCACCCGGCGGAAATCCTGCTCTTGCAGAGGACTTGAGTTTGTTTGGCAGCTCACCACCACCTGTGAACTCAGCTCCAGATGATCTGATCCTGTCTTCTGGGCACTGTGGGGCACCTGAACTCACATGTACCCAAACGTCATCGAAAAAACAAACAAACAAACAAAACCAGTTTCTGAGTTTGAAATGAGTCTTCATTTCCTATTGTTTTCATGGTCAGTAGGAAGGTGCGTGGAGGGGATCAGTATTAGGAGTTCTTGAAAAGCGCTGAATCAGGGTTAAGAGTGCATGCTGTCTCATCATCCGTATCATGTGGCCTACAACTGCCTATCACTCAGCTCCATGGGATCCAGGGCCCTTTTCTGTCCCACTTCAGGCATATAACCCCCACACAGACACATATAATTAAAAATTGAAAAAGAAATTTAAGTGCTAAGTTGGGCGCTGTGGTTCGTGTCTGTAAATCTCAGCACATGAGAGGCTGAGGCAAGAGAATTCCTGTGAACTGGAGGCTACATGGTGAGACCTGTTCAAAAGAAAACGAGAAGGTGTTAACAGTATATCATAAAAATAAAACAAACACTATGCAAAATAGGTGTCTTCATAAACTTGCTGATATTCATACAGTGTCTTTACACCTAAACAATAGCTACCAGAGTTGGATGTGGTGGCTCTCACCTGTAATCCCAGCACATGGGAGGGTAAGGCAAGAGGGTTGCTGCAAGTCTAAACTACAAAGTGAGACCATGTTTTCAAAAAAAAACAAACATTAGCCAGATGATGGTGGTACATGCTTTTACTCCCAGCACTCAGGAGGGAGAGACAGGTGGATTTCTGTGAGTTCGAGGCCAGCCTGGTCTACAGAGCAAGTTCCAGGATAGGCTCCAAAGCTACAGAGAAACCCTGTCTCAAAAAAACAAAAACAATTTTTTAAAAATTGCTGGTGTGGTGGCACAGAAGCAGGCAGATCTTGGAGTTTGAGGCAAGCCTAGTCCATATAGAGAGTTTCAAGACAGCCAAGGCTACACAAAGAGACCTTAGCTCTGAAAAACAAAAACACCAGCAACAAAACCCCAAACATTTACCAAAACATTAAATGTGCATGTTCTAAGCCAGTGAGATGGCTCCATGGGTAAAGGTGCCTGTCACCAAGCCTAGATCCCCATGAGCCACATGGAAGGATAGAGCTGATTCTCACACACATATGTCATGGCTGTGTGCATGTGGACACAAACACATTATACACTCATAAATAAATGTAATACAAACTTTTTTAATATGCATGCTCCATTTTGTAGCTATTCCGTTTTCAAGTCTTTAGCCTAAAGATCTTTTTAAACTTTGTTTTGTTTTTGAGACAAGGTTTCTCTGTATAATGGCCCTGGCTGTCCTAGAACTCACTCTGTAGACCAGGCTGGCCTTGAACTCACAGAGAGACTCTCCTGCCTCTGCCTCCTGAGTCATGGGAATAAAGATATGCATCAGCGCTGCTCTGCTTCAGCAGTGGTGATAGCCAGAAACTAGAGGTGAAATTTAAATGTTTTCTAAGAGTAAGGTGGTTTGCTTGTTTGTATTTGGTTTTGTTTGCCTTTTTTTTTTTTCTTTGACAATGTCTCCCTATATAACCCATGTGGGCCTCAGCCTCCCAGATGCCAGGATTACAGGTATGTGACACCATGCTCCGCTTGTGAGTTTGTGTGTGTGACTAAGCTCAGCACTAGGCAAGCCACCTCTGTCCCACTGAAGTAACTATCCAACTCGGAAATAAAGTATGATAGACTAGCGAGGTGACTCAGTGGTTAAAGTTCTTAACACCAAGCCTGATGACCTAAGTTCAGTCCCCAGAGGGAATCGATGCCTGCAAGGTTTTCTTTTTTGTTTTTGTTTGTTTGTTTGTTTTCAATGTCTTTATATATAGTCCTCAGACTTCCACACATGCACTCTAGTACATGTGTACCCACATGAAAACACATGTGAATATACATAGTAAATAAATTCATGTAATTAAATATTTTAAGTTTGGTGCCTTTGTTCCTTACAGCTGTAAAAAAGAATGAGTTTCCATTAATTGAAGTGTAAAAAGATTTATGTCATATATTTAAGTGAGAAAGGTTTGCAAAATAGCATTGTATGATTCCATGTCCATAAAATAGTAAGGCCTTTGTTTATATGTAGCTGCATTAAAAACTTGGACACACTTCAGACTGCTAACAGTTCGTTCTTCCAGTTTGTTCTTTTATCATCCTAGTGAAGTAGCAAGGACTAGATTTGTTTTCCTGTCTTAAATCGCTAAACAACTAAACCAAACTACAAAGGTTTCAGACAGTGGTTAGTAAAGAGTATAGGAAATTATTTCTTGAGGGAAGGGAAATAAACAGGGCGAGTCCTGTGTTCGCTTCGAATAGTGCTTGGAGAGAGATTCCAGGCTGTAATGAAGGGAACGAGAAGAACCCTGCAGTTTAGCTGAGGAGCAAGAGTTCAGCATTTGGGACAACAAAGATGGCTAGAATGTGCTTGGGAAATAGCAGAAAGGGGAGAGCCTTGGGTCTGTATGGGTTTCCTGGGCCCTTGGTAGAGCGTTGATAGGTACATGCATGTGAGAAAAGTATCCAGGGTTTAGAAAAGAGCCACGAGAGGTAGTTGTGGCGCTGGAGAGATGGCTCAGTGGTTAAGAACGCTTGCTGCTCTTGCAGAGGACCCAGGTTCAGTACTCAGCACCCACATGGTGACTCAACCACTTGTAACTCCAGTTCCAGAGGATCTGACACCCTCTTCTGACCTCCACAGGCAACACGCATGCATGTCATGCACATAGACGCATATAGGCAAAATACTCATACACATAAAAATGTATTAAAAAGTAAGTGATAGTTACAATAGTACATACCTATGATCCTAGCACTGGGGAGGCGGAGTGGGAAGATTGTGATTTGGAGGCTAGTCTAGATGTAAGAGTGAGGCCTGCCTGTTTTGAAAAAGAGAAAAAAATAATAATTGAGGTAGCTCAGTGGTACTCTTCCAGAGTGCTCAAGTTCAGTTCCCACAACCCATGTGGGGGGCTCACAACCAGCTGTAACTCCAGTTTAGAGGATCCAACACATCTGGCTTATAGGTACCTGCACTTGTGTGTTCATGCCCACACACAGACGCATACCTACACATAATTAAAAATAACACTAGAGCTCTGTAGACCAGGCTGACCTCCTCAAACTCACAGAGATCCGCCTGCCTCTGCCTCCAGAGTGTGCCACAACCATCCAGCACAAATCTTTTTTTTTTCAAGACAAGGTTTCTCTGTGTAGCTTTGTAGACCAGGCTGACCTCACAGAGATCTGCCTGCTTCTGCCTCCTGAGTGCTGGGATAAAAGGCATGCACCACCACTGCCCGGCCAAGCAAATCTTAATAATAATTTTTAAATAGAGAATGAAAAGAGAGTCCAGGCTGAGAGAGCATCCCTCTTTGTGTTATGGACACGATGTCTGTTAGTATTCCAGGGATAAACACTGATCCACTGCTCAGGACCCCATAGGTTGCCCAGGCCTCCTCTCACATTCAGGGGGGTCTGGATCAGTCCCATGCTGGCCTCCCAGCTGTCGGTCTGGGGTCCAAGAGCTCTCCCCTGTTCGGATCAGCTGTCTCTGCTGGTTTTGCCAGCCCATTCTTTGCCAATTTGCTCATCGCTCCTCTCTCTCTCTCGGTCGCTGGGTTCCTTGGGTTCAGTTCAGTATTTAACTGTGGGTGTTTGCCTCTGCTTCCATCAGTCAGTGGATGAAGGCTCCAGGATGGTTATAGACATCAAGTTCATTACCAGGAATGGGCATTCGAGGTGGTCTCTACACTATTGCTTAGTTTGCCAATTGGTGTCATCCCTTTAGATCACTAGTGGACTCTTAGGGAAGTACCTGGACCCTACCCTGAGTGAAATGATAGACTCTAGATATCCCCTATGCGGAAGGAATTGGCAATAGGGTGGGAGGATGGTGGGGGATGGTGGGGGGGTGCTGGAGGAGGGGAGGGAGAGGGAACTGGGATTGACATGTAAAACAAGCTATTTAAAATTAAAATAATAATTTAAAAAAAATCGACGCAGAAAAAAAAAAAGAATGAAAAGAGAAAGCAGAACAGCTGTCCCTGGAGCTCACACAAAGCTGGAAATAGTCTGTGCTCCTATAAAAGAAAGATTTTTGTGGGGCTAGAGAGATGGCTCAGCAATTAGAAGGATTTCCTGACATTATTGAGCATCCGAAAGAGACCCTCTGGTGGGTATTCCCTTAGCATGGTTCCACATTAGACTAGACTATAAAGGCAGCTCTAGACTCACAGTAACAAAACTTAAGGTCATATCTGTCAGCTGATACCAACTAAGACACACCTCAGAACAAAGCCCAGCAGTGTTTAAAGAAATCCCCAACAATAAGATTTATTGTATTTGGTATCCAATCAAAAGCTAGCTATCGGCTGGGTAGTGATACTGTGTGCCTTTAATCCTAGCACTCAGAGAGGCAGAGGCAGGTGGAACTCTTTAAGTTCCAGGGCAGCTAGGGCTACACAGAGATAATTTAAAAATTAGGGAAAAGTTATCAAGTATGGGACTAGATATAGCCTCTGGTTGATCTAGTTATTCCTTTTTAGAATCAGACTTGACAAAAGAAGACATCAGGGACTTTACCTCATTGTATAATTTTCTGCTTTTTTTCCCTTCCCCAGGCCTTAGTTTTCATCCCAAAAGACCCTGGATCCTGACCAGTTTACACAATGGGGTCATCCAGTTATGGGACTATCGGATGTGCACTCTCATTGACAAGTTTGATGAACATGATGGTAAGTTAGTTTTGGGGGAAATTAAAGGATGTAAGTACTGGTGCTGGAGAGATGGCTCAGTGGTGAAAAGTGCTAACCGTCCTTGCAGAGGACCTGAGTTCAGTTCTCTGCACTCACATCAATCCAGGGCTCACAGCCATCTGTAACTCGGGCTCCAGGGGATCTGGTACACTCTTTTGGCCTCCACTTGAACACATGTGCACATGCATATACACATAATAAAATGAATTTTTTAATGAATATTTTTAAAGACCAAGTATTTATTACTGTGTAGGGTGATTTATCATCCCCCAAATAAGAATCCTAGTTTGATAAGGATCCCCTAAAACTAAGGAAAGTGGAAGTGGAGAGGGGCAGAGACAAGCAAACAAAAACTACACATATAAGTCTTAAGCCAGGCAGTGGCGGCCCGTGCCTTTAGCCCAGCGCTCAGGAGGCGCAGGCGCACAGATCTCTGAGTTTGAGGCCAGTATGGTCTACAGAATGAGTTCCAGGACAGTCAGGCCACACAGAGAAGAAAACATCTGTCTCAAACAACAGCAGCAACTAAAAATCTTACTAGGGTTCTTTCCACCATCTGGCACCTGTGGAGGCCTGCTACAGAACTTCTAAAAGACAGATGTGTCTGGAAGACTGGTTAAAGGCCATTTTTATTGGCTATAAGTGAGGTCTCTGAAACCAAAGAAAACACACAGTTCTTTAAAGTGACGGTGTTTATGGCCTAGATGAAACTGAATTCTACTTGGACAAGAGATATGCTCATGTGTATAAAGCAAAACACAACACAGTGACTTCTGGAGACAAGGTAAACAAAACCAGAGTGATCTGGGGAAAGCAATCTCAGGTGTAGAAATAGTGGCATGGTTCAGTCCTGAAGCCACCTCCCTACAAAGGCCATTGGACACAGAATCTGCATGATGGTGTACCCCTCACAGATTTAAACTAATGAAATTAAACATATGACAGTGGGTCTGTATTTTTGTTAAAAGAAAGATTCTTAATAGGGACTGGTGAGATGGCCCAGAGAGTAAGCAAACGCTGCCAAGCCTGAGTTACTCGACTTCCATCCCCAGGGCCCATATAGTAGAAGGAGACAGGTGACTCTGCAGCTTGTCTTCTGGCCTCTGTGTGACACCACACACATGCACACAAATGAAGAGAGGATAACTTCCTTAACATACATCGCCTGCCTTCTTCCTTAGGTCCAGTGCGAGGCATTGACTTCCACAAGCAGCAGCCACTGTTCGTCTCTGGAGGTGATGACTATAAGATTAAGGTACAGGCAATCGATCTGGCATGGCTGGGAATAATGGATAGGGGAATGTGGTAAGGTTTGGGAATTAAGGAACTGAAAGACAGGAGAATTCATTTATAGAGAACTTGGACTTGTAACATTATCCAAACCACTTATCCAGCAAACGCTTACTAAATACTGTATATTAGAAACTTTTCTTTTGTGTGGGAATTGAAAGATAAGTACAAAGTAACTTTTGTTCTCAAGGAATCTTTATTATAATACAAGAGATAAATGTACACTCAAGTAATAGCATGTATCATGTACTGGCTGGTTTTGTGTGTCAACTTGAGCTAGAGTCATCAGAGGAGGAAACCTTAGTTGAGAAAAGGCCTCCATGAGACCCAGCTGTAAGGTGTTTTCTCATTTAGTGATTCTTGAGGAAGGGCCCAGCCTATGGTGGGTAGTGCCATCCATCCATGGGCTGCTGATCCTGGTCCTGGGGTCTATAATAAAGCAGGTTGAGCAAGCTAAGTGAAACAAGCCAGTAAGCAACTCCCCTCCATGACCTCTGCATCAGCTCCTGCCTCCTTGATTCTGACCTGTTTGAGTTCCTGTCCTGACTTCCTTCAGTGATGAACAGCAATGCTGAAGTATAAGCTAAATAAACCCTTTCCTCCCCAACTTGCTTTTTTGGTCATGGTGTTTCCTTGTAGCAAGAAATGGTAACTAAGACAAATAATTCAGTCATTGATATAAGAAATACCCAAAACAGGAAAAAGTAGTTCACATATGAAGATGTACATGGCATAGCTGGATGTGTTTGGGAATCTCCAGTTCTTTTTAGATAGATGCTCTAGAGATAGTGAAAGGGGGCAGAAGATAGTGAGATCTTGAAGATAGATGAGATTGTGAGTGTATGTTTGCAGTGCTCAGGAGTTCTCTTGTTATTACACAAGCACAGAACCAATACCAGGGCTTATATATAAGAGTGCTATAAGATTTACATTGATTTTGTTTTTTAAATTACTCAAATGATAGTAAAGAAAAGATTGGATGAATTGGGAAGGACTAAAAACTTAGATACCAATGAGGAAACTATTTTATAAATGCTTGTGGCAAGAGCCTGAACTTAGGCAATACCATTTGAGGACATGGATATGAGAGCTTAAGGAAAAGAACCAGTGGTCGTTTGTGATGGATATTGGAGGGATGATAAAGAAAAGTGAAAGATACCATTGAGGTATTTTCCCCTCAGTGCTGGGAATTGATCTTAAGGCCTCGTGTGTGCTTGGAAAGTACTCTGCCAATGAGTTGTGTCCCTAATCCTACCAAGAAGTCATTAACTTGGAAAGGCAAATGTGGAGTTTTGGAGAATGGATAATTCTATGTTGTCTCTAATGTGCTTGAGGAGCCTAGGAGACTCACTGAAGATACTTGGGATTTGTCAGCAAGGAGGAAGCTGAAACCTAGCGTAGAAGGTGCTGCAAAGGGACTAGTTTGAAAGATAACCTAAGAAAGAAAGGCAATTCCCACATGTGGGTGTGGCTTATATTTTGTGACTTAAGAGAATCGAGTATATATTCATGCTCTTGGGTGTGTCTTACTTTGTTCTGAGTACCTCTCTTTTACTCCTTATGCTTAAGTTTCTTAAAGGGGAAAAGAAGAAGTATTGGTATAGGAAAGAGTAATTTTATAGTTTGGAGATAAACCAGGGAAAAGCCAAGGACGAAAGAGGTTTGGGGAAAGATAAAGTTGTCAGAATAAGAACCAGACTAAGAAGAAACCTTTAGATTGCCGAGTTAGGAGCTTGTTAGTAATAGTGGCACCTTAATGTTAGGTGAAGTAGTCAATAGAAGGTAGGTAGGCAGTTCTTTGAAGATTGACTACATTAAAGGTAAAAGATAATGCAGCAACTTTGGATCTCCAAAAGTAGATTTCAGGGCTGCAGATGTGACTCATTTAAGTGAAATTCTTACTTGATGTTTTTTGAAGTTTAGCACCGTATAAAACTGGGTCTCAGCACTCAGGAATGAGAGCAGGGTTAGCAATTCAAGGTCATTGTTGGCTATATAGCAAGTGTGAGGACCACCTAGGCTATGGGAAACATCTGTCTCAAACAAGCGAGCAAACAAAAGAAACCTGATGAGACTTTCATAAGTTCAAGATGTTTACATCCTGTTTATTGGTTGAATTTCTTCTGTCTTTTCAGGTTTGGAATTATAAACTTCGGCGCTGCCTCTTCACGTTGCTTGGGCACCTAGATTATATTCGTACCACATTTTTTCATCATGTAAGTGGCCGTTGAACTTCATTATTCAGCGTTCCATAATTTCTCCATAGTAATCTATATGCCTGGCCTGACCAACTGACCAACCTCCCTTCCCTCTTCCTTCCTTCCTTTTTTTCTTTCCATGCTGGGCAGTGGGCCTAGTGTCCTATAAATACCAGCAAAATGCACTGCCATCGAGCGATACCTGCAGCAGTGCTCTCTGTGTCCTCAAGAGTCCATGCTTTAGGGTTGAGGGGGGTAGTTCAGTTGATAAGTGCTTTCACATGGGCATGGGGATATGAGTTCTATCCCCAACACCCACGTAAACAGCTAAGTATGGTAGCACACAGTTGTAATTCCAGTGCTTGGGAGACAGAGACAAACAGATGAGGTTATACTCAGCTTAATTGAATCCAGTGGCTCTAGAGGAAGCCATTGCTTTTCCTCAGAGAAACGCAGGCATTTTATTTTGTTTGCTGAGCTGCCAAACAAAAATGAGTAGTAGGGTGATCCCATGTGTGGTATTGTTATTAAGCATTAGATAGACCCAGAAGGTCAAAGGTCAAAGTAGCACACTGTTTGAATGAACTAATAATAAACATTTTGAAGTATTAACGATCAGGTTCCTCTGTCCAAGGATTTTGGGGTCTGGTGGAACCTGTTCCCCTAGCCAGGCCTCAACAGACTCTCTGCCTTCTTTGAGCTATCAAGTTTCTCTCTGTCTCTCTGTCTCTCTGTCTGTCTTTCTGTCTCTCTGTCTCTCTGTCTCTCTCTCTCTCTCTCCCTCTCCTCCCTCCCTCTCTCCCTCTCCCTCTCCCTCAGTCTCCCTCCTTCTCTGTTTCTCCTTTTACTATGTAGCAGTGTCTGTTCTGAAACTCACTATGTAGACAGATTGACCTTGAACTCACAGTGGCTTATGTCTCCCAAGTGCTGGGATTAAAGGTGAGAGCCATGCCTTGCCATTTGTCTGGTTTCATATTAGATTAGACAGTGAGTTACAGAGATGCCTCTTAGTCTAATTCTGTCATATCTAAGGTGTCCCTATAATTCAAGCAAACAAGTATTTACTGATTGAGTTAGTTTCTTTCCTTAAAAAACTTAAAATATGGGTGGAGATTAGGAATATGGATTTTTGTTTTTTTTTTTGAAACAGGATCTCACTGTGTAGCTCTGACTGTCCTGGAACTCACTGTATTAACCAGGCTGGCCTCCAACACAAAGACATTCACCTGCCTCTGCCTCTCAAGTGCTGAAATTAAAATTAAAGACATGCCTTCCAGCATTCGGGAGTAGAGGCAGGCAGATCTCTATTGAGTTCAAGGCCAACCTGATCTACATTGTGAGTTCCAGGACAGCCAGGGCCACATAGAAAGCTTAAAAGTATGCATATGTCTCGCCGGGCGGTGGTGGCACACACCTTTAATCCCAGCACTTGGGAGGCAGAGGCAGGCGGATCTCTGTGAGTTCGAGACCAGCCTGGACTACCAAGCAAGTTCCAGGACAGCCTCCAAAGCCACAGAGAAACCCTGTCTCGAAAAACCAAAAGAAAAAAAAAAAGTATGCATATGTCTCTTTGCTTAACACTAGAGCTGCACCTGTGAGTAAGAAGCTGGGCACTTGAGGCTGCATAGTTTAAGGCTAGTCTAAACTACATAGCGAGACCCTGTCTGAAAACAACAAGGGCTGGATGTAACTCACTGAGGGAATACGTGTAAGCATGCACAAGGCTCTGGCCTGACAGAACAGCATTGTTTAGACCGTTCTCTGAAATGTCTTTCAGGAATACCCTTGGATTCTGAGTGCCTCAGATGACCAGACCATTCGAGTGTGGAACTGGCAGTCTAGAACCTGTGTCTGGTAAACCAAGAGGCAGTAGCCTCAAAAAAGGGTTTTAGGTCTTTCTAAATATTTATAATCAGTTTCATTTCGGGTCAGTTATCTGCTTTCCCTGGCAGGCCATGTCAGCTGATTAATTACTGATATTTGTAGGATTCTTTAAAGTATAATAATATCAATCTGGATTTTTTGGTGTCTTAACAAGAAGAATAGATCAGATGACTAGGCTTTTGGAGTAGAACTTTTAGTTCTTTTTCAGTTCTGTGTCCATAAAACTTGAGTTGGGATATGCACAATGAGTCTTACTTAGTGTTAGGACTGGTCCTCTAGTACAATTTCCATAAGAATTTCCACAACAGCCGTTAAAGGTACCCTACTAGGATCTATAAAGTATATTTCCTTTATTGATTGCTAAGATTACATTTATTTTCATATCTTTAATCTGAGAGAGTACTCTAAGTTCTATGAAATTAGTAATGTTTAAATATTAAACAATTAGTGTCAGAAAAAGAATTATTGGAGTAAGCAAAAAGGTGCCATGCAAGCCTGTGACCTGAGTTTGGTTTGTGTAAGGGTGGGAGGAAAGGACTGACCCTCATGCCACCTACTGGGTTTTTTTGGGGGGGGTATTTGTTTGTTTGTTTGTTTTTTCAGGACAGAGTTTCTCTGTGTGGCCTGACTGTCCTTAAACTCACGCTGTAGACCAGGCTGGCCTCCAACTCAGAGAAGTCTGCTTGCCTCTGCCTCCTGGCTGGGATCAAAGTCATGTGCCACCACTGCCTGGCTAAAAAAAGAAATATATATTTCTCAAAAGGAGCAATTAGCTATTAGCTTTAATCCCAGCTCTTGGGCTTTAAAGAACCCCCGCAAAAGGAGCCATTGTTAGCACAGGTGGCATTCTTACTGCTAGTTCATTGTGAGGATGATTTACATTGCCGCCACAAAAATAGTCAGAAAAGCATCCATTGACTCTGAAGAAAGCGATTTAAGAGCCTGTCGATTTCTGCCTTTAATTTAATTTTTTTTTTTTTTTTTTTGCAGTGTGTTAACAGGACACAACCATTATGTAATGTGTGCTCAGTTCCACCCCTCTGAAGACCTGGTGGTATCAGCTAGCCTGGACCAGACTGTTCGCGTTTGGGATATTTCTGGTGAGCTGCCCAAGTTCAGAGAACGATCTAGTCATGTCTGGCGCAAAACTGCAATTGCTTAAAGCAGCAAGAGTTAGAATAACAAAGTTCAGAGTATTTCATTCCTGTGTAAAGTCTTTGGTTTTGAATGTATTGAGTCTGCTTTGACAGTTATTCATGTTAGCAGTGTTTTCTATGGAAGTGACTTGCTCTAAGTAATTTTTTAGTTACCTCAGATTTACATTAAAATATGTATGCCTGAGTTATTTGATTAAGAACCAAGCTTTCTACTCAAATAGGATACATATTTTACAAAAAAGAAAAAAGAATATGGAAGTAAATGGGATTCATGAATCCTGATGCCTTATGTATAAAGAGAAAAATCTCCCTATTAGATTGCTTCTATAACAAGGAACAAAGAGTGGGAAGGGGTTAATAAGTTTTTTATTCAGAATACTTTCTAATAAGCTTTCTAAGAGCTTTTGATAATTAGGCCAGTTCCTCCTGTCATAGTTTATATATAATGACTTTTGAGATAAAGGTTGAAATTTTAGTGTCATACAGAGATCTAAATGTTGCCACACGGAGAATTGACATACTGAGAGAGGATGCTATCTATGACATGTGTGGAGGGGCTTCGTCCTGGAATAGGGAACTGAGACTCTAAATGCTGAGCTTCTCTGCCCAGTTGCATTTAGAAAGAAAGAAAGAAAGAAAGAAAGAAAGAAAGAAAGAAAGAAAGAAAGAAAGAAAGAAAGAAAGAAAAAAGCCTTACTAAATTATCTCTTTTTGCCACTTCAGAAATTAGAAGAGAGTGAGTTCTTAGGAAAGTCATCTAAGTCTGCAAAACACTGTTTCTTCCCAAAATAGGAAGGCCCTCATGGACTCTTACCTGCTTCTCTATGGAAGTAAAGGAATTGCTTTCCCTTTATGCTGCTAAAGAGGTAGCTACTCGACTTCCCTCTGACAGTTCTGGGCTAGGGCAGTTTAGTAGTTCCTAGTTTTTATAAACTGTTAGTGAAACAGCAAGTAAAAAATTTGGATTCCCAAATACGACATTTGGAATGTTGTAGTAGCAATTACAATTTATATATTGTAGAAATAAACCAAGGTGGGCTGGAGAGATGACTCAGAGATTAAGAGCACTGGCTGCTCTTCCACAGGTCATGAGTTCAATTCACAGCAACCACACGGTGGCTCACAACCATCTATAATGAGATCTGGTGCCCTCTTCTGGAATGCAAGCAGAACACTGTATACATAATAAATAAATTAAAGAAATGAGCTTGCCTATTAAAAAAAAAAAAAAGGAAAGAAAGAAACCAAGGGAATCAGGCATGGTCTTGCATGCTATAATGCCAGAATTTGGGAGGTAGATCAGAAATTCAAAGTCATTCTTGACTACATAATGAGTTGAAGGCCAGCCTGGGCTACATACGACCCTGTCTGAAAGAACCAAACCAAAGTGGTGTGAGGGTGATGGGGGTCAAGCCAAGGAGACCGGAGGGCAATTAGAGAGTGGGAGTACTGTATCATGCTGTCTCTGCAGTTTCAGAAGCCTAGACTTGCAAGACAGTGGTGTAAACAGACTGTTTTGGAGATAGGGCAGTTATGTTCACCCTCTAGGGCTTTGCCATTGCAGTTTTCCGTCAGACCGACTGGGCTATTTGAAGTACACCCAGATGAGACCAGCTATGCCAGCAGGAGGAGCTTGACACAGGCACCGTGAGCCTGTGCTCTCTCCTCACTGCCCGTTCTGGGGAGCAGCATTCACTCTGCAGTAACCTCGCTGTGGCTTTCCATAGGGTTTCTCCTTGCACACATTCAAGACATCCTGTCTGGCTCAGGTGCACCACGTGAGGTTTGCTCCCGCTCATGCTGTCCCGCTGAGCAGGGACAGTTTTGTAGAATAGTCCCGAGTTCTGGGAGAAAGGTGTTAGAGGAAGTATCTTGAGTGACTTCTCAGTTCTCCCAGGAATGATGTACAGCTAATTCTATCCTAGAACGTACGTTAATTTCATACGTAAATTGTTTTTAGTATTAGGGCTTCATCCCCAGAACATTGGGTTGAGAAGGCCCTTACACTGCTCCGTGTACTGCTTGTACCACTGTGGTCTAGCTAAAGTGATTTGAGAAATAAATTTTTAAAAATCTGCTAATTAAAATAAGAAGCAGTTTGCGGAAGTACAGTGGGTAGGTTCTCATTTGTGATCCTAAAATGCCCAGGACAAGAAGTACTTTCTTCAACTTTTGCAGGCAGAAAACACGTTTACATCAAAATTAAGGGCCTTAGATTAGAGGAGTAAGGGAGAGTCTGACCTTAGTGGGTGAGGTTTGTGTTGCTCTTGAATGTGTGAATTGCATGGATTGATTGCTCTATGGTATTGCAATTGCTATACTTTGTAGATTTATAGGGAGAATGTTGTGCTAACTTGCTATACTAATGTGAATGCTCTTTATCACTTCTCTGCTGATTCTGTTGACCTAAGTAATCCTTTAACCAGAGTAGAAGGAGACGCTTTGGCATTTAAATAAGTGGAAGAACATTTGGGTTAGACTTTTTACAATTACATTTTCCTGTCCTCAAAAGTAGCACACTCTTCAGAATTCCATTTTGCTTTAGTTCAGGAAAGTCTGAACACAGTAAGAGAAACCAGCTGTCTGGTCTCCTACGGACTGATGATAACATTTCCAAGACAGGAAAGAATTTTCTGAATAAGGGAATGAATACTTAGAAATTTAGGGGACTGTGAAATTCCTGATTTAGCTCTCTTGAAAAGAACACTCTAAGTTAGTGGGTAACACCAAGAGAATGTAGAACTCTTTAGAGGCAAAGCAATCCCTTAAACCCTCTCTCATGTGGATTTAGCCCCTGGAGCTTACTATAACCTGAATATTCTGATAGCCTGGCAAAAATCATTTGTTTTTAGGGGAAGAGTTTTAAAAGCTAGCAATGGAAGATGGGTTACTGTTTTAGCTTGTGCTTCTTAACTATCAGTTAAATTATTTTAATATGCTTACACCTTTGCATGTCAAACCCATGTAATTCAGGCTCACTCTTTGAAGTATCTGCTAAAACATATTAATACGCTGCCAAATCCTCTCCTCGTCCCTCTCTACTGCTTCCTCTGGTCCCCACTGGGAGGCATACATTAACTGGTCCATTCTGAGAGTACTCTCCTCTCCCTCTGGACTTGGGTAGCTGCTGTAGAAATTTTCCATCTGTCGCTCAGTCCTAGTGAGTGACTTGTCGAAGGCTCAAATATTTCTTCTCTAAGTATCTTTTCACTGCCTGTCACTGTTCATCTGTTTCGCCCTTCCCCTTTTCCTGAATCATTGCAGGCAAGTGCAACAAAGGCTTCAATTCTGTCGTACAGCTTTCTTTTTAATGTGTTTGTTGAAGCTTATTGGAGGTGAAGTTCCTCACAGCTGTCTGCTTTTGTATCTTTCTTTGAACCTATTTCATACAATAGCCTCATTAGAAAAAGTTGACAGATCCTATTAAAGGGACAAATGAAATAAGTAAGAGGCACACTTATGATCATGTATTTATGAAGCTTGAGGAGAATACTTTTTTTCATCACTTTTATGTCTGTATACCTACAATGATTCTCTTCCATGGGGCATAAACTAATTAAAACTGTTCCTCCAGTGCTGATATTAGAGTCTATCCTAACAGAAGAAATACATTGTAGTTTAAAACAATAGTGATAAGTTCCATCATTGAACTTAACTTTTTTTCTTTCTCTACAGATGCCACATTTTAGTCTGAAGTTTCTTAGTTTTTATTTTCAATGATATGTTTTATTTAGTCCCTGTTTTAAAATAATGTCTGTTTAAAAAATTTAACAAATGTTAGATAACTTTCTTACCATTTTTTTCTCTCAAATATTTTTTAAAGATTTTTTTCCCAATTTTGTTTTGTTATGTATAACTTGTTATAATATATATACATGATTATTACCGATCTCGAAGGGTTGTTATCAGAATTAAATCTGATACTGGTACTTTGTACTATAATTTTGGTTCTGGTTTTGACATAAGTATTCAGCTTTCCCCTACCCCTCCCTGCTTTTTTGAAACAGGGCTTTGCAAAAAGAAAAAAAGAAAAAGAAAAGAAAGAAATAGGGCTTTGCTCCGTAACCCTGGCTAGCCTGAAGCTCACTATGGTAGCCCAGGCTCAACTTGTGGCAGTCCTCCTGCCTCTGTTTCCTTAGTGCTAAAATTGTATGTATAAGCCACCACACCTTACTTCAAATAGTCATCTTTAAAGACGTATATATGAATCATAAACATGGGTCATTTCACAGATAAAATACTTCTTACCCTGCTGTCTTTTGCCTGTCATTTAAAAATTATCAGCCAGGGGATGGCAGCTCAGTCCATTAATCCCAGCACTTGAGAGGTAGAAAGGCAGGTGGATCTCTGTGAATTTGAAGCCAGCCTAGTGTACAGAGTGAGGTCCAGGAGGGCCAGGGCTACACAATGAAACCCTGTCTCAAAAACTAAAAACAACAGCAAAATTGTCAGCTAATAATTCCTCCCAGTGAAATTAGCCTCTGTAGGTTTTAATGGAAAAATACCTACTATAAGCAGCCTTTTATGCAAGAGTATGAAAAATCATAACTGTTTTAATTATTTAGTGTCCTGTCCAAGAGCCAAGTAGGAGGTGTGAGTACACTTTTTGCTAGTATCTTATTGCCATATCTTCTCATAGTATTTGTAATAGTTCTTTCAAACTAGATGGCTGTTTTTGTTTGATATGTGTAGTTCTGCAATGCATCTGGAATGTCTTAGTATGTTGCATCCAGTTTGGAAAATACTGAAGTGCATTCTCTTTAAATTGCTTTTATTGCTTCCAAAGGACCTGGGGTTCAATTCCTAGCAACCACTTGGCAGCTTACAAACACCTATAACTTAAGTTCCAGGAGATCTGTAGCCCTCTTCTGACCTCTGGGCACTGGACATGTATGTGGTGCACAGATATACATGTAGGCAAACACCCATATACATCAAATAATAAACTTCATTAAAAAATTAAAAGGTGAAAAAATAAACTTTAAGATGATGGGAAAAGGTTGCTATAGATTTTATGAAAGTAGACATTGAATGATTACTATTTGAGACCATGTTTGGGGAAGATTAAAGAATGGAAAGTGCTATTAATCTGAAATAGACAGCCCTTTGAGGTGAGATTTAATGAACTGAGTTGTGTTGGAGGTTTGGGTTGACTCCCAGCAGGGGATCTTCTAAGTGCATACGTAGGTAGGTGCTTGAGAACACCTTTCCCCCTTCCGTCTATGTTTATTCGCCTGTTTCATTTTATCTTAGTCTCTCAGTATACCTTTGTGTGGTTCTGCTACTTTGCTCTTATGACATTGTATATGCATCTCTTGTCCCACTCCTTAACCCTCCAAAGGTCTAAGGAAAAAAAATTTGTCTCCTGGTGCTGTGGAGTCAGATGTGAGAGGAATAACTGGGGTTGATCTTTTTGGAACTACAGACGCAGTGGTGAAGCACGTGCTTGAGGTATTTATCTCTGTCGCCGTTGGTGAGTATGTGCTACCCTCTAGGGGAAATCTCAGTATGCTGTTCATTTTATTTTCATCTCTGTATGAGTATGTGATGTGTGTGGGCATGTGTGCCACAACACATGTGGAGTCCAGGGGACACGTTTGTAGAGTCCCTTCTCTTCATCTTTTTGTGGGTCCAGGGATTTGAGCTGTGGCTTAGAGAGCAAGCATTTTATCCACTGAGCTGTCTCGATGGCCCACATGTTTTTATTCTCTCAGCAAATGTTGAAGTGCCAGGCACCATTTGAGGTTTGGAGGATAGAATTGTAAGTAAGCCAGCAATGAAAAGGAGATTACGCGTCATCTCAGGGAGCATTATGTCATCTTGTCAATCCAGTGGGGAGAAAGGAAGAAAGCTGGACATGTGCTCCATCACTGTCACAAAGCACAGTCTGTTCTTAGACCCCTGGAAGAAAGGCTCCTAAAGAAAGTCAGTGAGATCCAATCATACGTAAGAAACTTTGTTCGTGTGGGGAATAGAAAAGCATTTCTGGTGGTGATTAGTGGTACACTCCTTTAATCCCAGCACTCAGAGGCAGATGGAATTCTGTGAGTTTGAGACCAGGCTGGTCTAAAAGAGAGTTCCAGGAGAGCCGGGGCTGTTACACAGATAAACCCTGTCAAAAAAGAAAGAAAGAAGAAAAATAAACTAGATTTTCTAAAATAAAAAAATTTTTTAAAGTATACTAAAATGTGTGCTGTTTAATTTCACAGATGGAAAAAAATGAGACTTAGAGGAATTACAGAGTTAGCCAAAGTCTAGGTATATGCAGAGAATGCTGGGCACCAAAAGTGACTCTAACTTCAAAATCCAGATGCTTTTACAAACACATAATTTAAAAGTACTTATGAATCAAAACTGCCTTATCCATAATTCCGTCAAAGAATGAAGTACAGCTATGTAAATAGAATAGATACTATATTGAAGTCATCATCCTTAAACTTTTTGGTCTTTATACTCTTAAAGTTTCATAAAAATTCCAAAGCATCTATTTATGTGTTATATCTGTCAGCTTTAGCCATATTTGAAATGCAACAGGTTTCTTATTTTTATATACAGGAGTGTTTTACTTTCAGGGGAGGAGTGGAAGGAAGGAAAGCTGTTGTTGGGATGTACTGAATGAAAGAAGAATCCATTTTCAATTAGAAAAAAATGTTTTACAGTGTTTTACTTGCAAGTATTATCTGTACCAAATGAATGTCTGATGCCTTCAGAGGCCATAAGAGGGTAGTATGTGGGCTGGAGAGATGGCTCAGCGGTTAAGAGCACTGACTGTTCTTCCAAAGGTCCTGAGTTCAATTCCCAGCAACCACATGGTGGCTCATAACCACCTTGAATGAGCTCTGATGCCCTCTGCTGGCATGCAGGCAGAAGATTATATACATAATAAATAAATAAAATAAAAAAAATAAAATAAAAAAAAAAGAGGGTAGTATGTCCCTTGGGACTGGAGTTACAGGCAGTTACATGCAATCATACATGGTTGCTAGGAATCATACTCTTAACCAGTGAGTCATCTCTTCAGACCCTTGTTTTTGGTGTGTGTGTGTGTGTGTGTGTGTGTGTGTGTGTGTGTTTGTGTTTGAGTTGTGCTAGGAATTGAACCTGGCACCTTGCACATAATAAGCAGATGCTCTACCATTGAATTACACCCCCAGCCTAAAACTGAAAATCTTTAAAAATACAGACTTTGTCAGCATACATCTGATTAGCTGTCAGAGCAATGATGTCATCACCTAGCATGTACCCTGTGGAAAATATGAATAATAATAAAGGCAAAATAAAGTCTTAGGGTTAGGAAGATAGCTTTGAACTTACAAACTTTCCAGATGAATATTGGAACTCCTCCAAGGGATTCTAGGTCGTACTTTGAGATCTTCTGCATTAACTAATAAAATAGGTCTTTACACTTTATACAGTTACTTGGAAAAATAAAACATACATAGACAAGTAAAAAGGGAGGCAAAAATCCTAAATACAAATACAACTGAATTTCCTGTTGGGAATCTTTGGAACAACCCATGAGAATTTGAAGTAATAGTGGACATATTGACATGGTTATTCTAATGTTTAAACGTTTACGATAAGTCAAGTCTAATTCCACATATCTGTGCTCCAGGAGGCTGAAACAGAAAGGTCTGGAGTTCAAACCCAGCTCAGTCTACACAGTAAGACCCTGTCTCAAAAAGCCAAATCAAATGAAAATAAAACAACACCACCAAATGAACTTCACAGTGACATAGTCTCTTGAGTCTTTTTACCTGAGAGTTTCAGAGGGCTGGGAAAATAGGTCAGTGGAGAGTGCTGGCTTAGCCTATGCAAGGTCCTGAATTAGAACACCCAAATTGCAGAAAAAGAAACACCAGCATGATTGCTTTGAATTGTGTCTTTAAAGCTGTTTTGGAAGACCCACCTTTCCTTTTTAACAGGGTCATGATCGGGGAGTAAACTGGGCTGCCTTTCACCCTACAATGCCCCTTATTGTATCTGGGGCAGATGACCGGCAGGTGAAGATCTGGCGCATGAATGGTGAGTAAGGTGGTGATGGTGTTGCCATATCCAAGAAAGTGATTGCTGGCCAGCAAGGGAAAGGAGCCAGGTCTTCTGAACTTTGATCTGTTTTCCTGCCTTAGGTAATTAGTTCCTGCTAGTTCTAAGTGCATAGTCCTTGTTATCACTTCCTGTTTCCCCATGGCTGTAACCTGATTTTGAGAGACATGAGCATAGGGTTAAGAGTGAAAATTCATGCTGTCATTTGACAAATAGTAATTGTTTTGTTTTAGACCATGTTCAGGACTCTGTTTATATTATTGTGACAAGAAAATTCCATGCTATAGAATTTATATTGCTCTAAAGTGTCAGCTAATGATATATACCAAGAGAACAAAACAGAATACATAAAGAATTTTTTAATTTAGGTATTGTAGTCAGTAAGGGCTCAGAATAAAAAAAAAAACTAAGTAACTTAGAGCTGAGATAGCATGTGATAATAGTTCCAGCTACTCAAGAGACTGAGTTCGTATTTGTTCCTAGGAATTCAAAGCCAGCCTGTGCAACACAGCAAAACTTTGTCTCACTGCAAAAGATAGCATGTTGGGGTTAGAGTAAATAACAACAGCAAAAAAATAAAACAAGCCAACAAAATACATAAAGAGGAAGAGACTTAGATGAAAATCATCGCCCCATTTGGGGAAAACTTAATTTAGTATTTTGTGGTAGTACTTAGCACTTGATTAAGAGTACCACAGCTAGACATGGCAGTATGTCCTTGTAGTCTCGGCATGTATGAGTTGAGGCAAGAGGATCACAAGTACAGGACCAGCTGAGACACATGCTGAAACCTTGTCTCTTCAAGGATGACTGCAGAGGACCTGGTTTGGTTCCTAGCACCTATGTCAGGCATCTCACAGCCACCTGTTACTCCAGCTCCGGGGAGTCCAAAGCCGCCTTCTGGTCTCCACAGGCACTGTACCTAGATGCACAAACCCATACGAAGATACACACATACAGAAAATACACATAAAATAACATTTTTAAAGAATGTTGGATGTGTAGATCCCAGACTTATAGAGAACTGTGGTCATAATTCCCTGTTCTTCAGAGTCCAAGGCGTGGGAGGTGGACACCTGCCGGGGGCATTACAACAACGTGTCTTGTGCCGTCTTCCACCCTCGCCAAGAGCTGATCCTCAGCAATTCTGAGGACAAGAGTATTCGAGTCTGGGATATGTCTAAGCGGTAAGGAAATTATTTATGTTATGTGACCAAACTCAAAAGAAGCTCCTTTCTCTTTCTTATTCTTATCAGAAGCCTGGGCGGTGGTGGTATACGCCTTTAATTCCACCACGGAGGAGGAAGAGACAGGCGAATTTCTGTGAATTAGAGACCAGCTTGGTCTACAGAGGAAGTTCCAGGACAGACTCCAAAACTACAGAGAAACCCTGTCTCAAAAAAACAAAAACAAAAAAAGGAAATGGAAGGAAGGAAGGAAGTGGATTTTAGAAACCATCCATGGTAGCACATACCTGTAATATCAGCAGCACTTGGGTGTTGGCAGGGAAACTTCTGGTTAGGTCATCTGCTATATGTTGAGTTGGAGACTAACCATGGCTACTTGAGACCCTGTCTCAAGAATTAAAAAAGGGGGCTGGAGAGATGGCTCAGCAGTTAAAAGCACTGACTGCTCTTCCAGAGGTCCTGAGTTCAATTGCCGGCAACCACATGGTGGCTCCCAACCATCCATAATGAGATCTGGTGCCCTCTGCTGGCCTGCAGGTAGAAGACTGTATACCAATAAATAAATAAAAATATATTTTTAAAAAAATGCTGGTATTTAATCGACAGCTTTCTGATCGATTAATAGTGAAATAGTATCTTTTTTTTTTTTTTGGTTTTTCAAGACAGGGTTTCTCTGTGTAGTTTTGGAGGCTGTCCTGGCACTCGCTCTGTAGACCAGGCTGGCCTTGAACTCACAGAAATCCGCCTGCCTCTGCCTCCCGAGTGCAGGGATTAAAGGTGTGCACCACCAACGCCGGCCAAAATAGTATCCTTTAAAAAAAAAAAAAGAATTAAAAAAAATGCCAGCCAGGCGTTGGTAGCGCACGCCCTTAATCCCAGCACTTGGGAGGCAGAGGCAGGCGGATCTCTGTGAGTTCGAGGCCAGGCTGGACCGACAGCCTCCAAAACAATACAGAGAAACCCTGTCTCCAAAAAAAAAAAAAAAAAAAAAAAAAAAGCCAGTGAGATGGCTTAGCAGGTAAAATCACTTTCCATACAAGCTGGTTAGCCTGCTTTAATCCTTGAACCTGCAGTAGAAGAGAGCCATCTCCCAAAAGTTGTTCTCTGACTTCCACAGAAGTAGGCTTGTGCCCGTGTGTATGCGTACAGGCACACACACCTTATACAATACTATTTTTAAAAGGAAAGGGAAAAGTTAGACTATTTTTTTTCTCTTTAGTATGAAGAAAAATCAAGCCCGACATTATGAAAATTTGTGGTAAAAATGCTTGCCTATCGTGCATGAGGCCCTAAATTTAATGCCCACTACTGTAAAAAATAAACAGACATTAGAGACTAAAATATCAATGCATTTATTAGATAGAAATCTCATGTATTCTTTTTCTCCTCTGAACTTAAATATGATTTTTTTTCCTTCTCTTGAATGTTTAGCTAAGGAGGTAAGAATTGTGAAATGAAAGTACCATAGGAAATGATAAGGGGGAAACTGACAAGTCACAGTAATAGGATTAGTTTGAAGCTGCCTCAGTTTGTTCCTTGAAGACTGTTTACTGATACATAACTTCATTTACACTGTTTCTGTGCCTAATGCACTTTTAAAGTCATATGTTCCCTGCCCAGTTTTCTTGGTATGATGCACTGGAGATTCTTAATTAACAGTTTTCTTTGTGTACCTTTTTGTTTCCTAGGACTGGGGTCCAGACTTTCCGGCGGGATCATGATCGTTTCTGGGTCCTAGCTGCCCATCCCAACCTCAACCTGTTTGCAGCAGGTAAAGACCATTTCTCCTCCCACCTCTCTGATGTAGTTAAATGTTTCTAAGATTTGAAAGTGATTTTTCATTAGCTTTGTCTTCAGTACATGGTAATAGGATAACAAAAGAAGCAGAATTCTCAGAGCCACTTAACTGAAGCTCTTCTCATTTTTACCTCTCTACTTTTGGGGGATAGTGTTCTTCTCTACCTATATTCGTTTAACCTTAAGCTCATTCTCTTGGATGTGTTCCTAGGAGCTCATAAAAGACTAATATTGAACACTTAGAGTTTGCAGACTGAGAAACTAGAAGCCAAGTCTAATTCATTCATTTGTCAAATACATAGTAAATATCAGACCTTACTCTGGGTTCTGGTGTCAAGGCAGTGCATAGAAGAGTCCCTTTGAGGGAGATGAACTGTACATAGTAAGGACATAAAGTGATGAGTGTTGGAAAATGCTTTGAACATACATGAAAAAAAAAAAAAAGAAAGGTGATGGCAGTGTGTGTACTCCTGGTTTATATTGATTGTTCAGGAAGATGAAAATGAGTAAGAAAGGAACACTGTCATAGGCAAAGAAATAGAATGGATAGAAAAGAGAAGTTCTTAGTATGGTAGAGGAATATTAGAGATGCCATTGGAAATATAGTAAGGCATTAACTAAAGTAGTAGGAAGTAAGACTACATGAGCATTTGCTCGGTGTCATAGGCTATAGCTTGTAGTTGGTTGTTTTTACTCTTTGCTTTTTGGGGGCCTGCCACCAAGCTCCCAAATAATATACCAAGACTCATTCTTAGGAATACCCAGCCTTAGCTTGGACTGTTCTAGCCATCTTTTCTTAATTTAAATTATCCCATCTACCTTTTACCTTTGGGCTTTACCTTTCTCTATTTCTGTATATCTTTCTTACTCAGTGGCTGGCTGGGTGGCTGACCCTGGTACCCTGGTACCCTCCTCTCCTCCTTTTCTCAGTCCTTCCTCTTCTCTTTTTCTCCTGTTTATTCTCTCTGCCTGGCAGTTCCACTTAATCCCTCTCCTGCCTAGTTATTGGCTGTTTTAGACCAATCAGGTGTTTTAGATAGACAAAGTAACACAGCTTCACAGAGTTAAACAAATGCAACATAAGGGAATGCAACCCATCTTTGCATCATTAAAAAAAATTCCATAGCATAAACACATGTAACCCATCTTAAACTAATATTCCACAACAATGGCTAGAACTTAATATTTTATTCTGACTGGGCAGTGATGATGTGCATCTTTAATCCCAGCACTTGGGAGACAGAGGTAGTTGGATGTCTGTGAGTTCAAGGCCAGCCTGGTCTGCAGAGTGAGTTCAGGACAGCCAGGGCGACACAGAGAAACCCTGTCTTAAAAAACAAACAAATAAATTTATTCCGAACAAATTAGAAGCCACTGGAAAGGAGCTAGAAAAATGACTAATGGTTAAAAGCCCTTGTTCTTGGGAGAAACCTGGGTTTGGCTCCCAGCATCCACACAGTTACTGACTCACTACTATCCATAACTCTAGTTCCAGAGGATCATATGCTCTTTTCTGACCTCTGGAGGCACACATGTGGTATACAGATATACATGCATTCAAAACACTCATACACAGAAAAATAAAAATAAAGAAAAAAAATCAATCGAGTTCTTGCCGGGCGTTGGTGGCGCACGCCTTTAATCCCAGCACTCGGGAGGCAGAGGCAGGCGGATCTCTGTGAGTTCGAGACCAGCCTGGTCTACAGAGCGAGTTTCAGGACAGCCTCCAAAGCCACAGAGAAACCCTGTCTCGAAAAACCAAAAAAAAAAAAAAAAAAATCAATCGAGTTCTTAAAAGAAGCCACTGGAAGATTTTTGACTATGAAAGTGAAGCAGGTTTGTGTGTAGAGAGGAGGCGATTGGAGTATAAAATGAGATTGTTTAAGGGGTAGATGATGCTAATCAGGAAAGTACAGACTCTTTTTGGTTTTTGTTGGTTGCTTGGTTGTGTTTTGTTTTTCCAGGTAGGGTTTCTCTGTGTAACCTTTACTGTCCTCAAATTCATAGAAATCTGCTTGCCTCTGCTTCCATTGTGCTGGAAGAAGAGGCATTCACCACTACCACCTGGTAACATTTTCTTAAAAAGAATCATAAAAGCTTTTTTATTAGGCTGGGCAGTGGTGCCCCACTCCTTTAAACCCAGCACTCTGGGGGCAGAGGCAGGAGGACCTCCAAATTCAAGGCCAGTTTAGTCTACAAAGTGAGTTCTAGAATGGCCAATACTACACAGAGAGCCTCTGCATCAAAAAAAAAACCAAAGAACCTTTTATTTACTTATTTCATAAAGCTTTTTAAAAAATATTTTTATTTCATTTGCGTTGGTATTTTGCCTGCATGTATGTCTGTGTGAGAGTGTCACATCTCAGGTGTACAGACAGCTGCAAACTGCCATGTGGGTGCTGGAGATTGAACCTGGATCCTCTGGAAGAACAGCCAGTGCTCTTACTCCAGTCCCTTCACAAAGGCTTTTTAAATTAACTTTTATGTGCAAATAGAATGGCTCAGCTGGTAAAAATGTTTACCAGTAACCCTGACCACCTGAGTTCAATACCCAGAGCCCACATGGTAGGAGAAAACTGACCCTCACGAGTAGTCCTCTAACTTCCACATGTAAATCACAATATGCCCTCCCCCAATAAGGAAATAAGTGTAGAAAAATGGTAGCATTCATCTTTTTAAAAATACGTATTAATTCTGTAAATGAGTGACCTATCTTCATGTATACCAGAAGAGGGACTGATGGGATGGGTACAGATGGATGTGAGCCACCATGTGGTTGCTGGGAATTGAACTCAGGACCTCTGGAAGAGCAGATGAGCCATCTCTCCAGCCCCCTAACATTCTTTTTTTTTTTTTTTTTAAGCAGATAGTTGTTATGGTTTTCTTATTTGCTAAAGACTGAGGGAGAATCAAAAATATAAATTCTGCCTTCAGGGAACACATGAAATAGTGGAGATTCTAGACGTGAATGCTAATCGATGTTAATACAAAACATTAAGGGAGCACACGGAAAGGTGTACTTAAATATGGTGGTATGAAATAGTATTAAGAAGACTCACAGGGCTAGGATTATAGTTCATTAGTAGAGTGCTTTCCTAGCTTGTATGAGGTCCTGGATTCAAGAAGAAAGAGCAATGAGATGAGTGACAGAAAGTTATTTCGAAAAAGGTTCTAAGAGTTGTGAGAGTGGATAAATGTTATATTATTCTGTTATTTATAGCTATAGCAAAATACATCACACTGAGTACTTAAAATGGAATGTAAATGAAATACGTCACACTAGAATGTAAAATGAAATCAAAGAATTAAAAAATGGAAAAAATAACAAGGGGGGAAGGGATTTGGGCTGTAAAGATGCCTCATGAGTGAAGAGCATTTGCTATGAAGTCTATCCAGTAACTCACTCTGTAGACTTGCTGTTCTTACAGAGGACTAAGGTTCCATTCCCAGCACTCACATGGTGGTTCACAACTGCCTGTTACTCCAATTCCAGGGCATCTGACACCCTCTTTTAGCTTCTTCGGGCACCAGGCCTACACAATGAGCATATAATGTGAATGCAGGTAGTCATACATAGACATAAAATAAAAATAAATAAATCAGAAAAAGAAAAGGCATTTATTTTATTCACCATTAAGGAGGTTGGAAATCTAAGTTTGAGCAGCCCAAACTGTCCTTTGGTGGGAGTTCCTTTGGCTCAATCACAGTGTGCCACAGAGCATCATGATAGGAGTGTTCAAGAAGGAGTGATCACATGACCAGGCAGGAATCCCGAGAGAATTCAGGGTACTCTGTATAGCAACATTCTCCCCTGGTTACTGACCAGTATCCTTCGAGAACCTGAATCCCAGGGTGCTTCCCTAATGACCTAGTGACATCTCACTAAGCCTCATCTCTTAAAGATCCTGTCACCTCAGCAGCATCTCACAACAAGCTTCTACTCGTGAACCCTACCCTTTTTAGCATGTGAATATATTTATCTGTGTGTCTCTTATTTCTAGCAATCCTTTCTCCTACGGCTGATGGTGTCCTCTCTTCCCTCTGTTCTCTAGGCCATGATGGTGGAATGATTGTATTTAAGCTGGAACGTGAGCGTCCAGCCTATGCTGTGCATGGCAATATGTTGCATTATGTAAAGGACCGATTCCTACGCCAGCTGGATTTCAACAGCTCCAAAGATGTAGCTGTAATGCAGTTGAGGAGGCAAGCCTGACCTGTTTTCCTTTCCAAACCCTTTCATCTGTTGCACTTCCTCAAGCAGGGCTCTTTAACCTTTTGGGTCTCAGCTATCAGATATAGATTCCCACCAAATAAACCTCCTCAGTTTCAATCCCATAAGATGGATGCAGAGGTATCCATGAGGAGAATGGGAGGATCTCTATTGGGACTGCTAGTGGTCCTGTGCCAAAGACATTCTTCTACTAGTGACTGCAAAGTCTCTTGCAGATCACAGGAAGCTGGCTAGAGAGTAGCCCAATTTGGTAATATAACTTTTGGCCCTTTTCATTTATGCCTTGAGGAACCTTGTGGCAGAGTGGGGTGATAGACCTAAATGACTACAATTCAGTATAATAAGAAAATAATAAAGATTTTTAAAGAAGAGTTGTAGTATCAGAACTCTACCTTTAAAGCAAAATACCACAACCCTAAAAAGCAGAAGTGTGTCTCTGGTTCAGTTGGCTCTGAAGATATGATAACCTCTGGGATGCCTGGCCAAAGGAACTGTGCTCTGAATGCCAGCTGCAGCGTGCTGAAACATTCATGGCAGCAAACACTGGCTTGCAGGCTCGATAACCACCCGCTAGCTTCACTGTGACAAAAAGATGGGTTCATGTGAACAGTCCCAGGGACAGAAGAAAACAGGCAGAGAAATCCCATCATGCTACACTGTGGTGTCCACTGCAGTTATGCATAGGAATTTGTACCAGGCAAAATTATCACCACTCACCACCTTCTGATGAAAATTGCCTTGTGCTATTTTTTGCTGTTTGAACCATTTAGTAGTCAAGTTTTAATGGAAAGAAAAAACACAGTATCTGTTTTTCCTCAGTATGGAAGTAGTGAGCATGTGTGTACTGAGTGGTTACGTAGATGTTGAAGGGATAATTCTTTTCTATTCTTATACCTATTCTATTCCCTCTTTTTTTTATGTAGTGGTTCCAAGTTTCCAGTGTTCAACATGTCATACAATCCAGCAGAAAATGCAGTCCTACTGTGCACTGTAAGTAATTATGAAGTCTCTCTAGTTCTCCAAAGTAAGTATCTTATTGTCCCTAAAGAACCTCTATTGGCATTTTTTTGTTTTTCAAGGCAGGGTTTGTCTGTGTATCTTTGGCTGTCCTGGAACTTACTCTGTAGACCATACTGGTCTCCAACTCACAGAGAGACCCACCTGCCTCTGCCTCTCTGCCTCTCTGCCTCTCTGCCTCTCTGCCTCTCTGCCTCTCTGTGCTGAGATTGAAGGTGTGCGCCACCACTGCCACCCAAACTCTAATGGACTCTTAAAAGCTTTTTTTTACCCCAATACTGAAAATTAAAAACATAGGCATGTGCTAAGTAAGTTATTCCCTTTCCTGATAGAGTTCTTGACTGACATTTTTGTAAGAACGACATGGTGAACACTCAGAGGCTCACACTACATGGTTTTAGTTGTCATAAACTTACTAAGCATTTGTGAAATGGTCAGAAGAAAGGTCTGGAATTGTTTGTTGCGCACAAGAGGTGCCTTTTCTGTCCCTTCTGTTTAGATGAACACAGAAGACCTGTGTTGGAAAGCTGCTGCTTTTCAGTGAAGTCACCTTCCAAGTTAGCAGGGCCCTAACCATTTCCTGCCACAACATTTTCAAAAAAATGAAGAAATGGCATTCTAACTTTAGTACCCTGGGGGCTGAACACTAACTGCTTTCCCTATATGACTTTTCATAGGCCATTTAGTATCTAACACTACCATGTTCTCAGGACGGTTTTCTTGAATGTTTTTTAGATCTGCTTTGTATTCCATCTATTTATTTACTTATTTATTGTTTTGTTTTGTTTGGAGAGAGGGTCTCTCTAAGAGTCCTGGCTCACTTTGTAGACCAGGCTAGTCTTGAACTCACTGAGATCTGCCTGCCTATACCTCCCAAGTGCTTCCTTTTCTTTTTTCAAGTAGACTTTTAAGTTGACAAGTGTGTTCAGATAGGTACCAGGTTCCTCATCTTTTAATTTGTGGAATATAGAGAAATCTTTGTTTTTATTTAGATTATATCTGAATTTTTAGAGGATAAAGAAAATAGTGGTATCGTGCTTAGTTGTTTGGCTAAGAGCATTATGGTTCTTACATATGGAAATAACTCAAATACCCTTTGGGTGCAGGTAACGGAAGTATAAGTTCAGTGTTGTCTGTGTTGCAGTAATGTTTTCTGTGTCAGAAAAAAAAACCAATATGTTCAGTGCTGCTCACTAAACTGTTTTCCTTTTCCCCCACAGAGAGCAAGCAATTTAGAGAATAGTACCTATGATCTATACACCATCCCCAAAGATGCAGACTCCCAGAATCCTGATGGTGGGTGCTCTTTGTCTCCTCCACTCCGCTTCCAGCTGTCCTCACCCATATCATCACTTCTTTTCAAGTTTTTCACATCCCATCGCAGGCCGTGGCTACATCACTCATGTCTGTTGGCAGGTGCTGCTGACGCTTGTACCAGAGGCAATTGTGGTGTGAAATATTCATGTTTTGTCTCCATTTTATTACCCCAGCTAGATATATATATTTTATAATTTGGTTATTAGAAACTCTCCATTTTCTCTTTGAGCACAGCATGTTATCCTAGATTATTGTCAGCTGATATGACTTTCACCCTGGTAGTTTCATTTATTTAAAAATGTGGCTTCAGTCTTGCAATGTCTCATCCTGGGACTGGGGATTTATTCTCGCCTATCTATATCCAGAGCCGATTTGCTTCCTTTTGCATGTCAAAAAGATGAGGCTGCTAGCAGCCCCATGACCCACCTGGGATCCCAGGATCCAGCTGAGACCCCTGCCTGCCTCTTTCATCACCAGCATCCCTTGTTGATGTCCTTACTATTAGAACTTGCTGACAGAACACTCTCAGAATGGTTTAGGATCTCATTTATGCTCTTTCCAGTGTTCTTCAGTGGATTTACAGGCTTTACCCAGCCTAAAGTTTATTCCACAGGCCCTGCCTTTACTAGTACATTTTGATAATTTATGTCCTCCAAAGTTCTGAGAAATACTTTGTTGGCTCTGTCCTTGTTGTGAGTGCCAACTGGTCATTATCATTGTAATACTCTTGAGACAGGGTCTCATTGTATAACCCAGATTAGCCTAGCACTCATGGTTCCCCTTAGTATTGGAATTATACATTATGCCAACTTAATTTACCCTTATAATGAGAGAAACAAGAAGCCTATATATATTTGGGATCCATAAAGTCCCCCTCACAAATTAGTCAATTAAGCCTTCCTGGTTAACTTGTGATTTGGTGCCTCCCAACCCACCTTGGTTTTTTGTTCTTTTTCTTATACATTAACAATCAGTAGAAATTCTATTCTCCATCCTTTACAAGGGATAATAATTATAAAGGTGCAGTTCAGTAATGGACACCAGAGAGGAGAAAGCAGAAACTGGAATTGTGTGGGTTGTGGTAAAAATTTGTTTTGTAAATTCTTTGGCATTCCAATTACCAGAAAAGTACAACGTAAGGCTGGCCAGCGAGTTTTGTGCTGTTTTCCATTGGTATAACAGATAAAACTGTTTGAATATATTCTTTACAAGTTTCTCAGAGAGTAGAGTATCCATTTCAAAATTCTAATCAGCTACAAACTGAGGAACGTTTTATAGCTCTCCTCAGGGCGATAATGCTGAATTGACATTCACAGAGCAATGGCTTGATGCTGTGTTGCCCAGCACCCAGCCTGTCAAGATTTAGCTGGAAGTGCTGAGTCCCACCCTGCCCGACCAGGGGGCCAGCATTAGCATGTTAAAAGCAGCAGAGCAGCTGCGTCCTGGGGTGGGGTTCTGTCACTTGTGTAGATAGGAGGTCTTAGACTTTGACAGGCTGCTTGCTGTGCCTCGGCTTGGCCAGGAAGGCCCTGCTCGTTAGCTTGATGTAGTGTGCTGGCTCCCAAGATGGGCAGCATTTCTGCCTGTATGTGGTGCTGGCTGAAATGCAGCCACTTGGCCTAGAGATAAGAGGCTTGGCAGGGGTGGGGGCTGGAGTTTGGAGGGAATGGGTGGGGAAAAGTCACTGACAGTAGCCTGAGGTTATGGCTGAATTAGTTAGGAAGCATCTGAACTGGCGAAGCCAAAATGGCAGCTCCATGGCACCTGACTCTGTCACCTGCTAGTGGCTCACCACATGCTCCCACACTTTGGTTTTGTTCTCCTCAGCCCCTGAAGGGAAACGGTCCTCAGGCCTGACAGCAGTTTGGGTTGCTCGGAATCGGTTTGCTGTCCTAGATCGCATGCATTCGGTGAGTTGAGACTAAAAGTGGAAACCAGCTTAGGGCGTGTGGTAGTAGTGCTCAGTAAAGAGCACTGTTTTTACTAAGTCTCTCCAGAGCAGGTGTGATCCTTGGGTACTGGACCCCTCTAGCCCTAGCCCTAGTCTAATCTCTTCCGGGAGCAAAAGTTTGATTTGGTTGGGTTGATATTACCGGGGTTCAGGGCTTCTGACCATCAGATTTTAAGTATATTGTTTATATACAGAGATTTTCCTCCTTGTCCCACTTCCCTTATTGGTATTCAAAATGTAATAAGTTTAGAGAGCTGGGCATGGTGACACACACCTTTAAGGCAGAGTCAGACAGATCTCTGAGTTCAAGGCCAGCCTGGTCTACAGAACAAGTTCCAGGACAGCCAGAGCTATTACACAGAGAAACCCCTGCTTATTAATAACTAATTAATAAGATAGGCCCAACTCAGGATAAGCAAACAGAAAGCCTGCCTATAAATAAATAGATAGATGAATAATGTAGACCCAACTCAGGATAAGCAAACAGAGAAACCCTCCGGATAGATGGATGGATGAGATGAGCCCAATTCAGGATAAGTGAAGGTCTCCTAATAAAATATTTAACTAAAGCTTAATTTCTGGCTCTTTTTTTTCTAACTGGTTGAAAAACTCAGATTTAGGTGAATATATTTTAGTTGTTGTTGTTTGCTGATTTTTAAATCCTGGGGATTAAATTTAGGGCCTTGTTCATGCAAGGTAAGTGCTCTGCCACTAAAGTACATCCCCAGCCTTCATTTTAAGTTTTTCGTTTGTTTGTTGTGTAATTTTGAGACTAAGACTGATAAGGATTTGTGTAGACTGGTAATGAACTTACTCTTTAGCCCGAACAGGGCTTGAATTTGTAGTCCTGCCTCATGAGATTACAGGGCTGCACCACGAGGCCCAGCCTCTCAAGATTTCTTTTAAGAGAGGTTAGAGGCCATTGAGATGTCTCAGTGGATAAGGACTCTTACCCAGGTAGATGACCTAAATTCAATCCTTGGGACCCAGGTGTAAGAGAGAACTGACTTCTTCAATTTGTCCTCTGACCCCCACACATGGGCACCATAACGTATGTGCCCTCCCCACGGGCTCTATAAATAAGCAAACAAACAAATATTGAGAGAACTGGGAAGAAGAGAGAAAAGACAAAGGTTAATAATAAGGTCTTGGAGTGATCAACCTAATGCATAAATGACTTGAACGGGGAAAAACTCTTTATTGAAGGAATAATTGCGGAAGGACATCATTAGCTGTTAGCTTACTTATTCACTTCTTGTAATTCCACCTGTACTCATTTTCAGCTTCTGATAAAGAATCTGAAGAATGAGATCACTAAAAAAATCCAGGTGCCCAACTGTGATGAGATCTTCTACGCTGGCACTGGCAACCTCCTGCTTCGGGATGCAGATTCCATCACACTCTTTGATGTCCAGCAAAAGCGGTAACATGATGGGTGCCCTGACACACAGATGTAGTGAGGGGGAGTAGAAGTCTTTAACCGGGCTTTGTTTGTAATCTTGCCATATGGCCAAGCTGCTGCTTGCACACTTACTCCAAGACTGACTGAGTCCTCTTCCCTTTCAGGACTGTTCTTCCACCCGAGCATGCTCCCCAGCAGTGGAGCAAGGGGCTGTGGATTTAGGAGTTTCTGTAGTGCATATCTGAACAAAGAATGCTTTCAGGTCTTAGGACGAGAAGGACACAAATTTGTGTACATGCCGTTAGAAGGGAGTGGAGGGCCAGGAATGAGGAAGGAGGCAGTGCAGACTGTCAGCCAAACCATTTTAGCTCACTGACCTACAGCGTAGGTGAATTAAAGATGAAAAGACAGGTCATAGCTTGACACGAGGAAATTAGGACCATTCATGATTACCTTTCTCTTGCTATCCCAGGACTCTGGCATCAGTGAAGATTTCCAAGGTGAAATATGTTATCTGGTCAGCAGACATGTCTCATGTAGCGCTCCTGGCCAAACATGGTAAGCCTTCATTATATCCACCATCTTAGAGCCCGCTTCCTCCCCGCCAGTGTGCTGCACTCACCCTGTCCAGCAGAGCACTCATGCCCTTTGCCTCTTACAGCCATTGTGATCTGTAACCGCAAGCTGGATGCTCTGTGTAACATTCATGAGAACATTCGCGTCAAGAGTGGGGCCTGGGATGAGAGTGGGGTGTTTATCTATACCACAAGCAACCACATCAAATATGCCGTCACCACTGGGTAAGTTAGTTATCTGGGACACAGTGGGAGAAGGTGTCTTCTTGAAATCACTGTGCTAGCTCAAGAGATCTAACTGCAGTTCTCTGTTAACATTCTCTATGAAAAAGCTAACAGGACATATATGTGCTAAAGATATCCGTGTGTGTCTGTGTGTGCACTGTGGGTAGAGGCAGTTTCTCACAGACCTGACAACCTGAGTTCAGTCCCTAGGCCCCTCAAAGTGACTGGAGAGAACCAGCTCCCGAGAGTTAGCCTACCACCCCCTGACACACACCTGCATTGTATATACATAAGAAAATTCAAAACTTAGGAAAACATAAAGGACTAGGGAAGGACCAGTGAGATAGTGCTTCATGTGTGAGCCTGGTGTGCGAGCCTGGCAATCTGAGTTTGACCCCAGAACCCTCATATAGGTAGAAGGAGAGAACCAACTGCTCAGAGCTGTTGGCTGACTTTTCCACACATGCACTGCAGCACACACTTCTACACTGCATCATACACACATACGTAATGATTTTTTCATTTTGTTTTGTTTCTCAAGACAGGGGTTCTCTGTGTAACAGCCCTGGCTGTCCTGGAACTCTCTCTGTAGACCAGGCTGGCCTCAAACTCACAGAGATCCACCCGCCTCTGCCTCCTAAGTGCTGGTATTAAACGCATGCACCACCACCACCCGGCTATGATTTGTGATTTTTTTTTTTTTAAGGGAGACTGGTCAGCGATAGTGTGCTTTCCTAGAATGCCCAAGGCTCTAGGTTCAATCTCTTATACTGCACAAAGTAAAAATAAAAAGTCCATAGCATAGTTCTGTCATAGAAAAAAAAATGAAATCAATTTGAAACACTTCTGTCTGCCCATACCATTGTTTAAGTAGTACTTGATGAATGGAAAGACTTCCTAACTTTGTTCATTATTTACAAGCTGAGTTTCCTCTCACTTCCTGAAAATTGTGCCTTTTACGATTCCTAGGGACCATGGGATCATCCGAACTCTGGATTTACCCATCTATGTCACAAGAGTGAAGGGCAACAATGTGTATTGCCTAGACAGGGAATGTCGTCCTCGAGTACTCACCATTGATCCCACTGAGTTCAAATTCAAGTTGGCCCTGATCAACAGAAAGTATGATGAGGTATGAAGCAAGGAAACTTAACAGCATGTGTTAAGAGGCCATGCTCCTTTTTCCTTATAAGCAGTCTCTGTTTCCTGCCTCCCAAACCAAATGTGTAGGTACTGCACATGGTGAGGAACGCCAAACTAGTGGGCCAGTCAATCATTGCTTATCTCCAGAAGAAGGGTTATCCTGAAGTGGCCCTGCATTTCGTAAAGGATGAGAAAACTCGCTTCAGCCTAGCTCTGGAGTGCGGAAACATTGAGGTGAGAGGAATATGATCATGTGTCCCAGATCGCTGTAGAGACAGGGAGAAGCTTAATAGAGTGCTAGGCATGAAACCGGTCTCCAGAAGTGTTATCCTGGGCTTGTGTCTTAGCCAGAGTGGAATTTAGGATGTTTTTAGGTAAATTGAGCCATTTTCCTGTTGTTTCTGCTTCTTCTGTCTCTTCCTCTGCCACAGTATTCACACCTTTGACTATTTTCTTTCTTTTTTTTAAATTTTTTTTTGGGGGGGAGTCAAACTTGAAGCAAGCTTTAAATACTGGCCAGGAGGATGAACTCTGGCCAGTCCACTCCTGGGCCTCTTGTTACTATTTTTCAAACTAAATTTAAGAATGTCTAAGCTGGGCAGTGGTAGTAAACACCTTTTGATCCCTGCACTTGGGAGGCAGGGGCAGGTGGATCTCCAAGTTCGAGGCCAACCTGGTCTACAGAGAGAGTTCCTGGACAGCCAGGACTGAAACACAGCAGGAATCCTGTCTGCAAAAACAATGAAAAAAAAAAGGAAAAAAGTTTCTAGCATAGAAGTAAGTTAGTAAGAAATCCAAAGGATCTGCTTCTTTTCCTTGATGCTTGACATTCGTTGCTGGATGAAGTCCTTAGGAAATGTTGGGGTCCAGAGGGCACAGGCATTGTTTCAAGGAGGAAAGGGTTAGGAAAGCTGCTTTCCTAGTTATGTACTTCATTCTTCTCTGCCTTTCCAATAGCTCCTATGGAGCTTCAGAACTAGTAGATAGGAAGTAAGATAGCATAAGTAAGGACTGTCTGTGGAGTCTGTCGCTGATAGGTGATTGTACTGTACCATTAGATTTTGTAAGAACACTATGGTGTGAGTCTTCATCTATGGGCCCAATCATATTGTGCATAGAATTCTTGATAGAAATAGAGTGGAAGTAGTGATTGCAAGTAGAGACAATTTCTTGGGAAGGTTTAGACACAAACGTTCTGATGGACTCCCCTGGTTTTGAGTCAGAGTGCCGACACTGAACACTGGCTTGGGAATTCTTTAGATTGCTCTAGAAGCAGCCAAAGCCCTGGATGACAAGAACTGCTGGGAGAAACTGGGAGAAGTGGCTCTGCTCCAGGGTAATCACCAGATTGTAGAAATGTGCTATCAGCGAACCAAAAACTTTGACAAACTTTCCTTCCTGTACCTGATTACTGGCAACCTAGAGAAGCTTCGCAAGATGATGAAGATTGGTGAGTTCCCTAAAACTAAGGTTGGGAAATGTGGACCTTTTGGGGAGGAGGAGGGTAAATGGAGGAGAGAGAGCTCTAGAGAGAAGGCTTCAGTTGGTTTCTCATTGGCTTTTTGCAGCTGAGATCCGAAAGGACATGAGTGGCCATTATCAGAATGCCCTGTACCTGGGTGATGTGTCAGAGAGAGTGCGAATCCTTAAGAACTGTGGACAGAGTAAGTATCTATCCAGGACTCACCAACTGCTTTACGATCTTTGCTATAGTTTTTGGGAAATTGTTCTTCTTTCTTATACATTTTGTGTGTGTATATGAAAAGTGATACTATGTTTTGTTTTGGTTTTTTTTCTTTTTTCTTTTTTTGGTTTTTTGAGACAGGGTTTCTCTGTATGGTTTTGGAGGCTGTCCTGGAACTCGCTCGGAATACCAGGCTTCGTCTCAAACTCACAGAGATCCGCGTGCCTCTGCCTCCAGAGTGCTGGGATTAAAGGCGTGCGCCACCAACTCACTCTCTCTCTCTCTCTCTCTCTCTCTCTCTCTCTCTCTCTCTCTCTCTCTCTCTCTCTCTCTCTCTCCCTCTCCCTCTCTCTCTCTCTCTCCCTCTCCCTCTCCCTCTCCCTCTCCCTCTCCCTCTCTCCCTCTCCCTCTCCCTCTCTCCCTCTCTCCCTCTCTCCCTCTCCAGGGTGTCTGTGTAGCTTTGGAGCCTGTCCTGAATCTCTGTAGACCAGGATCGCCTTGAACTCACAGAGAACAGCTTGCCTATGTCTCCTGAGTGCTGGGATTAAAGGAGTTTGACACCATTACCCAGCTGATACTATGTTTAAAATTTTTCTTCTAAACCAAATGGTGGTGGAGTCAGGCTAGGAGTCCTGGGCTTCCTTAACGTCCATTGTAGACATTAGACTCGTGCAGTTTGCAGGACTTGATTTGTTGTTACTGTTGTTTTGTTGACAACTCACTGTATACCAAATATTACGCTAGAATTTGAGATATATTAAAGAACAAGTTATAGGAATAGTGATTCCCATCTAATCCTAGCACTCAGGAGGTTGGGGCAAGATGATTTCCATGAGTTTAAGGCCATCCTGGGCTAAGAGTGAGACTCAAAAAACAAGGGCCTAGAGAGGTGGCTCAGCTGTTAAGAGCATTTGTTGCTCTTGCAGAGGAGTTCAGTTCCCTGTGTGGAGGCTCACAACTCTACTTACTTTCAGTTCCAGGGGATCCAATGCCTTCTGACTTCTGTGGGTACCAAACATACTCATGATGTACATACATACATGCAGGCAAATCACACACCTTTATAATAACTCAGCCAGGCATTGGTGGCACACACCTTTAATCCCAGCAGCACTCAGGAGGCAAAGGCAGGCAGATCTCTGAGTTCGAGGCCAGCCTGGTCTACAGAGCAAGTGCCAGAATAGGTTCCAAAGCTACACAGAGAAACCCTGTCTTGAAAAACAAAACAAAAATATATATGTGTATGCATATATATAATAACTGTTATAATTTAACTAGTAGATGTAGATATAGGCTGTGTTAGAGGGAAATCAGGGATAAGTTCAAGGTTGTTATTTGCATTGATGAAAAGCAATGAACTAATTAGCTTTGTAGGAAATTATCACCGTGTGTGGTGGCGCACTCCTTTAATCCCAGCACTCGGGAGGCAGAGGCAGGTGGATTTCTGTGAGTTAAAGACCAAGCCTGGTCTGCAAAGTGAGTTCTAGGAAAGGCTCCAAAGCTACAGAGAAACCCCGTCTCAAAAAACCAACAAACAGGGCTGGAGAGATGGCTCAGAGGTTAAGAGCACTGACTGCTCTTCTAGAGGTCATGAGTTCAATACCCAGCAACCACATGGTGGCTCACAACCATTTGTAATGAGATCTGGTGCCCTCTTCTGATGTGTACATTGAGGCAGGGTATTATATTCATAATAAATAAATAAAATAAAAAATGTTTTCTTAAAAAAAAACAAAAATTAGAAAGAGATGTGCTGTGGCAGCACATACCTAGCCCGTCCCCCCCCCCAAAAAAAATTACCTTAAAATTTCGTATAAAGATAAATACTCCTAAATGAAATCCAAATTTTGAAATGCTCCAAAATCCAAAGAATATATAACCTTGGCTGGTCTGGAACTCACTAGCTAAAATCCAACTTCTTTAATGTCAATACAATGCTTGAAAATTTCTGAATTTAGCTGGGCAGTGGGGGGTGCATACCTTTAATTCCAGTTCTCAGGAAGAAGAGGCATGCAGATCTCTGTGAGTTCCAGGCCAGCCTAGTCTTCAAAGTGAGTTCCAGGGCCGCTAGAGCAGTTACACGGAGAAACCCTGTCTTGAAAAATCAAACAAAAAAGAAATTTCTTTTTTTTTTTAATTTCATATGCTTTTGTGTTTTGCCTGCATGTATGTAAGTGAGAAGGTGTAGGACCGCCTGAACCTGGAGTTTACAGACAGTTGTGAGCTACCATGTGGGTGCTGAACACAGATCCTTTAGAAGAGCAGCCAGTGCTCTTAACCGCTGAACCATCTCTCCAGCCCCCCAAAAAGAAATTTCTAAATTTAGATCTTATATTTTCTCAAAATTTTTATTACATTTACTAATTTTGTGTGTGTGTGTGCGCGCGCGTGCATGTGTTAAAGGACAGCTTATAGGAGTTGGTTCTCTTTTCACATATTGTACTTTGTACTTCTGGGATTGAACTTAGACTGCCAGAGCCTTATCTATTGAGCCATCTTGAGGGTGGAGATTCCCATTTCCAGATAAGGATACTCCTCCTGTAATTTCTATACAAATATTACAAAACCTCAAAATCTCTAAAAGACAGGGTCTCACAATGAAGTCCTGGCTGTCCAGAAGCCCGCTGGATAAGTCAGGTTCTTAGTTGCCCTTTGGCCTTTGCTTTTAGCTCCTCAAGTTTCTTCTCTTTTTGTTTCTGTTTGAAAACCATACTTTTTCATCCACGTTTTTACATGCTTCTTGGGCTGTTCCACCACACTTGTGGTGTCTGTTGTCCCTTTCCAAGTTGTATTTTAAAACAAGTGGGGGGACCACCTCCCAGCATAGCCTCCATGTGTGTGCTGTGAGACTCCCACATGAACATGTGTACACAATAAACATACAAAATAATTAATAAAACAAACATCCCCTCACATTTAGAGTATGGCTGGCTTAGGTTTGGTTCAGTATGTCTGCTAAAGCTGCATTCAAAATGTTGTCCAGGCCTACAGACTTATAAAGACCCAACAGAAGAAGAATGCATTTCCACACTCATTTGTATGGGTGTGGCCATTAGTTGGGTCTTTGCTCCTTTTGAGACAGTGTCATCTTTCCATGTTACTTTCTCCATCACAAAGTTTACAACATGGCACCTGGTTTCCCTCAGGACAGGTTAACCAGATGACACCCAAAATAGAATCCACAATTGTTATAACCTTGGGTGTGACATTTCATCACTTTTGGCATGTTCTTTCCATTAGAAGCTAGTTACCAACTTCAGCTTACAGTTATGGTTTCCATTAGAAGCTAGTTACCAACTTCAGCTTACAGTTATGGTTTCCATTAGAAGCTAGTTACCAACTTCAGCTTACAGTTATGGTTTCCATTAGAAGCTAGTTACCAACTTCAGCTTACAGTTATGGTTTCCATTAGAAGCTAGTTACCAACTTCAGCTTACAGTTATGGTTGGTTATTATGGAAGCATTTGGATATTAGGAGATAGGGATCACCCCCTCCCTCAAGAGTCTACCAAAATAACATTCTCTTGGAAATGTACTTATACCACAAAACCTGCTCTTCCTTTAGAATCTCTGGCCTATCTCACAGCTGCTACACATGGTTTAGATGAAGAAGCTGAGAGTCTGAAGGAAACGTTTGACCCTGAGAAGGAGACAGTGAGTATTTTCATATGTGTCTCTGATAACAGGACTCATTCTCATCTTTTGACCATTTGAAACCATAAATCTGGGAGCTGGAGAGATGGCTCAGAATACTGACTGCTCTTCCAGGGGTCCTGAGTTCAATTCCCAGCAACCATATGGTGGCTCACAACCATCTACAATTCAATCTGGTGCCCTCTTCTGGCATGTAGACAGAATACTGTATATGTAATAAATAAATAAATCTTTTTTTAAAAAAAAGGTTGTTGTTTAAAAAAAAAGCTTACAAAAAATTAAAATAAAACCATAAATTTTACTCTCCCAGCAAATTACAGAGTCTAGAGGAAGCAGTGTAACCTTTTCTGTATGATGCTGTTGAGAGCTTAAGAGCTGTTCGTGTTTAATATCTTTATTATTCCACCTCTCAGATCCCAGACATCGATCCTAATGCCAAGCTGCTCCAGCCACCTGCACCTATCATGCCACTGGATACCAACTGGCCCTTATTGACTGTGTCCAAAGGGTTCTTTGAAGGTTCCATTGCCAGCAAGGGTAAGTGCTCACTTCTCCTATAGCACCCTATAGGACATTGCTTGCCTAGTGTGTATGAAACTCTGGTTCAATCCCTACCGTTGTGCACCACCAGCTAGGGATGCTGAGATAAAAGAATCAAAAATTCAAGGTCATCCTTTGGCTACATAGTCAGTTATAGGACAGCCGGGACTACATGAGACCATGTCTTAGAAACAAACAGAAAACAGTTTTAGAAAGTACCAGTAAGTAACTGTTTTATCTGTTTTTTTCTTCTGTGTGAAATCTCACAGAGCACTGAAATGCTAGCCAGGGCTAGGATGTAGTCTCACACACTGAGGAAAGGCTTTTTGAGATCACTAGAGAGAATTTGAGCCAGGTGTGCCACATACCTGTAACCTCAGCCATTCAGAAATTGAAGCAGGAGGAACAAACGTTCAAAGCCAGCCTCATAGATTATGTAACTAGTATAAGATCAGGTTGGGTCACATGAAACCCTTTCTCAACTCTGTAGTCCCCCCACTCCACCCCCCAAAACAAAGGAATTTAGAAATTAAGTAGGAGGGTGCCTGTGCTGTCCCTGACATCTGTAAACACTTTGGTGTGTTTCTCTAGTTCGCCGTATATAAGGTGATCTCCACTCACTGTTTTCCTGTTCATCATGTGCTGTGTTTGTATCTGTGGACAACCACTCCAACAACTCCTTACTGCCATCCTCCTGTTTGCTTGGACATTTCCACTACGTCACCTTTATGTATGATCCTAAGCAGAGCCAGGAGTTGGTGGTGCACGTCTTTAATCCCAGCACTCGGGAGACAGGCAGGCGGATCTCTGTGAGTTTGAGGCCAGGCTGGTCTACAGATCCAGTTCCAGGACAGCCTCCAAAACAATACAGAGAAACCCTGTGTCGAAAAACCAAAAAAAAAAAAAAAAAAAAAAAAGATCCTAAGCAGACTTTGGGCATTTTGTGTATGGCCCTGTTCTTTGAACCCAGGACATCATGCATACTAGACAAGCTCTCTACCGTTCAACTGTAGCTATCACCACCACTCCCCCAAAACACAACTTCTGATTATGGCTTCTATTTCCTCTCTTTGTGGAACCTGTTGCAAGTTAGCATAACATATGTACAACAAAATCAATAACTCATAATATATGGGTGGGGACTTCAGAGATGGTTCAGTCAGTAAAGTACCTGCCATGCAAACATGAGGGCCTGAGTTTGGATTCCCAGCACTAGAATTGCAGACACTACATGGATAGACCAGAGTGGGACAGAATCTTGGCAATTATTGTTGGGTTTTATTGGGGGTATTTTTGTTGTTTTGAGACTTAACACCATAAAACATGTTTACTGACATTCAGAGTTAGCACTTCCTAAGTGGACGGCACATATTCATTCCTGAGGATACAGCCCTGAGCAGATGCCTTTGGAAGCATGCCCCTTGCCTGTAGAGATCGGACTTGCTAGTCTCTAACCATCTCCCTTTTGTCCTTCCTTTGGTAGGGAAGGGAGGAGCATTGGCTGCTGACATTGACATTGACACTGTTGGTACAGAAGGCTGGGGAGAAGATGCGGAATTGCAGCTAGATGAAGGTAAGAATGCTATTTTAGGACTCTTCTGAGATGATAGGCTCTATAGATGGACGCTACTGTGGAGCAGTCTATAAGCTTCTAACTCATGGAGCCAATAAGATTGGCTCCTAATATTTTGCTTTTTTTCTGAGTATGCTACCACCCAAATCTCTTTTGATCCTGGACTTTCCTTACAGATGGGTTTGTGGAGGCTCCAGAAGGTTTGGGAGAGGATGCTCTTGGCAAGGGACAAGAAGAAGGAGGTGGCTGGGATGTAGAAGAAGATCTGGAGCTCCCACCTGAGCTGGTAAGTGAAGCTCCTCCCCTTTTCACCCTGTAAAACTGGTGGTGTGTACTCTCCCTCCCTCCCTCTCTCCCTCCCTCCCTCTCTCCCTCTCTCCCTCTCTCTCTCTCTCTCTCCCCTCTCTCTCTCTCTCTCTCCCTCTCTCTCTCTCTCTCTCTCTCTCTCTCTCTCTCTCTCTCTCTCTCTCTCCCTCCCTCTCTCTCTCTCTCTCTCTCTCTCTCTCTCTCTCTCTCTCTCTCTCTCTCTCTCTCTCTCTCTCTCTCTCTCTCTCCCTCTCTCTCTCTCTCTCCCTCTCTCCCTCTCTCTCTCTCTCTCTCTCTCTCTCTCTCTCTCTCTCTCTCTCTCTCTCTCTCTCTCTCTCTCTCTCTCTCTCTCTCTCTCTCTCTCTCTCTCTCTCTCTCTCTCTCTCTCTCTCTCTCTCTCTCTCTCTCTCTCTCTCTCTCTCTCTCTCTCTCTCTCTCTCTCTCTCACACACACACACACACACAGCACCTCCTAATCTGATAGGTTTTGGAAGAGGAGAGCAGACGGTGGCCTTGTTTCCATTCTTATGTAGCATTAGAGAAGGGGATGCATACATAGCCTCCCTCTAATCCAATGCTTATCTTCCACATGAAAGGGGGGAAGTGTTTACAATCTGAATGGAAGCTGTTATATCATTTTTGTTTTGGTGATGTGGCTCCCTATTCTATGCAGAGGTAAGCATTTAAAATGTTGTGTCTTTTTGTCCCTGGTGTGGTGGCTCCCATAACCATCACTTCTTTCCTTGAACAGAGGTGGGCATCTAGGTGTTGTGTCCTGAAATCATCAGAGCACAGTACCTGGATAACTGTTTTAAATGTTGGGATGCGGGGCCTGCAAACATAGCTGAGTTGATAGGGTACTTGCCTGGCATGCACAAAGCCTTTCCTTTGATCCCCACAATACATAAATCTGGCACAGGGGTAGAGGAGGGAGGATTCAGTCCTTGCTACATGGGGAGTTTGAAGCTTTGTCAGACTGTTTAAACAAACAAAGCCTTAATTTTTCTTCTCCTAGGATGTACCTACTGGGGTTGCCGGTGGTGCTGAAGATGGGTTCTTCGTGCCCCCAACCAAGGGAACAAGCCCAACTCAAGTAAGCAGGGAAACACGAATACACAGGGATGAGAGCTCTGGGCCGGTTAATACTTGATTTCTGTGGGGAAAAAAAAAATGTTGACTACTTTTAACAGATACGGAGGGAAAGAAAAAGGAAATGTTTCATTTGACTTAGGTTTTCTGTTTCTTACTAGATCTGGTGCAATAACTCTCAGCTTCCAGTTGATCACATCCTGGCAGGGTCTTTTGAAACAGCCATGCGGGTAAGTCTTTACAAACCTTGGCCCTTCCTCTTGAGTGTCTAATCAGAGTCCCAGGGAGAATGGTTGACTCATCTTTTCAGCCATGTGAGAATGGTCTGACCCACAAGGGCCCAGCTGTATATTTCATGGAAATTGTTGGTCTTGCTAAAGGAACTTGCTTTACAAAGGCCTCTTATCGCTCTCCATTTGGTCTGTGCTTGCGTTTGCCAGTGAGTGTTTAAGATGCATCTTCAGCCGTTTCCACTGCTTGTAGCCTGCTTTCTGGCTTATGTTAGTACAATCAGCACCTGTTCCTGCACAGATGTGTATTTCACACACTGTAAATGTTATGATGACATTAACAACTGTAACAACCATCAGTGTTTATTTATTGTTGCTGTGCGTTATCTTAAAATACTCTATATAGATGTTTAAATGAAGTAGATCCTATAATTATCTGTATATTGGTAATGAGAAAGCAATACAGAGATGTAAAATACCTTGCCCAAGTTTGACGTAATTTTTAATTGGTAGAAAATAAATCCTCAGAGCTGGAGAGATGCCTAAGTGGTTAAGAGCACTCACTGGCTGCTCTTTAAAAGGTCCTGAGTTCAATTCCCAGCAACCGCATGGTGGCTCAGAAACATATGTAATGAGATCTGGTGCCCTCTTCTGGCATGCAGGCAGCACAACACTGCATGCAAAATAAATAAATAAATCTTGAAAAAAAAAAAAAAAGAAAGAAAGAAAGAAAAGAAATCCTCCAGCATTCTAGAGGCAGAAGTAGGTGAATCTCTGAATTGAGGCCAGCCTGGTGTGCAAGGTGAGTTCCAGGGCAGCCAGGGCAACACAGAGAAACCTTACCCTGAAAAGCCAAAAAAGAAAGAAAACAAATCCTTATGTTTCTTTTTTGTTCTCTTTTGTTTAGCTTCTTCATGACCAGGTGGGAGTAACCCAGTTTGGCCCCTATAAGCAACTGTTCCTCCAGACGTATGCTCGAGGCCGCACCGCCTATCAAGCATTGCCCTGCTTGCCATCCATGTATAGCTACCCTAATCGCAACTGGTAAGTCCCCTTGCTCCTTGCTGCCTGTTCCAGGTTGAAGTAGACACTTCAGATGGTAACCACAGTGACATGGAATTGCCCTGAACCTCAGGTTTCCAGAAAAAAATCTGTGGCTTGTTACTTTGGAGTTTGGTTTATACCATCTGCCATCCTGTTCCCAACTGCTTTCACAGTAGGGTGTTGGTGATCGTGTTTGCTAGGAACAGAGCATGACTTGACTATCCTATTTTCTTCATAATTTTCCATTTCCAGGAAGGATGCAGGGCTAAAGAATGGTGTGCCAGCTGTGGGCCTCAAGCTGAATGACCTGATCCAACGATTGCAGCTGTGCTACCAGCTCACCACAGTTGGCAAGTTTGAGGAAGCTGTGGAAAAATTCCGTTCCATTTTGCTCAGTGTACCTCTTCTTGTTGTGGACAATAAACAGGAGATTGCAGAGGTAGGAGGAGTCTAGCTACTTGCCCGATCGTCCAGGGCACCTCATGGTCCTGTCTGTGTCATGACTGTCTTCTGCAACCTCTCCAGGCCCAGCAGCTCATCACCATCTGCCGTGAATACATTGTGGGTTTGTGCATGGAGATAGAAAGGAAGAGGCTGCCTAAGGAGAGCCTAGACCAGCAGAAGCGCATCTGTGAGGTAAGATGTGCAGGGCCAGCACGGCAAAGACACCGTCCCCATAACCATCTACTGGAGCTCATCTCCATTTTCCCACTCTTTTTCCTCACATCAGCAGTTCTCCTATTTTAAGAGGTAGAACTAATCTCCGTCTTACAGCCAATCATGTTCGCTTTGTATTGTTTTGTTTTTTATAATTGAGTACCTGTTTATAAACAGTAGGTGAACTTCAGCCTGCTTTGTGTTCCTTTCTGTCCACTAGATGGCAGCCTATTTCACACACTCAAACCTGCAGCCTGTGCATATGATCCTGGTGCTCCGGACAGCCCTCAACCTTTTCTTCAAGCTCAAGAATTTCAAAACAGCTGCCACCTTTGCCCGGCGCTTGCTAGAACTTGGGCCAAAGCCTGAAGTCGCCCAACAGGTACGGGGGGAATTCCATTAGTGACTTTAGGGGGAGCAGATGAAAGGAACAGAAGCCCCAAGATCCTTGTCTCTGAAACAAAACAATAACAGTATTCAACCCCAAAAAAGCCAATAGAATGCCACATTCTGCCTACTTACTGACTTTAGAGCTTCTTTTTTCCCCTTGAAACCAAAGTAATAATTTATTCAAACATGGCATTGGGTGACATGCAAAACACTCTATACAGATGTTTAAATGGAGTAGACCCTATAATTAACTGTGTTCTTATCATGAGAAAGCAATACAGAAGTAAAATAGCTTGCCCAAGTTTGACTCTATTTTTTTTTTCTATGTAGACCTGAGTGTCCTAGAATTCACTATGTAGACCAAGCTGGCCTCCAATTCACAGAGGATCTGCCTACCTCTGTCACTGCCTTCCAAGTGCTGAGATTAAAAATATGAACTACCACACCAGGCTTGATTTAATTTTTAATTTGACATTTGTGCTGCATCTTACTGCTTCTTGGCTTTGCAGTCTAGAATAACTCCAGTGCACCTGCAGATATGCATCTGCTCTTAAGCGCCTGTGCACCTGTAGATATGCATCTGCTCTTAAGCTCCAGTGCACCTGCAGATGCACCTGCAGATATGCATCTGCTCTTAAGCGCCAGTGCACCTGCAGATATGCATCTGCTCTTAAGCTGCAGGTGACACATCTTGACCTCTTGTACTTCTCATATATAATCCATTATCTATGCCATCTAAAAACATTCTTCTTGGGCAATAGAAATCTGTTTTAACTCTTTTCTGAGGCCAAATCCTAATAATCTAATCCCTAGACTTTGTTGGAACTGTGGATTTAGAGCAATGGAGCCATGTTGGAGAAAGAGAAAAATGTCACTGTGTATCCCAAACTGGCCCTCAAAGTCCTGAATCTCCTGTCTCTGCCTCCTCCTGAGTGCTGGGATGCACCACCACACCCAGCAGCAACAGCAGTTGTTAATTTTCACATCCATCTTATCCATAGGATGGCACCTATATTCCTGTATAGTTGGTTTTGTTGTTGTGTTCTGTTGTTTGAGACTGGGTCTCAGTATGTAACTCAGGCTGGCCTGGAACTTGAGGTCCTTCTGCTCCTAAGTGATTGTAGAGTTAGACCATCATGCCCAGTATATAGTTGCATCTTGTATCAGAGAGTATTTGTGCTGCTTTCTGTCCTAAACAAAATGTTCCTTCCCCCTTCTAGACTAGAAAAATCCTGTCTGCCTGTGAGAAGAACCCTACAGATGCCTGCCAGCTCAACTATGACATGCACAACCCCTTTGACATTTGTGCTGCATCTTACCGGCCCATCTACCGTGGAAAACCAGTGGAGAAGTGTCCACTCAGTGGGGCCTGCTATTCCCCTGAGTTCAAGGGGCAGATCTGCCGAGTCACGACAGTAAGTTCTGTCCTCAAGAATGTCTCTAGGACATTGAGGGAGGGGTAGGAGACGGGGGAGGGGCATGCTGGTTGTTTTCCCTCCCTGTGTCTGCCCCAGCTCCTTGAGGCAGTGACCCTGGGGAGAGCCTGAGCTTCTGCCCTGGGTGCACTTCTCAGTACGGTCTGACAGCTTGTTGGGCCATGTAGGGAATGAGCTTTCTGGGGTTTCTGCCTTATTAGTCTCTAACTTGATCTGTTTCCCACTCCCACAGGTGACAGAGATTGGCAAAGATGTGATTGGTCTGAGGATCAGTCCTCTTCAGTTTCGCTAAGTCTCCTTCGTGTGCATGGATCGATCACATTTTATTCCTTCAGAGTCTCTAGCTCCAACCCGGCTCTCCCCTAACATTCACACTTCCGCTTGTTGACATCTGGCTCTCCCTAACCCTTCATGGCCTTTCTCTTCTATGGCAAAGGGAAATTTCCCAACTTGCCTTTCTTGCCCCTGCAGACCTCTCTCCTGAAGGTGACTGTGGTTGTGATCATAGATGGCTTTGCTTTCAGCTTGGGTCTTCCAAGGAACAAATGAAAACTTTGTGCTAGACATTTGTTTAGGGAATTCTTTCAGTTTTTATTCCTCTCTTACCCACCACCGTTGTTTCCACTCCACTAGAAAACAATGGAATTTAATAAATGCCACAAAATTCTTGACCATCTTGTGTTTTCCTTGGGCATTTAACATCGCCAGTAAGTTCCTTCCCTCTGTAGGCCCAGACACTTGCAGACTGAGAAGTCTTTTTTTTTTTTCAAAATGTGTACCATTTTTCACTGATTTGTTTTGCTGCTCTTACTAAATAAAGTAAATACTTTGTCCCTGGCTTGCCATCTGCTTCTTGGACACTTACTTTTGCGTCCCTGTTCACATCTATGCAGCTCTCTCACCAGAACAGAGTCTTTGTTCAGAATCAACTTTTAATTATTATTATCATTATATGCATTTTTAATTATTATACACTGCAAGGAGAAAATGACATGGTTTTCTTAAGAGGCATAGATCTACATTGTTGGAGAATGGTAAGAAAAGTTCTCTTGGGGCTGGAGAGATGGCTCAGTGGTTAAGAGCACTGGTTGTTCTTCCAGAGGACCCAGGTTCAATACTCAGCCTACATGGCAGCTCACAGCTGTCTGTAACTCCAGTTCAGGGGACTTGACAGTCTCACACAGACAAAACACCAGTAAAATAAAAATAAAAAGAGTTCTCTATTGCATTTTTTACTGCAGCTTTCTCTCTATTGCTAATTACAGCCAATATTTGCTGAGCACTTCTCTGTGTCCATCACTGTCCCATGATTTGACATATTCACAAAGATAGCATATAATAAACTATATATTTACAATAAGCACATAGTTGTCTTAGCTTCTTTTGCTGTGATAAAATACCCTGGCAAAAGCAACCTTAGGGGGAGAAGTGTTTGACTCCCATTTCCAGCTTACAGTCAGTCCATCCCTGCAGGAAGTGAAGGTGGCAGGGATTTGAAGCAGCTAGTCACATTCTATCCACAGTCAAGAGCAGAGAGCAATGCAGCCAAGTATTCCTCCAGTTTGAGACAGGAACTTACTTGGCTGGTCTGGAACTTGGCTGGCCCTGAACTAAAAGAACTTGAGAGGAAAAGGAGGGTTTTTTGTTTTGTTTGTTTGTTTTGTTTTGTTTTTCGAGACAGGGTTTCTCTGTGTAGCAGCTTTGGCTGTCCTGGAACTCACAGAGATCCTCCTGCCTCTGCCTCCCCAGTGCTGGGATCAAAAGCTCGCATCACCACTGCCTGGCAAGAAGGCTAACTCTTTTCAGTATCAGCACTCTTGAGGCAGAGGCAGACAGCTTTCTCTTTAAATTCAGGACCTCAGGCCCAGCAAATGCTGCTGCCCACAGTGGGCACATAATTCTAAACATTCTCTGAGGTCCTTCTACCAGGTGATTCTAGATTTTTGTCAAATTCATAGAACTATCACAATTGTCAGTAGGGTATTTCTACACTGTGTAATGGATAAGTGATATATTACTGCTTATTTTAAAAATATAAACATTCAGACCCAGTCTGGTGGCTCCATCTGTTCTATAGCACTTAGAAGGTTGAAACAAGATTGTAGGTTTAAGACCAGCTCAGGTCTTTAATCCCAGCAGTTGGGAGGCAGAGGCAAATCTGTGAATTCAAGACCAACTTGGTCCAGTCTACATAGTGAGTTCCAGATCAGCCAAGGGCTACACAGTGAAATCCTGTCTCCAAAAAAAAAAAAAAAAAAAAAAAAAAGTTGAAGACTAGAGACTGGAGCCGGGCGTTGGTGGCGCACACCTTTAATCCCAGCACTCGGGAGGCAGAGGCAGGTGGATCTCTGTGAGTTCGAGGCCAGCCTGGTCTACAAGAGCTAGTTCCAGGACAGCCTCCAAAGCCACAGAGAAACCCTGTCTTGAAAAACCAAAAAAAAAAAAAAAAAAAAAAAGAAGAAGAAGAAGACTAGAGACTGGAGAGATGGTTCAGCAGAGTACCCAGGTTCAATTCCAACCATCCATAACTTCAGTTCCAGGCGTTCCAACTCATCCATCTGATAGCCACAGGAACTGCATGCACTTGGTACACAAACCTACATACCATCAAATCATCCAACCACAAAATAATCAGTTTCTTAAGTTCAGGGTAACTCCAGGTATTTCAGGGCCTGCCTGGACTACCCTATCTCAAAAACAACAAAGTAGACTAGAGAGGTGGCTCACCGGTTAAGAGCAAGCATTGTTCTTCAAGGGGCCTAGTTCAGTTTCTGTCACCAGTAACTCCAGCTCCAGGGGAGCCAGGGGTTTGGGCCTTCATGGGCACCTGCACCCCCATGCACAACCCCACATGTAGATGCACATAAAGACACAGCTGGAGATGAGATCCACTGTAGAGCGCTGGCTCAGTACCTACAGGGTCCTGGATTTAGTTCCTAGCACTACATATATAGCACACACCTTTCTCAAAAACTAGATAGATGTAGAAATTTTGTTTAGTTATGAGAAGGTTTTGCGCATGATAGGCAACCATTCTACTACTGAGCTATCTATATCCACTGGAAAAAAGATGTGAACTTATATACCAGGTTTTTATGTGTGTGTTACTTCTTGAGACTGGTCTTGAACTGTATGGCCTTGAACATTTTGTTTTGTTTTCTCAAGACGGTTTCTTTGGCTGTTGTGGAACTCACCCCAACTCACAGAATTCCACCTGCCTCTGCCTTCCTGAATGCTGGGTTTAAAGGTGTGCGCCACCACATCCCTGTGACTTTTGACTTTTAATCTTCAAGCCTTCACTTCCAGGGTGGAGGAATTACTCACATTTTCCACTTTAATCCATTTTCCATTAACCATGCAGTTCAAACACCAGAACTGAGAATTATGCTGTCAGGCCAGAGAAATGGCTCTGGAAGTATGGGCACTGACAACCTGAGTTTGACCCCAGAAATGCACACAGTGGAAGGAGAGAATTGGCTCCCCCAAGTTGTCCTATGATCTCTACACAAGCATTATTGTACATATACCCACCTACATACACACTCAAAATATTTTTAAATTGTTTAAAAATAACTATGACAAGTTTATCATCATGTATCTTTTTCCTGAGCCACTCAGTTCCTACCGCCTGTCCCCAAAAAGGCAACTAGTTACCAGTTAGTTGCCTTGTAACTAGTTACCAGTTAGTTGCCTTATAAGGTAAGTAGTTACCAGTTAGTTGCCTTATAGCCTTCAAAAAAGGTAAGTATTTACAAGCAGATATGCGTGTTTCCCCCACCTCCCTTTTATGCATGGTGCAAATATAATATTCTTTGTTGTTGGAATTTTTTGCATTCAACACATTTTAAAGTTTTTCCATATATGTGTGTGTATTATATATATATACTAGTTTTTCTCATTGCATATTTTAAGTTATGAAAGTGTCTCACAGTAACTGGGTTATTGAAGTCTTTTGCAATTATCAGCATTGCTGTAATAAACTTGAACATACATTGTATGGGTGGGGAAAGTGTCCCTGAGGCTGAACTACAAAAGGAATACCTGCTTCAAAGATCACAGGACTTTTATGTTGTCAGATCTAAGAGTTACTTTCTTAAATATATAATCCTCAAACTAAGACTGCTTTCTCAAAAACCTGTATACTATGAAGATATTTTCTCAAGTTTTAAACATTGTTCCTGCAAGTACAGGCAAGAGTCAGACGCGGTGGTTCACACCTATCATTCAAATTCGTGGAAGGTTGAGGCGGAACAACTGTCTCACAGTCAAGGTTAGCCTTGGCTAAAGAGACCCTGGGGGGTTCAGAGATGGCTTAGCAGTTGAGCACAAATACTGCTCATGCACAGGACTCAAGTTCAGTTATTAGCATCTACACCTGGTAGCTCATAACCACCTATAACTCTTAGCTCCAGAGGGATTTGCCATCTCTTGCTCCTGACAGTAAGTATATTCACAAACACATACCCAAATGCATATGTGCTCACACACAATTTTAAATAACTAAAAATGTTTTTTAAGTCTTGGCATACAGATCTTTTAAGTTCTAGGTCAGCCAGTGCTACATAGTGAGACCCTGTCTAAAAATAAAGGTCTTTTTCTTTTATAAATTTACAGATTAAATTACAAAATTGTACACAAACATTCTAAAGTAAGTATTGTGAACCAAGTTGACAATCTCTGCTGCTTGTCCCTTATCTAACTTTGGAAAGAAGAATGGATATATATATGAAATATCTCAAGTTAATCTGAAGTTAAAAGCAGTGGAGAGCCATTGAGTCCTTAAACAAGACTTGTATGAAAAAAATGTTATGAGCAGAACAGGGCATGGTAGTGCGTATTTGTAATCCTAGTACTTGGGGTGTGTAGGCAACAGGATGAGGAGTTCTAGGCCAGCTTGAGCTAAATGAGTCTGTTCAAGCAAGAAAGGAAGGGGGTTCTATGATACACAGTTTTGTCAGTATTCACTACATATTAGGAAGCCAGCACTGAGGTAGGATGTGAAGAATAACAATAGTGAGAAGAGAGCAGAGCCGGGTGTGGTAGCACATGCCTTTAGTTCTAGCATCGTGAAGGCAAAATCGGGGTTATTTCTGAGTGTGAAGAACAGCCTGGTTCTACACAGAGTGAGTTCCAGGATAGCTAGGGCTACACAGAGAAACCCTGTCTCAACAAAACAAAACGAATACACACATGAAAGAGAAAGAAATAATGCAGAGAAAGAAGTATGTTTGGTTTTGAGTCTCTCTTAATTCTATTAACTACCATCTATGTTTCCAATTTTCCCTCCAGTCAACCCTTGCAGGCAGGGCCAACTCTGATTTATTTGTATGTTTCACGCACCCAGCATAAGATTGTATACAATGTAGATGCTCACTCCGTGCTAAAAATATATTTGGCAGTCATTTTGTTTATCTGTTTTGTATATGTGTCAAGGAGTACACGTGGAGGTCAGGGTCCTCTGCACAGGCAGAGGCAGGCGGATCTCTGTGAGTTCGAGGCCAGCCTGGTCTACAGAATGAATTCCAGGACAGCCAGAACCACACACAGAGGAAACCCTGTCTTGAAAAAAATTTTTTCTCCTACCATGAAGACTCTGAGCATGAAACTATGATTGCCTCAAAAAAAAAATGCACGTTACGGGATTTAGCTAAGCCTTGTTGTGTAATCTCTGCCTTCGGGAGGGAGAGGCAGTAGGACAAGAAGAACCTGCCTGAAAACAAAACCTCTCCAGATGAAAAGGAAAGTTAACAAACAAAACGAAAACAAATAAATCCTGTCTCCTCTTCTGCCCCCCAGCCTGGCCCCCACATCAAGCTGGGCCTAGTGAGCCAAGCATTTGGGAAATGGAGACAGGAGGAGCCCGATTTTACACCGGCCTGCGCAACATATCTAGTTCAAGTCCAACTGCTGTGGCTGTAGCTCCAGGGGTGGAGGCTTGCTTAGTACATGCAAGGACCGAGGTTGATTCCCAGAAGAAAAATAAAAACAACAACAAAAAAAACAAAGTCACGGTTTCCTGTCCCTTTAAAAATGGCGGTCCTGCACAGTAGAACGATATCATTGGGTGCACAAGTCGTGGGGGCGGGGTTAGGGGCGGGGCATATGGTGGCGCCAGTGGTTCCACCTCCTACGGCAAGTCGGAGGCAGCAAGATGGCGGCCGCTGAAGAAGGTTGCGATGTTGGGGTCGAAGCGGACCGGGAACTGGAGGAGCTTCTGGAAAGTAAGAGCCCATGACGGGAAAGGCCAGAGGGCCGGGGGCGAGGGCCACTGGGGGTTAAGGGGACTTGAGATTTGGGGCGGAGCGGGAGACTCTCCAATGGTTGGCGGGGGAGGTGTCTGACTTCGACCCCGGCCGTCATTAGTGGGAGCTGTGTGTTCACCTCGGTCGCTGATCAGACTTGCTTTAGAGTGTCGGATTGTTTTTGAGGCTGGCCTTGAACTCCCGACAGTCTTCCTGCCTCAGCTTCTGGGACTGCTGAGATTACAGGCTGGAAACGCCAGGACTGTCATTAGTAAGTTATTGAAATCTCCTCTCCTGTCAGTAGCAACATTCCCAGAACAGGAAAACTCCAAGGGTCCTTATGTCTGTCGTAGTATCTTTCTTAACTCCTTTTACCTCACAATCTTTCCTATTCTTTACCAGGCCCTTAGTTCTTTCGTGTCAGTAGTTCAAGGAGACTACTTCTAAGATTATTGTTGGTTTGAGAGACTGTCTCATGTAGTCTAGGTTGGACTCAGACTCGGGGATGGCCTTGAACTTGTGACTTTTCTGGCCCCTGCCTCTCCATGCCAGCCTGGCACCACCATGCCTGACTTTGGAGAAACTGACAGTGAGCCATCCTCCTGAAATGACGGTGGATGTTTATTCCTCTGGCCCTCTACCCTGGTTCCCTGCCCGGAGTGAGGCCAGTGCACTTCACCCGCCCTGGCAAGCAGAGTGGTGGCTTTAAGGGCAGAGGTGAACCTTTCATCTGGTGCTCAGTCACAATGATGTGGGCAGGGAGAGAATGAACAGATTTAGTGAGGTGTGGTAAGTAACTCCGTCGGCCCAGGGTTACTACATATAAGGCCAGGGGGAACTAAATTGAACAAAATTTAAGATTTTAATACCATCCTGTAGGACATGTGGAGTTTGTACTAATAGTAGGACCCATGGGAAGCTGGGTGGGATATTCTTACAAGAGGATATTGCTTTTAATGCCTCAGAGTGAGTTCAAAGAAATAAACCTGTCTCTCCCCTCTGTTCATGTTAGGTAACTGATTTTTAGGGAATTTTATAGTATGCATATAGAGATTTCTCTGCACAACTTATTTAATCCATTCCCTCCTAGTTCTGAGATGAACACTGGTTCTATGTAAAGGGTTTTCTTGCCAGTTGGTCACAATTAGTTAGGTGATTCCCAAGGAAGGTGGGAAACCTGTTTGTTGATGAGTGGACCAGGCAGGAGAGATGCCAGGAAAAGAGAGAGAAGTTCAGGGAAGCTGGCATTTCTTTGATTATTTTCCTGATAGTTTGCTCAGAATCGCAGCCTGCTAGCCTTATCCACCCCCAACATACCCACCATGTCTCTTGTTTCCAAAGGTGCTCTTGATGATTTCGATAAAGCCAAACCCTCCCCAGCACCCCCTCCTACCACCTCGGCCCCTGATGCTTCAGGGCCCCAGAAGAGATCGCCAGGAGACACTGCCAAAGTATAAATCCCACCCCCTTAAGGGAGGGGGGTTGGGCATGCAGGTCAGAGCAGGGGTGGGGCGGGCCCCTGTGGGCTGGAAGGGTGGGTGGGAGGGTGCCTTTGCCTCTCGCTCTTCCAGGCCTCAGTTCATGGGAAACAAAGACCTAGAGTTGCACTGAGGGATACCAAGGAAGCACCTTGAGAAAAGAGCAGTTTTAAGTGGCTGCATTTGTATGATAGCTCACGCTTTTCCTTCAGTGGCCAGATTTTTTGCTTGCTGCCCTCCCGAGAAGAGGCAGACAGAATGTTCAGTGGAGGTGTTTGTGGGGCCCAGCACTATTAACTGAGCTCCTATAGAAGGCTAGACTCAGAGTGGTGTTGTAAGAGGTGAATTTTGTCCACCTCTCCCCTGCAGGATGCCCTCTTCGCCTCCCAAGAGAAATTTTTCCAGGAACTGTTCGATAGTGAGTTGGCGTCCCAAGCCACTGCAGAGTTTGAGAAGGCTATGAAGGAGCTGGCTGAAGAAGAGCCCCACCTGGTGGAACAGTTCCAGAAGCTCTCAGAGGCAGCTGGGAGAGTGGGTGAGGAAACCCCAAACAGAAAATACGGGACAGACCTCTTGATTGCTTGAGAATACCAGGCTTGTAGCGGTGATAACAATCATAATGTTACAGCCATGAGTGGGCCAAGGCAAGAGAAAGAAGTGTGGGAATCTGATCTTGCTTACTGTAAGAAAAGGTTAAGGTATTTTGGAAAGTAATAAAAAAAGATTATTTCAGCCAGGTGTAGTAGGATGGTCCTTTAATCTATGGACAAATGGATCTCTTACGAGTTTGAGGCCAGTCTGGTCTACATAGTGAGTTCTAGAACAACTAGACCTACATAGTAAGACCTTGTCTTAAAAGTAAGTAAATGAATAAGATTATCCCAACCCAGCCCTTTTAAAGGACAGTGTTGTGAGTGTTACCATGCAGAACTATTAACACATTATCTATATAGATTTATGGTATGACCATGAAGATGACCAAAAAGAATAGTTAAGATTTTAAAGTGTTAGTAGTTTTGCTAATAAATGCTTTATGTGCAGGCTGGTAAGAGGGTCAGTTTAGACAAGCTGAGTTAAAAATCCTAGGTAATCCTGGTTCTTTTCATTTCTCCTAGGCAGTGATGCAAACTCTCAACAAGAATTTACTTCTTGCCTAAAGGAGACATTAAGTGGGCTAGCCAAAAATGCCACTGACCTTCAGGTAACAAGAAGGAATGGGGGTCCACTCCCAGATGCTTCCTGAGCAGTCTCACAAAGTAGACGCTCTAGGGTATCTCCCCAAATCTGACCCTGCTTTGATTTTTGTTACAGGCACATCTAGATAGTTCTTTGCACCTAAAAGTGTGGTAAGCATTCCAGGAAGGCAGTGTAACCTGTTGGCCTCTCTTGTGTCTTGTCTAGAACTCGGGCATGTCTGAAGAGGAACTGACCAAAGCCATGGAAGGGCTGGGCATGGATGAAGGGGATGGGGAAGGGAACATCCTCCCCATCATGCAGAGCATCATGCAGAATCTACTGTCTAAGGACGTACTGTACCCATCCCTGAAGGAGATCACAGAAAAGGTTTGTGAGTTTCTCCTCACTTCATTGTACCAACCGTGGGCCACGTTGCTTAGACAGTGCATAGTAGAAGGGCAATTTAAGTGTACAGGTACATTCTTTTTTGTTTGTTTGTTTTTTGAGATAGGGTTTCTCTGTGGCTTCTGGTACTAGGTCTTGTAGACCAGGCTGGTCTCGAACTCGCAAGTACATTCTTTTTTTTTTTTTTGGTTTTTCGAGACAGGGTTTCCCTGTGGCTTTGGAGGCTGTCCTGGAACTCGCTCGGTAGACCAGGCTGGTCTCGAACTCACAGTGATCCGCCTGCCTCTGCCTCCCGAGTGCTGGGATTAAAGGCGTGCGCCACCAACGCCTGGCGTGCAAGTACGTTCTTTTAAACTCCTCTTTGTTTGTTGGAAGTAGAAGTTATTGAGGGAATAAAGGTACATAGGTAATCTGATCATATTTCCACACTGGGAGTGTCTGAGCTAGAAGAAATAATTCTTCAGCTTTAGTTTTCTCTAAACTAGTTCAAGACTCTTGAGTTTTACTAATCCATTCCTTCTTCTTGTATTTTTTTTTGGGGGGGGTTGTTTGTTTGTTTTTTCGAGACAGGGTTTCTCTGTATTGTTTTGGAGGCTGTCCTGGAACTCGCTCTGTAGACCAGGCTGGCCTCGGACTCACAGAGATCCTCCTGCCTCTGCCTCCCAAGTGCTGGGATTAAAGGCGAGCGCCACCAATGCCTGAATCCTTCTTGTATTTCTTAACTTTATTAATTTCTCCAGTAAGGATTCACAGGATTTTGTGGTAGTGTTATGAAAAATTTGAGAGTAGTTGAAATGATGGTCCCTGCTTGAAAAAGCTTATAGTTTCACTAGAGAAATATGTGACCGAGTAGGAAATGAGTGGCAAGACCAGGAGTCTGCAGACCAGTGTTCGTACAGCCTAAGTCCAACTCTCAAGCTAAGAGTAGTTTTTACATTGTTTTAAAAAGACTTATTTTTATTTCTATTTCTTAATTAGAGGTGTGTGTGTGCACATGAGTTCAGGTACCTATGGAGGCCACTGGCATCAGACCACCCTTGAACTAGAGTTACAGCTGACAGTGAGCTGCCTAACTTGAGTGCTGGCAATTGAACTTGAACTGGGGTCCTCTGCAAGAACAGTATATACTGTTATCCACTGAGCCATCTCCCTAGCCCTGGTTTTATATTTTTAAGTTTTAAACCAACAACAGGGCTGGAGAAAATTCAGCAGTTAAGAGCACTGGCTGCTCTTCCAGAGGACCTAGGTTCTGTCCACTTGGCAGCTCACAATGGTCTGTGGCTCCAGTTCCAGGGGATTCGATTCACTATTCCAGCTTCTGAGAGCACCAGACACACACGGTACATAGACATACATACAGGCAAAACATTGATACAAAAAACGCCATAGAATTTTTACAGCAACAGCACAGGTGCTTGTTAAAGAGCACTTGCTGCTCTTGCAGAGGACCCAGGTTTGGACCCAGCATCAACATGATGATTCATAACTATCCATAACTCCAGTTCTAGGGGATCTGACACTCGTTTGTGACCTTCAAGTGCACCAGGTGTGGACATGGTACAAATACATGCAGGCAAAACTAATCCACACAAAATAATAAATTAAAAAAAAAGAGAACAACTATGTCCAACACAGTCCCTATGTGACCCTTGTCCTAGTTAGCTGCAGCTGTCAAGTTTACATAGTCCAGAGTCATTGGAGGGGGTGTCAGTTGGAAAAACTGCCTGGATCAGACTGGACTATGGCTACGTATAGATGATGGTTGGTGTGGATGGGCATAGCCCACTGTGGTGGCACCATCCCTAGACAGGTGGGCTTAGGCTATAATTAGAAAGCTAAAAAACAAGCAAAAAAGTAAGCAAGTTGGCAGTATTCCTCCATGGCCTCTGCTTGAGTTCCTGTCCTCAGTGATGAACTGTTTCCTGGAAGTATCAGATGAAACCTGTTCCTCCCCAAGTGTTTTTGATGTTTTTTTTCCCTCAGCAACAGGAATGAAACTCGAACAATCATCAGAGCCTAAAATGATTACTTTCTTGCTTTTCACCAGACACAGTTTACTATCCAGGGGGTCTGTTGGAGTCAACAGTACTTAGTCCTTTTCACAATAGACTTGTTTAGCGTTTCTTTCCTCTTTGCCCTCCTCTTCCTCTCCTGTTCACTGAATTCTTTCCCACCCATTCCCTCTCTTCCTTTAGTACCCAGAGTGGCTGCAGAGTCACCAGGAGTCTATCCCTCCAGAGCAGTTTGAGAAGTACCAGGAGCAGCACAGAGTCATGGGCAAAATATGTGAGCAGTTTGAGGCAGAGACTCCCACAGACAGCGAGGCTACTCACAGGGCTCGTTTTGAGACAGTGCTAGATCTCATGCAGCAGGTAAGACCTTTCAGTGCCTTCCTACTGGTCCTGTCCACTTGGGTGTTGAATGGAGGAGACATCTGGAAAGGGTGCCACACAGCCTGGGTGGGGGGGAACACAAAAAGAAGAAACCAGATCACTAATCCGATTCCTTTTGTTGCTTTTTGTGTTGTTTTCTGTGATTTTTATTCTTTTTTGATTCATGTTCTTTTTATTTTCTAGTTACAGGACTTGGGCCATCCTCCAAAAGAGCTGGCTGGGGAGATGGTGAGCATGTCTTCTATATTTTAACCCAGTTCCCAGTTTGCAGACTCCAGTAATCCCTAGTTAATCCATAGAAGGTGATCATTGTAGCTGCTAGGGATGAACCTTCAGAAGCTCTGACCTGAAATATGAGTGGTTTTCTCAGTCTCTCCATCTCTTCTCCAGCCTCCTGGCCTCAACTTTGACCTGGATACCCTCAATCTATCGGGCCCACCAGGTGCCAATGGCGAACAGTGTCTGATCATGTGAAACACAGCACGTTTTCCTCCCTGATTCCCAGACATGGGGAACATCTGGAGTCAGCAGAGCCATTGGGAACTGAGGCAGGAGTATTGTCTCTGGGAGCTGGCTGCCCACTCTCTACATCCCATTCAAGACTGTGCCATACCAGCCACGGATCTGTTCTGCAGGCCATTTCTATGAACCTTACTCCATCATGTGTTCTGCTGTTAGAAACAGGCCAGTTCATTGCCAGGTGGAGGAAGGCAACCCTTTGGGGGCATTTCACTTCTTCCCATTCCCTCCAAAAATGTTATAGATGGCTGTACTCATGTTCCCCTTTCCGCCCAGGGATTCCGTGCCTTGTTTCTACTCCCTCTCTTGGATCTGGGGAGCAGGAGCTGAGTCCTAAGACTTCCTGTTTCTGTTAGGCAGGGCCTCTGGGAATGAGGAGATTTGTCGATTGCCCTGGGGCTGCAGATTTGTCAGCACATCTCCTTGCTTTCCTTTTGAACTCTCTGAGGGAAAGGAATTTCGCACTTACCTGTGGTCAGGTTAAAAGAGAAGCCCTTGGCTTCTCCTGTCCCTAGGTGCTTGTGCCCTTGATTCTCCTTTCTTCCTGAGGACTCTAGTGCTACCTTGGTTCTTTCAACAACTCTGGTCTGGGTGAACCCAGCTCTTGACCTTCCTTGACCCCTTGACTGTCCTCTTACCTCCTGTGTTAGTCTTATCTACTGCAGCCCTCTGAACCATGTGATTGATGGAAGCGAATCTTGTTTCCTTTCCTCTACTCCAGGACCATTCTCACTAGACCCCTCCCTTCCCTGGCCAAAAACACACAACTACAGTGCCAGAGCTGATAAATACATTCTGGCTTGCTTGAGACATCAGATTCCCTAGAATCCTTGGTTCAGGAAGGTGCTTGGGAAAGGGGTGCAGCCTGAGTCTTTTCCTGCAAGCCCCAGGGGACAGTATCTAATAAATACTCTGAGTACATGTGTGGGTTATTTTTCATCCAGGTCTGTTTCTAATCTTCCTGAGCTTCTATATGCTGCAGAGTGGGAAGTGTTAGGAGATAGTTCTGTGTAATGTTGTGCTAGGTTCTACCATGACCTCGCCCTCCAGCTCAGGCTGCCCTTCCTTTGGTAAAAGGATACTGTCTTTATCTCCTTGGTATTTCAGTCTTAACTTCTAATATTATAATATTATAATTGATGTTAATGATATATTGTTAACATGTTTTCTAAATTACCTAGGTTTAAATTGACCTCAGTAGGTCCAAGGACCATGGTTTGCCATATATTTTATGGATATTCATTTCAGCCCATCTAGCTGTCTAGTTCACGTGGAAAATAACTTTTAAAATATATAATTATTAATTTATTCTTTGAGAATTTTATACATGTATACAATGTATTTTGATCATAACCACCCCCCTGGAAATTAACTTTTGCAAGAACAAATTCACATTTATCGTTTTTTGTTTGTTTTGTTTTGTTTTTTTGAGACACAGTTTCTCTGTATAACAGCATTGGCCATCCTGGAACTAGCTCTGTAGACCACGCTGGTCTACACACACACATCTGGTTATAATCACTCTTACATATCGCACACATTCTGTGGAAGGAAATGTACTTGAGCTCAGGCTGTGGGGACTGTCCAGCTACCACAGCTCGTCACACAGAAGACTGGGGGTCTGAATTTGAGACTCCTCCATGCTCTAAGAAAGGAAAAATGTACAAACTGATTTGTGATGATGACTGGGGCCTGAATTGCCAATAACTTACTGACATTCTGCAAAAGCTTGACAGGTCTAGGTGAGGAGACAGGAATAGGATGACCTGCCCTTGGAATTGTGTTCAGTGGTATGCTATCTGTTCTTTAGTCTCACTTCTGGTGGTGCTGCCATGGTCCACCATGACTCTATTTCCAAGGCATTCCTTTTATTTTTATTTTGCTTGAACATGAAATACCACTTGAATTATTCTGGGACCGAATAAAACCTGGTGTCCTATGGCAGTCCTCCTCAAATTATGTGTGGTAAAGGACCAGAGATTTTGGCTTTAAGCATCTAGTCCCTCATGTATCAATATTCAGGTGAGCCTGTTGACAACTTGCCATGTAAATTTGAAAACACCTGGACTGTCTAGACTCCACTAACAGGTTAAACCCACTGGTCATGTAATTGTATTTCACAGCATTATCAAATGCTAGTTTTTAGACACTATTTCTGGTACCTAATGTCACAAGTTGATACAGTGATTAAAACAAAACAGCTTTGTGGGAATAACAGTGTTCTTGACTTTCCTTAGTCTCTCCTTAGGCCCTAGGCAAGTGTATACTTACATATTGGAAGACCTTTCCCATGTGTCACCTGTGGAGACTTGGTTTTTAAGCAAAACAAAAAACAAACAAACAAAAATCACGATATGGATATTTAGCACGTTTTCTAACTTGCTTTTCTTTCTTGATAACTAAAAATAACCATTGCATAGCTTATGTTTAGTGAAGTAGTTAAGCTGTTCTCAAAACTTACAAGAGCTGCTTTTCCAAAATTCTGTATGTTTGGGTAACAAATTTGTGACTGGATAGATGACTTCATGAAACATGAGTCTCAAATTCATGCAAGATGTATGATGAAGTCCTCCGATGATTCTAGAACATGCTCTCAATGAGGCCCCACAGGCTAGACCTAGGCCGTCAGGAAGCTTAGGGAGCTTGGAGAAAAATAACCCACATTAAAAAAAAATAGCAATCTGACATTTAAAAAAAGTTTATAATGAATCTGATGTGTTTGTGTGTGCTGGGCGTCTGATCCCCTGGACTGGAGTGGTTGTAAACCACCAGATGTAGATGCTGAAGCTGAACTCTGGTTCTCTGAAAGAGCAAATAGCTCTTAACCACTGAGCCTCCCTCCAGCCCACATTAAGCAGACATGGCAGATAATACAGAAATGTGTAAAAAGGATTCAGGAAGTGGACAAATGTGTTTGCTGTAGAACTGAAAACTCATTGACCTCTGGAAAGCCAAGCAGCCCTTAACGTTTAGATGTGAAGTGGCAGCTTTTCTACAAGGGAAACAGCTTGGGTGGAGATTGCTAATAGAGCACAGGTGGTCTTGAAGCAGGACAGACAGGCAGCTAAGAAATATAAATAAGACCTTCAAAATTGAGGTCAAAGAAATGTTTTAAGTTTGCTCAGCATCTGAGTTATGAACAATTAATTGAAAAGTCCATTTAGTGATCAACACACTCAGGAAAGAACATCCGGAAAAAGTTGGAATGTAGTGTTAACTGGGGATTTGGTGGTCTTTAGACTATTTAGATTTTCATTTTTGTGGGGTTTTTTTGTTTCTTGCTTTTTTATTTTTTCTTGTGTTGGGTTTTTATTAGTGGAGAAAGGGATATAAAATTGGGTGGGTAGGCAGGTGAGGAGGATCTGGGAGGAGTTGGGGAAAGGGAAAACATGATCAAATATATTTTTTAAATGTTAGTAAAAAATACCTTAGGGAGCGGGACATTGTGGTGAATGCCTTTAATCCCAACACTTGGGAGGCAGAGGCAGGCAGATCTCTGTGAGTTCTAGGCCAGCCTGGTCTACAGAGTGAGTTCCAGGAGAGCCTCCAAAACAATGCAGAGAAACCCTGTCTCGAAAAACCAAAAAAAAAAAAAAAAAAAAACAGCAAAAAAAAAAAAACCCTTAGGGGCTAGTGAAATACCCTAGCTTTTTAGAAACCGGTCCTGAGGATTCTGATGTAATCAATGGAATTTTCATATACTGTATTCATAATATGATGGCATTATTGGGAGGTGGTAAAAGGGAGGAGGGGGTGGGGCCTAGTTGGAGGAAGCAGGTCACTATCTGCCCTTGAGGCTACATATCTGCTTGGCATCTTCCTACATTATCCCATTTCACAGCCTCTTGTTTGCCAAGAACAAGAGCAACCTCCTGCTTCAATGTCCTGCCTAAACACATGGAGCCAGGCAACCATGGGCTAAACCCTCTGAAATCATAAGCTAAAATAAAGAAAGGTGACTAATTGCAACAGATTCCCCCATTTAATCAGCTGGTTATTGTCACATCAAGTCATGAGGTTGGATAGATACAAGTGTGGTCCATCTTATTAGGTTGATGCAAAAGGAATTGTGTTTTGGACTGTGAATTTTAAGTCATTATAACTAGACTCAGACACATTAACCAAAATAGAAACCATTACAATCAACAGTCTTTGCCAATGAAGCATAAGATTGTTTATTTCTGTAGCATAAAACTCCATGCTTTGATTTGACAGTTGAATGTCTCCCCTCACAAAACCTGTTCCTGTTCCCCCACATGTACCTCTGTGAAAGCCATTACTATTTAGTTAAGATGACCCGGCATATCCTTGCCTTTTTCCTCAGATCTCACGTCTATGTTCAGTTGATTAGCAAGCGGCAATCTCTTTGCCACTTCAAGAGTGCGTCCTCAATACAGCCGCTCCTCACCACTTGTACAGCAATACTAGTCCTGCAGGGCCTCTGCAGTACCTTCCTAACTGTCTGTCAGCTTCTGTTTTACCTCCCTGAAGGCAGTTAAAGAAATCAGCTAGGGTGAACGTCAGTTATAAATCAGATCATGCCGCCCTTATTTATCTATTTATTTGTTTATTTGTTTATTTTTTCCCTCTCTCGTGCCACCTGGCTTCCTAAGTAAGCACTCTCAACCTTCAGGGTCTCTGCTGTTCCTTTGGCCTGGACCACTTTTCCCCAGGAGTGTATGACTCAGTTTCTCCGTATTCAGAACACATCTCAGCAAAGGGGCCTTCTCCAAACTCCCAGGGTAAAAGAGCACACCACCCTGGTAACCTGCCTTTTCAACTTCATAATAATCTGCATAACTTTACATTATTTTCTGTGTATCTGCCCTCCCCCTGTACTGCCAACAAAAGAATCTTGGTTTGTTTTATTCACTGCTGTAGTGCCGAGGTCAAGGCCTCTCATGTATAGGGATGCAATAACGGATGAAAGTACGAAGTAGGATGACTGGACACTAACTACTTTGCTTACTAGCCATCTTCTAGGTGCTAAGGTTACAAAGATGAAAAAGGAATAGTTCACGCCCTCAGTAACTTATATTCTAATAATATAGTTAGGTTTAAAATCTATAACTGGAGCTTAGAGAGATGGCCTAGTGATTAAATTGGCTGCTCTTCCAGAGGGCCCAAGTTTGAGTTTGAGCATCCACCTGGCAGTTCACAATCAGCTGTATCCCCAGTTCCTGGCCACCTGATGCCCTCTTCTGGCTTCCACGTGCACAGAGATACAGGCAAAATGCCCACACACATTAAATTAAGTCAAATACATAATATAGATCGAGTGTTATAAAGTAAAACATGTTATGACAGAGTAATGCAGACGGTGCAGTAGTGTGCATCTGCACTCTGGAGTAATGCAGACTGGGTGCAGTAGTATGCATCTGCACTCTGGAGTAATGCAGACTGGGTGCAGTAGTGTCCATCTGCACTTCTGCTCTGGAGTAATGCAGACGGTGCAGTAGTGTGCATCTGCACTCTGCTCTGGAGTAATGCAGACGGTGCAGTAGTGTCCATCTGCACTCTGCTCCGGAGTAATGCAGACAGTGCAGTAGTGTGCATCTGCACTCCTGCTCTGGAGTAATGCAGACGGTGCAGTAGTGTGCATCTGCACTCTGCTCTGGAGGCAGAGGCTGGAAGGTTACTTTCTCCTTGTTTGTCACACAGGGTCCTACTACTGATCCCCCTGTTTCCTTGTCTCAAGTGCTGGGATTACATGTATGGGCCACCACACTCAAGCTATGAGACATCATTTAAAAATAAAAGCAGAGCCAGGTGTAGTAGTGCCTTTAATCTCAGCACTCAGTTAACGCGGAGTTCAAGGCCAGCCTGGCTACTGACCAGTTAGTTTTACTTACCAACAAGAGAAACATATACAGAAGGACATCCCCCATCAGTTTCTCTGTGTAGTCCTGGCTGTCCTCGATCTCGCTCTATAGACCAGGCTGGCCTCAAACTTACAGAGATCCACCTGCCTCTGCCTCCCCGTGCTGGAACTAAAGGCGTGCGCCACCCCTGCACTTAGTCTGTGCACCACTTTTGTGCAAAGGCAAAAGAGCCAGAAGAGGACATCATCTCCTGGAACTAGATTTTGTTAGCCACCATGTTGGCTGTTGGGATTTGAACCTGAATCCTCTGGAAGATTGATTAGTGCTCCTAACTGCTGAGCCATATATTCAGTTCCGATCATTTTGATTTTAAGTATGGGATGGGAAAGTATTGAATGTTTTGGGTAGGGGACTATGACCTGACTTACATTTTAAAAGACAGTCTAGCTGTCTTAAGTTTGATTGCATCAGGGCACTAATGGAAATAGACAAACGAGCTGTATTTGTTGCTTTCCTAATTGCTGGACAAATTATGTGACCAACGAAACTTAAGCAAGGGTTAGTTTCAGCTTATAGTTTGAAGGGAAGTTCATCATGACAGGGAAGGCATGGCAGCTGCAGTATGAGGTTGCTGGTCTCACTGTGTTCTCAGTCAAGAGAAGAGTGATCAATACTGGTGCTCGATTCACTTTCTCCTTTTACTCCAATCAAGCCCCCAGCCCATGGAATGGTGCCACCCACAATTAAGGTGGGTCTTCCCACCTCAATTAACCTAGTCTGGGTAATCCCTCACAGGCATGCCCAGAGGCTTGTCTCCTAGCTAATTATGGAGCTTGTCAAGCTAACAGTATTAATCACATGTCTACTGCAGCAAGTAGTTAAGCAAGAGACAGCTTGGAATAGAATGTGGCGGGAGCATAGCTCAGATGGTAGAGAGCTTGTCTGGTATGCGTGAAGCCCTCAGTTTGATTCCCAAAGATGAGTAAAATAGACGTGACGCCCAGCCCTCAGGAGACTAGACAGTGGTTACAGAAGTGAATTTAAAGCTCTGCTAGGCTACATAAGTATCTGTCTCAAGAACAAAGAGCTGAAATAGAGGGAGGGAGGGAGGGAATGGTATTGGCATGCGCCAGTGTTGAGGAGCCTGAACCTAGCACCTTGACCTTCTGGTTAAAAGAAAAAGAGGCCAAAGACGTAGTTTACTTGGTAGAGTACTTTCTCAACAAGCTTGAAGCGCTGCAGCCCAACCCCCCTTGCAGCCCAACCCCCCCCTGCAGCCCACCCCCCTGCAACCCAACCCCCTCTGCAGCCCAACCCCCAGCACTCCATAAAGTGGGAATGGTGATGCACACCTGCAATCCCAGCTCTGGAGGCAGAGGCAGGAGGATCTGCAGTGTAACGTCATCCTCGGCTATTCTGTGAGCTGGAATGCAGCCTGTGGTGCTGGAGACCAGCTCTGGAGGCAGAGGCAGGAGGATCTGCAGTGTGACGTCATCCTCGGCTATTCTGTGAGCTGGAATGCAGCCTGTGGTGCAGAAGACCAGCTCTGGAGGCAGAGGCAGGAGGATCTACAGTGTAACGTCATCCTCAGCTATTCTGTGAGCTGGAATGCAGCCTGTGATGCAGGAGACCCTATCTGAAACAACATCTTCAACAACAAATAAGGGTGCCCCAGCCTGCTAGCTGGGAGTAATCTAGAATCCTGTGTAGGTTTTTTTTTTTTAGGTCAGCAGAAAGCAATATACAAAAGTCACCTGAAGCCATCAACCTGCCTAGTTATATCCATGTCCATATTTTTGCTGCATTTTCACAACAGATAAATTGTGGAATAAACCTACATGTTCATAAACCGATTAATGGATAAAGAAAATAAGGTATACACAATGGAATCTTTCAGTTGTGAAGAATGAAATATTTGCAGAATGGACCATGATAAGCAACATAAGCCACTCAGAAAGACAAATATGACATGTTCTCATATGCAGAATCTGAATTTAATTTTTTTCTGAGACAGGGTTTCTCTGTGTAGCTTTGGAGCCTGGAACTCGCTCTTTAGACCAGGCTGATCTCTAACTCACATAAATCCCGTCTCTGCCTCCCCTCCTGAGTGCTGGGATTAAAGACATGCACAAGCCCACTCAGCTCTGGATTTAAATGTATGTGTATGTGTGTGTGTGTGTGTGTGTGTGTGTGTGTGTGTGTGTGTGTGTACTTTTTTTTAAAAACAGGGAAGGAGGAAGGAGCCTGAAGGCAAGCAAGAGCGAATGGAGGAGGACATGGAAAAGGGAACAGAGCTGGATGGTGGTGGCAAATGCCTTGAGACAGGCAGATCTCTGTGAGTTCGAGGCCAGCCTGGTCTACAAAGCCAGTTCCAGGACAGCCAGGCCTGTCACAAACCAAGCATGACACATGCGTATGAAAATACCACAAGGAAATCTATTTTGCTTGTGTGTATGTTGTGTGTGTGTTTGTTGGGGGTGGGGGAAGAACTCATTCTAGCTCAGAACCTACCACTGATTGTGTTAGGTAGACCTCCAACTTGTGTGTATCCTGACTCAGTCTCCTAAGTGCTGGGTGCACACCACCATGCCCAGCTTGAAACCTGTTAGTTTGTATGCTAACTTAAAAAATTAAATTCTAGGGGCTGGAGAGATGACTCAGTGGTTAAGAACACTAGATGATCTTCCAGAGGGCCTGATTTCAATTCCCAGCAACCACATGCCTTACAACTCTCTGTAATGAGATTTGGTGCCCTCTTCTGGCCTGCAGGGATACATGCAGACAGAATATTGAATATTGTATACATATGAAAGACCCCTACCCAGGACCCCCTAGGAAAAGAAAAGCAAGGCCAGGCTGTTGCCTAATGAAAGAAACCCAGACCAGGTGTCTCACCCTCAAAACAGGATGTCTGTGATAGCAGTCATGGGACCCAGATAATAATTGCTGAAGCGTGCTGGGAACTTTCATATGACAATACCAGGACACCTAGTCCTTGGCAACTACCCTTGCCCCCAGTTGTGTCTATGATCACCATAGTAGTCATGGGACCAGGACAATAATTGCTGAAGTATGCCTGGGTCTTTCATAAAGTAATACCAGGAAACTTAGTTCGTGGGAACTACCCCTGCCCCCAAGATGAGCCAATGAAATGCCTGTTACTTATGTAACCATCGAAACTCAATAAATATTGTACTCCCTGAAAGCCCGGTATGCTCTGCACCCGAGTTGCAGTAGAACGGTTATGGCTATGTAGATAGGCCCTGTCTCAAAACCAGCAAAAATCCAACAAATCCTGTCTCTGAGCCTTCTCACCCCACCCCCCCTTCTAGGGTCAAACTTTTAGACCCTTAGAAAGCATTCCAACACTGAGCCACATGCCCTGTCCTTGTTGGTTCTTTAAAATAAGTGAGTGCTGTCAGGAGGAAATGAACCTCGACTTTTTTTTTTTTTTTTTTTTTTGGTTTTTCGAGGCAGGGTTTCTCTGTATTGTTTTGGAGGCTGTCCTGGAACTCACAGAGATCCACCTGCCTCTGCCTCCCGAGTGTTGGGATTAAAGGCGTTCACCACCAACACCCTGCAACAGAAGGCTTCTTAAGCCACTGAAGAAATTGCAGTTTCGATCCTCAAAGATACTTTGTTTTTCTTTAAACAAGAAATGTGAGCCGGGCATTGGTGGCGCACGCCTTTAATCCCAGCATTTAGGAGGCAGAGGCAGGCGGATCTCTGAGTTCCAGGCCAGCCTGGTCTACAGAGTGAGTTCCAGGACAGCTAGGACTCTTACACAGAGAAACCCTGTCTAAAAAAAAACAAAAAAGAAATGTGAGCCGGGCGGTGATGGTGTATGCCTTTAATCCCAACATTTGGGAGGCAGAGGCAGGTGGATCTCTGATCTACAGAGTGAGTTCCAGGGCAGCCAGGACTACCCAGAGAGAGCTTGTCTCAAAAAAAAACCAAAGGAAGAAAAAAGAAAAGAAATGTGGCAAGAACTGGAACCTCGGGACTGGAGGACGCCTAGTGATTTGCCTGCCAGTCCCTTGGAAGCCAGGTTCATTTTCCATCACAAGGCTAAGGAGCCCCTAAATCACATGTGTTTTGAATACCAGGAGACAAGCCACCACTCAGAAACTACGAAAACAACTTGACTCCTCCGCAGCGCGCACGCGCCCCTCGCGGCTTCGGTTGGCCTTAAGCCCCGCCCCCTGTGCGGCCACCGGGAGGGTTGGGAGCCGAGAGCTCGCGCGACCGCTCTCGCTCAGCCTCCTCCAGCACAGCGTCGCAAACCCGGCCGGAAAGCGCGGCGGCGCAGGCGCAGGCGCAGAGACCCGAGGCGGCGGTGGTGGCTGCCGCTGGCCAGTGTAAGATGGCGGCGGCGTTGGTGGCGGCTGTGGACGGGGCGGCTGGGCCTGGAACAGTCGGAGCATCCGCTGGCAGAAGGATGACCCAAGACGGGAAGCGGGCTGCCGAGCCTCGCCGGCTCCCGTGCTTGTAACTGTCCCAGCCGGACGCCCTCCCCTTGACCTACCCGGTCCGTGTCTCGTTCCGGCTCGGCCTGTTCCCCCTCTCCCTGACCGCTTCTCCTCAGGATGGGTCCGGTCCCTTTCCCGAGCTCGCAGGGTTTAGGTCTCCCGCCTCCGTCCCCCCCAGCCCGAGTCAGTGCTGGGAGGACTGCTCGTCCTTTGCCCAGGTCAGCCCCGGGGTTGCCCCCTAGAGCTCCCCCCATAATTCACAGGACTTCTCGCTCGCCCGGCGACCCATTTGTTAGCCCTCGTTTCTTTCTTTATAACCCGAGGCCCCGGTTCTGTCTGCGCCTCCCTGTCACTTCAGGGCCACCGCGCAGTGTGTCCCCCTCCCCCATCCCAAGTTCTCGGGCCCAGCACCTTGTACGGAAGGCCGAGGTCCAAGAAACTGGCAGTCTGCACTTGAGGTCTGGGCTTGGACGCTTTGTGATATAATTCTCCTAGCGTGCCTCCCCTTGTCCCGAAATCTTTTAGGACACCTTAGAACGGCCCCACTCGGACCCTATTAGTTGGCAAGCATCTGGTGGCTTGGATTTCTGACTCATATGATTGTTGGTGGAGTCTGTAAACAAACCGGCACTAGCGCTATCACATTCTCCCCCGGATTCCTCCCCCCTCCCGGCTTCCTCTGTAGCTCCTGGACGAGAGGTGGTTTGGTTTACGGTTGAGAAGATGCAGGTTTTCCTCATAAATGACTTCCTAGTGTTGGCGGAGCTGGGAGATAACTCGCCTGGCGTTTAGATCTTGTGTTTGTATTTTCGTTCCGCGTATGGGTTTTGTTCAGAATTGGATGAAGTTCTTTGGGTTTTAAATAGTTCCGAGGAGGGCTGAAAAAATAGTAACGTGTGGTCATAAATGTTTTGACTGCGTTCAGAAGAAGAGTCAGCTTTGCCATGTAAACTTTTAACTTTTCTCAGTCCCTCAGTGAACCTCCAGACCAGTTTTCTCGGGAGCTAGCCTGGCCTTACATCGTTGATCAAAGGAGGGAAGGTGAGTGGGAGTCAGGCCTTTAATTCCTCAATGCAGGACAGACCCTGTCCTGATGCTCAAGTGCAGACCACTAAATTCAAGGTTTTTACCACTGTTTCCAGGAGTTTGGATGTTGCTCATAACTTTGTTCCAACTTTGGTTCGATTACTTAATCTACTGTGTTCTGACCCCGAACTATTGCTGTGTGTCTTCAAATGATTTGTGTTAGGCCTGGAGTGAACACGCTGTCTCTGTTGTTTGTTCATTTACATTGTGTTTTGTCTTTGTGGGGGTCATGTCTTACGTTGTTAAAAAGTGAGAATTGGTTGGCCTGAATTGTTTAGCCTTTTTTGTTTTTTTTAAATTTTTGCTTTTTGCCAGCAGGGCTTCTCCGTGTAGCTTTGGAGCCTGTCCTGTAACTTATTTTGTAGGTCAGGCTGGCCTCGAACTCACAGAGATAGGCCTGCCTGTGCCTTCCGAGTGCTGGGATTAAAGGCAGTTAGGCCAGAGGAGTGATGCATGCATGAGCCTTCATTTAGTTGGTGTCTAAGTCCAATTAGAGGTCCAACTTTTCCAAACACAGTGGGAAGGTTTTGGTTAAAGTGTCTCCTTTTGTAGCTAGCATGCTGCAGTTTTGATTCATAGAGGCAGCATCATGTGCCAAATAAAGAGTCAGAACATAGTTCTAAGTGTAGCTCTAAGGCTCTTAGGCTTCTGGTTGCAGAGAGCGGAACTGTGCTAAGTGGCCCTGTAAGGTAGGTCTGACCAGTTCTTGTTTTTTTTTTTTTTTTTTTTTTGAGACAGGGTTTCTCTGTACTGTTTTGGAGGTTGCGCTGTAGACCAGGCTGGCCTCGAACTCACAGAGATCCGCCTGCCTCTGCCTCCCGAGTGCTGGGATTAAAGGCGTGCGCCACCAACGCCCAGCTCTGACCACTTCTTAGTAGGAAAAACTTGGGTGTGACTATGTTAAATTTTATTCATGGTGCCCAAGCTAGAAAATGTTCATTATGAACTAAAAGAAAAATGTTGGCGCACGCCTTTAATCCCAGCGCTCGGGAGGCAGAGGCAGGGGGTCTCTGTGAGTTCGAGACCAAGCCTGGTCTACTGAGCGAGTTTCCGGACAGGCTCCAAAACAATACAGAGAAACCCTGTCTCGAAAAAAACAAACAAACAAAAAAAAGTACAGCTTTTAAAATGTAGTTTTATGTGTATGGTTGTTTTACCTGCATGACTACCTGTGCACTACTTGAATGACTGATACAGAAGATGTGAAGAGGGTGTCAGATATCCCAGAATTGGAGGTATAAATGATGGTTGTAAGCTGCCATGTGGGTGTTGTAAATCAAATCTGGGTCCTCCTCAAGAACAGCCAGTGCTCTTAACCACTGAACCATTTCTCCAGCCTGTTTATTTGGTTTTTGAGACAGGAACTCACTTTACCCTGGGCTGGCCTGAAATTTGTTACGTAGATCAGGCTCATCTTGCAAACTAAGCCTTCTCTTGATTCCAAGTGCTTGCTGTTCATATGTGAGTGAGGCACAGTGCAGAGGTAATATTTTCATGTGTTTGTTTTGCTTTGGCACTCATCGTTGTAGTTTTTTCCAGTTGTTTGGTCTTGCTTTTTGTCTTTTGTTGTTTTTTTTTTTTTTTTTTTTTTTTTTAAGAACTAAGGGCCTAGGCTGGTGGTGGTAGCACACACCTTTAATCCCAGCCCTTGGAAGCAAAGGGAGGAGGATCTCTGAGTTTGAGGCCAGCCTGGTGTACAGAGTGAGTTCCAGGAAAGTCAGAGGTACATAGTGAGACCCTGTCTCAAAAAAAAAAAAAAAAAGGACAGCTTTGATGATGGTGCACACCTTTAATGCCAGCACTCAGGAGGCAGAGGCAGGCGGATCTCTGTGAGTTCAAGGCCAGCCTGGTCTACAGAGAGTTCCAGGATAGCCTCCAAAGCCACAGAGAAACCCTGTCTTGAAAGAAAAAAAAAAAAAGCTGAGTTTAAAAAAAATGAACAAAAGGCGGTTTAGGTCTCAGGTATACTAAACAAGCTCTCTGTTACTGAGCCACAGCCTCAGCCCCTCAGATTTATTTCTAAGATTATGTATCTGTGTTTGTGTGGGAATTTATGCATGTGAGGGCAGTGCCTGTGGAGGCTGGAACCAAAGGCAGCAGATCCCTTGGAGCTGGAGTTACAGCCTGTTGTGAACGGTCATATGTGGTGATGCATTGTTTATGATTTATTAAAGCTTGTATGAGGATTCAGAAAGCAAAGCCAGCCACAAGCCATACTGGGTAGCCTGGCAGTAGCGATACACACCTTTAATCCCAGCACTCAAGATTAAGAGGTAGACGGTGCCCTGTTAGTTCAAGGGCACTCTGACTACAGGAAATTGACCCAGTCCTGAAAGAAACAGATCACACAAAGGTGACCTCAGCACCTGGGATCACTCGTCTTTAATCCCATCGCTAGAGAGGTGGAGACCGGAGTGATTATGGCTGGGCTGAGAAAGGAGTAAAAGGCAGGAGGAGACAGGAACTAAGAATAAGAACTTTTGCCTCGGAGGATTCTTGGAGACAGGATTGCCATTTCAGCTGGGTAGAGGTAAGATCTACTGGCTTGGCTGCTTTGCTTCTCTTGCCTTCAGTTTGAAGCTTGAACCCAATATCTGTCTCTGGGTCTTTTATTTTTTGTGCTACAGTCATGTGGTTTCCTGGAACTGAACTCAGGTGTTCTGCAAGCGCAGTAAGCACTTTAATTGCTGAGCCATCCCTAGCCCTCTCAAATTCAGTTTTAATTGTTCATATCAGATGTTTGCTTTATAAATGGTCATGTAGGATGTCTCTTAAGCCTGATTTCTGAACATAGGAATAGGAAATGTTTGTATATGTGTATTTCTAAATGCATTTCTCCCCCCAACAAGGTTTCTCTGTAGCCCTGGTTGTCCTGGGACTTGCTCTATAGACCAGGCTGACTCTAAATGCATTCTTAAACATCAATATTTATTCATTTATTCTGGGTTTTTCTGTATAACAGTCCTGGCTGTCCTGGGACTCTCTTTGTAGACCAGGCTGACCTTTAACCCAGAGAGATCCACCTGCCTCTGACTCCCAAGTGCTGGTTTTAAAGGGGTGAGCCACCACCTCGAAGCCATCAATTGTTTTCCTTGATTTTTGTCCTCTTGTCTGTTCGTATAGTTTATCAGAGTATATTCTAATTCCTTCCCCTTCGGCTGTAATGTCCACTGGTACTGTAACTATCCCATGTGATTCACTTTTACTACAAAAGGGATACATTTTCTCCAAGATGATGAGCCCTGTGGTGAGTCTTACCAACAGATTAAGAATGTGACAAGGAAGTACTTTTCTTTTTCTTTTTTCTGCTGCGAGGTGTTGGCACAGCTTCTGATCCCAGCACTTGGGAGGTAGAGGCAAGGAGATCTCTGAGTTCGAGGCCAGCCTGGTCTATAGAGCCAGTTCCAGGACACGCTCCACAGCTATTCATAGAAGCCCTGTCTCAAAAAAAAAATGTGTTGGAAATACTTTCTTTTTCTAAAGTGATTCAAGGTTCTTTTCATCTTGAAACTACACCATTGTAGTTAAAGAATTTTAAACCTTTTGGTTTGTTTTTCTTTCACATCTGTTTTGGAAGAGTCAAGGGTTCACAAAAGTTGAAGTTTTGATCACAGTACAGTGTAAAGGCAACTTCATTCAGACTAGTGTGTGTGTGTGGTTTTTTTTTTGTTTGTTTGTTTTTTTTTTGTTTCTTTAGGATTGATTAACTCTTATCACCACCACCCTAGGGGCTGGATTTCCTATTGTAATGCCAAAACTCTTGGCAGTGGTCATGAGTTAGATCTGGAGGTTTTGTTGCATGAAGAGGGTGGAGGAGAAAAGAAAATATGTTGAAAGAATAAACTGACTAGCTATCACTTACTGCCTTTTTTATTGGATAAGGATAGGTCACCACCACCCACTTCCCAAACCTGCAGGAAAGATTTTAGGTGACATCTTTGTATGCATTGAGTCATATTTTTAGTCTGTGTATCACAACTGTAAAATTCTGGTCTTTCTAAGGCTTTTTCAGGGTTTTAAGAATTACCAAGAGAGCATTGGTGGGACACACCTTTAATCTCAGCACTAGGGAAGCAGAGGCAGGCGGATCTCTGTGAGTTCGAGGCCAGCCTGGTCTACAGAGCCAGTTCAAGGACAGCCTCCAAAGCCACAGAGAAACCGTGTTGGTTCTTTCTCTCTTCTGAAAATGGACTCTCGTGTACCTCAGTCTGGCCTCAAACTTAGAATGTAACTGAGAATGGCCTTGAACCTCCAGTCTTAGGTAGTTTTTTTTTTTTTGTTTTTTGTTTTTGTTTTTGGTTTTTGGTTTTACGAGACAGGGTTTCTCTGTATTGTTTTGGAGGCTGTTGGTCCAGCCTGGCCTCGAACTCACAGAACCCCCCTGCCTCTGCCTCCCGAGCGCTGGGATTAAAGGCGTGCGCCACCACCGCCCGGCTCTTAGGTAGTCTTTACCTTGCTAATAACATCATAAACATGTACCACCATCCTGGTTTTATTTGATTTGACACAGAGTCTCACTACAACTACTACTACTTCTCCTCTTCTTCTTCCTTCTCGATTTTCTAAGTGCTAGGATTATAGGTGTGGGTGACCATGCCTGGCACGAGAGGCTTTTAAAATCAAATGACTAGTTAAACTGTGTGTCAGTAGATTTGCTATTATATTGGTTTTACTGTATAAAAATTACTTTAAACATGTCTAGGAAATATCTAGATTGTAAAGAAGCAACAGGATCAGGGGCAGGTGGATCTCTGAGTTTGGAAGCCAGTCTGGTGTACACAGTGAGTTCCAGAACAATTAGAGTTATGTAGAGCCCTGCCTAGAAAAGAAAAAACAAGAGAACGATCCAAAATGTTTTTCACTCTATAACTTTGGGTTTTTTGTTTTGTTTCTTAATTTAATTTAATTTTTAAAAATTTTGTATACATTGGTGTTTTGCCTGCATGTATGCCTGTGTGAGGATGTTGGATCCTGGAGTTGCAATTATGAGCTACCATGTGGACGCTAGGAATTGAACCCGGGTCCTCTCAGAGAGCAGTCAGTCCTCTTAACCTCTGAGCCATCTCTCCAGTCCCCTAAAGTTGTCTTTAATTTTATCTGTCTGTCTGTCTATGGAGTTAGTTTTTAAGTCTTTGGGATTGAACTTGCCCTTTTCTTTTCTTTAGATCATCAGTAAACCGAGATAATCTCTTACTCTCCTTCCCCATTTAGAATTCAAGAACCTGAGTGAATGAGATGAGTAGCAGGCATGGGAGTCTTAGAATGTACAGTACGCCCCATTATTTGTAGTTTGGATTTTGTTGTTGTTGTTCATGGGATAAAGATTGGCAAAGTACAAAATTAAACAATTCATGAGTTTCAAATTGTGTGCTTTTCAAGTAGCAAGATGGAATCTACCCTAGCTTTCCTGGGACCTGAATCCTTTCAGGTAGTGTATCCGAGTTGTGTTCACTAGCCAGTTCTAATTAGTTACTACCTGTTATCAGACCACTTGTGCTGTAATAGTCTCTGTGTTCAGGTAAATGGCCACCAAATGTAAGAATATTGATGTCAGCAACTCAAATTACAAAGAGCAGCTGTAAATGCTTACTTTAAATGGAGAGGAAACTTTCCAGTGAGGTAAAGGTAGGTACATGCCTGTAATAAATACCAGATATTCAGAAGGCTGAGGCAGGAGAATCTTGATTTCAAGACCAGTGTGGGCACCCTGAATGCTCCCCAAGTTCTCCCCTCCCCAAAAAACAGAGCAAGAACCTTATGCTGTGATTTCTAGGCTATACAATAAAGTATCAGAGAGACACCACACTGGATTTATTTGTTCTTATGTTATATGTGTATATGTGTTGTGTGACTAAAGTTTTCTTGGGGAGAAAAACACAGGTCTATTCACCCCAGATAGAGAGCCTACCACAGACCAAAGTATGGATACCACCAAAATCCAACTTGCAGCAATATGTGTGAGAGGTAACTTGCAGGAGCAGAATAACTTAGACAGGGTCTCAGGCCAGTCCAGTGCTGTTGTATTCTCTGTATCTCCTAGGTTGGAGACAGTCCTGCTTCAGTCTCCCTAGTATGGAGATTACAGGCATGTACTGTCATGCCCAGCCTCTTGTTGTTTTAAGTCTGTTTGTTTATTTTTAAGTTACATATGTATATTTGGAGTCACACTTTTTCATTTCTGTAATGTCCTGTTCAATGAAAAAGAAAAAAAACTAAAGTGTGAATGACTAACAGTGGTAATGGGGACAGAATTCTGATAGAAAAGGTAAATCAGAATGGGAACAGTTGAGTAAGATGATCCCTTATGGTCACTTAAATTGATAAATGGGTTTGACTGTTCTTTTTTCTTTTTTTGGTTTTTCGAGACAGGGTTTCTCTGTATTGTTTTGGAGGCTGTCTTGGAACTAGCTCTGTAGACCAGGCTGGCCTCGAACTCACAGATCCGCCTGCCTCTGCCTCCCTAGTGCTGGGATTAAAGGTGTGCACCATCAACCAATGCCTGGTTTGGTATGATGTTTTGAGATAGAGTTTTTCTGTGTAGTCCTGACTTGTCCTACAACTCTGTAGACCAGACTCTGCCTCTGCGTCCTGAGTGCTGGGACTAAAGGCGTGAGCCATCATGTTCTCTGAAGTATTTTTAGCCTTGACTTTCCTCATCCTTTCTATCACCACTTGTGCTTCTTTTCTCCAAGGATAGGTGTTTCCTAAGATTCTTGCCTCAAACTTCCTCTCTTAGAGCACAGATACTCTTAAGTACTTGGTTTGTTTTAGTAAGGTGTAGTTTTCAAGGTATCTGATTTTGAAGTTTCTATTTAGATAATTGTGTGTGTGTGTGTGTGTGTGTGTGTGTGTGTGTGTGTGTGTGTAGGTAGTTAGTCATGTGCCATGATGTTCATGTGGAAGGCAGGGAATAGCATGCAGAAGTTGAATAGCTCCTTCTGCCACATGGGTCTGTGGATTGGTTCTCACTACCTTCATAACATGTCAGCTTGGATTTCAACATACTAGAATTGGGCTTCCAGATGCCAGCTTGTCCATTTGATTTCTGTGCTCAAAATGTGTCTTTTAACTTAGTTTTAGAACTGTTATGAAGGCTAATACTGCCTACCCTACAGTGTTTTCCATGTTCATTCCCCTTTATTTCAATGTGCCATCAGCCATAATACAGACTCTTAGTAACTATAATAGCTTTTAAACTTGTTTCTCTTTCTATTTCAGATTGTTTCATCTTTTTTTTTTTTTTTTTTTTTTTTTTTCCGAGACAGGGTTTCTCTGTAGCTTTGGAGGCTGTCCTGGAACTCACTCTGTAGACCAGGCTGGCCTCGAACTCACAGAGATCCACCTGCCTCTGCCTCCCGAGTGCTGGGATTAAAGGTCACTACCATCTGCCTCTTTACTTTCTTTAATGGTAAAATTTTATTAATTAATTTTCTTTTTGAGGAATAGTCTCACTGTGTAACTCAGGCTGGTCTCAGACTTGTTACTTATAATTGCTAGCTTTAGTCTCTTGCATTTTTAATGATCTTGATATTTGTATCTTTTATATTATAATTGTATAGCTACTTTTCCCAGTTGATTAGTTGGCTATACAAGGGCTTATGGATGCATTATTTATATTTGTAGCTTCTGTCACGTGTCACGGCCCACTCCTTTAATCCCAGTACTGGGGAGGCAGAGGCAGATGGAACTCTGAATTCAAGGCCAACCAGAATTACATGTTCAGCCTCTTTAAATAATAATGAAAATATATTTTCAGCTTTCTTGCGTTGTACATTGTTGCATACCAGTTTGTGTATAGATGGACTACTTAGGGGTGCAAGAGGCTTATAGTGTGGATGGGTTAGCTAGTACCTCTGTACAGTTGGGCTGCTTTGTGCTGTCAGATTTTTTGCACAAAAAATAGATGTTAAGTTCCCTGATGCCAAAATACTCAATTTTCTGTCTGTTCCTGCATCCATTGTAAAAAGGAGAAAATGTTGGTTATTTATCCCATCCAAATATTTAATAATAGAAAGTAGCCCAAAGTCTGATCTCATAAACATTTTGTTTTTTCAGTTATTTTATTTACTTATTAAGGTAGGGCCTCATAATATAACCCAGGCCTGACTCCTGGAACTTACTGTGTAGGCAGGCTGTACTGGAACTCACAGAGATCCACCTGTCTCTGCCTCCTGAGTGCTGAGATCAAAGGTATGCACCACCACACCTGGTCCCATAAACATAATTTATGTAGTGTGAATCTCTTGCTTTGGATTTCAGTGCTATTAGGATAGTAAATAGTATATATTATGAGAATGTAACTGGCAGTATTACTAGAAAAATTGGTTTGGAGGATTGTTATTGAAGAAAAATATTAAAGTGAGAAAATGCACACTTCCCCTTGTAAATAATTTAATTTAAAAGTTTATTTATTCTTGGAATAGGGTTTTTTGGTGTAACCCTGGCCCTCTTAGAACTCTCTCTGTAGACCAGGCTCGTCTCAAACTCAAGAGATCCATCTGTTTGCCTCCCAAGTGCTGGAATTGAATGTGTGGGCCACCACTACTTAGCTAGTATCTTTATTTTTTGAAATTAAAATTATGAAATATTCTTCCTTCCTTTCTCTCTCCAATCCTTTCCTGTACTCCTTTCTTTTAATTCAGCTTCTTTTTCTTTATAGTTTTACGCACACGTTCGAAAATATATAAAATATAACCTGTTCAGTATGTTTAACATGACTTATGTACATGATTTCAGGTCTGATCACTTGGTATTGGATGATGAATTAGGTGGCTGTTCTCTGGGGAAGACTACTTCTGCTGTCCTTTTCTTTCCTGCCAGTGTTCCTTTGTTTTCTGATCTTTGTCTAGTGCTGGGGCCTGGTAAGGTTTCCCATTCCATGTTAGCATGTCTATTGGTGTCATGTTTTTTCAGGTCTTGTTTAGGTAGCCACACTGATGGGACTTAATGGTGTAGCTTCTGAAGTTTCTAGACCTAATCTCAATAGGGAACAGGTGATCGTGTGGTACTCAGTTCTGCTGATATGCCTGCAACACGATTCCTGCTCCTAAGGTTTAGGGTATCATCTGGGGAAGGGTCCAGATGTAAGAGCTAGAGGAAAATGAAATTTTTTTTTTTGGTTTTTTGAGACAGGGTTTCTCTGTGGCTTTGGAGGGAGGAAAATGAATTTTAAATGGGTCTTTTTGTTTGAAAACAAGAATTGATAATAAGGAGAGGAAGACTAATTCTAGATGATAGAATCTAGAAAAGCAAATTCATACCTTGGATGGAAATTATCCTTGAGCAGCTGTTGGATTATAAGTGAAATAGGACATCTCTTTTCAGTGGGAACTGAGAGCCATGTAGCTTACAAATCCCTGTCTTACTAATAATTGAATTTTTGGAGCATCACCTTTCAGTTTCAGAAAAAATTCTAAAACCTTACTTCATTTAAATGTAGGTGTTTATGTAGATTTGTTAGCTGCATAGCAGAACGAGACATGGATTGGCCTGAGAGAATGCTGGGAAAATATAAGTCATAAGAACTGACTAAAACTGAGTTCTTAGTAAAAGGATCAAGTAATGTTACTTAGATGTTTGTGTCAGGCCATTTTTTATAGGCTCTAGACACCAAAGGATTTAGCCTGAATCTAAAAGAAGTTAAAAAATATACTGTCACTATAGGGGTGATGGAGGTGTAGCTCAGTGGTAGTATGTGTTTATAATGTCTGTGTGAGCCCCTGGGCTCTGTCTCCAGCATCAGTAAAGATTCAAATTAATAGTTTAGTTGCTAGAAATACAAAATACATTGATTTATTTTAAGCTGAATATTCTGAGTATTAACTAAAACAGTGAAATTAGAGCCTCTTTCTGTGATGTTGGAGTCAGCCAACTATCTTGGTTGCTGATAAATAAGTGCTTTAACTGATGCACAGATCTTTTTAGCACTTTGATTTTTAGGTTAGGAAATGAGACATTCTATTTATTTGCTGTGGTGCAGTGACCACTTTCATAACTTACATTATTTATATTAATATATTATATTTTATCCAGCCGTGGCAGATCATGTGTGTGTAACCCTACTACTATTCTGGCAGAAGGGTCAATGCAAGTCTGAGACCAACTTGGGTTATGTAGTGAGTTCTAGGTTGCCCTGGGCAATGTGGTAATAACTTTGCTCAAATGCAAAACAAATAACTCCCTCCAACAAACAAACCACCAGAGTAATAATAGGTATAATAGTGCAGCCTTGAGAATTTAGTGGCTTAAAAAACAATTTAGAGTTGAGCATTGGTGGTGTATACCTTCAATCCCAGCAGGTGATTCTCTGAGTTAGAGGCCAGCTATTCTACAGGACGATACCAGGACAGCCAAGGCTACACAGAGAAACCTTGTCTTGAAAAACAAAAAAGCAAACGAAAGAAAAAAACATTTATATTTTTTAAGATGGCATGTACCTGTCTGTGGAGAATGCAGAATGCAGTTATCCACAGAGGCCATGGCCATTGGACCCCACAGACATTACAGGTAGTGTGCATTCTGGGAACCGAGCTCTGATCCTCTGCAAGAACAACATGTTCTCTTAACCACTGAGATACTTTAGCAGCCTCACACTTAATGTGAGTGACAGTAGGGGTTAAAGGAATGTAGTGCCACCAAACCTGTGTTGTGTGTGTTGTCCCATTCTCCCCTCCCCCGTCTCCCCCCACAATTTTAAAATAAGAAATTTTTGGTTATTTTTCTGCTTGACTTTTCAGTTAATAATAGTTTGTCATATAGTTAACTTAAAAACTTTTTTAAGGCCTATTATTACTAAAACAGAAAAGGCAAACTAGATCACCGGGATCTCCCCCTACTGCCCCCCCAAATCCTCAGATAGTTTACTCTTTAATCTTCAGTTTGGCAGGAGTTTTTTGGTTTTTCAAGACAGGGTTACTCTGTATTGTTTTGGAGCCTGTCCTGGAACTCTATAGACCAGGCTGGCCTCAAACTCGCCTCTGCCTCCTGAATGCTGGGATTAAAGGCGTTCACCACCAACGCCCTTCGACAGAAGGCCTCTTTTTTTTTTTTTTTTTTTTTTTTTTTTTAATTTTACGAGACAGAGTTTCTCTGTATTGTTTTGGAGGCTGTCGGTCCAGCCTGGCCTCAAACTCAACAGAGATCCGCCTGCCTCTGCCTCCCGAGTGCTAGGATTAAAGGCGTGGGCCGCCACCACCACCCGGCTGACAGAAGGCCTCTTAGGCCACTGAAGAAAATGCAGTTTGATCCTCAAAGGATACTTTGTTTTTCTTTAAACAAGAAATGTGGTGGTTATTTTTAGAGCATAGGCAGTAGAGCTAATCTAAACTCCTCCAGCTACCTGAGACAGTGACCTACCTCATCAGCTCTCTCAACTCAGCATGGGTTGTTTGCACCATATTTTACATGTTAATTGACCAGAGTGGAAGCAATGGAGTTTTTGGGGGTACATAATGCATTGAAAAATGGAAAAGATGCTTGGGGCCTGAGTCAAAATGTATTTATCTTGTTGATCAATGGAAGAGATTCTGCAGTAGCTATGGTATTAAAGTTGTAGGGCACAGTTACAGTGTCTTGGCCTGTCTTAGTTTGGACAGTGTCCTAAGATGACTTAGGCTGCTAGAACAAAATACCAATGACTGGTGGCTTAGACAGCAGAACTTAATTTTCTTATCATTCTAGAGGGTGAAATCTAAGAGTAACTTACCAGTGTGCATGGTTTCTGGTCATGGATGCCTTTCAGCTTATCTGCCTCCTCACTGTGCCCTCACATGCTAGAGAGAAAGGGAGAAAGAAAGATTTATTGCCCGTGGTTACTATAGTTTCTGCACTAGAGTTAAATTGGTTATGTTCATTTTGAATGAAACTTAGAATTACAGCTTCTCTCGAGTGTGTGTGTGAAGAGTGTTTGTGTGTCTGTGTAATGTATGCATGTAGGTGCATGTACACATACTTGCATGTACAAGCATGTCACAGCATGGGTGTCAGGGGCAGAGACAACCTCAGGTGGCTGTCCTCAATTTTCACCGTGTTTGTGGTGGTGTCTTCATTTGCACCTGTGTGTGCTAGGCTAGACTGCAAGTTTCTGGGAATTCTCTCGTTTCTAGCTCCCATCTTTCCTAAGAACACTGTCATGACCGACGTGAGCTTACCATATCTTGTTTTTCTGTGGCACCTGAGGATTTGAACTCGTCCTTAAAGCACTTGTGTTTCAAACACTTTTTTTGAAACACTAAACTAGCTCCTGACTCCATAATTTCTTGATTTTTTTCTAGAGAAATGATTCCCCAAATGGGAATTTATAATATGTTAAAGGATATGTAAGAAGATCCAGTGGTGCATAGAAAAAGAATGTTGAGTATTTATTTGGCATATATCCTAAAAAACAGTTACATGCCTTTTTAAAATTACTACATTTTTCTTATTTTGTGCATGTGACATGGTGTGGAAGTCTTGAGGACAATTTCCCTTGGAGTCCATTTTCCTTCCACCATGTGAATCCCAGGCATCAAATTCAGATTTGCGGACTTGGTGCCCTATTTTATATTTTTAAAAGTTATTTTTGTTATTGTGTGTATGGGTGTTTTTCCTGCCTGTGCAACAAGTGCATATATACTTGGTGTCTGTGAAAGCCAGAAGAGGGCACCCTGTTCCTTAGAACTAGAGTTACAGGTTGTAAGCTGCCATGTGGGTGTTGGGGAATTGTACCTGAGTTTAAGCTCTGAGCTATCTTTCCAGCCCCCCTAGTTTATATTTTTGAGATTGGGTCATATTATATAGCTTTGACTGACTGTTACTCTGTATGAAGCCCAGGTTGGCCTCTAACTCTTGGCAGTTCTCTTACCTCAGCCTCTCAAGTACTGGGATTACCAAGGTGTGCTTCAATGTTTGACTAACCTTAATATTTAATGCAATCTGATTGTATGTGTATACATATATACTGGGGTAGATACCCAAAGTTTACATTGAAGTTCATTAATAAATTTTTGATCACTGTTCATTTCTGCATAGGTTTTAACATAAAATTTTACTAGTGTATAACACCTGGAATAGCTACAGGTTGAATATTCCTTCCTTCCATAAAGTGTACAGGACCAGAATTATTTTACATTATTTTACCTCAAACTCACAGAGATCCGCCTGCCTCTGCCTCCCGAGTGCTGGGATTAAAGGCATGCGCCACCACCGCCCGGTGATTGTGGGGGCATGTGGATACTTAACTAGGGGCATGCAGTCTCTTTGTTTTTGTGTTGTTTTTGAGACCAGGGTGTCATGTATCCCATACCGACTTTGAACTTGTGTCTGAGGATAACCTTGAACTCACAGGCCTGTCTTCACTCCTTAAGCACTGGGACTACAGGCATGTGTTTCCATGTCCAGCTTTCTGTCTGTTATTTTAAAGAAGCTAAGTCTAGTGGAGCTTATGGGCTCATTGGGGTACAGTGTATGAACAGCTTCTCTCATTCACTGGGATCTGGAACTGCAACTTTTTAGTCTGGGACTGATTTTTCTAGACTTTTATCTTTAGAAACAAGCTATCTGCTGTAGTTTGTATAAGCATTCACGGGGTTTTATGTTTCTGACTTACTAATAAGGTCTGTCAACTTCAACTCAAAGAAGATCCCTTTTTGACAAGATCCAGCGCATTCAGGGTGGTATGGCCTTAGACGAAGATCCCTTTTTGAAAGAACCTTGAGCCATTTTCTCTCCCAAAAGACTATCCTGTGAACTCTAGATATGAGATGAACATCATGTCTCCCTTTTCCCCACTTCTCAGGGCAGGTCATAGAGGCCGACCAAGCCTTTTCTAGAGCAATATGACAAGTTCACACATTCCCAACCTCCCTAAAAGGATGCTCTTTAGTTATGAGAAGGGTTTTCGGGAGCTGCTGTTTTATCCTGTGGAAATGAATAATGTGGGGTGAGAATGTGATGTGGTAGACAGTTTAGCTCTAGAAATGGAAGAATATATCAACTACTTCTAATTTGCCGTGATACAGTGGTCTGCTTTATGACCAGTAATGAAATAGCTTTACTTATTTCACAAGACTTCTACAATAATGTAGTTAATTTTAAACCTGTAGATTCAGGGTTGGGGAAATTACTGAGATGCTAAAGGATATAAATAGTGACTAATGGAGACAAAACCAAGTGCTGTGTGGGAAATGCTTTACTATAATACATCCAGATGGGATGGGAGAGATGGCTCAGAGGTTAAGAGCACTTAACTTGGAGAGAACCTGGGCTCATTCCTCAGCACCTGCATGGTGGCTCAAAAACTATCCATCGCTCCAGTTACAAGGGATCCAACACCATCTTCTGACCTTCTCAGACACAGGCACACAAGTGGTGCACATACATACATGCATGGAAAAAGCTCATTCATAAGCCTTTGTTTAAAATTACATACACATTGGAGGAGGGAAAAGAAGCCAGCTGTGGTGGCTCGCAGTTGTGATCCTAGCTCTAGGGAATCTGAGGCAGAAAGGTCCCCATGAATTTGAGACCAACCTGAGGTATAGAGTGAGGCCCTGTCTCAAAATGAAACCAAATCGACAAAAATGAGAAGAAGTAATCTGCTCTGGAAATAGCTTGTATGTGGCTGTTCACATCTTGTGTTGGCACTGTCTTTTTCTTTTTTGTTTGTTTGTTTGCTTGTTTTTCAAGACAGGGTTTCTCTGTATTGTTTTGGAGGCTGTCCTGGAACTCTCTGTAGACCAGGCTGGCCTCAGACTCACAGAGATCTGCCTGCCTCCGCCTCCCGAGTGCTGGGATTACAGGTATGTGCCACCAATGCCCAACTGGCACTCTTTTAGGTGTTTTCTCAGATTCAGTCCTGCAGTTTTGCTTATTGTTTTGTTTTTGTTTGTTTGCAGTATTTCTATTTCTCCACTGTAGCCTGCTACAAGCATTCTTTGGGCAGCTTCCTCTGCACAGGACAGTTTTTATGAAACAGCATAGGATTCCGTAAAGGAGAGAAGCAGAGGGTGAGGATAAGGATGTGCTTCTAGGATAATTGTTAGGGGAATGAAAGGGCTCTTGAAAGATTGGAGGATGGTGCCTGGGTACTCGGTCTTAGGTCATAATCATACTTTGTCTTTTACCACTGCCTTTTGTTCAAAACACTGAAAGGGCTAAACAAAACTCTGGCCTGAATAATATTATTCTTTGCCCTTTGGAATTTTCAGGAGGTGGCAGTAAGGCCCTGGACAGGGGTGGGAGTGTTATAGAAGCATTAAAGAAATAAGATACATTCCCTAGTTCTAGTTAGGGTTTTGCCACAGAGGTAAGTCTGGTGAAAATTAGTAGAGTTAGCTGAAGTTAATGTTTGCCATTATGAGCTAAGATGATTTAGTGGAAATTCTCCTTTACATACCTTTGTATGGCCAATCTGGCACTCACAGAGATCCGCCTGCCTCTGCCTCCCAAGAGCTGGGATCCAAGGTGCCAGTCTGCCTGCTTATAATCTTATGTGTCTTTGCTTATAATAGGCTTGACACTATGCATCCCAATCACCAAAGGTTAGGTTGCTTTGCAAGAGCTTGATTTCTTCTGTCTATTTGTGTGTGAAATGAGATTTAGAATCTTGAATCCTGTATTCACTTTACAGAAACATGCTTCACAGAGTTTGTGGAAAGAATGTTACTTAACAGTGGGAGATTCTGCTTAGAGGGCAGTGCTGAAGGTAGTCTTCTTGTGTTGAGGTTCTTAACTAGCAGCTTGTTGCTCGATTTGTGCCTGCTGTTTCAAGTTTTGTCTCAGTTCCTTCCCCTCCATACACACCAAGTATGTGTCTTTATGGAATTACATCCAGGAAAGGGGGGGCAACTGAATAGTTAATATTAAGTGTATCCACATAAAATATTAATTCTTATGGTAAAACCTATGAATCATTAAATGTCTTTGTCTATTTTATTAACTTTCCCAGGGGCTTCTCTAATTATTTTATTTTCTTTCTTCCCAAATCCAGGCTGGATACAGCAAATCCATTTTCAAGATGTTCAGCAAAGGGAGCAGCACAGATGGCAGAACAGATTTAGCTAATGGTAAGGGACCAAAGGTGAAACTCTCTTTACTGTTAGTTGAGCTCTCTCCCCTTCGCTAAGGGAAAGTAGAGACCTGGATTTAGTGGGACAAAGGAGCTCTTTGTGTGTTGTTTGAGTACAGGAGAACATACAGCAGTCATCTTGGATTGCCTGCTACTTTTGCTCTTTGAGATTTTATTTGTTTTCAGAAGATCAATGCAGAGATGCTTCTTTCTTTAATTTTTGTGTTGTGTATGGTTATTTTGCCTGTGTATGTCTGTGTACTGCTTTTGTGCCTGATGGCCTGCAGAGGACAGAAGAGGGGCATTAGATCCTTTGGAACTGGAGTTACAGACAGTTGTCAGCCACAATGTGGATGCTGGGAATTGAATCTGGGTCCTCTGAAAGAGCAGCCAGTGCTCTTAACTGCTGAGCCATGTCTCTAGCCCCAGAGATACATTGACCTTTTGGTAAAGTGGTTTGGACTTTTGAAAGCCTGTTTACAGAAAGGCATACTTAAGAAATACTACTAAGAAGAAAAGGTGGAGGGAGTTTTGAGGAAGACTTTTAATTGAGAAGTCTGTTTCTGTGTGGTAGATAATAGTTTCAGAGTGATAAGAAATCAAGTTACTGGTCTGGGAGTGTGCCTCTATGATAGTGCATGAGACCCTTGGTTCAGTCCCCAGTGCCAAAAGGAGGGAGAAAGGCAGAGAGAGAAGTTAAAACCAAAACTATCTAGAATCAGAACTTCCTTTAATTAAAAGGGACAGGATTCTAGAGAAATTTTAGGGGTGTATGTGTGTGTGTGTGTATGTAGATGCCAGGTGGGCATAGTGGCTCACATGTAATTCCATTGCTCAGAAAGTAGAGACAGGAGAAGTCCTGAAAGAAGCTACCCAACTAGATTAACTTTATCAACAAGCTCTGGGTTCAGTTGGCAAGACTATTTCAGTAAGGTGGAAAGGGACAGAGAAGACTCCTCATGTCAACCTTAGGCCTCTGCTGTGTGTCCCTCCCCTCATGAACATAGCATATCGTCACATGCACACACCACACACTGTAAAAAAAAGTCATGCCCTTTAATGAGTTGCTCTTGTGCACTTGAGATTCAGTAGTTAAGGCAGTGTTAAATGGTCTTCTGTAACTTAGACCATCTGCGTCTGTACAGGAAGAAATTTCCAGATCCTAAGGTATCTTGGTCAATGACTACTAAGCCTCTTCTTAGTAGTGTTATGTTGTCAGACTTAGTGACAAGCGCTTTTACCTGCTGGACCATCCTCCTGGCCCTTGTTAATCATAATTTTAACAGTAAATTCCAGGAGTTTGGAGAGTCTTGCATATAGGGCTCTGTTGGGTGTTGTGTGCAGGGATATAGTACCAGTACACACAGAATAGGTACTCTACCATTGAGCTGTACCCTCAGCTCTAGGTGTGCTTTTATCCCTTCTTGCCAACCCCAAGCTTAAGTCCAACTGCATTTAAACACATCTGTTATATCAGATCTTTTTCCTAAGTTCAGATTTCTGTGGGGACCCCCCACTTCTACCTCCTAGCCCAATTTTCCTACTATTACACTGTTTTGTGGGATGCTTTTGTGTTCAACTTTCTCTTGCTACTTCAAACAAAACACTTTGATCTGTTTTCTGTGTTGGGTTTTGCATAAGAGTTCATTGGAAGGAGGTCTTAATTTCTTCAGCAGTCTCACAAATCACTGTTCCAACCTAGACAACCAGGCAGTATGATGTGCTCCAGCTTTATTTACGTCAGTAAACACTATTAGACCTGAGTAGCCTTTACTGGAGTCACACTGGTTTACCTTTCTCTGATGACTTGTAACAGGATAAGGTTTGTACTCATCTACAGAGAGGAGACCAAAGCAAGCAGAGTTATAGTATGTTAAAAGCCTTTCTTCCCTTCTTTTTTTCCATGCCTTGACCTTAGGTTGGAAGTTGTGTTTACATTGGGTGTGAACATTGATCGAGGGTTTATTGCAATGACTTCTTTGCTAGATGAGAGAGTGCAGCATTTAATTGTAAATGCTGAAAGTTACCACCAGCTATGGCCAGGCAGTGGTGGCGCACACCTTTAATCCCAGCACTTGGGAGGCAAAGACAGGCAGATCTCTGTGAGTTCAAGGCCAGTCTGGTCTACAGAGTGACATCCAGGATAGCCAGGACTGTTACACAGAGAAACCCTGTCTGGAAAAAACAAAAACCAACAAACAAACAAAAAAAGATCACCAGTTATGTAAAAGCTAGGGTAGCCACCTACAATATACCCAGTCACTTAAAATAGTTGTGCTTTTTATCCGCTTCATGAATGCTTCTCCATAAAATTGTTTCATCTATCAATAAAGGACTGAAAATGTGTCTTAGTATGGAAATTTTAAACTAGAGTTGGGCATGTATCTTCAGGAGTAGAGCCTTGTTATTGCTGGAGGTTTTTTTTTAAGGTTTATTTATTTGTTATGTAATGTATACAGTGTTCTGTCTGCATGTATTCCTGCAGGCCAGAAGAGGCCACCAAATCTTGTTAACAGATGTTTGTGAACCACCGTGTGGTTGCTGGGAATTGAACTCATCTCTGGAAGAGCAGCCAGTGCTCTTAACCTCTGAGCCATCTCTCCAGCCTTTGCTAGAGATTTTTAATGGATAGTTTAATTACTTTCTGTAATCAGTATATGCCTGTCAAACAGAGCATAGCCTAATGCCAGGTGTGGTGGTATATGCCTGTGATCTCAGCACCCAGAAAGTAAAAGAGAATTGCCTGCTTTACATAATGAGTTCTAGGCCAGGGTTTATATTTGGAGATCCTGTCTCAAACAGAGGGCAGAATCTAAGGTAGTTCGTTGCTTGCATAAGATACAATTTTTTTTTGGTTTTTCGAGACAGGGTTTCTCTGTGTAGCAGCTCTGGCTATCTTGGACATCACTTGGTTGGCCTCAAACTCGCAGAGATCCTCCTACCTCTGCCTTCTCACAAACTCACAGAGATCCTCCTACCTCTGCCTTCTCACAAACTCACAGAGATCCTCCTACCTCTGCCTTCTCACAAACTCACAGAGATCCTCCTACCTCTGCCTTCTGACTCCTCCCATTCTCCAGTTCTTGCTTTTTTTTTTTGTTTTTTGTTTTTGTTTGTTTTGTTTTTCGAGACAGGGTTTCTCTGTATTGTTTTGGAGGCTGTCCTGGAACTAGCTTTGTAGACCAGGCTGGCCACGAACTTAGAGATCTGCCTCCCGAGTGCTGGTATTGAAGGCATGTGCCGCCAACGCCCAGCGAGTTCTTGCATTCTTTCTACCCCTTCTTTTGTGATGTTCCCTGATCCTTGACAGTTGATATAAATGTCTTATTTATGATTGAACTCTAAACAGTCATTTATTATTATTAGCACTTTGGCCAGCAACAAGTCTCTATTAATAATTGCTTGCTGAAAAAAGGAGCATATATCTATGAATATAAACAGATATTTAGAAGGCAGATTGACATGTCCACTTTTCAGCAAGACAACGATAGGTTTCCTCCTACGGCCTATGGACTTCTCTAGCCGTGAGCTTTTGACTAGGCTTACTAGGTATGAATTCTCTCCTGTAGAGAATGCCCATCCGAGCGATCTCAGGAAGCAATTGGTTCTTCCTGTGACAGTCATGCCACTATTGCGCCAGTGAGCCCATGGGCAGTGGTGTAGCATACAGGTTCCACAGTTGGGCAAAAGTATTAGTGTTTTGTTTGCATTTTGTTTGTTTTGTTGTTGTTGTTTTGAGTCAGGGTCTCACTATGTACTCTTGCCTGACCTGGAGCTCACTATGTAGACCAGGATGGCCTCAAACTCAATCTGCCTCTGCATCCCAAGTGCTGGAATTAAAGGTATATGCTACCATGCCTGGGTGTTGGTATATTTTTAAAAATGAGGGAGGGTAGTTATGGTGTTTTATGTATATGGATTTTTGCCTGAATGATGTCAGTGCACCATGTACATGCCGAAAGTAGAAAGACATGGATAGGCAGTGCCTGAAAGTCTTTCTGATCCTGTCCTGATTGCTTTTCCTTTGTATCTATCCATTAATGTCCAGGAAGCCTGTCTAGCAGTCCAGAGGAGATGTCTGGAGCTGAAGAGGGGAGGGAAACATCCTCAGGTATTGAAGTAGAGGCCTCAGACCTGAGTTTGAGCTTGACTGGGGACGATGGTGGCCCCAACCGCACCAGCACAGAAAGTCGAGGCACAGACACAGAGAGCTCAGGTGAAGAAAAGGACTCTGACAGCATGGAGGACACTGGTCATTATTCAATCAATGATGACAACCGAGTCCATGACCACTCAGAGGAAGAGGAAGAGGAACAGCCTCTGCACCGAGTACAGCGCAAACGGGCCAGCCGTGATCAGGACTCCTCAGATGATGAGCGAGCCCTGGAAGACTGGGTATCCTCAGAAACAACAGCTTTGCCTCGACCTCGCTGGAAAGCCCTTCCTGCCCTTCGGGAGCGGGAGCTGGGTTCAAGTGCCCGTTTTGTGTATGAGGCTTGTGGGGCAAGAGTCTTTGTACAGCGTTTCCGTCTGCAACATGGGCTTGAGGGCCATACCGGTTGTGTCAATACCTTGCACTTTAACCAGCGTGGCACCTGGCTGGCCAGTGGCAGTGATGACCTGAAGGTGGTGGTGTGGGATTGGGTGAGGCGGCAACCAGTACTGGACTTTGAGAGTGGCCACAAAAGTAATGTCTTCCAGGTAAGACAAAAAGACACCATAGCAACTTGAGAAGATGAAGTGTGAGGGTAGACCAAATGGAGTTGCTGCCATGAACAGAGGCTAGTAGCGAGTTGTGATTGCAATTGGGTATCAGGACTCAATCCAGCCTTGACTCCATAATGATACACTGAGATCCACATAAGGACTTTGTTAAGTCTCATTATGGATAGGATACTTGAAACTCAAATAGGTGTATCGATACAAGGCAGTGTAGTAGAGCACATAGGCTCCTGAACCAAACTGCTTTGTTTCCTGATCCTAGCCCTGTATAAGGTTGGACAGTCATTTAACTTGTACTTGGAGTTTATATATCTGAAATGGACTTGTAACACATCTTATCAGCACTAAGTAACAGTGCATGAACTTGGAGTGTAGCTCAGTAGTAGGCACTTGCTAAGACTCTTTGAGTTCTTTTTTCAATCCTCAAGAAAAAGAAAACAAGGGGAGCTGAGCACTTAGATTCATGGCTGGTATTTAATCACATTTGATAAAATTTGGCTAATAACAATTATTCCATGGAGATACATCACCTTTCTGTATTATCCCGTTGTCCATACTGGTACTAGCCACTTAGCCATAAGCAAGTCCTTTATCTTCCTTCTTCCCAGGCTCCTTTCCCTTTGTGGCAAATTTATGTTTGTTTGGTAAATGAAAATTTGTCCTTGCTTATTCCTTATGTTTTTCCCCTGTAAGGCGTAATTGCCATTTACCAGTGTGTAATCATTCCAGAGCCACCCAGAATGTACTTTTATGTCAAAAGTGACTTCCTTTCTCTTCCTTTTACCTCTGAAAGGTTTTGGGCTCAGCTATCTGTACAAAGAATAGGAAAGGTAATCAATCCAGCTGCAAGGAAAGGGTGACAAGCGGTCACCCACAGTTTTCTCTTATATTTATCTCTTTTTGCTACTCCAGGCCAAGTTCCTTCCCAACAGTGGTGATTCCACCCTGGCCATGTGTGCCCGGGATGGGCAGGTCCGTGTAGCAGAGCTGTCTGCTACACAGTGCTGCAAGAACACGAAGCGTGTGGCCCAGCACAAGGGAGCATCGCACAAGGTGAGCGAGGCTTTGTTCAAGATTGGGACTCCATGTCCTCTGTGGCTCAGCGTTGTCCCGGGGTTGTCTTCACCTGCCTTACTTCATTCAGCTGCTACATTTGTTAACAGCTGTCCAGAAGCTCCTCAAAGACAGTATTTCTGGTAGATTCTGTTTTTCCATGCCATACAAAGGATGATACTCTCTTACAAAACCTAAGGAAATTTGGAGGAGACCAGAAGGCTCAAGATAGGAAAACACCCACTTCTTTTTTTTTTTTTTCCCCTCACTTTGATTTTTAAGTCTAGTTCCCACCCACTAGGTAACTAATTTTTAAGTTAAGATACAGAGATAGAAAAAGAAAAGTTTCTGTATTCGTCTGCACACCTAAATGTAATGGACTTTATTTTAGAATGAAAATTTTTTTTTTCTTTTTTTTCAAGACAGGGTTTCTCTGCAGGGATGGTTGTCCTGGAACTCATTGTGTCAACCAGGCTGGCCTCCAATTTAAAGAGATACACCTGCCTCTGTATCCCTAGGTAGTACTGGGATTAAAGGTGTGTGCCACCATACCTGGCTTAGAATGAATTCCTTTTCTTTTTTTTCTAAAGATTTATTTATTATGTATACAGTGTTCTGTCAGCATGTATGCCTGCTTGCCAGCAGAGGGCGCCAAATCTCATTACAGATGACTGAGCCACCACGTGGTTGTCGGGAATTGAACTCAGTCCTGGCCATCTCTCCAGCCCTAGAATGAACTCTTAATAGTTGATACTTTCCTTTGCTATCTGTATTCATATCTTTTGGGATTTTGTTAAAATAGCAAATTACCTGTATAGAATAAATGGACTATTAATTCACACACTAAGAGCGAGTAAGCTAAAATTATTTCCTCTCTTAGGATTTTTAAAGATTTATTTATTATGTATACAGTGTTCTGCCTGCATGTATGCCTGCATACTGGAAGAGGGCACCAGATCTCATTATAGATAGTTGTGAGCCATCATGTGGGTGGGTGCTAAGAGCCAGTGCTCTTAACCTCTGAGTCATTTCTGTAGCCCCCTTCTTCCCTTCTTAGGATTTTATAGCAAACAAAAAAGGCACACATTTCACTTGCTAAGACCTTTTTTTTGAGACATGGTTTTACTATGTAGACCAGGTTGTCCTTGAACTCACAAATATCTTCCTGCCTCAACCTCCCAAGTTGGGAATAAAGATGTATACCTATCACAACTGGCCTGCTAAGACACTTTAATTAACTTCCCTTCTTAAAGGTAAGTCAGTGAACTAGATATTTCCTCTAATATTTAAGAACCTCATCCTTTCCCTTTCTTTCCTTCAGTTGGCCCTAGAACCAGACTCCCCTTGTACGTTCCTGTCAGCTGGTGAAGATGCTGTTGTCTTCACCATTGACCTGAGACAAGACCGGCCAGCTTCGTAAGTTTTAGCCATAATATCTTTTTTTTTTTAAAGATTTAGTTTTAGCCAGGTGGTAGTGGGGCATGCCTTTGATCCCAGGAGGCAGAGGCAGGCGGATCTGAGTTGGAAGAGAGCCAGGACACACAGATGTGTTTTATTTTTATGCTTGATCTTAGCCAAAAGGCTTAGAAGTAATGATTTATTTTCATTTTTTTTGTATGTGTCTATCTGTGTGGGGATATGTACACATGAGTACAGATGTTCACAGAGGCCTCGAAGATCCCCCCGAAGCTAGAGTCGCAGGCAGTTATGAGCCATCCAACGAGGATGCTAGGAGCCAAACTCTGGTCCTCTGCCAAAGCAATATGTACTCTTAACCTCTGAGCCATCTTTCTAGCCTGTAGCCACGTTTTCTTTGCAGAACTCTATTCCTTGGCCTTGAAAATGCTCTACATGTCATGGTAAACTCTGAGGTTCACTCTGAGCCTGTGTATGGTAAGAGATAGCTTCAGGTTTGGAGAAGTCCTTACCTCCTGTGCCTGCTTCTTGAATGAAATGCCTCACTTTATTTTCCAGAGAAAGCTCACTTTTTACAGGTAGACTTTAGTGATTGGTAATCTTCTGTTCCCCATTCACCTAAGTACCCACATTCAGCTTACCAGAAGAAGCACATTACTCTACACTCTAGCTAAAGATGGAGTCTTGTAAATGTCCAGTTAAATTGCATACAGGAAAATAAAGGATAAGTTTTGAAAATAAGGTTGATGCTACAGTAGAGTTTTGTTACTTTATACATAATTTGTACATGGAAGTCCTCTTTCCCTTTTAACTGTATAGTGCCATAGAAAAACAAAGTACCAATTTAAAAAAATGTATCTTACTATTATTGTGTATATATGTGCACAATATGGATGTATTAGAGGACAGCTTTGTGGAGTTGGTTCTCTCCTACTTTTATGTGGGTTCCAAGGCTTGTCCTCAGGTCACCAGGCTTGTACATGAAGTGCCTTTACCCACTGAGCCATCACTGGTGGAGAAACAAATGTCTTTTGTAAATCCAGGCAGATCAAGTCAAATCTCAATCCAGTTAAATAGTTAAATAACTATATAACCTTCTGAATTTCAGTATCTTTGGTTATCTCTCTCCCTTTCTAGAAGTCCTGTAGTACTTACTTACTTACTTACTTACTTACTTACTTACATACATACATACATACATACATACATACATACATACATAGATAAATACATTGTCTTCATTTTTGTTAGTTTTATAGTAATTTCTTGTTAAAATCAAATAATCAAAACACATAGACAAAATAGAGATGCTCCTTATGTATCTTTTCCCATTCTAGCTATTGATAACCATTGTTAGTATTTTTGAATATGGTTACATGTGTGCATGTGTGTGTGACTTTTTCCTCCTAGTGATTGCTTTTCAGTTATCTATATACTTTTTATATAGTAGCCCAGCCTGGCCTAGAACTCACAGTTTACTCAAGGATGACTTTGAATTCCTGATGATCCTACCTTTGCCTCCCTCTCAAGTGCTGGGATTAAAGATGTACACCCCCAGGCCTGGTGTCTGTATAGATTTTAAATCAAAACCTCACTGTCCAGAACAGTTCTAGGCCAGAGTGGCTTTGACCATGCAGAGAGAATGTTAAAATTTATTTCTTTATGAAAAAAATTTGTTGTGGTGGCAGTCTTGTTTCCATTATTCTAAAATGAATAAAAGCTTAAAAAACAAAAGCTAAGTTAGGTTCCTTTCTTCTTCTTCTTCTTCTTCTTCTTCGTCTTCTTCTTCTTCTTCTTCTTCTTCTTCTTCTTCTTCTTCTTCTTCTTCTTCTTCTTCTTCTTCTTCTTCTTATTATTATTATTATTATTATTATTATTATTATTCTTTCTCTGTGACTTTGGAGGCTGTCCCGGAACTAGCTCTTTTAGACCACCCTGACCTCCAACTCACAGAGATCCACCTGCCTCTGCCTCCTTAGTGCTGGGATTAAAAGTGTGCGTCACCACCACCCATCTAGATTCCTCTTTTTAATGATTTATTTATTTTTATTTTATGCACATTGGTGTTTTGCCTACATGTCCGTATGACAGTGTTAGATCCCCTGAAACTGGAGTTAAGACATTGGTGAGCTGCCAGGTGGTTGCTGGGAACTGAACTCAGATTCCCCAGAAGAGCAACCAGTTCTCTTTGGCGGCTGGGCCATCTCTCCAGCCCAGGTTCCTCGTAGTAGTTTCTTAATGTCTTTCCTGTAAGTTTAGTAATCTGCATGATACCATGTTTGATAAATTGACACTTAGATCTGGGAAAAGTTTTGTAGAACTACTTCTAATGTGGGTAAAATCATGGCTGGGTAGCTAAATTCTTGTAACTGAGGTATTCTCTTAGGACCCCAATGGCATGAAGATCATCTGAAGTATCATACTTCTGTGTTTATAACCAGAGTTATTTTGAAGTGCATTTTCAGTTTTATACATAGCTATCTTCATAAATCCATTATCTCCTTATTTGTTGCTTTAATTTTAAAATTACATGTATTTGTGTGTACGCATACATAATACACGTATGCAGGTCAGACATCAGTTTGAGGGAGTTGGTTCTTTTCTTTTACCATTTGGGTCCTGAGGATCAAAGTCAGGTTGTCAGGCTTGGCAGCAAGTGCCGTTACCCACTGAGGCATCTTGCTGGCATCCAGTTTTTAATTATCTTTGTTATTTATGTGTACACACATTTGTGTTAAGGTGTGCATGTGAAAATCAGGACAGTGTGAGGGAGTGTATTTTTGTGAAACCTGAGGCCGAATTCAGGGTGTCAAGCATGGCAGCAAGTCCACTTACCACTGGACCACTTGCTGGTTTTCCATCTTTTCTGAGATGCTCTCGCTGAATTTGGAGCTCACCAGTTTGGCAAGACTAACTGGCCAGTAAGCACTGGGACCACTGTTTGTCTGCCTCCCCAGCACTGGGATTAGAGGAGTACATCTTCACATCCAGCCTCTTCTGTGAGAGCCCTGGCTCGAACTCAGTACCGCAAACACTTCACTGGCTGGTCCTTCTCTCTAATCCCAAAGCTGGGTTTTCAGTCACTTTTTTCCCTCCATAAAAATTGGGAGATAGACTTTGATCTCTAGAACTTTTTAGCTCCCTGTTGCTGTGATTCTTGCAGTACGCCCTGTATCTCCAGGTATTTGGTATCACGTTAACTAACGCACAATACACTCATTCACATACTCTTAGCTTACAGTAATTTTTGTACATTTATGTGTATGGGAATTTTGCCTGCATGTATGTCTCTTTTCACCATATGTGCCATGCCTGGAGAGGCCAGAAAGGACATTGCTCCCCTAGAACTGGAATTACAGACAGTGGTGAGCCACCATGTGAGGAACCAAACTCAGGTCCTCTGGAAGAGCAGACAGTGCTCCTAACCACTGAGCCATCTCTTCAGCCCCAGCTTATATTTTTTATTATCTCATATATTATGCAAGATGCTGGCTTCATTATCACACGTTTAAGTACATATAATATAGTTTGATCAGAGTTACCTTGATTCTTCTCTTACCCCTAAAGCATCTTCCTTTCCCTCATATTTCTTCCTGTTTTAAAGACAAGATCTCATAACCAAGCTGAGGATGACTTCAGTCCTGATCTCGCCCCTGTTTGCTGAGGGCGGGGGTTTCCAGGCATGTGCTGAGGGTGTAAGTCATGGCTGTGCACCTGCTGAGAAATTACTATTTTTCTGCCTCTCCCTTCTGAGTGCTGCGATCACCCACAAGCCACGATGGTAGCCTTTTTCTCTTTCTTTCTTGAGTGCTGCGGTTACAGATCTGAGCTACCTACCAGGCTGAGCTCCATCTGGTCTTTTGGACAATGTAACTGTGTGCTTCTTCTACTCTGAAGGAAACTGGTGGTGACAAAAGAGAAGGAGAAGAAAGTGGGGCTGTATACAATCTATGTGAACCCTGCCAACACCCACCAGTTTGCAGTAGGTGGGCGAGACCAGTTTGTAAGGTGAGTTTTCCAGTCCTTTGTATCTTTGAGGGTTTGAGACTTAGGGTACATTGTATTTAAAATAAATATATTTTATTTGTATGGTTGCTCTGTTTGCTTGTATATAACTGGGCACCATGTTCATGAGTGGTGCCTGAGGAAGCCAGAGGAGTTAGATAGAGATGGTTGTGGGCCCCATGTTGGTGCTGAGAATTGATCCTGATCCTCTTAACTGCTATGCCGTATTTTCAGCCCTGGGATTGTCACATTTTAAAGAAGAATGATAAATTTTCCCACATAGTGGTTAAGACATAAATCCATATGTGTTATCCACTATTTTTTCAATGTAAGTGAACATTGTACTAGCAGTCTTTTCAAATCATTTTTAAATTTAATTTTAATATTACCTGTGTAAATATGATGTATATATGAGGTGTGTATGCCATAGGGCATGTTTAGCATGTGTGTAGCAGTCATAGGACAACTTTTTGGATTCATTCTGTCCTTTACACTTGTAGGGAAATCAGACTATCAAACTTGCATCATGTGTGCAAGTGTGTTTACCCAGTTAATCATCTTGACAGCTCTGCACTACCAGTGTTGAGCACTGGTTAGACTTAGAAAAATTTGGCTTAGGGACACTCTGTAACTGAGGATTTTTGTTTCTGTTGTGCTGGACCACTTTTCTTTATGTGTAGTGAACATCTGTTTTTAACACTGGCTATTGAGACACATCCTAAGGGAAACAGACATCATTCTTTCAATGCCCACTGTACCACTTGTTTTCCTTCCCACCCAGCTGCTGTATCCTAACTATACTTCTTTGGGATTGTCAGTTTGAAGAAGGAGGGACAGCAGAATTAGGAAAATGGTGTTTTGCTTTTCTCTTCTGCTGGTAGTTGAAAGATGATATCTTCTTTTGGAATGAAAGCACATTTTTTTAAACTTATTTTGCAGTTGCTTGTATTAATTAGAAGTGTGAGGTAAGCTTTCAGAAAATATGATTTACTTTATTCAAGAGCTCTGGATAATTTGCTATTCTCTTTCAAAGTTTGTCTCTTTTGGTCAGTAGTCTTTAAATGTATAGCATTATTTTATGTATTTGTGTGTACATCATGGTGTGCCCACCGAGGCTAGAAGAGGGCTTTGGGTCCCCTAGAAGTAGAGTTGTGGGTGGTAGTGAGCCACCATGGGAGTATTGGGAATTGACCTGTGTCCTCTGCAAGAGCAGCTGGTGCTCTTAGCTGCTGGCCCATCTCTCCAGCCCTATTTTTATATAAGGTGCTGTTGATCAAATAGGTATGTTGTCAAAGCTTTGGGTTGAGCTGAAACATCACTGAACTTCTAGTTGGGATTTTTTTCTTGGAGAATTAGATTGCTTAGAAAGTCTTTGTTATGGAAAATTTAACCACTAGTACCAAGGTGTTTAAAGAGGAATAGATGAGTTGGCTGTATTGACTTATTCTGAAAACTTTAATAGAGTTCTGGTACCCTATTCTACAGCTTATAGTTTCCCAAGGCTAAAATGGGGCTGAGAATTGTTTTAGCATTTCAGCAAACAGAGGAATAAAATACTCAGATCTTTTATCACTTCAGTGTTTTCAGGCCTTTTGGACAGCCTATTAGAACATCTGAATGTTAAGTCTGGAACTCAGAGATTTCCAGATGTAGGGAGCTAGTGGTAGTCAAAGCACGGTAATAGAATTTCCTCCTCAAAAGAAAGTACAGTCACTTCCCCTAATCTATAAAGGACGTATTCCCTGGTGTTAGCTTTGGACTTCTGGGTAGTAATAAACCCTAAAGCTGCTGGGCTTTTTGTTTTCTGAAGACTAGTGAATTGGGTTTTTTTCTAGACCCTTTTGGTTTTTCGAGACAGGGTTTCTCTGTGGCTTTGGAGGCTGTCCTGAAACTCGCTCAGTAGACCAGGCTGGTCTCAAACTCACAGTGATCCGCCTGCCTCTGCCTCCCGAGTGCTGGGATTAAAGGTGTGCGCCACCATCGCCCGGCTTTTTCTAGACTTTTTCATTAACATTTTGATTAGTTGACTACAGGTAACTTCGGGACATGGAAAGGAGGTCTGGAGAAATGGCTCAGCAAGTATGAACACTTGCTGTTCTTTCAGAGCATCTGGGTTCAGTTTCTCCACCATCCGTAACTCTAGTCCTCCAGCACTGCACTCAAACGTGTGACACATATACATACATGCAGTCAAAACATCATACACATAAATAAAAACCTAAAAAAAACTTGAAAGGACTTAAAGATCCACTCAGCCCATGAGTAGTAAATGCTTTGGATTAAGTCACATACATATAAAAAATGTTATATTAACTGCTTCAGTGAAAATAAACCATAAATGGGGCTTGAGAGATGGATAGTTTAGTTCATAAAATGAGAGGTGTGATGGTACTTACTTGCAGTCCCGGTGCTGCAGAGGCAGAGATAGGAGGATCCCTGGGGCTTGCTTGCCAGCCGGTCTAGTATGATTGGTAAACTCCGGGATAATGAGAAACCTGGTTGTAAAGGATTTGGATGGTTTTCCAAAGAATGACACCCAAGGTTGTCCTTTGGCTTTCACACACATGAAACTTACCACCACTAAAATAAACAGTAAGTGACATAAAGTTTGAGATAAGCCTCTCCAAATGGATATAATGGAGGATTACTGCTTTATGAGAAATATCTGGATAAGGTAAAGTTTGGAGACAGATTAGAGAGGGAAACACTTTTCCGGAAGGGAACAAAGCCTTTGTCTTACAACTCTGCAAGGGGTCACTTTGTAAGTTTTGACACTTTTGCATCTTTCGTTAAAGGATTTATGACCAGAGGAAAATTGATGAGAATGAGAACAACGGAGTACTAAAGAAATTCTGTCCACATCACTTGGTAAGACTCATGAAGGACCAGTGGCTCCTGGCTTCCTTGACTTTATCCTGAGCTGCCTCCAAACTTTTTGGCATAATGTGAAGAGTTTAGAGTTTGAAGTCAGGTTTTAACCCTGGTTTTCTCACTTAGAAGTTATATAATCTCAGACAGCCAGTTGGCCTTTTCTAGCCCTGGTGCTCTCAGCAACAAAATGGAGGTCGGCACCATTATGGTAGCCTACTGAGATAATGCATCTGAAATGGCTAGCACACAGAAGAGAACCAAGAGAGGGCCTCACTAAGACTGCTCCTTGAGGTGGACATGTTTCCTCAGTTATATAACTACTCTCGCCCCTCCTTTTACCTCTTTCTATTTATCTCTTGTCTGTCTCTGGAAAAGATACAGGGAAGTTTCTAGAAAAACTTGTTCCTGAAGTTGATATAACAAATGGGGTGGGGGTGGGGGTATCAGTCAGTATCTGCTCCTTATTGCAGGTGAACAGTGAGTCCAAAGCAAACATCACCTGTCTTGTGTACAGCCACGACGGCACAGGTACGTGAGCAGGGCCCCTAGGCTGGCAGGCCTCCTGTCTAGGGAGCTGCTGAGCCAGTGAGGCCTGTGTCCTCCAGGGTCTACCACTGCACTGCAGCTCCAAATGGAGCAGCTGGGGATGGTTACTGATGGTGAGCATGTAGTGGGAGGATGTAGCACATGACCCTTGGGCATGCTTCAGGGGACATTTCACAGGTTTGTCCTGAAGCCAAGCTACTAGCCTAAGCAAGTTCTGCCACTTTTGATGAGTTAGAGGGTGTGACCTCCTGAGTGTTCTACTGCCCCTGGGCTGGTAATGTGTTCATCCTAGATCCTATGTAACCATACTTGCCTGCCATTCCAAACTTGAGTAAGATGGGTGCTTTATCTGGGTGCTAAGAGGATTCACTACCAGCAAGAAGCCCCATCCTAGGCAACCCCCAACCCCCCAAATCTCCTGGTCTCTGCATTTTTCAGTCTTTACCTTCGATGTTGTGTTCTTGTTCTTGACAGAGCTCCTGGCCAGTTACAATGATGAAGACATTTACCTCTTCAACTCTTCTCACAGTGATGGGGCCCAGTATATTAAGAGATATAAAGGTCATAGAAATAATGCTACAGGTGAGTCTGCCTGTCTCTGTTTCTGTGACTCAAGTCACATTGAAAACCTACATTATCTTATTGCCATTGTGTAGGTGGGAGCTATCTAAGGAGCCTGTGTTCAACTTCGGCAGTGTGAGATTATGCCTAGTTGGGCTGGAATTTTCTTTTTTCCAGTGTGATACAGAGAGGGCTCATTAGCGTCTTCACTGCAATCATGTTGCTTCCTTCCGGTTGGGTTAATCATGAAGCTAGACTTTACTTTCTGTGATTTCAGGTAGAGTAGGCACAGAGGTCCTTTTAGAAAGTTAGGAGAACTGTAGTGCTAAAATTACATATAATGTGTGTAAGATGGTATCTTCAGAGGGAAAGAAGGGAATGATTCCTTTGAATAAAGCAATGTAGGGGGAATAATGGTGGTATCTAGCCCAAGTTTCCAGTGAAGTTTGGCCTTTTAATTCTGTCTGTGGTTCCCAAACACTGGAGCTCACTGGACTCAACTCAGTCTTTCAATAAGAGAGAGAGCACTGATGCCTATTTCCCCACACACATTCAATGTCATTGGAGCATTGGGCTTTTAAGTGTCCTGACAGGTCTAATGTAGAGAAGGTAGAGAATTACTGCACTTGGTTGATGCCACCACACCTCTCAGCTGTGTGTCATTTGATGTGGAGACGGTAGTAACTTTTACTTTTTAAACTCTTGGCTGGTTAGAAGGAAAGGGGCAGAGTTCTGTGTTTGCATTTCATTTATGTGGGAAGGAAAAGGAAACGACTCAGTACTGTGGCTGGTATGTGGGACTGGTTCTGATAGTTGGACTCCTGTCTTACAAATTCTAAATTCTGGCAGTGATGCTAATTATAGGTGACTGTGCCATCTACCAGTTGGTCTCAGACAAACTGGGTACCAGTAAAATATATACCAAAAATAATCCTAAGGTCTAAGAATCGGCAGAGTTGAAATGAGTCAATCAGGTTGGGACAGAGGGCATTATTTTGAGACCTGTACCTGATAAAGTATAATCGAAGCAGACGGTAGCCCAGGCACAGTAGATTACTGATAGAGCTCTTTGGGAGAATGTAAACAGTCTTTGGGACTGGTGTGGTTCTTATAATTATCTATCACACACACAATCTCTTGTTTTGTAGAAATGAAAAGAATTATTTGACATTCAGCTGACTCAGTTTGTGAATTACTAAATTCTCGGTGAGGTAAATAAATATAGGCCAGGTGCCAACCCTTATGTGGTTTCTTCCCTCATTTATCCTTTCAGTAAAAGGCGTCAATTTCTATGGCCCCAAGAGTGAGTTTGTGGTGAGCGGTAGTGACTGTGGGCACATCTTCCTCTGGGAAAAGTCATCTTGCCAAATCATTCAGTTCATGGAGGGGGACAAAGGAGGTGTGGTGAGTATGGTGCGCTGAACTGGCTGGCTCCTAGTTTCTTAGGTCAGTAAGGTAGGTCTTACTTGGGCCACTGATTTAAAATGCATTCCATGCAACTAAATTAAAGGTATTATGCCTTAAGGGTGCTGAGGTTTTAATGGAATACTTTCTTCTACCCTTACCACATATAGTTTATTGAAAAGAAGAAACCTCTTAGGCATGGGCTTTTTCCAAAAAAGAAAACATTATTTCTTCAGGACAAACCTTCCTATACAATGTCAAAACAAGATGCCTCCTGCCTTGGCTCTAAGTAAGCCAAGCAGGACCTTGGCTGATTGCTGGACCAGCAGAGAAAAGCTAGACACATTTATTTTTCTTTTATTTTAGAAGAAACATTTTTTGAATATTCTGGGAAATAAGTATGATTTGTAATTTAATGTAACATGGTATTCAATATTGAATTTTATTTGATGTACTATTTAAGAGAATATCCTTGTACTTATCAGGGAGAAAGTGCCATGCCTATTGTCTAATGGATACAAATACACATAATATACCTGTATATATGTAGAAAGGAAAGCAAATGTAATAAAATACATATTTTTCTTGAAAGTAACAGCTGAACAGCTGATAATATGCTCATACCATTGTTTGTCTATCCTTTGAGTTTTGCAAGCATCCTCTGTGCTAATAGCTCAAGAAAGAATCATGCAAATCAAGTTAAGAGAGTGAAGAATGGTCACTTGTAGAAACAGATGGGTGTAATGGGTCCCTTTAAGTTTTTTTAATTTTATCCATTTGTTGGAAGCTCAAGAGTACAGGTCTTTAGCAAGATTTCATGAGGAAATGGAGGAGTGAGGTCAGGTTTGCATGTGTAAGTCATCAAGTATCTGTCGATAACATTTTTGTATTTGAGTTTGTTCTCTAGTACTTACTCAGGCTCCAAGTACACAGCCTAAAAGAAACTGCGGTGAGCTGGTGTGTGAAATTGGAGCAGAAGAGAACTGGGCTTTCTGTGTTACTCTTAGGCTCAGACTTAGATTTGGCCTTCAGAGCCTGTTTTATTTGTAAACTCAAAGTTAAAGAAAATGAAGTCATCTTTATTCTCTGTGCCTGCCTTTCCTTTTCCTTAGCTGTGGTCTGAGTGTGCAGGCACAGCAGCCAAGGTTGGTCCAGAGAGAGAACTAGGAGAGGCTTTTTGCCAGGGGTTTATTTTCTTGGACTATAGAGCAGAACCAGGCGGGGTGCTTTTCCTATCTGTTCCTCATCTGACTAAAAGCCTAAAAATGCTTTAACAGCTAGATCTGGGACTGGCTCTTCCGGTGGGGGTGGGAGCTGCCCTGCCCTGCCCTGCCCCATTAAGGAAGCTCCTGTTTGCAAGTCAGACAGCAGAGGGCATGGGTGCTTTTAGACAAAAGGAAACTGAGACCAAATGTCTGCCGTCCCTCCACTGCCTTTCCTCCTATTCAGTGAATGGGGGTGGCTGGAACGGATTCAGTGGAGAAACTGCTTGTCTACATTGTGCTTCCCTGTAACCGGGTTTACTATGTCCTTAGGGTAGATAGCAGGATGTTGCCCTCTGTGACAGGGTGTTCTTAAATAGACACAAACCTCCCTTACCCGTAGTTCATCTTCTTCTCAGCCTCCAGTTAGTAAACAGCACCAAGTAAATGTGATTGTTCTCCATTTTCTCTGGGAGTGCAGGGGCAGCTGCTGCTTTCCTAATTTTTATTTATTGTTGTCACTTGATGGAGGCCACTGAAAGATTTTTTTCCAGCCTTGGGCAAGTTGGAGCTTTAGATTCTGGAGTGAACGAGGTCATGAACTGTACCTCATTTCCTTATGAAGCTGCAATCAATATGCATGGCCTGTCATTCACTTGCTCCTGGGGCTATGTTTAGGGAAGGATAGAAAGGCTGGTTTTTGTATCCAGTTTGTATCTCCTCTATTGCCAGAGCTATTTGGTATAGACTCAGGTTGGTGGTCCTGCTTCAGCACAGGTCAAGGGCAACTATTGACTCAAGGCCGCCATAGTTTTTAAACTCTACTCCCATTTACTCCTAAGCCTCTGCTTTCTTTCCTCCCAAATCAGGTAAACTGTCTTGAACCCCATCCTCACCTGCCTGTGTTGGCAACCAGTGGCCTAGACCATGATGTGAAGATCTGGGCCCCCACAGCTGAGGCTTCCACTGAGCTGACAGGGTTAAAGGATGTAAGTAACGCTGAAGGCGTTCACTTGTAGAAACAGATGGGTGTAATGGGTGCCATTCTTTACTGTCGTAGCAAGGACTAACTTGTCGCACAGTTCATTAGAGGCATTGCTCTAACACTTCCTCTACTTTCCTCTCACTGCTTCTGTAGGGAAGGTCCTGAGCCAGAGAGCAGCTCTGAATCCTTCTAGTTAGTAGGTAGGAGGCATCTTTAGAAAAACTTATGTGTTAAAGTGTCCACCTTTCTCAGGGACCAAAAGTGGGTATCCTTTCCTAATCTAATGTAGCTCTACATTAGCTTAATGGTATCTAGGATGAAAGACACAGTCTGCTTATTTTTTCTTCCCACGGGGCTGGGGATTGTAGCCACGGCCTTGCACATGCCCTACCACTTGAACTATGATCTAGCTAGCCTTGGTTTTCAGAGACAAGCTTCTAAGACGTAGCTCTGACTGGCCTTGAATTTGTGATCCTCCTGCCTCTGCCTTCCAGTGCTGGGTTATAGTCATATGCAAACACCAGGATCTATTCATTACTATCCCTTCCCTTCCTGTAACTCTTGGGTTTCAGGTGATTAAGAAGAACAAGCGAGAACGGGATGAAGACAGCTTGCATCACACTGACCTGTTTGATAGTCACATGCTTTGGTTCCTTATGCATCACCTGAGACAGAGACGCCACCATCGGGTAAGTTTCAGTTGGAAGTGAGTTCCCAAGGACCACATGCCTTTAAAGAAGCCTAAAAAGTTTCACACCACTTCCTTACTACTTAGAGGAATGAAGTGGCCTTGGTTGGGTGTCTCATCCACTGGCCGTTATCTCTAGTAGAGCAACTGGTAGAAAGGGTTGTGTGTGATTGTGTTCTCTGTCCCCATATATCCAGAGGGTGGGTTATCTTTACAGTTGCAATAGCAGGAGGGGTGCGGGAATAGAGAAGAAATAATAATTGTTCTGGGTGACCTGTGTCTGCTTTCATGCTAAAAGAGCTTGAGAGCGGGGATCAGCAAACAAATTTTTATTGAAAATGCAGCCACACTCATTCTCTGTATTACAGCAGTAAGCACCTATAATTCTTGCTAAAGGAGAGGATGAGGTAGGCTGATTGGGAGTAACAGGTCACCCTAGGTTATATAATTTAAAAGAAAAAAGGTTCTGCTGATCCCTTATCCATTCTAGATCTAACATCTGGTCCTTGATCCAGGGACATTACTAACAAGGATTTCCCATCCTACAGCGCTGGCGAGAACCTGGGGTTGGGGCCACAGATGCAGACTCTGATGAGTCTCCCAGTTCCTCAGACACATCCGACGAGGAGGAGGGCCCTGACCGGGTGCAGTGCATGCCATCCTGAGGCCCCAGACTTAGGAGGGCTGGGCTGGGCTGCCAACCCAATCCTGCCTGGGCAACTCTTTTTTGGTCCCAGGCCCTTACATTCATCAGAAATGCACTTTGGACTTTTTGTTTAAATAAAAGAAAGATATCTGAGAAGGACAGATCACAGGAGATTGAACCAGCAGAGAGCCCCTAGGAGTGAGAGACGCCGGCATGAGCTTCCATGGAAAGCTGCAAAGGACTCAGCAGAAATGGGCCTCTCCCTGAAGCCTTTTGTTCAGGGGGAGAGAAACAAAGCCTTTTGTTAACAGGCTTGGGTAGGAAATGGGGCTTATTTTTCTTTAACCTCCCTTGTTTCTTTTGTGGGGGGTGGGGGAAGGACTGGCTGTTCAGTACCAAGGGGCCAGAGAGGAGGGTAGGAATGCCACTCTCTTTGGTATAGGTTTTTCACCTTTCCCCCCTTTTGTTTTTTTAAGAAATCTGACAGTTCCATTGTTTTTTTGCCCCTGAGCAAGCGCATCCCAGGACCCTGTTTTTCTGGGAAATCCTTAAGAGCCCCTGACCATCCCAGCGCTCTCTTCCCTCTCACGCCCTGTTCTCTACTTACCCAGTGCTTTGTACTTGATTTCGTACCTCCGCTTTCTCCACCTGTCACCCTCTAAATGGTGGTGGAGGCTGGAGAAGGGGGGCAAGAGGTGGGAGGCCAGGAAGAAGTTACCTCTTTGTTTTGTTTTTAGTTGTTCTGTGGCAGCAATTTCTCTGTCCCTATCACTGTTAGAGGCCTAATTTTATATCTATAAATATATTAAAAAGCAAGTTAAACTTGGATGTATCAAGTTAAAATTATTGTCAAAAGTTTAAATACCTATATATTCTCTATGAATACAATGCAATAAAGGGACTTGAAGAATGAGCGAGAGTGACGATGCAGAGGTGACATGTGGGGTCAGTTTGTCATTTACATGCTGTCAGAGCCTGGGGCCTACCTTTAGGTTTTGTAACGTCAAAAAATGGTAGGATGTTTGGCTGTACCCTTCTTTCTCTGCCTTGGTGTAGAGGTCTGGAAAAACAGAAAATTCCTTTCAACTTTGCCTCAGGTCTCCTAATTCCCGTAAGCTTATGGGGGATCCCAAGATTGCTCCTCTCATTGGAGGCTGGCCTGTCTTTAAAACGTGACTGGCCTGTGACTTCAGGAAGGGCACCACCGCTGCAGACCTTATCCTAGTTCTGCTATGACAGAAAGCACACTCGACCCCCTCACCTTCAGCTGCTTGATTCTTTAAGCCATTCAACTCCACACCAGCTCCCTTCCTACTGGAAGGATGAAGGGAAAACTTCCTGTGAATTGAGGGACAGCCAGTAATTGGAAGATTTATTCTGGTGACTGGGGCTTACACACCTGAGTGTCAAAGTCCCTGTTGAATTCTTGCCCTAAATGCTTTTTGCTGCTATTTCTTTGCCCCTAGTTTTCACAAGATTCAATCAGGAATCCTGCATCCTGGGACGTTTGGATTTGACCACTCTGGGCCAAGAAGGGGAAAGAGGAGAGGGTGGTACCCTACACACTCCTTCCTCCTGACCCCTTCCTAGCAGCTCAGACCAGATGCCACTGCTGGGCTTCCTTCCCGAGGCAGGGAGTGTAGTGAGTGAGTAGTCTGACGTCCTCACTGCTAGTGGGATTGAGGTGGGCTTAAAACCATGCACTCTGAAATTTGTTGTATTTTTTTCTCAGTAAAGCTTTTTTCCCCGACTGCTGCTTGTGTGGTATGTGGTCCATTTATTTGTGACAGTACTTTTGTTCCTTCCTGTATAAACACTTGATTCTGCTAAAGTCTGGTCTGGGATATCCCTGTTTCTAGTGTTTGAGCTTCAGAAGAATGTTGTGGGTTAGGCCTGTTCATGTCTGTGATACTCAGAGGTGGGGGGCATGTTATTTGGGGGTGTTTTCCAGGCCCATGTTTTATACAGAAGTGAATGATTATAGGGAAAACATGGCTACACATCCCCTCCCAGTTCAGAGGTTCCCCACCTCTTAATGACTCACAGAAATTCTAGAGTCAGTCAAGTACAGTACAGTCACCTTTATTCCAGGGTTAGAACAAGGCTGTGCATGCTGCAGACGGAGGAGCATGGGCTAGGGGCAACCTCACAGCAGCACGAAGGTAGCAGGGTAGGTAGGTCAGTCTATTAGGGCAGGTTAGTCTTTTTAAAGTGTTTGTTTGTTTGCTTTTGCTTTACAGAGAAACTGCTGAAAAGCACCCTGTCTCCTCTCCTGTTTCCTCCATGAGGAAAGCTCCATCTCACTCTTGTTCTCTTGTACCATCCCAGATGGAAGGATGGTTTACGCTGATTTCCTTTCTCCCAGTTGTACGAGGATCCCTTTTCTTAAAGGAGAAACCAGACAGGACTAGGGAGTCTTAGGAAGGACCTTTAAGGCAAAACTGGAGTCTTGGAGGTGTGTGTGTTAAGGCAGGTGTCTGCAGCAGTGGCCAGAGGGGATGGGCAGACTGGGCTGGGCTAGGAGTTGAGGGTACACTAGCCAGTCTGGCTTCTTCCCTCTTCTGACAGCCTGTCCTCTTCCTGCAAAGCTTTGCTCCCACTTCCTAGAAGCTCCTTCCTACCTTCAACTTCCTCTAAAGCCTCTGAGCTTGCATGGAAATGTAATGTTTGCTGTGGTTGGTTTCAGTGCTGTTTGGAGTCTGTAACAATCTGGCCCTGCCACTCCCTTCACTGTGGCATTCCCTTCCCACTCCTGCTCTGGCCTACACAATAAGTTAATGCTAAAAACCACAAAAAAAGGGCAGACATGGCAGTGCGGGTTTAATATACATATATGTAGAATATATATGTACACACAGTTAGCACGGTCCAGATGGGGAAGGGCATCTTGGGACAGGTAGGAGGCTGGGTTCGCTCACTGTACTCTAGTGACTTGGCTTAGAGGCATCCACAAACCCAAATGAGAAAGGTTACCAAGCCCCTTCCTGGATTGATTGGGGTGGTAATAAGTGCAAAGGAAACCACTGTAATTAACTTCTTTCTTGCTTGGGGTATTCTAAACTGGAGAATGTGAAGGTTGCCTACAATATCCATATTGGGACCCTGTAGGTGTGAGCAGGTTGAGGTTAAAACCTATAGATCTCATTCCCCAACCGCCTTAGGCTCAGGGTCAGTATATTCAACAGTCTGTATTTACGAGTAAAGGAGTAGAAGTTGGGCCTGTCTCTGCCTGCATCCCTATCTCAGGCTCAGTAGTGCATGGTCCCAGCAGTCTCTCCAGATCAAATGCTGGCTTCTCCATGGGGTTTGGTTTTGGGGGCCAGGAAAGGATCTAGTGGTCTTCTCATTAAGATTTCTGGCTCATACCTATCCCAGGCCCATGACAAGGGCATAAAAGGGCCTACTGGCCCTTAGGACTTCAGCCTAAGGACTAACAAGAAACTGGATCCTAGCCAGTCCATTATAGATCTACAAACACTGAATTCTGGCTTTTCTTTCCCCTTCCAGGTAGAGGTTGAGTAGCCTCTTACCTTCCTTCCCCGTTGATTTTCTTTAACTCTATAACTATCTCTCCCATACCTCATCTTTACCTTAGCTCCTCAATGTAGGAAAATGCAGGTCCTTTCTGCTTCCATACTTTAAAGATGTGGGGGAAGAGTGGAGGGGAGGAGGAGGAATGTGCCCATTTCTATTTACACAGAAATAGCTTCCACTTCCCCTATAGTGGGGAAATTAAGCCCCCCTCCCCTGACTCCAGTCCCCTCATGAGGAGGAGGAACTAGATGAGCTAGACAGACAGACAGCCAGAGCGTGTGAACACGCACACACATGCGCATAGTAAGGGGGTTAGGACCAAGTTAGTAAGTGGGTACGGGGCAGGGGGTTGCCCTAGCCCCTCCCATTGAGGATGGGGAAGGGAGTGGTCTGATGAAGATCCAGCCTTCCTCCTCTTCCTCCCCCTTGCTCAGGCCTTCTTTGGTGGGGGAGCCAATTTGATGATTTCTTCCTCAGAGGGCTGCCGGATAATGTCTGGAAAAGCAAAGATGGGGTGTGTCCAGGGATGGAGCTGCCAGGCAGGCCCAAAGAGCATCAGTCTCTACTCCCCAACTTCAGGATGATTCTCCACTCTAAGAATATAGTCAGAGGGGGGAAGCAGGAATGTAGCTATGCCTGAGGCATGGCCAGTTACCTTTGTACTTCTTGGCACTGGGGATACGGGTTAGCTTCGTGTCCAGCTCATCCTCCTCTGAGATCTTCAGCACACGGGTTCTGTAGTCAACCACCATAGTAAGTAGGTCAGGACGGCGGGATATCTCAAAGATGTGCTCAATGTAGGAGAGGTTGTCTGGAGGAAGGCAGCTTGAGTCAGAGCTAGGCTAGAGAGGTCAGCTCCTACCCTGCCAAATTGATACTCTTGAACCAACACTGAGTTGTTTATGTTGGTTATTGGAGGGGCTCCTAACACAGTAAAACAAAGTTTGAGGCAGCCAAACAGTTCCAAGGACTGATCTAGGAAGGACAGGTGTCAATGTCCATCCTGAGAAGAAGGGACAACAGAAAAGCTGCCTTCAGAATTATCCCACATTCACCCCGTCCTCGTTCTCCTTTGCGTCCACATGAGTATCAGGAAGAGTTCCCAGTCACCACATGTGGAACAGGAGGCTGACAGCCAATCAAAGAGGTTCTGAGCCCAGCAAGAAAAGGGAGCGAAAGCTGTGACACAATCAGGGTGGTTTGAGAAGATCACCTATGCCATCAGATCATCAGCACCCCCTGCCCCAAGCGGTGGCAATAGTCTGAATTGTGGTAGATTCTCCTTCGGTTTTCCTCATACTATCTGTTGTACTAAGTCAGAGTTCAAAAAAAGACTCTGAGGTTACTTTACTTTTCACATACATGTAACTCAAGATTTACATTCTCAGCTACCTGTAATCAGACCGAATCTTTTTAGTCTAGCTAAGCTACACTGCATTCCTTTGCTTAAACAGGCTGGATTCTACCTTAGGAATCCCAACTGCTTTTGGGGCGCTCGATGATCATCCTAGTGAGAGTGGGCATGAGGGTGAAGGTGGAGGACGATTTGAGGAGCTGATTCCCTCTTTCACTGTGAGCCCTGGGCCCTCATTGCATGCATGGCAAGTACTTTAACCTGCTACTCTGCCAGCAGTTCACCCTGCAAGCCCCAGCTGCATGTCACTGCTCTAATCCAGTGTCTCCCTCCCCCTTTTAAAAAGCAGCAGTCTCTAAAAGTAGAGACGTTTTAAGTTGTACCACTTTAAATTGTTTTCATGTCCTGTTATATATGTAGTGATAGCACAGGAGTATTGAAAAACCTTTTTATACTAATAAAGGCCATAAATGAAGCATGTCTAATGACTGCTGTAGTAGAAACCCTGTAGTCTCTTAGAGTTTATCACTTGCTCCGCCCTATCATAGGGTTTCACTTTGTGTAAGAGGCTTGCATTCGTTTCTGTTTGCTGAAATGAACAGAGCCCCCTCCACAACCTTTGTCCAGCTTGTTGTGGCTCTCCAGGAAGCTAAACCAGGCACTGCCTGTGGTGATCTCCTCACTCTTCTCGCTGGGGATATCCTCCTTGCAGGCTGACTTGAGCTGTTCCAGATCTTCAAGGGTAATGTTGTTGGTCAGGTCCTGAAGGAGAGTCCCGTACTCGGCCATGACTGGAGGGGAAGGTAACAAAGGGAGAGGAAGCTGAGCTTAATGTGCGGGGTCTGGTTCACTTACTGCCCATACTTATCTGCGCCTCACCCCATGCTCAACAGTACACACGGGAGCACATTCTTTGCCCTGCCAGGGTGGTGTGTACCAAAAATGTGAAGGTTTAGGAGAGAGGGCAGGTCTGGAGGGAGAAAAGGAAAACCTCTGACACACAAGAAGAAACTTAGGAAAGCTAGAAGCCATCATGGAGCCTAGTGACAAGTCATACCCCCCCCAACACGCACAGTCTTTCTCTTCTTTTTCCCTCCCTTAACAGTAACCCTGGCAACAGCTCCCCTGACTGAGGAGGCGGTTACCTTGGCAACAGTCTCCAGACTTTCTTGCAGTCTCCAAGTCCCCCTCCCCAATTGCCCCACCTACCTACAACTCCTCCCCCTGTCACAGGCTTTGCTCAGCAGTGAGAAGCTAAAAAGGCTTAGTTGAAGCCCTGTTCTATCTTCCATTCTTCCCCAGAAGCAAAGGGGTCCCTCATTTCATCTTCCCACCACCCCACTAATGACTCATTTTGGATGGATGCCTAGTTACTTAGTCTGATGGATCCCTGTCCCCCCCCATGCTTACCCCCTGCCTTAGATTATTGGGTCTTAGGGGAGCAGGGAGCAGTGGGCCACCCCCTTTGTGGAGCCCATTTTCTCCCTTGATAGTTTAGGAGGCCCCGACTCAGCCCTCTTTCCTAGCCTCTGTGCTGTGCCTGCAGCCCCCGCGCCCAAGAATACCAAGCGGCTGGCTCTGGCCCCCTGCCCAGTTCCCAGGCAGACTGGGTGGTGGGGGAGGGGAGTTTAGATGTAGCTTTCAGTCTGGCAGGAAGGGGGATGCTAACTTTTTATCAACATCCTCTGATACTACCTTCAACCTGGCCTCCCACAGGCAAGGCTAGGCCTTCATACCATGCCTCTCGTGATCCTTAGGTGGGGAGGACAGCATTTGTCCAAGGACACCCTTCACTGAGGTAGAAACTTTAGCTAAAATAGGAAGGCCAGACCTGGGGCTTGGGAGATGGCCCAGTGCTTATGGGCATCGACTGCTCTTCTAGAAGACCTGGGTTCAATTTGCAGCACCCACATGGCAGCTCACAAACTGTAACTCCCATTCCAGGGAACCCAATGCCCTCACAGACATGCAAGCAAGCAAAACATTAGTGTACATGAAAGAAAAAAAGGAGGTTAGACCTTAGAATGAACTTTACAGATTTGATAAAATGTGAAACTCCAGTGGTAAGCTAAAATCAGTGACCTGTAGTTCCAACATTCAGGAGTCTAGGCAGGGGATCTGTTGCAAGTTTAAGGTCAGCCTGGACTATATAACAAAACCGTGTTTCAGATAAAGATTGTTTTCTGCAATGAGTATATATTTTTATATTCAGAAAATTAACGCATTAAAAAGTAACTACATCATAAACATTCTGTGGCTAGACCAAATGGTGGGCAGGAAACGGAATGGCCTTGGACCTGACCAAAGCTACCCATGCATCACCCAGTACTGAGCTGAAGCTGGCAGATCAAAGAAGGCAGGCTGACAAACCTGTTTTCCTTGTGTCTGGTGCTCCTGCAGGGAACTGAGGCAGAGCCATTGGCATTGCATCAGTGTGAGCCCATGAGTCCCTTTTCTCACCCCCTACTTTGAGCAGAATAAACAAACCTCCTCCAGTGGCAGGCACCGTGACACAATAAGCCAGACCGCAGGGCTAGCACGACCACTTGCACACCCAGGTACCACTAGACAGAAGGGCCCAGCGGTGGTCCTACCAGGCAGGGCCAGGGACAATGCTCTCTGACTGTCAGCACCAGGAACCATCTCTGCCTTGAAATCTAGGTCACACAGCAGCAAGCTGGAGCCCAGCCCCGCCTCCACTGATAATCCTAGGGCAGAAAAGGGGATGTGAGGGAGGGGCTGGAAGAGTAGCCCAGGATGGAGGCATGGGAGACCCTGCCTAGGGTCCTTGGGCCAAGGCCTCATTGGAAAAGGGGTCACGCTCCCTTGATTTCACACGGAGGAAGAGTTTGTAAATGAGAGCTGCTGTGGGAGGAGAGTGTGGTGCTGCATGTGAATCTCAGGAGTTAAGATGTAGGGAGGGCTCTGGTTCTAAAACACAAACCTACGGGGAGGGAGGCGGGAAGGGATTAGTGTGTGTAACACACACACCCACAAAGGTTGGGGGCAGTGGGTAGGAGCTTGCCGGGAGTAGAACATACAGGGAGGCCCTGAAGAGGAATGTGGGTAGGAATATGTAAAGTGGCTAGGGGAGAAGGTGTGTGTGTGCACGTGTGTGCGCATGCGTGCACTTGAGTTTTCCTGGGTGACAACAGGGGTGTGGAAGTAGCTGTGGTAGGTAGGTTTGGATGCTCTGGTAATGGAGATATGTGCAGCGCTAACTGTGAGGACGCATGTTTGTGTTTGAACCAGTCAAGAGGGGTGAGGGGAACCCACAATATGACAGAACAGAGCTGGCCTTGGAAAAGACTGTGCACGAGGAATTCAGGTGTGTGTGTGCTGGTGGGGGGCAGTTAAGCACAGAGTCCACAAGGCTGCAGCCTCCACTCAGCTGTTACCATAGCAACCTCAGTTCAGGGCACCCCCCCAACATACACCCCGCTAGTCATCAGGACAATGACACCACCAATGGGAGGAGTGTGGAGAGGGATAAGAGACAGAAAAAAAATAGGAATATGGACTCTTGAGGGAGCAGTGAAGGAAAATCTAAAGCCATGATTTGCCCACAGCCAGGTGTGGCAGAGGCAAGGGCAGAGTAGTTTGGGGACATTTTTTAGGGTACAGATAGGCAGCATCTCCCCTGCATGACTTTCAGGTTTCACCGATCAGCTGTTATCCCTGGCTGGTCAGTCTGGTTATGGTGGGGCTCGGCAGACCTTGTCTCCTTTATCATCACCAAAGCTAGAACTTGTAAGGGCCTATCAGAAGTCTGCCTTCCTGGCTCTGAAGTTTCTCATCTGTGGAGCAGCACAGAGGGCTGCCCCAGGAACACCGGAGGGGGCGGGCATTCTCGGGACAGGATACCAGGGCAGGAACTGGATCTGAGGCTGTCAGGAAGTCAGCTCCCCTCCCTCCCATTTCATTCTGTGTTGTGCTCACTGCTTCCTCACTCCTTCCTTCCTTCCTTCCTCCCCACCTAAGCTGGCACTAGGCAGAGCCTTGACCACTGAGGATGCTGGGCAGAAGGGGGCTTTCAGGCAAGTGAGAAGCTGAGGTTGCTCAGAGAAGCCTAGCAAACGGTTAAGCACCTGTGTCTGAGCACTCGCTCTGACACTCATTTGCGGGAGACGGTCAGTCCCCTTTCCCCAACATTTGGTCCCACAGGGGAAACTTAAAAAGGAAGCCTGAGGACTAGATTTTACCCCTTCCTCCCCATTTGTTATCTAGCTGAGGGAGAAGGGACCCCGATAAAGATGCAAGGGCCTGTCCCTTTAATGGGCAGGGGGGGACTCCTTGGCATTCAAGTCAGTCAGTCTTGTCTGAAGCTGAGGAAGTAGTCAGCGGTGGGGAAGGGAGCTAGCCGGTAAGTAAGGTAAGCGATGTCTGGGTCCCAGACCCAAGCAGAAGAACAGAGCACTTTCTCCCAGTATCTTAACTGACTTCCTCCCCTAACCTTTTTATCCAGTTTTGGGTATCTCACCGCACACTCTTCTTTCTTCCTGTAACAAAGAAGAGGGTTTTACAGTTTCAAGGTCAGCCTGGGAGGAGGGCTCCAAAATGTGCATCTAAGAAGAAAACCTGGGACTGGACAGGGCCATGCCCAAGATGGAGGCAACCAAGATGGAGGCTGGCATTGGATTAGGCAGGGCAGAAGAGGGTTTCATGATTGTGAGCAGGTAATGGGCTCTGTGACTCTCCCTAGACTAGCTCAGTTCTTCCTTTTCCTTCCTCCTCAGGCATTTTTAGTTTCTTTTTCTACCTCTTTCAGCTACCTTTTTAGCCCCACTTTGGAGGACCAAACCCAGGGTCTTGGGCTTGCTGTGGGCAAGACCACTGATTAAATTCCCAACCTCCTTTTACTCTTCCCATGGGCATTCATACCTTCCAGCTCTTCCTATTCACTCATCCCAATTGCTGGTAGCCATGGATACATTTGAACCTCATGAGACTCAGCGTCCCCACCAAAATACCCAGAGCTACCACAAGGAAGGGATGAGCTTCCCTACTGATAAGAAAGTTTGATGAGAGGGAAATATATATATACATACATATATATATATATATATATATATATATATATGGCTACTAACTACCTGAAGATGGCTATGTTGACATTGTACATGAAGCTGTGTGTGTGAGGTGTAGTGTGCGTCTGTGACCTTATGTATGAAGTAGGTGACACCTGCTGAGCACAGGTGGCATATAAGTAGGCAACCAGAGAAGCTGGCAGCCTAGGGCATGCTGGCAGTTTCCCCACTGGAGTGTTTAACCGCAAAGGGAAGAGCAATTAACACTAATCGCTCATACAGCCTGGGGGCCAGACACATAACCTAGAGAAACAAGACACAAATGCTCACATGTTCCTTCTAACTCCCTGCTTCCTTCACCCTCTCTAACTCCCGATCCTCTGTAGCCTACTCTCCAGCATCTTCTGGTTCCTCTGGTCACCCCTTCTCTCTTCTCTCTCTGGTTCCCTGGGAGGATCAGGATCCGTCCCTTTCTCCATCTTCTTCTCACATTCCTCTCTCTCTCTCTCTCTCTCTCTCTCTCTCTCTCTCTCTCTCTCTCTCTCTCTCTCTCTCTCTCTCTCTCTCTCTCTCTCTCTCTCTCCTCTCTCTCTCCCTCTCTCTCTCTCTCCCCATCTCCCCCTCCCTCCAGCTTGGGTTCCATCCTTGGCTGACTCATCCCTTTCACCCTCTCCCTTGCTCCCACCCCCTCCTCCATCCTTTGGATGCCCAGAATCGAGCCACTCCCAGGTACCCATGCTCTAAAATGTGCAGTCGGCAAGGGAGGTCACAAGAAGCCCCTCACCCAGGTAAGAGTGCAGGCTCACCAGTCCTTGAGGTATTGTCTACTAAAGCTGCCCATAAAATCCGGGTGCGTCTGTGGACAGTGGCCCCTCCATCCACTACTCAACATTCCTGTTACGATGTCTTAGAGGCTCCGGTCAAGGAGACTCCACATGGGAGGCAATGGGTTGTGGTGGGTGGGTGGATGCGTAGTGCAGGGATGTTGTGATTTGGTTTGTATGAGAGGATGTGTGTAAGTCACATGGGTGTGTGTCACTGTGTGGTTGGCTTTTTTTCTTAAAGGTGTTTTTGTGTCCCCGTAGGTTTTGACACGGATTTTTTAAAAAAAATTAATTAGGGTCTTTACGTAGGCTACATCATTCCTCTGTACCCCCAACTCCTTCCTCCTTTCCTCCGGGCAAGCGTCCACCAATCCCAGTCTCCCCAGACACAGCAGGCTGGGTATGAGAGCACACGTACCAGCTGCCCGCTGCCTCAGCAACTGAGGCAGGGCTGAGGCGAGCCCGGAGACTGCCTGCAGAGGCGAGTCCGAAGCTAGAGCGAGGAGGGAGGGGCGGGAGCTGGCCTGGCCCGGCCGGCTGGGCGGGAAGCAGGCTACATCCTAATCCCTGGGCCCCATCTGACTCCCAAACTGCTGTTCAGCACGGAATGGGCGGACGAAGGCACTCAGCCTGCAGCACAGTCCAGACTCTGGATGCACCGCCATAAACCCCACGGGGCCTGACTCCGTGGACCTGTCTAGATCTTCAAGCTCCCCGATTTGTCCCCCGGGTTCAGGATCGTGACCTCTCCAAACCCAGACCCCCAATCTACCTCCTTCCCGCCAAACATCTCCCCTTTGCCCCTCTCACCGCCTCCGGAGCTGAGAGCTCAGGGTGCGGGCACTCCTGGGTCCCCGGTTCCTAAGCAGCGTCTGGAGCCTGCTTCTTGGCTCCTGCCGCCGCTGCTGCCGCTCCTGCCGCCGCCGCCTCTTCCGCCCGTGGAGCAGAGCCTGAGCCCAGTACCGCCTCACCCCACCCGACTGGCCGGTGATGTCAGAGCCGGGGAGGGGCGGGGGGCGGGGAGCGGCGGGAGAAGGGGGAGGGGAGGCAGGAGGGGACAGGGACTGTGGGCTGGGGTTCTGGAAGATCCAGACTCCTAGGATGCGGACAGGACTGGGCTCCACTATGGACTCTGCCTCTTCCACTTAAACTGTGGAACAATACTCATTTTTTTTCTCCCCAGTGATTCGCCTTTCTGTCCTCTATCCTTTGGATGGTCACGGTGGCCAGGACCCCTGGAAGGCGGAAGCAATTTGGATTGGAGGGTTTGGAAAGCCTGTGACCTCCGGGTTCTCTTGCTACTTTGGAAAAGCTGCTTCTCAGCCTTATAGGTCAGAGGATCAGTAGAAAATGACCAAGTTTATCCACCCTAGGAATAGAAATAGGGATGGGGGCAGGCAGTAACGGGGTAATCTCTTTTACTTGGCCTGGAGCCATGATCTCTTCTGGATAATAGCAGCTGGGTCCCTGTGCGAAGAGCCTTTCCCAAATATACCCTACTCTCTCTCTCTCTCTCTCTCTCTCTCTCTCTCTCTCTCTCTCTCTCTCTCTCTCTCTCTCTCTCTCTCTCTCTCTCTCACACACACACACACACACACACACACACTATGATGTAATTTTATTTTCTGGGGAAAAAAAGCCATGAGCTCAGCATGCAAATATAGACAACTAACAAAGCCACACTTAGCTGTCTCCTAGCTCTGTCCCTCTCCTAGGCCCAGTGTGATAATTCTCACTTCCCCTCCACCTCGGGGACTTTCCTCCCCCAGATTCTCAGCCAGACTGAAAGAGGGAAGGGAGAATTAGAGAAGCATCCGATTTTCACCCCATCTCCAGCAGAAGGGATCTCAACTCAACTCTGAAAGTGTCTGGTCCCGAAGTGTGAACATCTTGTGTGTTTGCGTGCCACTAGAACACCCCATCTTGCCTCAGTCCCAGCTTGGCAGAGGCCCTGCCAGAAGCCTCAGATGGGTCCTTCCGTAGTTGGGGCCACACTTCTGGGAAAAGCAGGTCATGTTGCTGCCACCTTAAGTTTCACAGTGCTTCTCTTTGTTCTTCTCCCCCAGAGTGGCTGGCTATTGCCCCTTTGAAGATAGCATATCCTCAGAATTTGCTTTTGTTTCTAATTTTGCAGGGCTGAAGTCTATCTTGTTGACCCATCTTTGAGACTCAGAGGAACTGCACAACATGTAGTTATTTAAATGAAACAAACCAGGCAGTGGGACCCAGAGAATATGGACTTCATGCTTACTGTGTCCTTAGACATTAAGTCCACAAAGTTCAGTGTCGTCATTAGTCAGATGAGGATGCTAGTGCCACTTGATAGGGTTGTCTGGGAATCAGAAATAGTAAGTCTTTGGGGACCAGTACCACATAAGTGCTTAAAAAAAAAGAAATTGCTTAGTCTGATAGCTGTCACTGACCTATAGTAAACAAACACCATAATATTTTTATGATGTAACCTAATATCCAATTACTTATTAGCTATCCATTGTGTGTAAACAGTCAATTGAATATTTGATTTCTGTTCTGTACACTTCCACTGTTTTCATTAAGAGCACAGGATTTGTCTGTGGAGAGTGAAAACTTCCCTAATCTCAGGGCTCATTTTTCCAGACTTAGACATCCATGGGTGCAATTCTTTATGTACAATGCCCTATGGAAATAAGAAGAAAGCCTGGGTGCCTGCCCTCAGGACTCAGTTCAGCGGCTGTGTAACTGAAGAGCAGTGACAGGGTATGTTAAGTACAAGAATGGAGATGTGCACAGAAAGGGCGCCGGGGACCCCAGAAAGAGACGGCAGGACTGCCAAGGTCTGGAAGGACCCTCACTGAGGAGGAACAGGGGACTCACATTTTGACGTTCAAATAAAATGCTTCTGGGAGGGCACTATCAGCAGCAACATAATCCATTACATATTGCTATGTTACTCTTCAGTCGTCTAGGGCGCCTGTCTTGACTTTTCAGCAAGGCTAATCAGCTTGAGAGCAGGGACAGACCTGGCACTGTCTGTTCCTCCAGAACCCAACAACAGCACTAGACAAACACCATGTGTTCAGCAAAGGATTGTTGACTGGAGGCAGATAAATATCCAGCCTTCCCTGGGATAACTGCCTGGAATGAGCCCCCACCCCTACCCCTGCTCATAGGCACTCAGTTAAATCTCCCGTCCTTCGGGCACCTCCCTCCTGCCGTAAGGGTGAGACCTCATAACAACAGTCACTTGCTCATTCTGCCCCAGATCTCTTTATTAAGGCCTTGCATTTGACCCAAATACATTAACACGAGATGGGTGAGATACATCCCTGAACACAGTACCTCCCCTCCTCCTGGCCAGGGTTAGGACAGTCAGAAAGGTTTGAGATTTGATAAGTGGGAGACTGTGTCGCTGGAAGGGACAGAGAAGAAATGGCAGTACAGTCACAAGTATGGGAGTGATAGGAGAGAAACAGTAGATACGGATGAGGTGTAGGATAAGAACCAGAGATGAAAGAACCGGGCTCCTTTTCTCACCAGTGAGGGAGACCAGGACCTCAAGCACCCTGTGTACAGACCCCCGTCGGCCCTATAGTAGAGAGTGACCCAGTGTCCCAAGGAGCTCAGGGAAGTGCGTGGATGGTAGGAAGGTACGTATAAAGAGCGAGTGGGGCTGGTAGGTGGTTGCCGCAGCAACTAGTCATCGTCGTCGTCATCGTCGTCGTCGTCGTCGTCATCCTCTGTGTTGATCTCCCCCTCCAGCACGTCCTCCAGCCAGTCCTCCAGCTCTTCAGCGGAAGGCAGGTCCTCCTCATTGTCCATCTCCATCCATATGCTGTCCGCCTAGGTGATGGCACAGGCAGGGGACGGGAACTAAACTTAATACACATCTGGACTGGTCCTCCCACTGCTCTACCTCCTCTCTCCCTCCCTGCATGCTTCAGTGGCAGAGGAACGGTCTTGATGAAGAGCGAGTTGGAATAGCGATGGGCATGCGCAGAAAGGAAAGGTGACTTGGCCAGAGACTTCAGTCTCTCCCCTTCCTTGTTGCTACCCTGAGCTGCTGGGAGCACGCATCTCTCTCATGTCTGCGATGTAGAAGCATTGGTGGCTACTCATGGCCAACAGAGCAAAGTCAGATGCTAACATTCAAGGATTGTCACAGAAAGATTTTCTAGCAATAGCTTCAGTGAGCTTAAACTCTAAAACTCTATTTTTAAAAATGCTTGCCTAGTCCCAAACCCGATATTCACTTTTTTGCTGTCTTTTTGTTTTTATTGTGTTGTTTCTTCTTTAACTCTTTTTTTAAAGATATGCTTTTGATGGCTCTCACCTTTAATCCCAGCACTTGGGAGGCAGAGGCAGGTAGATCTCTGAGTTTGAGACCAGCCTGGTTTGTAAAGTGTGTCCCAGAACAGCCAAGGCTATATGGAAAAATTCTGTCTCAAAATCAACCAAACAAAATGTGCACTTGCTTTATACAGGCTTGGCTGGCTGGCCTCATGCTCTGCTGTGTAACCCAGGCTGGCTTTGAACTCACTACAGTACTCCAGCCTTTGCCTCTCCAGTGCTTAGAGTTCAGGCGTGTACCACCATGCCTGGCATTGCTCTTGTCCTTTGATCACCCTTTACTCTCAGGTTGGAGACTCATACCTGTCCCTTATTGAAATCTTGTATACTACATGATCTCCATTGTAATGCTCCTCTCTCTTAAACTACCCTGAGTCTCTCAAGCAGAAATTGCAGCCTTGCTAGCATTTTGTTTATATTATACAATTTATCAGAGCCAGCCTTGCAGTGAATGGAATACTTGCCTATTCCATTAGACTGAGAATACTATGAAAGCAAAAACTGCACTATTCAATTCTGCTCAACAATTAAGTGTCTACTATGTGGTCACCTGAAGATTTCTCCCTTCAAAATATTAAGAATCTGCTAGAAGAGGGCCGGGCGTTGGTGACGCACGCCTTTAATCCCAGCACTTGGGAGGCAGAGGCAGGCGGATCTCTGTGAGTTCGAGGCCAGCCTGGTCTACAAGAGCTAGTTCCAGGACAGCCTCCAAAGCCACAGAGAAACCCTGCCTCCAAAAACCAAAAAAAAAAAAAAGAATCTGCTAGAAGAGATACGATGCTAAAAGGCAAGGTCTCAATGCCAGTGAGCTCCAAGGATGGGGTGCCATAGAGGGAATAATTCCAAAGAACAACTTAATGGAGGATGCGAAGTTGAACTGGACTTGGAAGAATGACCAGGTGGTTCCAGTGAGCGGTGACTCAAATGCTCTGGTCATGCGCTCCCACCCCACAGGTCCAGCCATTAGACCGAATGTCCTCTGTTCCTGGGCAGTGCTTGCTTCCTAGTTAGCAACAGTGTGGAAGAGAACTAGCTATACTGAGATGAGTTGGTGCTCTGTCTGAGGTCATACCACCCTAGCCATCCCCAGTCTCGTCTGATCTTGGAGGGGAAGCACGGTTGAGCCTGGTTAGTAATTGGGTGGGAGATGATCTGGTACATAGCGAGGAATGAGGAACGAACACTCACATCTGTAACATTGACAACTCCTATTTGTGGAGCTGACAAGTCGATGTCAAACGTCTTCTCCCAGTACGGGACCAACTGTGGAGAGAACCAAATACGTCAACTTAACAGAGGTTAGGAGTACGCGAGTCATTCAGAGGATGAGTCAGGCCAGGTATAAAAGGAGGCAGGTTGAATTGGCAATGGATGGATGGACAGCCTAGCCATAGACCGTAGGTAAAGCTAGTCAGTGAAAAGAGTAGAAACCTCAAAGGGAAAAGCTGAGGAAGGCAGCTTCTCCCTTCAGAGAAGAAGAACAGAAACCTTGCTTTGTTCTTGGGTCTGGTTGTGATTGGCTATGAACCTTTGGGCAACTCACTTCTCTCTGCAGAGCCCTCAGTTCTTACATCTCTCTTTTATTAAGATTTATTATTTTTTATTTATGTGTGTTTGTATGAGTGATTACCACAAGTGTGCATAACTTCAGAAGAGTATGTGCTCAACAGGTCCCCTGTAGACATTCGTGCTAAGAACTGAACTCAGGTCCTCTGGAAGAACAGCGCATGCTCCTAACCTCTGAGCCATCTGGCCAGCCCAGCTCCTACGTGTTGTAACCTAAGTACTTATCCCTGGCAACCATCTGTATTCCATCACATCCCTGTTTGCTCATCCAACAATAAATGTTAGAAGCCGGGGGTTCAGCTGAGGACAGAGCCATCTCCTGGATCATGGAATCTGCTGATTCCCTGAATATACATTCATGTGCAGAGTTGTATCCAGCTGCTCACCAGAGTACTGCTTTTCAGCTCTGGTACACTAATTACCTGTCCACCTCTGATCTGGGATCACATGTTATGCCTCCATGCAATTCACTTCTCCCCGTCCCCCTAGCTCAGGATGCCCTCTGTGTCTGCACTGCTCATGAGCATGCAACAGGCATAACTTTCTGGGTCCCCAGCTAGGATGTGGCGATAGACATCTGAAACAATGACAAAAGAAAAGCCACCCAGGCCAAGTCAGTCCCCACCTTAGGATCCCAGTGCCTCTTACCAGTGGGAAGTCATCAGGGTCAATCCAGATGATACTAAGGTCAGGGTTTTCAGTGTTGTCTTGGGCCACAGCCTTGAGAGTCTCTAAGAACTCGTAACCATCTTGGGGGGAGCAGAAGGGAGAAGAGTGATGTGGGGCAGAAAGGAGAGGGACATGGTGGACAGGAACCTAGGCCTGTTCCCTTGCCGCCCACACCAACACATTTCAGGCCCCAGGCTGCTTGCAAACTCCCAGGAATGTTTTCTGTGTGAGGCCTGTGATCCAACATGCACACCGCCTGCCCCTGACTTCCCCCAGGCCACTACAGGGTCCCTTCCTCACCGGGATCAGCTTCCTCTGCAAAGGCCACAATGTGGATTCCATCCAGGTCATCCTCCTGTCAGAGGATGGGGACAGGACGGGGTTAGAGCTGAGGGGGATCTTACGCCACTCCTGTCAACCCCTTGGTGTTGCCTGAGTCTGCATGACGGAATGCCAGCTTGTATTTTCATGGTGGTGGTGACTCTTCTGAGTGACACCTTTTCGGCTCTGGTAATCCCTTTACCCTCAGAGTTTGAAACTGCTTTGTCATATTCATTTATGCCTGACACCTGAGATGTGTTCTTCAGTACAAAAACCTTGCGCCTTGACTGAGATACCGCTCTCTCGTTTTCTTCCCCTTGCAGAAGGCACAAAGAACAGGGAGGGCCATTTCTAAGACTTGTACGCACCCCTGCTCCCCAAGCACCGGGTCCTGCGAGAGGCACTCACCCAAGTCTCATACATACTCTCAGGCTTCAGTTTCCTCAGGGTCGATCTAGGAGAGAGACAGGGGCCCTATTCAGTGCGTGACAAGAACATCTCCCTCCAGAAGGTCCCCACCGCTGAAACCATCACTGGGTCAGGCCTAGGGCATAGACAGCTTGTATCCCAGAACAAAGCCAACAAGCAAATCTAAGCTCTGGGCATCAGGCCTGGATCATTGCATGGCTGCAAAACAATGGTTACTGGGAAGGGAATGACGGGGAGAGAGACTTTGGGGCAGGGGAGGTAAGAACTGGATACCAGGGTAGTCATTTTTTTGTTTTGTTTTGTTTTCATTTGCTCATTCAATAAAATTGACAGCCTGAGCTCAATAGAATGACACGCCTAATGCGTGCCAAGCCCTGGGTTCACGTCCCTGTGCCGGGAGGGGGAGGGGCTGAGATGCATTATAAGGACTGAGCTGGGTAGAGTTAAACTATGCAAACACATGGTGCCCCAAGGAAAGAGGCAAGAATCTCGTGGGAGAGAGTAAGTGGTATTTAGACTGATGAGTGGGTACTTCTAGTTGTGGAGTCACATGAAGAAAGAGAATTATGTGTGAGTATAGGTCAGGGTTTCCTAACATCAGCACCGCTGACACAGAGGGGAGGGGGCGTCCTGTGCACAGTAGGATCTCTGGCCTCTAATTACTGAATACCAGCCACACTCTCACAGACAAAAATGTCTTGAAATATTGCCTGACAACCACTGGAAGGCAAAATCCTTGTCCCCCTGGCCATTCATTCCCTCCACCTCTGCTGACAAGTGCTAGTTGGGAGCATGAGAAAGGGTGGGGCTGGGTTAAGGCTTAAGTCCCGGTCCCTGCTCTTCCTCCCCTTGAGCCTTCACTGAGAACCATAAGAGAATGAAGTTAACAGTGGAGAGAAGGTGCCTCGTAAGTCCCTGGTCAGAACACACACACTACTCATCTGTTGACAAATTACTTAAATCATAATCGGCTCACAGTCCATACACATTTACAGAGGACTTTCTCGGTGTAGGGCTCGGGCCTAAGTTCTGCAGCACAGAATATTGTGCAGAACTCCTAGTGTGTCAGTGAGCACCAGTGCCCGGAAGTGTATTCATCTCCAGCGGAAACTGGCTTCCAGGTTGGCTTGCTTTCGTTTCCCATACCACCTCACAGACTGGTGTTCTAGCCCCAGGAGGAAGCTGCCTCAGTAAGAGGGTTGCTCCATCCCCACCTCCTGTGTTCCTCCACGAAGCTGACAATCTCTTCTTCGCTGTTGGGTTTGTCCGGGATGGTCACAGGTTCGTCCATGAAGGCCTCGTAGAAATCGATCTCATTCAGCTTCAGTGTCAGTTTCTTCGCCACCTTTGAGGAAGTGGACAAGAGTCGTGGAGTATGAGATGAAGGGTCAGAGTGAGAACTGGTATAAAGGGAAACAGGTTGCAGAAAAGGAGCCAGAAAATGTGGGTCTCTGTCACTGCCACAGTGACACTGGGGGAGTGTCTTAACCTCTCTGGGTTAATTTAACACGGCAAAGGTGAGTTAGACAATCTAATGGCCCTCTTCCCTTCAATTCTATAGGAGAAGGAAGGGATGAGTCTGGGGTAGGGAGTAGCATGTAGATGAGACCAAGACCCCATCAATTCTGGGAGAGAAGGCTGGGGGCAACTTAAGAGTGTAGGGGGACCCAGTGTGGCTGTGGGGAAGAGAACCTTGCTGTCGAAGGTAGCGAAGAAAGGGATGTAGGGGTGAAACTCTTCAGCTGCATCCTCGAAGGCTTTGTAATCTGAGGGGAAGAAGGGATAGTCATTTTCAGGGTCTGCCAGAGAATCATCCCCCTGGCTTCTCTGCAGATCTTCCTTGACATGTGGGTCCCAGAATGAGACCCATCCCCTCTAACCTCTAGTTCTCTGAGAATAAAATACAATAGAATTGTAGAGGAAGTGGTGGAATGGGGGGATAGGGTGGGGGTGGGACAGGACAGATGAAGGAGCCGGCCATGCGGAAGGAAGGACAGGCATGGGGAGTTCAGAGCCAGAGATGCTGAGCCACAGGCAGGGGCAGGGAGGCAGGAGGACAGGCGGCATGCAGGGCCAGAGAAGGGAGCAGTGGAGCTGTTACCCACGCTCTGAGTCTTTGCTCTTGAAGTAGCCAATGAGTTTGATCTCATCCTCAATATTCTCAAATGCTTGTAACTCTCGTTCACCTTCGATCAATTCCACAGGGTCTTCTAGGACCTGCCAAGCAAGAACACTGAGCAGATCATTTCTGTCCTCACTGATAGGACCCAGAGAGGGATCTAGGGGGAGGGAAGAGACTAGAAGAGGAGTTAGATGTTGGTAGAGGGTGGGCATGTGGTCCATGTGTTGTACACTGTTAATAGTATACGTGTGTAGTCTCAGGGTTTCGCAATGTGTGTGATATATGTTCTCTGTCTTCTGTTTTACATGGGTATATGTTTGTGATGTTGTTGTATGTGGGGTTTATTTATGGGTCTGATGTGCATGGTATATGTCTGCTATAAATTGTGTATGTTGCATGTTATGTGTGATATGTGTGTGTTGTTTGTCATGTCTACTACATAGGAGTGGGCATTGTATGTATATATGTTGTGGGTCTGGTATATGTGGTACATATATGTGATGTGTGTTATATATGTGAGTATATATGTGTGGTATGTGGATGTTTTCTGTGCATGTGTCTGATCTATATGATCTATGTATGCAATATCTATTGTTTGTTGCATGTGGTGTGTTCAGCGTATGTAGTGTATGTGTGTGTCTGGTTTGTGGTATCTGTGGTGTGTGTAGGGGTGTAGGGTAAATTAGGCACTAAGGGCATTGGAAACTTGAAGGCTGTCAGGTTCAGGGGAATCCTCACATCAAGCATAAACTCCACCAGAGTGTCCGCAGAAAATTCGCCATCGTACTCAATGACTTCATCGCCTTTAAACACGTAAATACTGTCCTCTTCAGTTAGGCCTAAGGAGCACATGAGAGGTGAGCTATGACCCAGCCTTCCCTGAGTTTAACTTCTGTTTATAGTCCTCTTGATAACCCTGGTAGACTCATCCTCTACCTCTCCATTTCTCCCCACCCCCACTACCTTCAACAAGCCCTACAACCTATGTCCATGTCTCTGGATTTAGTTCAGGAGCTAGCCTATGTCCATGTCTCTGGATTTAGTTCAGGAGCTAGCCTCACAGCCAAGCAGGCTGAGAAGAAGCTGGGCTAAGGGGTGGGATGGGGGGAGCAGGTAGGGCCTGAGGGGTGGGAAACTGGAAAGATGCGGATTCTAGTAGCACAGCTCCCTTACTCTGCCTACATAGACAGGGATGGGTATTCCTGCCAGCATCTCTGAAGACTCTAGGAGCCGTTTCTCTGCTATTGCCAGCCAGATGACTTGTTGCTAACTACCCTTCCCCCATCCATCCGGTGTCCGGCCTGTGCTGCCACCTAGTGGTCGGGCGTGTAACATCTGGGCCCTGCTAAGTGGGGGAGGGAGGAGGATAGGGAAAGGGGAGGGAGGGGACATTGGAAAAGAACTTTGCAGAAGGTCTCTCTGGCTATGCCTATATTCCTTGATTTCCCCTTCCTTCCAACACCCAGCTGTGTTTTTCTTTCCTCTTTTTTTTTTTTAACTAAATTGTATACAAAGTATCTACATGCATTTTTGGGGGGAGGGGTTGCTTTACTGTGTAACCCAGGAGGCTTTGAGCCCACAATACTACGGACAAGAATGAGCCACCACGCCCATGCTCGTGTCCAGCTTTAGCCATTTTCTAGATAAGCATGAAGGCCACCACCCCGCCCTACCCCGTCTCATGCTGGGATTGGAGCATGCATGGGTCTCTATGCAGACTAGTCCCCAACCTCGACCCCCCGCCACTTCAGAATAGATATGGTGGGAGAGCTCCTGAGCCCTCAGATCTCCCCAAGTCCTCCACGTCGGCCTCTCTGGTCTTCCATCTCCTTTCTGCTTCTTGTCCCCTTTCCCCTCCCTTACCTAGTTTCTTGGCCACAGCTGCATCCTTCTCAGAGTCCACTAGGCCGAAGCCAACACCCTTGTCTTCTAGGACCTGAGCTGCTAACTGGAGAGAGAGTCAGGATTACAATTAGCCCCTAGAATTATTAACCCCTTCCCCATTTAATGTTTTCCTATTATCAGGTCAACCGAAGTACAGGAAGCTCAAGCATTGACCTTGACCACTGGTTAAGACCCAGGCTATCCCCGGACACCCCATAATCCTAGCCTGTCTCGGGCTCAACTTTTTCAAAGATCATGGGTATTTACTGTTCATTGCAATGTTCCTGAGGGAAGCTGAGTCTCACCTTCCATGATAGGCTGGGCCCTGCCTTCCATCCTGATCAAAGGCCAAACTCAGCATAAGGGACTGTGGGGCCCTTGGGCTCCTCAAGTGACTCCCAAAGTGAGAACTGTGGAGGGTGGGGTGGGGGAGTGGTGGGAAAGGCCACAAAGTCAAGAGGTCACCGTTCATCTCCCGGTGGAGGGAGAAGCCACCGGGAGAAACTAGGCAGTGCTCCTCTTCCAGTCTCCTCCTTTCCGTAGCACTGGTAACCAGTCTTCAGTCGCTCGGGCCTGGTCACCACCCCACAAGCTCCCCACCCTGCAGTCCACCGATTCTTTTTGCCGTGGGCATACTTTGCAGCTGTACCCCCACCCAACACTGCCGCACAGTGACTCGGGGGAACCGGAGGGCGGGTGGCAGGTGGATGGCAGAGGCCACTGAGTACTCAGGATAAAAATACTTGGCTCATTAATCAGACAGCGGTTTCCAGAGCCCAACGGGGCACACAGAAATGCAAGCCTGGAGCCTAGTGTCTTTCACTGAAATTTCCCAAATTCCGTACAAAGTGGGGCCTCTCTGTATCAATAAACCAGAGAAGGGGCCAGGTAAGTTCAGGCAAGGAAACAAATATATCTTAGTTCCCTTAAGGATGTGCATGGCCATGTGTCCCAATTATAAAGACCCCCTACACCCTGCCATTTTTTTGTATTAACCATCTCTGCTGTGGGTAAAGTCAGATTGAGGGGTAAAGAAATCCCTTCTCTGAAAGAAAAGATGGGGAAGGCAGGCTGGTCTCCTTCAACCTCAAGGATTTTCTACTGAGGACAGTTGTTTGATCCAGTAGGGACAAAGGAGGAGTTGGGGGAAGGTGAGGGGCTGGGCTGGGGCCATGGGAGGCCTTTAGAAGATACTTAACCATATAGCCATTAAATCAGTTACAGGTAAATAAAGCATCATGTTTACATCCCTGCTGTTTGGGTATTGGAGCACAGCCCCCAGAGGGTGAGAGGGGCATATTTTGGCTAGGAGAGTACATTGGTGGTCTGGAGCACAATGCATAGTACTGCAAGCAGCTCTCCTCCATCCTAGCCAAACCGAGTGCCCCTGCCTTCTACAGCGCCGAGCGGGCAGACTCCTACAGCACCGGCCCTGAAGTTACCAAAAGGATAGGACCTTGGTCCCTGAGTCTTTTTCTTTTGGCTAAGGCCTCGTTCCAGTCATGCTCTCTGTGAAGACAAAGGCCCCGTGATGTTCTGACCCCAGCCACCACCCTCATACCTGGGGCTCCCAGAGGGGACTGGGCATGCTCTTGAGGCCTGCTGTCTTCTACTTACCTCCAGGATTAGCTCCTCCATCTCAAATTGTCTTTGTGAGGCCTTGTCGTCCTCGGGGGGCTCGTGGTAGAGGAGGGCCAGTACCTCATACTTCTTGAACACATTCTTGTAGTTCTTTGCATTCACATTGATCACACGGTCCACACCATCGTACTCAGGGAAGTCCAGCCCTTCCTCCCCCTGGACCCCTGACTTGGGTGTCCCTAGCACCAGAACAAACAGCAGCACTAGCCGCAGCTTGGACACTGCCCTGGCCCCCATCCTGTCAGCAGCTCTCATGGAGGTAGTGGGATCTGGGTGTACTCTCCTGGTCCAGAGGTTAGCTGAAATAGGGACGTGCCCCCTGGATGCAGAGTCCTGAGTTAGGGGCTCCAGGTGGGGGTGGGGTAGCGAGTGGGCTAGACAGAGGACAGAGAGCGCTGCTGGGTCCTGGAGAAACTGCCCACAGAGCCAAGTGGAAAAGGGTCAGGACGAGGAATAGGAGCAGGGGCGGGGAGGGAACCGGAGCTGCCCCTTGAAGCTGGCACCCCTCTGTCCCCACCTGGTCCTGTCTAAATATGTCTCTGTGGTTGGCAGGGGAGATGGATAACCTTCTGAGGCCAGGACAGCTCCATGAGAGCCCTACACCTCTTCCCTAGGCTCCCAGCAACTCCTTCCTTCCCCCTCCCCCAGTGTCTAGGGCTCCTCAGCCCCTGGCCCCATGCGGGCCTAAGAGCTCATCGCCATATTAAGAAAGGGAAAGGGAGAGATGCCGGATCTAAAAATAAGACCAGATGAGTTAGAGGTAAGTGAAGCCGGGCCTGGAGGAGGGGAGCTGTAGGGGTAACTGGGGATCCCAGGGTAGGACAAGGCTAATCAGAAAGAAATGTAGGTGAAGAGGAGGACCCAGGATAGGTCAGAGGCTAAACTGAAAATACAGGATGAAGTGGGGGAGATGTGGTATTTCTTCTGACACCTAAAATCTGGCCATCATCTGTAGGTGAAGTCGATTTCTTTGATCTTAAGGAGGAGAGGGGGGCGATAAAAGTACATTCCAGGCTCCAGAAAAGAAACCCCCTGCAGTTCCCTTTAGAGAATGTGGACCAAGGATGAGATCATTCTCTGAATAAAAGATGGAGTGGAGTCCAAGACCAGAAACCTGGCCTGGCTCCAGCCAGTTTCCTTTGCTTCACTCAATGGTCCCAAGTCAGGAATGTAGGGGGAAGGACAGGGCTGGCCCATAGTCCATCCTGTAGGGGTGTGAACTGGGACTCTCTCTGCCTGGAAGGACCACTATGAGGAAGGGAATGCTTCCTCTGGGTGCTCTCTGCCTGACCCTGTGGGACTCTGTTTCCAGGACACAGGGGGCTTGGAGGATTCCCCAGCCTGTAGGATTCTAAAGAGGGCTAATAGCTACTGTTTATTCCCATGTCTTTGACAAGGCACAGATAATCAGTACAAACATGGGAAATTAGCATGAGGTAAACAGGAAAAGCTGGGCCCTGTGGCCTTACCCAAGGCTGTGTGTCTGAGACCCAAGGCAGAGCTGGAGGTGTGGGAGCTGTAGTGTCAGACGACTCACTTGGAGGCAAAGAGTTGAATTTAGCTTGAAGTATCTAGCAAGACCCTTTTATGGGCTTCTAGGGCTCATACTATATGGGTAGACTGAGGCTCAAGGGGGATCATGGAGAGATCACATAAAGTCAGCCTTTCTTGTCCCCTGTGTAGTTCTCATTCTCAAATGAGTGTTTATTTTGCATCTACGTAGAAACACGAGGTTATATTAGCAGAACTTCTTTCACGGCCACGGGGCAGATCTTATGCAGCTGATTCTTAAGAGCTGGAGGAGAGGATACAAGAGGGACAGCTGTCCCGTAGCAGGAGAGGCCAGTACATGGCACTGGAGCTGGGGAGATCTCAGAATCCTGTCTCATGATCTCCCAGGGGACTGCCTCATGTGCCAGGCAGAGCTTACGACCCTGGCTGCAAAGGCCACCCGGGGGTGATGGGCAGGCCTGCTCCCGGGTAGATGCAGCCTTGGCGTCTCATTTCTGCAGGGTTCTGGGGAGAGGTAAATATCTGATCAGACAATGGAGCACTAGACTTCTTCCATCATGGACTGGACCTTTGGGATGAGACAGGACCGCGAGATGACCCTGGCCCCTTCAGCTCCTCCTATGCAGCTGCCACTCCTCACCGGTGGCCTCCATTTCCATCAGGTCCTCCATCACTACTCCAGGCCTCTCTCTGACGCTGTACTCCATTCTGTCCACTCAGAGCCCTTCCTTCCAGGCTGCCTGTGTGCAGGCCTTTGGATTTAACACGCCCCAGCCACCCGTATCAAATGACCCTGAGTTGGGGCGTCAGTATTTTTAACCCACCAGACACTCAAAGTTCCTCACTAGTGAAACTTGAGGAGCTGGTCCCTCCGCTCCCCCTCCCCATCTCATGTCCCTCCCCTCTCCCGCTTTCATCTTCCAGGGTCTGTTTCAGCCCTGTCAGCAGCCGGGGTGGACCCCAGACTGATATAGCTCTGTCCCCAGGAGACCTTGTGTTGGAAGAGAAAAGGAGCGGAGGTAACCTCTGAGAAAGGGGCCTGAGACAGAGAAAGAGGGGCTGCTACAGCTTCCAACGGGAGGGTCTTTTTGTTTGTTTGGTTTTCTGCCAGCTTGCAAAAAAAATCCCATCCTCCAGATCTATGCTCCTCTGCCATTATCCCACTTAGTTGCCTTGCTAGTAACCATGTTTGGTCCCAGTTACCACTGAAGACTAGTTTGGAAAGCATTTAGTGGTACAAGTTCTGGAATGAAGCTCTACTTTCTCCTCTTTCGAATCAGAGTGGAGTGGTAGAAAAATGGTGCTGAGAACTATGGTGGGTTCGGTCATTGTCGCCACGCTGGGAGGTGGGCAGTTGTTCCTACGCTGCACTTTGGTAACAGTGCTGGTTTCCTCCCGGTCTTCCTCAGCATCCCTCTGTGTCTTGTGGGGCAGATACCTCTAAAAGGTACCTGAGAATGAACTGAGAGTCACAGAGCATAGCAGAGGTGTTCACTGAGCAGAAACAAGTTCCTGAGGGGAGACAAAGCCGGGAGGAACCTAGGGAGGAGGGAGGGTAGGAGAGAGGCTCCTTGCACCTTTTTTTGTTTTTGTTTTGTTTTGTTTTGGAGACAGGGTTTCTCTGTATTGTTTTGGAGGCTGTCCTAGAACTCGCACTGTAGACCAGGCTGGTCCGGAACTCACAGAAATCCACCTGCGTCTGCCTCCCCAGTGCTGGGATTAAAAGTGTGCACCACCAATGCCCAGCTCTTTGCACCTTTTTACTAAGACCAGACCAGAAAAATCTGGGTTCGGGGCCCCCGGGGGTAGCTCAACAGCACAGTATTTGCCTAGCTTATAGCCTGTTTCAAGGTTATACTGGAGAGCAAAGGTTAAGGGAAGGGATGGGGTGGGGCTGTCCTGATGGCAGGGCTAACAGGCAGGGACCACCAGTCTGCCCTAGAGGAGAGGATTCCCCCCCCCATGTAACTATTCCCAAGTCATTGAACCTTGTAGGACCCGATGTTATTAGGACTCTTAGAACAACAACACTGTGGCCTGTAGTCTGGCCTGAGAAAATCCAAGTCAGAGTCTAGATTATTTGGCCCCACAAGCCCCAAATGCGAATACAGATATGGGAGATGTAGCTCAGCTGGTCTTCTCTTGTCTCCCTTTCACCAGCTGGTTCTAGCCAGACTTTGGGGGGCGTTCTCTTGTCCCTTACACTGACAGGACATCAGACATTGATCTTAAAATGGGAAATACCCTTCAGTGACAAGTATGCTTAATCTTCTGCGTTTAAAGGCAGGATCTCACTGTGTAGCCCTGTGTGGTCTGGAACTCACCACGCAGTCAGGTTGGCCTCAAATTCACAGAGATCCACCTGCTTCTACCTTCCAAATGCTGGTATTAAGGGTATGTGCCACCACACCTAGCCACAGATTCTTGTCCTTTTTCAGCCTCCTCTCAGATCCCTGGAGGTCTCCCTTGGCCAGTTACAATGTCGGTGTTGGGAGGGAGCTCTAGTCCCCTCAAATCAGACTTCTACACCCCGGGTTAGGTGAGGTCTCTTCCAAATGTTTACTCTCTAGACTGGCTACTGGATGTAACGAGATTGTGCACCTCCTCACTGGGCTCCAGGCAGAGCAGACTGGGCTTTCCCCAACCCACCCCGCCTCCTGCCAGATCCTCTTGTTTCAGCCCCAGGAAACTTCTCCCTCATCCAGAGTAAATTCAATCCAGTGTCTCTGCCCCTGCTCAGCCTTATCTCAGATGCTGTGTCACACTCAGACTCAGCTTTTGTGAGACCAATGTCATGTGAAGATCTTTCTCGGCTGCATCTAGTAGTATGTTTCCTTCTCCAGCCATCCTGTGGAGAAGAGACAAAGTGAACCGAGGAGGTCATCAGGGGAGCTCAGCAGAGGGGCAGAGAAGGGGGCAGGTGGGAAGCCTGAGCATTGGGAGGGACATTTGGAGTCAGGAGTGGAGACAGGGGTCCAGGAAGAGCGAAGGACAGACAGTGAGATAGAATAAGCCCCTGAGTCTGGAGAAGCCAGATGGGCTGGGGGAAACTTGCTGGTGTCATTGTCCAGGGCAGCCTTACCACCAGGCCGTCTACGGATGATGAGTTTTCTGCCTTCATCATAGATGAAGATGAGAGCACTGTAGGGAATAGCACAGAACCACCAGTTTATCCTGCAGAGAACAAGAGTTGGTCAGTGAGGCTGAAGATACAGGGGCTAGAGAAGGTAAGCAGCAATGGCGCATGGGAACTATGGAGACTGAGCTGGGTGCTGGAGATGAGGAGGTGTAGATGTCCCTTGGGAGGAGGTCAGAGCCTGAGTGCTAAGCGATTGGGGGGTGGAGAGGAAAGACACAAGACAAATCTAAAATGCCAGTGGCAATATGACAAATGCCATGTCCAGAGTTAAGTGCAGCATTTATAGATTGTCAGCTGACTTTAGTGAACTGCTGAGAGTCCCTCCTTCCCCTACTGTTCTTCTGCATACTTTAAGCCTTGCCAACTATGGAAGGGAATACAGGCACTTATTTATGTGTGTCTATATGCACTCCCATATTGACACTTCTTCCCTCTTTGAGCTTCTTCTATAATTAGGGACCAAGAAGATGGACTCAAGGAGTTTTATACCCTCGAGTGACAGGGAACTGTACACCAATCAGCAGCACTGTTCAGCAGAAATATAACGCAAGGGTCAAGAGACGAATGGAGATAGTGGCTCAGTGGATGACGCGCTTGCTGCACAAGCCTGGTTACCTGTGTTCGGATCTCTACAACTCTCGCAAAACCCAGATGCAGTAACACAAGCCTCTGCAGTCCCCTAATGGGAGATGAGAGGGAGAGGCAGGAGAATCTGCAGAATCCGGTAGACCAGCTAGCCTGGTGCTCGCAGCAGTGAACAGTGAGAGACTCATCTCTCACAAGGTGGGAGGTAAAGACTGACACCAGTTCTCCTCTGACCTCCTCACGTATACTGGGGCGCACGTGCACCTACGCTCGTATAGGAACACACATCATACGCACACACACAGAGAAATACACACATAGACATGCACACAGAGAAACAGATATGCAAACCACGCGTGTAATTTAAAGTTTTCTAATGCCCATATTAAGATAAGTGAAACACAAGAAATTTTAATAATTTTAGTTAACTCAATATACCCAAAATACCATTTCAGTGCGTGTGTAATCAATATAAACATCCTTTTGTTCTGTTTTGCTTTAAGATACAGTCTTTCTATATGACTCAAGCTGCCTTCAAACTTGAGATCCTCCTGCATCAAGGGAGGCATATGCCCACATGCCAATCAGTACAAACATTACTAATGAGAGTTTACATCCTTCTTTTAATCTTGGAAATCTAGTGGATGTCATGTACTGCTCACCTGTCTTAACTTAGCTACTAGATATTCTCTTCCACCCCTCTCACAGGATCTCACCACCCAGGCTGGCCTTGAACTTGCTGTGTAGCCAAGTATGACCCTGAACTCCTGTTCCTTCTGGCTTCATCTCTTAAGTGCTAAAATCACAGTCATACACCCATGCCTGGGTTTGGAGTATGAAATTTTAGTGACTAAAAGGAAATATAACCCAAAAGAAAAAATTATCTTTTCTTTTCCTCCCATTTAAAAGGTTTTTTTAAAAATGGGGTCTTGTATTGCCAGGGTAGCCCCAAATTCATGACTTTACAGCCTCAGTTTCCTACACTGGTTCGACTGTAGATTATAGTGCCACTTATATTGTGTTTACATACATGTTCTAATGTTGCTTTAGCTTTTAACTTTAAGCAAGTTAAAATTACAAAGATGTATTTTCATGCTCATTAGTCATATTCAAGAGCTCAGCAGTCACATATTGGACAGTGTGGACTGAGGTCAGGGTTCATCTGCTACACATGACACAAATATAAACACTAACATACAAACACCTTTCCATTCAATGAACAACGTTTATATGCATACCCTGAATCTGTGTAAGGTATCATGATTACATGATGGCTTTTTATCTCAAGGAGTTCAGAGAGATACGAGAAAGAGAGGGATGGGCACATAAAATAATTTTAGGTGCTGAGCACTGTGGAGGAGGTATGTACAGAGTACAATGGGGTTCACTTCCGTTTGTTATTGACATCATCAGCAACAAAAGCAAAGCTACTATTAGAACATCCTCCATGAGCCAAATATGCTCAGTGCTTAGAACCAAGTTTTACATGTAATTCTCAACGCTCTGCTGGGTTCTATTGTTTTTTTTTTCCCAGTGCTGGAGCACAATTCTAGGATCTCACATATGTTATACCTGTGCTCTGCCATTAAACTACATGCTGAACCCTGCCATATGTGTACTGATGGCTAAGGCTCAGAATTGTTGCATATTTCTTCAAAGTCACAAAATATACAGAGTTTCAAACTTAGGATTGTCCATGTCTAAGGCTAGCCCCACTGCCGTGGATGGATAGATGAGCAAAGCATGTGAAAACATAAATGAATTGGAAGAATACGCACTAAATTATCCTTATAGGCTGCCTGTGCATGCGGCATGGTGGCAATGGGGGAAAAGCCCTTCTGCTTTTTTCTTGGTAAATTTTAGATTTTTTTCAGTACTGGGGATAGAATCAGGGTCTTGTACATGTTAGACAAGCACACCAGACTGAGCTACATCCCCAGGTTCTCTGTAAATTTTAAGATCACCAACTAAAACCAAGCATGGTGGCACGTTCCTATAATCACAACACTGGGAGACTGAGGCAAGGATGATCAGGAGTTCAAGGACATTCTCTACTGCACAGCAAAGCCAGTCTGGGTACATGAGCACTAGACCCTGTCTTGAAAATTCATAAGTATGTATTAATGTTAAAGCAAAACATAGTAAAAACCTGAGAATTGAATAAGGATCTAGACAGTAAGAATTTCAGTATGATCATTCTCATATATCAAAACAAATTGTTAATATTAATAATCTCATATATTAAAACATTCTCACATTAAAACAGACTTGTATAAAAACAAAAGAATTAGTTAAGCTTACCATAAATTTGGATCTTTGTTTTGAGACCGGGTTTCTATCCCAGGTTGGCCTCAAACTTACTATGTAACCAAGGTTATCCTTGAATTTATGATGTTCCTGATTCTGCTCCCTAGGACTACAGGCAAGCACCACTCCACTCCTCCCCATAATTTAGACTATTGCATGGGTATATAAGGACCAAGAAATGTGTATCTTCATTCAGCTCCATCAGATACAGTCATATAAGACCACTCAATTAAACTCTGCTAAGTCTGCTGAATTTGCAAGTCCAATGGCTTGTACTTGACATAGTCTCTAATACTACTCTAAATAAAGGCCACGGATTGGAGTGTGAGAGAATCTCTGAGATCTCCGAGTGTAGCTCCAGTGGTCTGGGCAGTCCCCAACATGGTGACTGTCCCAGTCAAACACACATTTCCTTCTGCTTCCTCCCAAATGCGGTGACATCCCTCCCTTTACTCACTTGAGTGGGTACATTCGCAGGGCCACATCCATGCCCGGAGTGTAGGACAGGATAGCTGCCAACATTGTCTCCTCAAAGATTCCAAATAATAGGACTTTGTTTCTGGGAAGGAAGATTAGAGTAAGGAAGAAAAGGCAAGGGAGCGGCGTGGTTGGGTGTGGGGAGAGCGGGTAGCTATCAGTGGACACTCACTTCATGCCCTGTTTGAAGAGTGAGTTGCGGCGGGTCTTGCAGATGATGAGGTCAGCCCACTGCACAATCACAATGCTGATGAAGAAGGACGTTTGGCATGTGAACTCCATCACCTTCCGCTGCTCGTAGGTCTGGGGGTAGGACGAGCAAAACAGTGACATCTGGGTCAGAAAGGAGTTCCGGTATACCGGAGAGTTTCTTGTCTTGTCGCTGCGCACATAGCTTTCTTATTTAATATTTGTGTATTTTCCCTACATGACTGAATGTTTTTTGTGTCCCTTCATCTTACTTTACTTACTGAATGTTGTGTAGCAAGCCTCAGTAAGTACTAAATTTACTAGGTTAGAAATATGATTAAAAGAAGGTGGGCTTAGGTCAGCAGAAAACAGAGGTCATAGGTCAGAAGACAAAGGAGATCCAGAGGACAGTATGAATACAGTGCAGGGAGGAATTTCCCAAAAGAGTGATAGACAGAAGGCTGCTCAAGCCCCCATAGGATGGTATAAAGAAGGCACTCGCTTATTCATTCCATGGTTCTTTCATTTGTATTTTGTACATGAGGGGCTTCGAATCTAGTAGGAGGCATAAAAATACTAACAATGCCAACACAATAGTTAAGTTTTTTGGTTTTTTTGTTTGTTTTTTTGTTTTTTGTTTTTTGTTTGTTTTTACGAGACAGGGTTTCTCTGTATTGTTTTGGAGGCTGTCGGTCCAGCCGGGCCTCGAACTCACAGAGATCCACCTGCCTCTGCCTCCCAAGTGCTGGGATTAAAGGCGTGCGCCATCACCCCCTGGCAATAGTTTTAACAAAGAAGCTAAGGGCACTATAGGAACACAAAGAGGTGCACTTAAATTAGACTAGGGAGGAAACTGGAGAAAAGAGTGTATGTTTAAAAACACAACATGTTGCTGGGCATTGGTGGCACACACCTTTAATTGCAGCATTTGGGAGGCAGAGGCAAGTGGATCTCTGTGAGTTCAAGACCTGCCTAGTCTACAAGAGCTAGTTCCAGGACAGCCTCCAAAGCCACAGAGAAACTCTGGCTTGAAAAACCCAAAAACACACCTTTCTTTCTTTCTCTTTCTTTCTTTCTTTCTTTCTTTTTCTTTCTTTTTCTTTCTTTCTTTCTTTCTTTCTTTCTTCCTTCCTTCCTTCCTTCCTTCCTTCCTTTCTTTCTTTCTTTCTTTCTTTTTTCTGAGACAGGTTTTCTCTGTGGCTTTGGAGGCTGTCCTGGAACTAGCTCTTGTGGACCAGGCTAGTCTCGAACTCACAGAGATCTGCCTACCTCTGCCTCCCGAGTGCTGGGATTAAAGGCATGCGCCACCACCACCCAGCTTTTTTTTAAAAAACATGTTTCTAAATATAGATAATAAGGAATTATTAAGATACTAAATATAAAACCACTTGCAATGTACCTAAAGTTGTACTTGGATAGAAATAAAAAGGCTTAGATGGTTGGAAAACAAAGGTAAAAATTGTCTGTGTATGGTAGTGCATAACTTAAAACATTAAACATAACAGCATTTGGGAGGTAGAGGCAGGCTGGTCTACATAATGAAACATTGCCTCAAACACACAAACAAAAAATCCAAACAAACAAAATATTGGTGAGTCAAAAATGAAACATAGACAAGACCAGCCAGTGAGCTCTTCACCACTGTCTGTGACAATCCCTGCCATTGCTTAGAGTTTAGCGTCTGAGTCACTGTTACTCTGCTTCTGCTCTTGTTCTCATTTTTTTGAGATTTAAATATTCATATTTATGAATAATATTCCATTACCATGGCTTCCCAGTTTTTTTTTATCCCCTTTAATTCTGTTGTCTTTCACACTTTTACTGGGCAGCTTGCTCTTACAGTTAAGCTTTAGATAGTATCCTAAATCCTTTTCAGTACCTACGGTTTTTCTGCAATTTAAATTTCAAGCATCTTTATCTTCCATCTTATTCTAGTATTTCAATTTCAGTACTTCCTGGTCTCCCTTGGACTTACTTAAGGATCTTTTAACTTGATATATTTTATGTACACACACACGCGCGCACACACACACACCACCACCACCACTATCATCATCATCATCATCATCTCCTTCTCTAACTAGCCTAGCTCTATAAGAATCATGGTTTATAGGCTGGGTGTAGTGCATACCTTTAATCCTAGCACATGGGAGGCAGAAGCAAGAGACAGGTAGATGTGTCAGAGGCCGTCTTAGTCTACATAGAAAGAGACTCATGACTTGATCATTTTAGTTTACTATCCTATCCCCAGGGTCTAGGCCAGTTTCTGGTATAGGCTGTGATAGTTGGGATTAATGAAAGTTTTTTTTAGAGGGTAATGAACTATTCCTTCAACTGTAAGTAGTGTGCTTTCTGGGTGGAGAGCTTCCAGCTTTGCCATCACGAACTCTAACCCTCTGGAACTATAAGCCTAGAATAAACTTTTTCTTCTATAACTTTCCTTGGTCACAGTGTTTTATCATAGCAATAGAAAAGTAACTAAGGGGCTAAAGAGATGCTCAGTGGTTAAGAGCAGTTGCTGCTCTTGCAGAGGAGCTAGGTTTGGTCCCCAGCACCCACATGATGGTTCACAACCACACTTAATCCAGTTTCAAGGGATCCAATGACCTCTTCTGACCTCCATGGGTCACATAAGCAACACATATATAAAATAAAATAAATGTAAAAAAGAAAAAGAAAAGAAATGTAACTAAAACATAAGTTGGTACCAGGAGTAGGGTATTGCTGTAGTAGACCTGCCCATGTGGTTTTCTTGGAGGAATATGGAAGATTTTGGTACTTTGGTCTGGAAAAGTGGTTGAATGCTTTAAGCAGAGATTAATGGGCCAATCTAGTAGGAGTTTGGAAGACAGCAGTAAGTCAAGATCTATGTGGACTGTGGAGGCCTAGCTCAAAAGTTTTGAGAGGGGAAGAATATTAGCCACTAGACTAGAAATGGTTCTTGTGATATTTTGGCAAAGATGTGGCTGTTTTCTGCCCTCATCCTAAAAATGACCTAAGGCTATATTTGGAAGTAGCAGACTAATTTCTTTGGCAGAGGAGATTTCAAGACAGCCTAGCATTGACTCTATCACATGGTTATTAGTAATCACTATTATGTATGTCAACAAAAAAAAGCGTGGCAAAAAAGAAATACAAAGTGTACAGCTTGAGGAGAAAAAGCATATCAAGAAGTTTAATGTTACCCTCAGTGTGCTGAAAGCAATAAGGAGAGACCTGATCTGAGTTGGGATAAAGGGAGGGTGCCCTCAGGGTAACACCCCATGTGTAAAGTTAGTATCAGGTAAGCACCCAACTTTGTAAAAAAGAAACAGCCTAAGGAATTCTCTGCTCCTAAAAAGCAATAACAAACCAAAGGTGCTGCAAACGAGATCTAAGGGGACAGGGTTTACCCCCAAGATGTCAACCACATGATGCTGGCTTTAAAGTCGTGAAGGATACAGAAGGGGTTATGGAACATTTTTCTGTGGTTATGAGACTGAGGCCAGGCATGTGACAAGGTAGTCCATGAAGCCCCAAGAGGCCATGGTATGAAGCTATGAAAGTGAAGACTGAATTGTACTAGAATGCAAGATGTTGGAGATGCCAGAGCCATAAGATGTCTGCAATCAGAGCTGCAGACAGGGAGTAGAACCAGTCCAAGAATGAGAAGTAAGTTGCAGGCAGCAATGCTGGACAAGAGGGGTCATCTAAGCCCTCTTACACCAGACCCAGAACTGCAGGATCTAGGGTTTCCCCTGTTGGGTTTCAGTCTTACTTAGATTCAGTATTTCCTCACTGTGTACTGATTCCTTCTTCTGGAACAGTAATGTATATTCTGTGCCATTGTATGTTGAAATGTAATTTGCTTTTTTTATTTTAAGGGAGTTTACAGTTAGATTGTGTCACGCCTTTAATCCCAGCACTCAGGAGGCAGAGGCAGTTGGATCTTTGTGAGTTCAAGGCCAGCCTGGTCCACAAGAGTCAGTTCCAGGACAGCCTCTAAAGCCACAGAAAAACCCTGTCTTGAAAAGTAAAAAAAAACAAAAAACAAAACCAAACCAAAAACAACACAGTCAGATTGCTTGAGTCTCGGAAGAAATTCTGGACTTTAAAACAGTGTTGAGACTGTGAAAGACTACTGGGGACTGAAAGCGTTTTGCATTATTATATGACCAGGAACTTATGGGGCCCAGGAAGTGGAATGTGGTGGTTTAAATGATAATGTAGGCTCATATGTTTGAATACGTGGTCTTCAGTTGATGGAACTCTTTGGGAAGGATTAGAAGGTGTGCCCTTGTTATTGGGGGTGGGCTTTGAAGTTTCAAAAGCTTCCTATCACCCCCTGTGCACTCTTTGCCTCCTGCTTTGAGATGTGAGCACTCTGCTGTTGTTTTGGCTATGTGACTTGCTTCCTTCACAGGTCTTCAGTGTGTAAGAGAAATTCTTGTCATGTAAAACTAACAGCTTGAGTTGAGGGTTGGGGAGACGTTGGTATGCTGAACAGTAAGAAATTTGGGTATCACTGGCTACTGGATCATCAGTACATGGACTTTTGATGACCTCATGGAGCTCAAAGGGCAGAAGCCACAGTGTGTAAGAGGCATCTTTTCAACAACTAAGATTTGAGCACACAGTTTTTGAGACAAAGAATTAATAGATTATAGCCTAGGCTAACTTTGACCTTACTATGTTCCTAGGCTGGCCTTCAGTTTGTGGTAATCCTCCTACCTCAGCTTCCCAAGGTCTGGGATCACACTGCCACACTTGAGTGACTTCCTAATTAGTTACTATGCAGACTCTGCCCTTTCTACTTACCCACTGCTGCCCGTAGCTATCTTCTAGGTCATTTAGGCGTGCATCATCCCAATATAGACGGATACCCAGCAGATCCAAAGGCTTAAAACCATTCTCAGCCAGGATCACAAAATAGGTGAAAAATCCAGCCAGCGCCTGTATCATCCCTGTAAGTGACAGCCATAGGGACGGAGAGTCTGTTCAGAGGATGGCCCCAAAGACATCACAGAAGTGGTGGGCTGGTCCTTGCTACTAGTTGTGTTAGTGTGTGTCTACACAGTGATGAAGATTCTTGTCATCAGTGATCTATCTGATCTTGCCATCTGTGAGAGACTTGGTTCCAAACCCTGACATTTGTTTCTAAACTCTAAGCCAGAAGAGCAGAGCCACCTTAATCCCCCTCTGACACCAAACACAGAGCTGTAGGATTTGGTGTTTACCCTGCTGGGTTTTGGTCTTGTTTTGGTCCAGCTAGGATCATCCTTGAATCACATATAGTTTTAATATTCCTGTCAGGGGCAAGGATTTTCATGGTGCTTACAGAGGCCAGAAGAAGGCTTCAGATCCCTTATAACTGGAGATACAGGTAATGGAAGTTGAAAACTGAACTTGGGTCTTCTGCAATACAGGATGTGCTCTTGACCAGGGACCCATCTCTCCAATCTTTGAATCAGATAATTTTAAAACTAAAAAGGACTTTGGTATCAATTCATTCTTTCTATAGAGTGACAGCTGACAACAGCAATAGCTATAACAGTAACATTTGCCTACGAGTTACAGACCTTTGCATTGTGCATCTTGTGGACATAGCTCCCTCCCGTTCTCAACTGTTGTCTTAAGTGGAAAAATCCAAGCACATGACTCAGTTATCCTCTGGGCCATAGAGGCAGGATGCAGTAAATCAGGTTTCCAATGGGTCTGACTCCTAAGTCACTGTTGTTTAGACCTATTTCCACCCCTAAATGCTTTCTTCTGTCTCCAATCTCCTCCCTGTCCATCACTACTTTACTCTCTGAAACACTCCATCATACTGAACTGGTTAAGGTTCTTACATGTTTTTCGAGGTTGGTCCCAATGTTAATACTAATGTCTATAGTCTATAGTCTTATTTTCCACTACTTCCTTATCAAGACTAAACACCACCAAAACAATTGACTAGTCACTAACCATGCTCTGTGAATTTCCTTTCTCTTCTGGTTCAGCATCCTTGCCTACCTACTCACTATTCAAAACCCTATCTTCAGTCTTAAGTTGTTTCCTCCCTAGAAGCTCTGTCTTCAAAGATGATGAGCTAGCATGCTCTGTGTCCCCATAGCATTATGCCTTTTCTCCTCGCTCAGCATGCATTTTATGTAGGTTTCCCTTTATCACAGCTCTTTTTTTTTTTTTCCGAGACAGGGTTTCTCTGTGGCTTTGGAGGCTGTCCTGGAACTCGCTTGGTAGTCCAGGCTGGTCTCGAGCTCACAGAGATCCGCCTGCCTCTGCCTCCCGAGTGCTGGGATTAAAGGCGTGCGCCACCAACGCCCGGCTATCACAGCTCTTTAAAGGGCAGATCAACAGTTCTTTGTGGTCCCAGGACTAAGCACAATTTGTTGTTTGAGAGACCATCTCCCTGACCGCTAAACAGAGGTGTCTGAAAGGCCAGTCAAGGCAGCCCTCTCCCTTCCTTCACCTCCCATTTCTCTGGGCTCACCAATCTGCCCATAGGCCATGCCAATGAGACGGTGGTTCACGAGATTGTCAGTTTTGGGGTTTCGTGGGAGCCTCTTCATGATGTCACTTTCAGGTGACTCGTAAGCCAAGGAGATCGCAGGGACCTGGAGGATGTAGGGTGGAAATGACGGGTACACAGAGACACTCTAGCCCTGTCCCCTCATGTGACAGATTTTTCCCTACACTTGGCCTATCTTAGGAATTCCCAGAGTGAGAACTGGTGCTTACCATGTCAGTGCCCAGGTCAATGCAGAGAATGGTAATGGTACCCAGAGGCAAGGGTATACTTAGGATAATGAACATCAGGAAGGGGGTGATCTCAGGGATGTTGCTGGTCAGGGTGTATGCGATGGACTTCTTCAGGTTATCAAAGATGAGGCGACCTGGAGAAGATGGCCAAACTTCTGTGAGAAGCAACCAGAGGACACACCTCCAATAAACCAGCTCCTGGTTAGAAAGAATGCTAGAAAGGAGTGGTCCAAGAAAATGTTGGGAGCTCTAGACCTTGGTGGGGTGAGAGGGCCATGCTTTGACGGTAAATTGTGTGACTATCAAGTAAATCTATGATTTATTAGCCATGGCCTGGCTTTGTACTCTTTGTTCTTGGAGTCACCATGGCTAGTGTTACCCGATCTCTGAAAATCAGGCAGAGTTGGGTAGAGTTAATCCTGGAGGTGTCTGAGAATGCCAGTATTAAAGTCTTTGCAAGATTACAAATGAGTGGGAAGAACTCAGGCTTGGTATAGGCTTGGGTTTGAATCTGATTTTCTGCCTTATTTAACTTGTGACCTTGCTCTCCGCTTATGTTTCTCAGTGCCACTTTTCCTGTTTTGCAAGATTGTGAGTCTTGCCTTGGCTACCCTTCCAAAGGCTGTCGTCATCCTTCCCTGAGCTCCCTGCTTTATTCTTTCCCATTGCTGTATCATACTATGGAATTTGCCTTGTCTGTCTCTCCCAACTACAAAGCAAATTGTATGTGGGCAGGAATTTCTGTTTTTTGTCTCCTGTGTCAGGATAGTATCTTGCAAATGGTGATCAGAAAAATTTATTGAATTAAATAGAATTAAAATAGGGATGCCGGGCAGTGGTGGCACACGTCTTTAATCCCAGCACTCGGGAGGCAGAGGCAGGCGGATCTCTGTGAGTTCGAGGCCGGGCTGGACCGACAGCCTCCAAAACAATACAGAGAAACTCTGTCTCGAAAAACCAAAAAAAAAAAAAATAGGGAGCAAACTGTCAGATTCATACTAGCTTTCAATAAAATGCATTGGTGTGTTTCAGTAAGATAGCTTCAGACAGCAGTGAAGGAGTCTGGCAGGTATCCCTATGGTAGAAGGTAGCCCTTCTGTTTCAACAGGCATTCTCTTTAGAATTTTCTGGAAAGAGGTAATTAAGTTCATTCTGTTAATTTGCAGATCATCCCTGATTGTCCCCATAATTCAGGTAACTAGTTCCTAGGGGTCCCTGCTGAAGACTGAAGCATTGAGTTTCCCAGGGTATGGCTACCTCTAAAAACTTGCAGTAGATACACTTGAATCCCAGTGAGACCATAAAAAAAAGGAATTGTGCTATGCTAGAGTCTAGGTCTCCCTGGTCAATCTGGAAAACCTTCCAACTTCAGCTTTAAAAAGAATATCCTCAAGTATTAGCTACATCTTTTTTTTTAAAGATAGGTTCTCTCATGTCACACAGGCAGGCCTCACAATTGCTCTGTAGCCAAAGATGACCTTCAACTCATGATCCTCCTACCTCGATCTTTTTCTTCCTTTTTTCTTTCCTTCTTTCTTCCTTTCTTTTGAGACAGGGTTTCTCTGTGTAACAGTCCTGTCCTGGCTGTCCTAGAACTCTCTCTATAGACCAAACTGGCCTTGAACTCACAGAGATCCGCCTGCCTCTGCCTCCCAAGTGCTGGATTAAAGGTGTGTGCCATCACTGCCCAGCATCCTGCCTCTATCTTCAGAGTGATGGGATAATAGGTGTTTTACTCAGCGCTGGGACTTCAACCCAGGGCTATATGCACTCTAAATAAGGAGTCTACCAAGAGAGCCGCATTCCCCCAGCCCAAGCTAAATGGAATTTTCAAGATTTGTGATTTTTTCCCATTCCATACAGGATTAGGAGGTTGGATGGTGACCAAAGGCAATGAAGGTAATCTACATTAAGCTCCATTCCAGGGATCAAGTCCCACCATTAGCTACCGTCTCCTCACCCTCCTCCACGCCTGTCACAATGGAGGCAAAGTTGTCGTCAAGAAGGATCATGTCAGCTGCCTGCTTAGAGACATCAGAACCAGTGATGCCCATGGCAATGCCGATGTCAGCCTTCTTCAGTGCGGGGGAGTCATTCACCCCGTCACCAGTCACTGCCACAATGGCTCCCTGGTAAAATCCAGACAAGAGTGTTAGATTCAGAATCTGTTCCAAAGATCATTTTGATTCCAGCATCTTTTTCTTTTTCTTTTTCTTCAAGACAGTGTTTCTCTGTATATCTCTGGCTGTCCTGTAACTCACTCTGTAGACCAGGCTGGCCTTGAACTCACAGAGATCTGCTTGCCTCTGCCTCCAAGTGCTGGGATTAGAGGTGTTCCCCACCACCACTTGGTGGTTGCATCTCATTTCTTAATGCAGTCATGCTTGACTTGCCTATGCTTATCCCTGTTTTCTGTTCCCCTGAGCTACTTAAGCTTTCAGGGAGCTTCCAAACCAAAGGCCATCACTGAGGCAGGGTGGGATTCTCTCCGGTACCCTTCTACCCAGCCACTTGTTCCCTGCTGGGTTTGCAGCTGGGCTCTGCCAGATTCCCCAGGGCACTTGTCTCCCTTACCAGTCTCTGACACCCCTCCACGATGATGAGCTTCTGCTGAGGAGATGTTCGAGCAAACACTATCTCCTTGTAGGTCTTGAGGATATGGTCCAGCTGGTTTGAGTCCATGTCCTTTAGCTCTGAGCCGTGCACTACGATGGCTTTAATAGACCTAAGGGAAGGAGTTTCTGAAGGCTAGTCAAGAGTGTTGAGGACTCACGTCATGTTTCAGAGTTCTCTACTAAACCCCTACATTCTGGTTTCCTTCCCACCCAGTCTCCTTGCCCTCAGCATGTACTGTTCTTAAATTGACCCAGCCTCATCCCCCTTTGCCAACCACTCCCTCCTTTGGTTTTGTTTCTTTTCCTGTCTCCTCTGAATACTCAGTGGCCTAATCACTTAAGTTACTGCTCTGTCATATTTTATTGGTCACGTGTATATCCTACAATCCTACTTGCTGAAGGAGACTCCAGAACTTTGGGAAATGGTTTTTGATGGGATGTGCTGAGGATGGAGGGCAAATGTCAGATCTGAGTTCTTTAGGGGCCTCACTTGGTATTGAGTTGGCTGACAGGGATATTTAGCCGAGCAGCCATTTCCTCTGCTGTCTCGTTGGCTTCTGAAATGATGCCCACACTTTTGGCAATAGCTTTGGCGGTGATGGGATGATCCCCTGTTACCATGATTACCTGGATTGGGAAGGAAAAGGAGAAAGTTTTAGATAAGACCCGTATCTGTTGCCCCCTAAGGAATAGTCCAGTTAGTGGCTCAATTCCAAGGTCAAGAGCTGTGCTGCCTACAGCTCATACAGGTCAAGAGCTGTGCTGCTGTGGCATCAGTCCTTGGAGGGAGGCGGGGATGTCAGCTGATGTGGCACCCATCCTTCAGGTTCTTTATTGCCCAGGAAGAAGTCAGTGATTTGGAAATACTGCAAAATTCAGAATTCCATTCACTTGCTCCAGAAACTGTTTGAAACTTTAAGCAACAACACAGAAACACATACCAAATATGAAGGAATGTCTGGAAGAATCTGGTGCCTAGTGAAACCTCACCGAGACCCAGAGCACAGAGAGCCTTACTCCCCCTCTTGCCTGTCCTTGTCCTACACTTTCTACTTGGCAGCTCATTGCACCCCATTCCTACTCAAAGGCGAGGCTCCCGTGCTCTGTGTTCACAGTAGTCTGTTATTTCCATGTGCTGCTACTTAGCGCTTCTCTCTGTGGTGATCTCTTCCTCACTGGCCTGAGAGCTTGTGAGGAAGACGTGCGTGCGTGCGTGCGTGCGTGCATATGCCCTTGCCCCTCTACAATGACCTGCACGTAACAGACCATCAACACATAATTACAGAATGAGGACTGAAGGAAGGAGGCTACCTGGGAGCTCCCTCTCAAGGCTCCCGACTGTGCTCTAAGCACACTGTCAGCCTCACGCATTCCCAGTGCCTCACCCCGTTTGGTCATTTCACAGACTGTTGTCTAGTGACTTCAGCCATGCTGCCTCCCTGCCACGTCAGAGAAATGAAAATGCAACGCTATTTCAAGGGTGAGTTCCTTGGACACAATTTTACTAAACACTCGTACACTCCTGTATGAGATACACTCAATTAACAGAAGAGCAGCAGCTCCACAGAGAATAGCTCCCTCTGAAGTAAAGGTGAAGTAAAGGGTATCCAACTGCTTTTGGAATTCAAGTTCTGGAAAAACTTAATTTCCAACACACCTGTGATGTTCTCACACCATTGTACCAGTTACACGTATGTTCCCTTCTACCATCTTCCCCCAGATCAGACCATATGAAAGGAACTTGCAAATGCTAATAAGGAAACTATGTCCCTGGGACAGCTTTCAAAGCCTGACTTCTTTGTAGAGGGAGCCAGGGTTATAATGTGCTTTTATCTTCGTTCTACTGAAGTCTTAGTGGTTAATATAATTGAAGTATTTTTTAATTTTTAAAAATCACATTTATTTCAAAGTCCTGGGCATACGGCTGCCTGCTTAGCCCTCCAATCATTTCCTTGTAAAAGGCTTTGGAGGTCAAGCAACAATCATGTGACTTCTTTTATTCGGTAGCTGTGACAGTCTCCGGCCCTGCATCACCACCACTCTGAGGGGGATGGTGGCTCTGGAAGAGTTCGCTTCAGAACAAACTCCTACGTGTCTGTTACATTTTGTACATTTTGAAAGATGATACCATCCTTCTGTCTTATACTTCTCTACCCAGAGAGGTAATGATTCATAATTACTCACTGAGTCAGCTAACTTCCCATCGGGTTGGAGTCCAGAAGGAGGTACACAATTGTAGCAAGACTTGTAAACAGGCCCCAAACAAGGGCTGTTCAGACAGCACTGCGGCCTCCCGACTCGTGGCTAGCCCTGTGAGTCCTCGCCAACTGTAACGAGCCGCTGTTCTTCAGGCTGTGTTGACACTCTCATCTGTTGGGCACCCTGACCCACACTGCTTCTTTGGTCCCTTGCCAAGGAGATTCACAAATCCCCAGGTGAGACAAATCGCCAACTACATTCATAATGTTATTCCTCGTTCTAATAGTCTACCTCAAAGCGCAGAAAATCCAGATGCATGCTTACAGCACTTTGGGGAAACATCAGCATTAGTTATTCTATGACGATGTTCTGTAATAATGCCATCTCCACAAAGAACCTGCTGCCTCGCAGGTTTTATAAGGTGATGATTAAAAAGCTGGTGCATCATAATCTCCCACATCATTTCTTTAGTTTCCACTCCAGTGAACCATTGTTTAGCTAAGCACTGTTCAGGAGGACTCTTAGACAAATTGCCGGCAGTCACAGGTCTAATATAAGAGCAGCTCCAGCTGGAAGCACCTACTCCCCCAAAGCGCCTCCAATCCTCTGCTCTAGCCAGCTCTTGCCAAGTCTAGAGGATGCAGGTGATCCAGAAAGTATGAGCACCAAGTGCCACATCTGATCTGTAAGGTGTGAGTTTTGGGCTGGTGGGATGGCTTAGTGGGTACAAGCACTTGCTGAACAAGCCTGACAGCCAGGGTTCAAATGTCAAAGTCCCCAAGGTGGAAAGAAAGAAGTAGGTTTTTCTCTGAACTACCCATGTTCATCATGGCATGTGTGTTCCCACACTCACATATGTACAGATACACATACAATCACTCATTCAGTCAATATTTAAAATAAGATAAGAATCTTTGACCTAGAAACATGAATACACAGAGTCTCAGAATTGGAAAAATTCCATTACTGCCTCCCTGTGAAATCAAAGATCTACCTCATCAAAGACTTCCCACCTCTGGATTTGCTCTGTAGTAGAGTTTCATCATTGGTTTCTAGTTTTTCTTTGAGGATCCGAGGTTTATATCTGTCATTGCAGCTGCTCACTGCAGGTCAGACGCACAGAGAGCTCCCCAGCTCTGTAGCTCATTGCCTGCTCCAGCCACCAGGCACCCTAGCACCCCGTGTTACCCCCCATCCCAACAGCAGCTCCTCTTACAGATGCAGCGCAGCAGTGCATGGTATAGGAGCTTGTTCAAATGTGCAACGGGCCCTAGAGCTATCAATCAAGATATGAGGAGACAGGAGGAGGAGAAAGAGAGGGGGAGAGAGGGGGAGAGGAGAGGAGACAGAGGGAGAAGAAGGGGGGGAAAGGGAGAGAGGGGGAGAGAGGAGAGGAGAGGAGAGGAGAGAGAGGGAGGAGAAGAGAGGAGACAGAGGGAGAAGAAGAGAGGGAGAGGAAGAGAGGGAGAGAGAGGGAGAGGAAGAGAGAGAGGACAGAGAGGAGAGGAGAGGACAGAGAGGGAGAGGGGGAGGAAGAGGGGGAGGAAGAGAGAGGGTGAGGGAGAGGGAGAGGGAGAAGGAGAGGGAGGGAGAGAGAGGAGGAGGAAGAGGGGGAGGAAGAGAGAGGGGGGAGGGAGAGGGAGAAGGAGAGGGAGGGAGAGGGAGAAGGAGAGGGAGGGAGAGGGGGAAGGAGAGGGAGAGAAAGGGAGAGAGAGAGAGAGAGAGAGAGAGAATATTTACAATGGTCTAAGAAGCACTGCTTCACAGTGTTTTCAAACTTGTGCATCCATTAGAATTTCCAGAAACTTTTGAAGTACTGATTGATGCCTGAGAGCCAGCCTGGGATTTGGGGTTTAGCTTAGAGTTTTCATACTTCCCTGGTGATTCTCAAATCAGGGAAGCAGGCTTCTGGAAGACACTTCCTATTTGACATCTCCGAAGGGTAGACACCATAAGCTCATGGAGGCAGAAATCAATTCAGCCAAGATTATTCGGCACTTACTCTGAGCCAAGTTTTCTGCTGGCTGCTCCAACTTGTGAGAGATGAGGGACTTTTACGGAGGGTGGGAATTTACCTTAATGCCCGCATTTCGACACTTGCCCACAGCGTCGGGCACAGCAGTCCGAGGAGGGTCTATCATTGATATGAGGCCAACGAAACACAGGCTCTCCATGGGGAAGTTTAACTCATCTGTATTAAACTGGAATCCCTTCGAGAAGTTGCTAGGCAAGTTCAAGTAGCAGAAACCTGGGGAGAGAAGAAGGGCCCAGAAGTCACCCCATAGTATGTCTGCTGCCCGCCACACCCCCCACAAATGGTCATCTTGTTGGCATTCTTTCAAAGTCACGCCCCCTTCCCCAGCTCCTCACCCAGCACTCGCTCTCCCATGCCTCCTAGTTCTAAGTAGGCATTTTGGAAGTCTACTTTCATTTCCTCATCCATAGGAAACTCCTGCCCATTCAGCATGAAACTGGTGCAAAAATCCAAGATCTTCTCTGGAGCACCCTTCATCATGAGCATATGGGCTTGGGGGTTATCTTCCAGAAGATGGATGGACATCTAGGGAGAGGGGATGTAGTGAAAGAGCCAGAGTGGGAGGAGAGGCATGAGGCAAAAAAATCAGTAGGGAAGTTTTTTAAGATTAAGTAATCTGGCAACCTGCTTCATGCCCACCTCAATCAGTCCAACCCAGACTCAAGCAGAGCCCAGCCCCATCATCTGCAGCAGAATCTAGTATCTTCCAGAAGTTCTCCGAGAGCATAGCTGGTACTCTCCTTTCTTCCTGATTCTTTGCGGATTGAATGGCTCAAGTGAGCTCGAAGACCAGTGTGTTCTAGAGCCAGAATCCTGTTTTATCTACTCTGTGAACTCAGCTAAGGCAGTCAAGCCTGCAAAACCTTAGTTCCTTCCTGAGAGGGTAAAAATGCCTTGCCTTGACTACTTGGTTTTTTTTAATGATTTCTTTTTATTTTAAGTGCATTGGTGTTTTACCTGCATGTTGTGTCTGTGTGAGGGTGTCACCTCACTTGGAGCTGGATTACAGACAGTTGTGAGCTGCCATGTGGGTGCTGGGATGAACCCTGGTCCTCTGGAAGAGCAGCCAGTGCTCTTAACCACTGAGCCATCTCTCCAGTCCCCTTTATTGTTTGTTTTTAAGGAAAGCTAGTTGTAAAACAAAAGCAAGCAAGCAAACAACAACAACAACAAACCCAAATTTTGAAATTGAAACACAAACTAAATAATTTAGCCCTGTAACCATTCTTCTACAGGCAGGAGATGCCATCGAGGAAGACTGCGTACTGGTTGGATGCCTGATGACGGAGGGTAAGGTATATATGACACGGATCTGCAGAGACCACACAAGCAGAGAAAGCAGTCTGGTGGCATGGGTTTAGCCTTTCACTTGGATCTCTGATCTATGAGAAGGCACCCGTAGAGTTCCTCTTTTGACTTATAGGATCTGCCTTTGAAGGCCAAAACCAGCAAACTGAAAGAACTGTGCGAACACCATGGAGGCCAGCTGGCACTTCCCGGATGTCGGGTGGGGTGAGCACTGCTGCATAAAACGTGGCTACAACTGATTTGTTAGAGAATGGTCAGCTGTGTTCATGACATGCTTAGGTGGTTAAAAGAGCAAACCTTGTTTAAAGGCAAAAGCTGTGAGATTAACAAAGCTCAATGAATCTTGGTTGACTGAATCAAAGACTCAGGTGAACACAAGCTTCTTACCTACTAACCTGGCCATAGCCTTGATAGATTACAAATAGGGGCTTGCAAGATGACTCAACAAACAAAGATGCTCAAGGTCAAACCCTGAAGACCTGAACTTGATCCCTGGGCTGACAGTGGAAGATGTGGCCTCTGGCCACACGGAATCCATTACACACACACACACACACACACACACACACACACACACACACACACACAAAATAAGTGTTTTGATTGGGTGTGGTGGCACATGCTTTTAATCCCAGCACTTGGGAGTCAGAGACAAGCAGATCTCTGTGAGTTTGAGGCCAGCCTGATCTACAAAGTGACTTTCAGGACAGGCTCCAAAACTACACAGAGAAATCCTGTCTCAAAAACAAAACAAACAAGCAAACAAAAAAGTGTTGTTTGTTTGTTTGGCAGGGTCTCACTACGTATATCAGCTAGCCTCGAATTTACAGAGATCCACCTGCCTCTGCCTCGTGAGTGCTGGGATTAAAGGCGTGCGCCACCATACTGGTCCAAAAAATGATTTTTCCCATTTCAGAGATGGTAAGAGATCAAGCTTTGCAAATGACTGACAGGCTAAGTAAGACACATTCCTTTCAAAGACTGGTGTCTCTGCCCTTGCAGCAGGCTAATTATAGTAGTTTACTCAGAGTCGGCCAGAGCTGGGCCTGCTGGAGCTGAGTGTCCCGGAGACTACTTCTGCCACTTGAATGACACTCAGGAGCTCAGAAGCACTCGTGTGGTAATTTGGGGGAACACGGTTACTTGCTGGACATTCCAACAATGTCATGAATATGTTTGACTTTTATTTTTAACCACATGAAGGGAGAGGTACCTAATTCATCCAAAGGTTTTACTTGCACTCTGCCACACCACAAAATTCCTGTCTGGTTAGTGAGGCCACCAAGTGTCAGAAAAAAGAAATGGGAATAAAGTTTGCAGCTTATTTGCAGACCTGGGAGATCTATTTTATGACTAAGACAAGTGTAGACAGAAAGTGTGGATCTACTTATCTCTTAGTGTTCCATCACAAATTGCAAGTAACCGAGTATTTTTTTAAACACAAGGACTGTGGAATTTTGTTATCTCTGAAGACAGAAGGCAAAACTGACTACCAGTCTTGTATCACAGCCCTGCTCGCACACTTAAATGTCTGGTCTTTGCCTGAGCAAACAGGCCTGGTCAGCCTCCAGCCTCGGAGAAGCCCCTCATGTCTCTGCTCTCTCCTGAAAACCGCTCTTCAAATGAGGCTTGGATTCTTGCTTCCCCCATGGGTTACTTTGACTTTTCCTCTTCTTTTCTTAGACAGGGTCTCAAACTACAAGTTAAGCTTACCTGGAACTCAGGGTAATCCTTCTGCCTCAGCCCCCGACTCAATGCAGAGATTATAGGCATGAACTACCATGCATAACTTCTCTGGATTTCATTGTTTGCACCACTGACCATTCCTCAAACCTTCCCTTTCCCACCTGCTTCCTCCCTGGATCATAAATCAACGCTTTTAGAAAATGAAAACTGTGACCCCCCGTACTGGTGTCCCCTAACTGCCTCACTGATGGCTGCACTACAACTCTATGGAAGGAAAAGGGGCATTTGATGGCTAGGGAGATGAACACCTTGCAGACACAGCCTTTTGTCTACAGTGGCAAACTGCATAGCGACACTGGTATAGACTCAGTTGTACATGACTGATGTGACTCCTACAAGCCAGCCTTGACTACCTCTGTCTCAGAGGAACACTTTAAGATAAGCAGGTGGCATGGGTAAGAATTCTGCTAGGAACTATTCCCTTATCACCTATTTCTCATCTCTTCACTGTCCCTTTCCTTGAGATGCAGTTTCCTCCTAGTTGGTACGCTGGCTTTCCTGAGCTATGGTCCTGCTCAGAAGTACAGCTGGAGGCAAAGGCCATGGCTTCCCCATCGGTGAGCCCATGCCCCCCCCCATTCTCCTACCTTTGTCAGTTCTGTACCTGGTACTTGTTGGTAGAATTAAAGGGAATCTCGGCCACCTTGGGGTTTTTCTCTCTCATTTCATTCACAGAGTTGTAAGATTGTTCAATGAATTTGAGGAGGGCGGACTCAGAAGCGTCTCCTGTTGTTGCCCGCTGCAAGGAAGGATTTGTATTAGTCCCAGGGGAAACCATCTGGGCACAGGATTTATCTGTGGTCTTAAGGAGAGAGGCACAATGGGGAGGGAAGGGTGTGTGTACAAAATCACTGAGGGTGGGGAGGCAGACTTTTCTGGAAGAGGAGCAGTGATACACTAGTCAGCGAGGCACCCTCTTTCCACTTGGTACCTTAGCTACGGGAACAGATTCCTGATGGGGCTTAAAGTCAGCCCGGTTACAGAGGCCAGCAATTCGAGCCAGGTAAAACCAGGTGTCGGAGGACTTGGGAAATGTTTTCCCTGGGGAAGAAGAAGGGGAGAACTGTAAACAAACAGAATTGAATACAAGGGGTTACACTAGGAGGGAGAGGTCAGGGACTAGAGGGCTCAAGGTCATCTCCAACTACTTACTAGTAGAAGGCTAAACAAACATGGAGGCAGGAGGTTATTCGTGTTCAAATACTCCTCCTCCATTCCACATTCCAGCTCCCTCCCATTGGTCTGGAGTCAGCATTTTCCCAACAATCCCACCCCAAATCCTCCTACTCTTGGTGGCCAATGCCATCGTCACCGGTAGTTTGTTCTTCACTGGTGTCAGCCTCATACACAGTCTTGTCAAACCACAAGTGGGCCACTGTCATGCGGTTCTGGGTGAGGGTGCCTGTCTTGTCGGAGCAGATGGTGGATGTGGAGCCCAGGGTCTCCACCGCCTCCAGGTTCTTCACCAGGCAATTCTTCCGAGCCATGCGCTTGGCTGTCAGCGTCAGGCACACCTAAAGCCACCAAAAGGGGAAAGAATGGTTTGCTTTGGAAATTTGATTGGTTTTATTTTCTTTTTATCCTAGCCCAGTCTTTAGACATCCCACCTGTGACCATCAAAAAGAACACCGAGGAAATTATTTAGATGTGTGCTTTACGGCAAGAGTTCCGGTGTCTTCCTTCACTGTCATAGAGAACAAGCTCCTCCCAGGAGGTGGCTAGATTTTCTAGTAAGGAGCCTCTTTTCCATCCTGGGCCACTTTCTCTCTCTCAGATCCGGTCTCTCCAAGGACCATATAGAAAGGTAATATTCTATTGTGGTATATAGTGCTGTGTATGGACCGGGCATTTTGCCAGTAGTTTCAGAAAAGTTTGGGCAGGAGGGAATGATGACTTTGGGCAAAAAATCTCACAGTACTGAAAAGCCCTTGAGAAACATGTAAGTATAGAATTTCAATTGTGAAATTACAATCACTAGTTCCAATGTTTAAAAACTAGTCCAAACACAACCTAAATGCTATTCTCATTTCTATTTTAATGTTGAAATATATTGAATACTGAAAAAACTAGAGCATACCTCAAGTAAGCTGTTGGTAAGACAAAGAACTAAGACCCTGCCATAGGAAGAATGGTTAAGGAAAAGATTACCTGGAGAATCTGAGGGGACATGATGACTACATCAAAGGGAATGGGGTGGACATAGGAGACAGAGAATCAACGTATTTCAGTTGGGAAAAGTAGGATGAAATAGGGAATCATATTTCTGTTCAATACAGGGAAATATAACTAAGTGGTCAAAGAGCAAAATAGGCTGATACAGAGAGGAGCTATGTTCTCCATTCTCAGAAAAAAAAAACCCAGTTTTCCTTCATGGGTTTTTATAGAGAACCCTCAGTGTTGGCTCAAAGGTTGACTTTAAATGGCCTTGAAGTCCTTTCCAGTAGGATTCTGTAATTCCAAATCAGTCTTTCTCTAAAAACTAATGAATACTTGAGGCCTGAAGATCTTAAGTGATTTGGCCAGGTTTAACAGCCAGTTCACCTGAGACCAGAATGCACCTTTTCTGTGTTGCATCTTGCTTCCCCTTTCACTGAGGAGGAGGAGGTATGGGTAAAAGAAGTCAGTGTAATGTTGGGAACTAATGGCTCACACTTCAAATGTTCAACAACAACAAAATCCACACTCGTGATTTCATTCCCCTGGGGTTATCTGTCTGCCCAGAGGCCACCCACCATCGCCTTGTTTACTCACAGTGACAGTGGCCAGCAGCCCTTCAGGGACATTGGCCACAATGATGCCAATAAGGAAAATGACAGCATCCAGCCAGCCATAGCCCAAGATAAGTGAGAGGAAAAAAAAAGTGACACCAAGGAAGACAGCGACAGCTGTGATCAGATGGATGAAGTGTTCAATTTCAACTGCAATGGGGGTCTGGCCCATTGTCAAGCCAGATGTTAGTGAAGCGATTCGGCCCATTACTGTGTTGTCTCCGGTACTAATCACGATACCCCGGGCTGTTCCTGTGAATAAAGGAAGAAGCTGTGATACCATACTGTGGTAAAGTAAGAAATGCCTGTCTTGGTATCTTCCCCCAAGTCATTGACATAGAACTTCTAAAATCCACAGACTGGATTGCTAGGAGAACCTTTTGTTGTTATAGTTGGTTCTTAGCACTTCATAATTTCTGGAGTGATAGGGATACCTGGCATAGAGTGTCTAAATGCCATAGAATTCCCTAGGTGGCAAGAGAACCTTTTGTTTTAATGAGGCAACTGTTGATTAGCCACAGGAAGAGGGAGTTGCCAGGGGAACCAACCAAGTGGTTACATGGTTGACTTTCAAATCTTCAGCCCAACTTCTAAGAAAGGTGAGGCTGAAGGTTGAGTTGATTACCAATGGCAAATGATATAATTAGTCATGACTACCTAATAAAACACCGATCGAAAAGTCAACACAAGGCTGGGCAGTGGTGGTACGCACCTTTAATCCCAGCACTCAGGAGGCAGAGGCAGGTGGATCTCTGTGAGTTTGAGGCCAGCCTGGTCTACAGAGCAAGTTCCAGGACATTCTCCAAAGCTACAGAGAAAGAAATCCTGTCTAAAAACAAAACAAAACAAAAAACCAAGACAACTGGATTTGGAGAGCTCCAGGCTGGCACCACATGGAGGTGTCTGGAGGTTGGCATCCTCAGAGAGGATGCAAAAGCTCCATCCAGAGAAGATACAGAAGCCCACATACCATTCCCCATGCTTGTCTCCCATCTAGGTGTTCACTTGTAGCCTATCAACTGTAATAGATGGGAAATGTAGGCCAAGTGCATCCCTGAGTTCCGAGAGCCTCAAGGAAGAAATCATAGGAATCCCAGTCACAGTCAATCTGTCATAAGTATGGATGACAACCTATTACTTGGATTAGAGTCTGAAGTAGAAGAGTCCCTTGGGATTAGGTCCTCATCTGATGCTATTTTGAGGCAGTGTCAAAATTGGACTGCATTTTGGGGAACTGATAGGGGGTCCCCACAGTAGGACACCGGCTTCTGTGCAGACAGAAAAAGTAAGGGTGGAAACCAAAGTCTGTTAAATATCCTACAGTGCACAGTTCAGGCCCTTCTCCACTCACAAGGAGTCCTCAATGTTAGAAGTGAAGAAACTGCCTGAGGAGCCCCCTCCCTGCTTTTCTGGCTAGAGCTAGTCTGACCTCTGCTGGGTAGCTCAGGCCATAACAGCTGTGCCCAGGGCTTTTCCAGCTCTGCTCTCTACCTAGAAGGTTGACTTTACCTACACATGGTACAGGACATTCACCTATGATCTTGAAACAAGGTTATCTAAAACCACACTTCCTGCCTTCCCACCATACCTGTCGCTCCCACCATTCAACTCCAGAATTACCAAGGAAGGAAATTCGTACAAAAGGCAGAAGGGCCAACTTTCTAAACAACTAGCTCTGTTCCCTGAGACAAAGTGCTATGCTCTCAGAAAGTCATGTTTCCTCATTCTTAAAATGGGATGAAGCACATCTCAGATGTTGCTAGAAATGCAGCATTTGAAAAGCTGAGGCTAGAGGATTGCCCTGAGTTCAAGGCCAGCGTGGGCTATGGTGCGAGACTTAGTCTAAAGAAGCAGGAGGAGGAGAAAAAGAAGGAAGAAGAGAGGAGAAGGAAGAAGAGGAAAAGAGGAAGGAGAGGAAGAAGAAGAAGGAGAGAAGAAGAAGAAGAAGAAGAAGAAGAAGAAGAAGAAGAAGAAGAAGAAGAAGAAGAAGAAGAAGAAGAAGAAGAAGAAGAAGAAGAAGAAGAAACAATGTACCTACAAAGCTGTGAAATTAAATATGTCCAAAAGAGCCTAGAACAAGTTTGGGTATGTGGTGGGCTAGGCACTCAACTTTATTCTCGAATTTTGGATGACTAAAAGATTTCCTGAAGGAGCTGGAGAGATGGCTCAGAGGTTAAGAGTACTGACTGCTCGACCAAAGGTCCTGAGTTCAATTCCCAGCAACCACATGGTGACTCACAACCATCTGTAATGAGACCTGGTGCCTTCTTCTGGCCAGCAGGCATACATGTAGGCAGAACACTGTATACATAATAAATAAATAAATATTTAAAAAGCTACTGTTTTATGTAAAGCATTTAAAAAAAAAGATTTCCTGAAGAACCGGTATAAAACCATATGTGTGGCCCAGGAGGAGCAGGTCCCCCACACAGGGGCAGGGAGCAGCTGGGGGTCTCCAGTACTAGAATCGCCTTCAGCAACAGTCCAGGAGCATGGGGCTGGAGAGATGGCTCATTGGGTAAGAGGATTTACTGCTCTTGCAGATAACTTGGACTTGTTTCTCCGGCCTACACGATGGCTCACAACCATCTATAACTGCAGTTCAAATTCACTTCCTCTGACCTCCTTGGGCTCCTGAACACACTGGGAACTCATACATGGACTTAGGCACACACTTTCATACAGAAAATTTAAAAATATATTTTTAAAAAAAGAGTCTAGGAGTAGAGTTCCCAGCTGGATCAGGCCAGTATTGTGGTAAAGGTCACACTGTAAAGCACCCTAAAGACAAGTTTTGAACTGTTGACAGGGTGCTCTGAACCCTCAGGAAAATACTAAACATGAAAATACTGAACAGATTCCATATTGTTGATAGGGTGGGTGTGGTTGGCTCTAATGTCATCTGAATCTATTTTATGGGATGCTTTATTTAGCTTGAAAAGATGAAATACAGTAAATGGTCCATATGTATCTAGAGATGGGGTATGTTAGCATCAAGCTAGAAGACTGATAAGGGCAGGTATACCGTATCCTGGGCCAGGCTGTTCCCTCATATACCTTCAAGTATCATCACAGGAAGAGCTCAGGCTCCCCAGAAGCATGGGAACACAGAGATGTGACATCACCCATCAAGGTCCACAGCAAGGACAGCTGGGAGGCAAGGCTAAAGCTGTATTTATGTAACTAATTTTTTTTTTTTTTTGGTTTTACGAGACAGGGTTTCTCTGTATTGTTTTGGAGGCTGTCCGTCCAGCCCGGCCTTGAACTCACAGAGATCCGCCTGCCTCTGCCTCCTGAGTGCTGGGATTAAAGGCGCGCTCCACCACCGCCCCGCTATGTAACTAATTTTTAAATTGGTCTAGGGCAAAGGTTAAAGGGGGAAACTGGTCTAACGAAAATTACTGAGCAAGTTGTATAAAAACTCCTTAGTTTGGTGGACATGGGAGCACACCTCTTTAACCTCAGCACCCAGGAGGCTGAGGTATGAGGATCTCCATGAGTTCAAGGCCAGCCTGGTCTACTGAATTCTAGGACAGGCAGAGCTACATGGTGAGGCCTGACATGTTTCAAAAACCAAAATTCTTTAGCTTAATCTAGCTAGTTCTACCCTCTTGGCTACATTTGGGTTCTGTTTGTCTATCAAATCCCTTCCACTCAGATAGAGCCTGTTTCTCAACTGGGGTTTCATCACCCATCTTCCCCAGCCCTCCTGTCTGCAGCATATACTTAGCGGATAAAAAAGCTTACTGCAGAAAGATAAATCTGAGCAAATTTCTGCCTAAAATGTAGCAGCAGAAATCCAGTATTTTAGAGAAATCTTGTTAATTTACATTTTTTCTGTCCATTCAACTAATTATATATTTTATGTATTGTGTACAAATCATGTGATACAATTTTTTCTGGTTGGATTCTTCCTTAATGTCCACGAGCGTCATAGTTATTATTAAGGTATTATTAAGGTATTTTCAAGTTAAATGATTTGATGAGGAGAGATTATTAGCCACTCAGTACTGAGCAGAGTGGAGAAGTGGGGGAGAGACACGGCCTTTTGGAGACAGACTTGCATTAGAATCACTGATCTTCCTCTTTTCTGTTGAGTCATGATCTCAAACGTGGTGAGCATGTAATTTCTTTGGACTTTAGACTTTCATGTGTGATACTGTGAGAATCAGAAAAGATGCTTATAGTAGTTGACACTGTAGCTATATGCATTTATGAATTCAGCAAAAAGCAACTACTTCTAGGCAACAAAACATTTATTCTCAAGCATTAGTAATGGTTTGCAAGTGGGTTCTAGGGTATATTTTAGGTTTCTTAAGGGGAAAAAAGGCAATGGAGAGTGACATAATGATGTCAAGCTCTTTTTTACTACATTGGTCAGAACCAACGTTTGAATGGTGAAGCTGGAGGGACAAGTCTGGTAACTCAAACTTCTGGAGGGTAAAAATTAGTTAGGAGAATGACCTAGCAGGATGGGCAACTTTCCTCCATTTTGTTCTATTTTCAAGACATAAATCAGTCTCTCCATCAGCTAAAACAATTGTCAACGGCTATAGCACACTTACAGTGTATTAGACCTTGCGCTAAGCATTTTGTATTTTATGTCCGGTAGTCCATAAGCAATCTGTGAGTAACGATTTTTAGTAATACCCGTAGGCAAATTGGAAATGGTGGTGTTGACCTTTGGACAGGTTATCAAGCTCCTGAGTGATGAAGAAGCCAGTTTGGTAACCGTCTTCCTACCCCAAAATCTTTAGAAACAGAAGGTTTTAAAAGCCATGTTTCCACCCCTGCTTTTTGAGCCTGTGATGCGTAAGGTACACAATTCACCTTCTACACAGTTGGTGGAGAAGAAGATGATGTTCCGGGTCTCCAGAGGGTTCTCATGGGTGCAATCAGGACAGCGAGACTGGGGTTCTGATTCCCCAGTCAAGGAGGAATTGTCCACCTGGGTGGGAAGGAGGCTAGGTTAAAAGGCAAGCACAGGAGAGATTCATTTCTGAGGACAATGGCACCTTATCCGTCATAACTATCATATCATTAATATACAGAGATATGCAAATGACTACCATGTCATTAATATACAGAGATATGCAAATGTGCCCCCAGTACCTTATTGTCTCCCTTACAAACCATTCTCATCACCACCTCAGGTTCTGAATAACAAGATCATATTTTCTGGACCTAAGCCCAGGTCCTTATCAGACCTTAGAACCACACATTGCCTTAGGCTCCCTCCTATTGCATTCCACATCTCCTTACCTTACATCCTTGTGCGGAGATAACCCTGATATCAGCAGGGACTTGGTCTCCACCCTTCACTTCTACTAGGTCTCCCAAAACCACATCTTTTACATTGATTTGCATCCTCTCTCCGTCTCGAATTACCAGGGCTTGCTGCAGGAAGATAATGTAGGACTGTTACACACCTTCCTACCTTGCTTATCCTGCTCCAACTCTAGAAGGTTCCATTTCTATTTCCTTTCTTTGTTATCCACTGTATTTGAAGGGGGCTTGGCAGATTGCATATTTCTACCATTGCTGTCTGCACAACTTTTGCAATATGACTTTGGTGGCCTTTCCATTAAGAGGTGGGATCTATCTCTTTGTTCCTAAATGTAGAATTGGCCATGTAATCCTCCCACCCCTAACATAAGATATTAGCAAATGTGGTACAAAGAAAGGCTTAAAAAATTCTTTCTCTGGGCTGGACCGACAGCCTCCAAAACAATACAGAGAAACCCTGTCTCGTAAAAACCAAATAAATAAATAAATAAATAAACAAAATAATTCTTTCACGAGCAGGGCACGTGAATCCCAGTACTCGGGAGGCAGAGGCAGGAGGATCTCTATGAGTTTGAGACCAGCCTTGGTTTACAGAGTGAGCACTATGACAGGCTCCAAAGCTACAGAGAAGCCCTGTCTTTTTTTTTTTTTTTTTTTTTTTTTTTGGTTTTTACAAGACAGGGTTTCTCTGTATTGTTTTCGAGGCTGTCGGTCCAGCCCAGGCTCGAACTCACAGAGATCCGCCTGCCTCTGCCTCCCGAGTGCTGGGATTAAAGGCGTGCGCCACCACCGCCTGGCCAGAAGCCCTGTCTTAAAAAACTAAAAATAAACAAACATCAAACAAATAAACAAATAAAGCTTTCATGTTAAGGTTTGCTCTGCTGTTCCTGGGAACCCCTCTGTTCCCATGAACAAGCCAGAGCCCTAACCAACATAATCATTTCAACTGAGGTTGAATAAGGTTATCCATATATTACTACCTAGCACAAGCTAGAGTCAGCTCAAACCAGAGCAGTAGCCCCAACACAGAACTGTGACAAAAGCCGTGTTTGAGGTAGCATATTAGGCAACCAGTGTTGCCTGATAAACTCTAAGTTTCCAGTCAAAACTCTCATTGGAGGAAAAGTTTAAATTATGTTGACATTAAAGGGAGAAGACAATCTTAGGCTCCAAGGCTAGAATATGGTAATATTGTTGCATGACTTTGGAGACTCTCTAAGCATCTAGACCTGTATTTAGAGACTCCAATCTGCTGTCATGCTATTTCCAGATGCCTATACAAAAATTTAACTTGAAGATAATTTTTAAATTTCAGAAAAGTTTCAGTAAAGAAATAATGACAAGCACACCTATAAAACTTTTACCTATCTCCACCCAATCACTTTTAATCTCACTTGTTTTGTCCTTTTCTGTCTCTAAGTTACATGCATCTTGACAACTTATTGTACACACTTCTGTGTTTATTTTCTAAGAATTATGTTATCTTCTCTCTCTTAAAAAGATTTATTTTATTTTATGCACATATATGTATATGCACTGTGTTCATGTCTGGTGCCTGTGAAGCCAGAAGAATAGGAAGGTGAAAGTCCTTTGAAACTGGAGTTCAAAAACATAAGCCACCATTAGGGTATGGGAACTGAACCCAGGTCCTCTGGAAGAGCAGAGTCTTAAGTTTCTATTGTTGTGATAAACACCACTATCAAAAGCAATGTGGGGAGACAAGGATTTATGCCACTGACACTTTCCACATCACGGTCCATTTTTCCAAGGAACTCAGGAACTCAAGGAAGATTCTGGAAGCAGGAACCGATGCATAGCCCGTGGAGGAGAGCTGCTTACTGGCTTGTTCACAATGGCTTGTTCAGCCCGCTTTCTTGTAGAACCCAGGACCACCAGCCCAGGGATGGCACTATCCACAGTGAGCTGGGCCCTCCCACATCAAACAGTCAAGGAAATGTACCACAGGCTAGCCCACAGGCCAATCTGGTGGGGACATTTTCTCAGCTGAGTTCCCTCTTTCCAAATGATTCTAGCTTGTGTGTCAGGTTTACATAAAATGAGCCAATGCAAGCAACAAGTGCTGCTAACTGCTGAGCTACCTCTTGGCCCCCATACCATCTCTTATACAGCAGTGCAGTGGTTAGTTTCAGCAGGTTCACACTGATACAATACTCTTGGCCCCCATACCATTCCCTTTATCAACAGTGCAGTGGTTAGTTTCAGCAGGTTCACACTGATACAATACTCTTGGCCCCCATACCATTCTCTTATACAGCAGTGCAGTGGTTAGTTTCAGCAGGTTCACACTGATACAATACTCTTGGCCCCCATACCATTCCCTTTATCAACAGTGCAGTGGTTAGTTTCAGCAGGTTCACACTGATACAATACTCTTGGCCCCCATACCATTCTCTTATACAGCAGTGCAGTGGTTAGTTTCAGCAGGTTTCACACTGATACAATACTCTTGGCCCCCATACCATTCTCTTATACAGCAGTACAGTGGTTAGTTTCAGCAGGTTTCACACTGATAGAATAATCAGATTTATTTTCTACACTCCAGCTTTCATCACCTGACCCAAGATGTCTTTTGAGGCATTGTCTGCCAGCACAGAATCAGGCCCAGGACCTGTATCTTTACCGGGATATTCATACCCCCACATCTTTTTAGTTTCCATTAAGCTAGAACATTCTTTTGTGGCATCACCTGAGTTTTACAATTTCTCCTGGTAATTTCCGGCCCTCATCACCAGCCTCACTGGGTGCACCCACAGTGGGCCACAGTCTCCAGGGGACTGAGCTATTATATAATTGGCCACCATCTGCACTTCTCATTAGATCCTCCCACACAAGCCCTACCTACCTGAGGCACCATGTTCTTAAAAGATTCCATGATCTTGGAGCTCTTGGACTCCTGGTAATACGAGAAGCAGCCAGTAATGAGGACCACAGCAGATAGTACAATACCCAGGTACAGCTGGATAGGGAAGGAAGTGTCATTAGCACATTATCCCTCTTCGTCCTCAAGAATTGCCAAGGTAACAACTTCCTCTGGATGGAGGAAGTCATAGGACTGAGTTGCAGGGCAGAGGGGCTGGGAGGAACCAGGGTCAGTGCTGGCACACAGAGCTTCCTAGTAATGGAAACTTAAACTATTGTGTTGAGTGGTCAGAAACCCCAGCAGACAGTGTGTGGGGCGGTGGGTAATGAGCCAGGGAGGGTGGGAGATGAAGAAGGTGATGTTCTGAGTAAGACAAAGGGCTGCAAAGACTGATGGAATAACGCCTGTTAGGGAGCCAAGGGCCAGAAACCTTCTAGATGAGAGGCTGCAGGGGATCAAGATGGACCAAAAACCTCCCTAGAAAGTTCTAAACTATTGGGGATTTAGACCAGAAGACTTCGGGAGTTCCAGTCTGCTGAACACGAGAGTTTCTGGGTCTTAGCCCAGGCTAGACCCGGTGCACAAGATGAGCAAGCTCACATTGTCTTTGTCGGCTTTTTCGTTGTACCGTAGATTTATGCTGTAGGCCAGGAAGCAGAGAAAGGCACCAGTCCATAGCAGGAGGGAGAAGCCACCAAACATTTGTTTACAGAATTTGACCCAATTTGGAATCGATGGAGGAGGGGTTAACGAATTTGGTCCATTTATAAACAGAATTTCCTGGGCATCTTTGAGGCTATGGCCCTGTGTGGAGAAGAAATAGGGAGGAAAGCAAAGTTACAATAAAGAAGGGTGTACTGGTTACATCCCAAAGCAGGTCTTGGAATGTCCTTCCAAAGCTTTTTTCTCCAGAAGGTAGGATTTTAGAATTTGTATTGTATAAGGGGTGTCGTTTAGCATGCCTATATAGAGACTTTTTTATTTCTTCATTTGTTTATTTGTTTATTTATTTATTTATTTATTTTGGTTTTTCGAGATAGGGTTTCTCTGTGACTTTGGAGGCTGTCCTGGAACTCACTTGGTAGTCCAGGCTGGTCTCGAACTCACAGAGATCCGCCTGCCTCTGCCTCCCGAGTGCTGGGATTTGTTTTGTTTTTCGAGACAGAGTTTCTCTGTATTGTTTTGGAGGCTGTCCTGGAACTCGATCTGTAGACCAGGCTGGCCTCGAACTTAGAGATCTGCCTGCCTCTGCCTCCCAAGTGCTGGGATTAAAGGCATGCGCCACCAACGCCCAGCCTAAAGACCATTCTTATTCATGATGGTATTCTCAATGGCTACCATCCTACCAAGCCCCAAGATAAAGAATTCAAGTTCAAATGTTTGTAAACCAATTCATAAACAAATGAAGAAATAAGTCGGGCGTTGGTGGCGCACGCCTTTAATCCCAGCACTCAGGAGGCAGAGGCAGCTGGATCTCTGTGAGTTCGAGGCCAGCCTGGTCTACAAAACAAGTTCTGAGACAGTTAGGGCTACATAGTTAGGGCTCACCTCACTC